>NC_136874.1:6590924-7301924 GCF_951799975.1 Gobius niger
GTTGTGTGAACTGACCGTCGTAGTAGACGATGGCTCCCACCAGCTTGTCCTTCTTCAGCATGGGGAACAGCTCCAGGGCCTTGGACTTGCTCAGGACATAGCTGCTCTTCAGGCACTGGATCCCGGCCACCAGGTCGTACATCTTGATGCCTGCCCAGTAGTAAGGCAGCTGCCACCATCTGCAGCACAATAATACACAATAACTTACTTTAGCATTGTATATGTAGCAGCCTGTGTGGAGCTTTGTTCTGATGCATTGATTTTCAAGCTGGGAGTCACATCCTAATGAACAGACTGGTGAATGCACGTACTTGTAAACGGGGAGCATTATGGGCAGTGGGGCCGACAGGTGTGGGGCGATCTCCAGGAGGTTGGCTCGTTCGTGCAGAGCCTCTTTGACCATCATATACTGCAGGACACACGCAACATTCAACATCACCGCTCAGCACATTTAAACATCTCCAAGAGAAACTAGAAAAAGAATCAAAATTATGAGTTTTAGAATGAAGGTAGTGCAGCCCAAAGCAACTTGAGCTGGATCTTGGCTTTGGGACAAACACTTTCTTATGTACAGTGAAGTTTCGAAGAGCAGAAGCACCTGTTCGTAGTCCAGCTTCATGATGGCCTTCTGCAGGTAGCGCACTCCTCCGTGGATCAGTTTGGTGCTGCGGCTGCTGGTGCCGGACGAGTAATCGCTCCTCTCCACCAGAGCAGTTTTTAGGTCTGTCATAAAAACACATCACTCGTTTAAGGAGGGCTTGTATAAAACACGGAGCCCTGTTTGTCTCTATGAATAATAAGTTACTAATGGCTAAGTGAGGGTTTAAATGGTGTGATTTATTCCCAAAATGCTAGATACATTGGGGCATGGGTTAAGAGGGAAGGTACAGACTCAAAGACTAAAGATAGATAAAGATAGTTCATGTGACAGGAATAAACTGTTAATACCAAACAGTGTGTGGACTGTAAAGTGACTGTAAAGTGAGGAGGGACGTACTGCGTGTGACAGCGTCTAAGGCACATCCTGCTCCTGTGGCCCCCCCTCCAACGATCAGGACGTCGAACTCCTCAGTGCTCCTCAGAGCAGAGAGCTGCGCCGCTCGGGACGGCAGCTCGTGGGCAAAGGGGATGTTCAGCTCTCCTTCTGCAGCAACATGGGCCAGACGGGCCTGACAGACGGACAGCACAGGGTTACAGTCAGAGAGTCCAGCCTCTAATCACCGTCTACTGACTTCTGAGTCCAACACCACTGTCTGCTACTTTGGAAACATGTGCTTTGTTACTTATATGACCATTGTAAAAATCTGAAATGATTTGAAAGATTAGCATAACCTGAACATTTGTATTTTCTTGTGGTTTTATGATGCTGCTGGAAAAGCGTTACTACAGAGTTACTGTGTTCGATGCATTCATGATTATTATTGATGATTAGAGAGAAGCAAAGGATCACTCACTAACATGCTGCTCTATCTGAAACACACCACCACAGTGTGATAAAAAAAACTTATTAGAAAAAGTTGACAAAAATCAATGTTCCTTTTTGTGAGGATTTGTGATTTCTAATGAAATATGGTTTGATTCCAGTTTGCGCCTCATGCTGAATGATTACTCCAAGGTCCTTTGAAGGCACATTTGACTTGCAAATAGACATTTGTAATTGACACCCTCTAATGCAAACAAGAAAATCAGCGACTATTTTTGCTGCGGTGCAGAAACAGAATTAAGTGCTGCCCTGCCCTCTGCAATCAAGTTAAATAGAAGGCACACCGAAGCCCATGCTAATGGCCATTCACTCAGGATAGCAAAAGCTCTATGCCCTTGCAAAGAAACAGCTCCTCATCAGCGTGTTATCACTGGATTAGACACATGCATGATTATCACTGTTATGTTGATCAGCGGCGGCGCTCGGTGCTTACCAATCCAGGCTGGGAACGGAGAAAGACACAAGAGCAGAGGTGTCGTGCCGGGACAGAAACAGAGTTCACATTAGCAAACACAGCAGTCCAGTCGCTGTCCCACAGGCTCCATGTAACATTCTTTAGAAGTCAAGCTTTTACTCTGGGCCGTCCGTGTGAAGGTTACAGATCTTCAACTCAACGTGGAAGTGCTGCAAAACTCCACCACGCTCCACACAGTCACAAAGTCTGCAGAGCTCGCAGCGGTCAACTCGGTCCAAGAAGCTACTTTACGTCTATTAACTTATTACACATCCACATGAATTGTACAAAAGGAATATATTCGAAGTTGATAGAATATATTCAGGGTCAACATGGCTGACACTGAAGTATGAACCAGGCGAGCAGCGCATGTCAGTCCAGAAGAGCTTATACTGTGTACAAATGCCAGAACAATCATGACAACATTCACAGTCTTCATGGAGAAGGGCCCTTTGGTAGGAGTGGGCGATATACCAAACATGCAAACCACAGTTATCTCAGAGTAGATCACAATATAGATTTCATGACTTGATATGTTTGATCTGTTGCTATAACGCCCATTCCTACCCAGGTTTTTCCTTAATGCTGCAAACTCCTGTGAGCATGCTAACGGTGCTAACGGTGCTAAAGGTGCTAACGGTGCCAGTGGTGGAACAGTCCTCACCTGTTTCTTCCTGTACTCCAGCAGCTGAGACAGGCCGAACACAGTGGCCACTGCGCCCCCGCCCAGGAGCGCCGTGCGTCTGAGGGCCCTCCTGAAGGCCATCCCCCTGTGGCCAGACACAGAATCATTCCATCATTCAAGACAGTTATCGAATATGGCGCTTTTCCCCCCTCGTATCACACAGCCCTGTAGTTGATTGATTGACTCGTGGTTCTGAGCTACAGAGGACAGAGGACACGCACAGAATGACAGGAATTTGAAAGGGACACCTGCTTCACTCATTCCACACACGTCCAGCTATTAAGACTAACAGGAAGTTCGTAGTAATACTAACTTCATGCACGCAGCCGACCATCTTCCCTCGCCCATTTCTAACATCACAATTCTTCACAGTGATGAGTTTACGAGCGTGTTTCACGACTTTCAAGGAGAACCCGTTCTAATAACGCTAACAATAACTAGCTTGGAAGTTGGAAGCACAACGCACAAAGGTCATCTGCTTTAACAAGGTTTTGAAGGATGAGACAACTTTCAGTTTCCAGTACAAGAAACAAACAGGTACAAGGCCTTTAATCATTAAAGGATAGATTTGTGCTAGTTTCATATGGATGAACACATTAAATTAAAGGGATATTTCAGGATTTTCGACATAGGGCCTCATTTCCTAGTTATCCAGAGTGTTGTTGATTTCTTTTTTTTTTAAGTATTGCAGTCCTTAAATTTGAAGAGTTCAGTGGAGCTAGGCTAGTGCATGTCTATGGTAACTAGTAGCCTACATTAAAAAAACAGTCTGACCCAAGCTCAGAGCAATGTTTGGAGGACGACCCCATGATTTTGAAGAGGTTTTCAATGCAGACTACTAGTTGCCATAGACATGCACTAGCCTAGCTCTAGCCTAGCACTAGCCTAGCACTAGCCTAGCACCACTAAACTCTTCAAATATAAGGACAGCATGAATCAACAACACTCTGGATAACTAGGAAATGAGGCCCGATGGCAAAAAACCTGAAATATCCCTTTAATTTAATGTGTCCATCCATATGAAACTAGAACAGTTTCTATTCTTTCTTACTGTTACAGCGGCAACGAGCGCTTGCATTATTCAATCATTGAAATAACATTAGCCACAGGAGAAGATCGGCAGGTTTGTGGATCCGACTCCCTGATATAGACCATCCACCTCAGCAGAAGGTCATTCGTGGTGACCTCCAGCATCTCGTGGCTACGTTTAAGTGATCGGACCAGTCACGTTTTGGTCCTTTGATTATTGTGATCAGAAATAGACCGTGTTCTGCTTTCTGATTGGACAGTCTGCTCAAAAATGCCATTACATCGAGGACAAGGGTTTTATAATTGTGAATAAATTAACAGTATCACTCAAATTAATAAGAGATCTGAACATGTTATCAAGGAGCATAGGTTAGATAAGGCTAAACAAGTTCGTACCACTCCTGTGCATTAGTTATAATTATAGAGTCACGCACTGATTATGTAGTCACGCTCTTGTGCCTTATTTAAGTGACACTCAACTCAAGAGAATGTGGTTTAAATGCGCCTCAGAGCACGTGATTGTGTGGCTGTGTGGCCTTGGCTCCACAGGCCTGGTCCCTCTGAGGGAATCCCAAAAATGGAGCCGCCAAGACTCAGTGTCCAGTGTCCAGGGGTCCAAGCGGGGTCCAGGCTGTGGGCTGTGACAGATTCTTCAGCATTTTAAATACCACGGACAGGGCACAGAGAGGACAAGCGGTTGGCTTACGCAGCATTGGAGTAAATCATTGGAAAATCAGTTTAGAATTTTACTAATAGAAATCCCAGAATATAATTTTAGTCAAGTAATAACACCGTACTCGATGTCTGAAACATTGTGGAGTCACTGAATGCCACATTATAGCCCATAACTCCATTACTCATACATCCCAAGTAATAGCAAAACATACATCAGACATAAATTTGAAGGAACTACCCACCTTGAGGTCTTCTAGTCTAGCTTACTCCTGAAAGCAAAGTGAGCTTCTGTATGTGACCATGAGAATCCGCCTCCCAGAGTTGGCACGGCCCTGTGGCAGTGTGACCGGAGAGTGGGCAGAGAGTGGACAAAGTGTGGCTGCTCCACTCTGGTCCATGCGGTGATCACGCCCCCCCCCCCCCCCCTTCAGCCCACTACGGTCACTTCTGTCACTGTGAGTCAGCACTTCTTCCCATTCCACATCCAGGACTTTCTCAAAACTTCAGCAGGACTTGCCTCAGAACTTGCCTTCTCTCTGGGTTAACAATATCCTCATAATAACACGTCTGGGAATGATGGATGGGCTACTTTAAAAGCCACATCACGTTTCTGTGTCCATTGGTCAGGCATTTACAACTTTATGGAGCCACATGCAATACTTGTTTAGCATCTCTTGTGGCTCCTTGACAATCGAGTTAAATATTTGAGGAAGTTGTGGTTTGATCTTGATTTAGAGGCTACCTTGTTTAGACATGTTTTAATCCTCACATACCTCTCACCCCGCCTTAACTTAAAGGAATAGTCCACCGTTTTCCATACTGAGATTATGTTCTTACCTGAGTTTAGACGAGTTGATGCGTACCTGTGTGGTCTTTGTGTGTACCCTCAGTTCCGCAAAAAGACCAAAGATGTTGTTAGCATTTGTCCTCTCCCAATGTATTCCTATGGCTCCAAACGGGGGTGAAGTTGGAAGGTTCCACGCTCTTCCACGGGCACAAAGACCAGACAGGTACACAACTCGTCTAAGCTCGGGTAAGAATATATCTCAGTCTGGGAACACTGAACTATTCCTTTAAGTTCGGCTTTCCCCAAAACTAAAAGCTTCTCAAATGGAGAGGTCTAAAAACTGATCCTAACTTTTTTGTTTTGTCACATTTTAGAAGTGTTTGTTTTTGCGTTTTTTTGTTACTTATTCATTGTTTTATTGTAGCTTTTGTCGTTTTTGTTTGTTTTTATCACGTGTTTTGTCACCTTTTTGTCCCTCTTTAGTCACTAGGTTTTTGTTGGATTATTGTTGCTTCTCTTGTACGTTTTTGTTGCTCTTTTATTGCTTCTTTGTCGCTTTGTTTGGGTCATATTTTCGTTGTGTTTTCATTACGTGTTTGTCACCTTTTAGTAACTGAAGTAACTCTTTAGTAACTTTATTTGTCCATCCTTTATCTTTCTTTTTTTTGTGGCTATTTTATTGTCACGTTCTTGTAGATTTTTGTGCCGTGTTTCGCCACATTTTTCTCGCTCTCAAGTCACTTTTTTGTTGCACTATAGTTGTTTCTCTGATACGTTTTTGTCGCTCTTTTATCGCTTCTTTGTCGCAATTTTTCCGTTGCTTTTTTGTAGCGTTTTCGTATCTTTTTTGCCGTGTTTCGCCACATTTTTCTCGCTGTCAAGTCACTTTTTTGTTGCACTATAGTCGTTTCTCTGATGCATTTTTGTCGCTCTTTTATCGCTTTTTTGTCGCAATTTTTCCGCCGCTTTTTTTTTTTTTTTTGCCGTGTTTCGACACATTTTTCTCGCTCTTAAGTCACTTTTTTGTTGTACTATAGTTGTTTCTCTGATACGTTTTTGTCGCTCTTTTATCGCTTCTTTGTCGCAATTTTTCCGTTGCTTTTTTGTCGCGTTTTCGTATTTTTTTTTGCCGTGTTTCGCCACATTTTTCTCGCTGTCAAGTCACTTTTTTGTTGCACTATAGTTGTTTTTTTTGGTCGCTCTTTTATCGCTTCTTTATCGCTTTTTAGTCGCAATTTTTCCGTCGCGTTTTCGTAATTTTTTTTTTGCCGTGTTTCGCCACATTATTGTCGCTCTTACGTCACTTTTTTGTTGTACGTTTTTTTTGTTCTTCTCTGGTAGAGAAGTGTTTGCTGTTGCGTTTTCATAGTCTTTTTTGTTTTTTCACCACGTGTTTTGTCACCTTTTTGTCCCTCTTTAGTAGCTAGGACTTTGTTGTATTGTTGCTTCTCTGGTACGTTTTTTGTTGCTCTTTTATTGCTTCTTTGTTGCTTTGTTTGGGTCATATTTTTGTTGTGTTTTCATTACGTGTTTGTCACCTTTTAGTAACTTAAGTAACTCTTTAGTAACTTTATTTGTCGATCTTTTATCTTTCTGTTTTTTATGGCTATTTTTTTGTTGCGTTCTTGTAAGTTTTTTTTGCCGTGTTTCGCCACATTTTTCTCGCTCTCAAGTCACTTTTTTGTTGTACTATAGTTGTTTCTCTGGTACGTTTTTGTCGCTCTTTAATCGCTTCTTTGTCGCAATTTTTCCGTAGCTTTTTTGTAGCGTTTTCGTATCTTTTTTGCCGTGTTTCGCCACATTTTTCTCGCTGTCAAGTCACATTTTTGTTGTACTATAGTTGTTTCTCTGATACATTTTTGTCGCTCTTTTATCGCTTTTTTCCGTCACTTTTTTGTAGCGTTTTAATTTTTTTTGGCCGTGTTTCACCACATTTTTGTCGCTCTCAAGTCACTTTTTTGTTGTACTATAGTTGCTTCTCTGATACGTTTTTGTCGCTCTTTTATCGCTTCTTTGTCGCAATTTTTCCGTCGCTTTTTTGTCGCGTTTTCGTCACATTTTTGTCACACTTAAGTCACTTTTTTTAGTTTTTTTTGTTGTTGTTCTTCTCTGGTACGTTGTTGTTGCTCTTTAATTGCTTATTTTTTCGCTTTTTTGGTCACATTTCATCCTCGTTTTCACTGCTATATTGACGCTTTCTTTCTTAGAAGCTGTTAGTTTTGGTTAACGGCTCAACTGGAGAAGATGCTCTCGGTTAAGGCGGGGCTTAAGCGGTTAAAACGGGTTGAGGCTCTTTCAAGTTAGGAATATTGATATTTGTTATGAAGAACTCCACGGTATAAACAAATCACGGGGATTTATCGTCCCTTTTATCCCCTGTGCAAGTTCGCTGTTAAAAATATGTGGTCGAGAAATGTCTTGCGTCCTAATGCGCCCTCTCTTCAACCGACAGCTGAGGAGCGCCGCATTCTTACGCACGTCAACGGCTTTAGCGCTAAGACCACCGCCGCTATTCTCGTTACAACACGTCACAGCGAACACCCTCAAACCGAATAACACGTATACTCACGGGAATTCACTTTATGCGTCTGTGAGAGGGAAGGGCATCCGTGTTTTCCTCCGTTTGACAGCAGCCGCGACCCATGGCCACAACAAACCCGGAAAACTGGGCTGCTGTGATGGACGCGCGGCGCGGCCAATGGGGTGAGGGTTGCGCGCCGGAGGAGCCAATCAGATGTGAGGAGAGGCGGGGGCATGGGTGGTGACGTCAGAGGAAGGGGGATTGTACGCGGAGGGGATAAAGTCTTGGCGGTTCGTCCGGTTGGGAAAATGGGGATGTAAATGTATAAAGTTGGTTTTATTCTTATCAAAATGGGCGAAAACACATAACCTGATCACGATGTATTATTTTTGTATTTATTTATTTATGTATTGCAAGCACAATTTTGTATAATGTTACTGATCCAGCCCCACCTACGACCGAAATGCCTGGGATTTAGAGGGTCCCGGATTGTATACAGCCCCTCCCCCGCACCTCACTCACTTTTGTAACTTACTTCCTTGTTATAAATAGCTTACTACGACTTGTAGCTTAAAACACACATATAGAATCAGTGTCACCCTAAACCACGAGTCCGAGGAACTGATGCTATCTTTGTCAGACTCTCCTTTCTTAACATTTTACAAAAGGTTATAGTGACCTTCTTTTTGTCTAATGAGTAAAGTCTCTCAATCTAAATGAGTAGGTCTACATCCAATAAGACATCCTTCACACTCTGCAGTAGCAGTTAATTAGTTATAATAAAGGCTACTGTTTCCTGATAACAACAAAAATATGTCCTGTTGTAGCTGTATCAGTCTGCTCCATAAATGAACTGGGAACTGAATCTGAAAGGAACTTCCACTTCCACTCATTATTATATTTAGCCTATTGTTTGACTCATCCAGCATGAGTGTGTAAGTGTCAATATAGAACTAGAGGCACTAGTGGAGCTTGAGCTGGAGAACTGAAACTCCCGAGTTTTGAAAACCCCTGCTTTGACTGACGGGACTGGAGAGAGAGAGAGAGAGAGAGAGAGAGAGAGAGAGAGAGAGAGAGAGAGAGAGAGAGAGAGAGAGAGAGAGGGGGGGGGGGGGGGGGGGGGGGGGGGGCGATGTTGAGGGGGAGAGAGCGATAAAGAGAGAGAGAGAGGAGAGATGAGATGGAGAGAGAAAGAGGGGGAGAGACACCAAGCTCCACCTTTCCTTCGTGCAAAGAAAGGCCTGTGGCATCTCTGAGGCACTGTGGTCACTGGTCAACAAAAGCACGTGGCGCTCTGGGCTCTCGCTCTGGGATTCTACACGGACTTCCACCTGTGGCGGATACAGCCCTGAGGTACAAGCAACATCTACTGGGATTTGATTTATCAAAGGACTGATTAACGCCTTTAGCCTGATTTACTGATGGCTTATTTGCTATAGATTATAGGCCGTTTGCCATTTTGTAAACAAAAGCGTATTTGATCCTCCACTAAGTTGAGAATAATGACAGACTTTTGTTCCAGGTGACTGCAGCCAGGTCAGACTTGAGTGAAGACTGACGTGACTGGTACATTTCCAATGCCGTGCGTTCACACTCATCGCTCTTCTCCAAATGGCGCGCTCCTGGACTCCCGATGTCCAGACTTTCTAACCCCGGAGTTTGTCAAGTTCAGTATGGAGCTGACCAACAGCGAGCTCCTGTCCGCGGCTCCGGCTCTCAGCGGCTCCCTGGAGCCTGGTTTCTCCCCTCACTGTGTGCTTCACATGCAGCTCCAGGGTGAAGAGCCGAGAGTCAAGGCTGAAGACACGGACAGGTCCACGACACAGACCCCAGAGGAGCTGCAGCTCTGCGGGTCTCGGTCAGCGCGCAGCGGCCTGTGGGAGGACACGGGCCGCCTGCAGCTCCAGGCGGACTACGTGAAGACAAGGCTCTCACTCTGGGCCGTCACAGAACCAGAGACGTGCCTTCTTCAGCCACACTCAAAGTTGCGCGTGGCTGTGGACTTTCCTCGTGCGCTCCGCGCGGACGCTCTGTGCGCGGTGTGCGGCGACAGCGCCGCGTGCCAGCACTACGGCGTGCGCACGTGCGAGGGCTGCAAGGGCTTTTTCAAGGTTTGTCAGACACACGCAAAGAAACGTATCATGTATTGTTTTACAGACGGATTAGGCAACATATTTGTCCTTATTTGTCCTTCAGGCGCACAGCGACTAATGAACCAGGATCTTGGTCAGACGCAGCTGTGGATTAGCCTTTACTATTGTATTGATTTGGATGAAGTCATTAATGAAATAATAACGTTACCGAATTCAATAGTCAATAGTTATTGAATAATCAATAGGCAACTTAATCAAGTCTATTAAAACGGTCCCCATTCTTTTAACCTGCACTGGTGTTAAACCCTGCATCTGCATCACTGGGCCATGAACATGTTCACTGATTATCCTCGACCCTAAAGTGAGCACATCCTGTGTTGTGTGTGTAGCGGACAGTGCAGAAGAATGCCAGGTATGTGTGTGTGGCCACCAGAAACTGTCCCGTGGACAAGCGCCGGCGCAACCGCTGCCAGTACTGCCGCTTCCAGAAGTGCCTGGCTGTGGGCATGCTCAGAGAAGGTGAGGGAGCAGACACTATCACAGCACGATCAGCTTCACTTCATTAAATGTTATTCTTAAAAGTTACTCTCGATCTAGATCTAAATGTAAATGGTTGTTCAGGAATAAAATATCGACTGCAGTAAAAAAGTGCATATTCCAAAGTGTGCTGTGTGCAGTGGTCAGGCGGGACGGTCTGAAGGGGCGCAGGGGTCGCCTCCCCACTAAAGCCCGCTCGCCTCAGGACTCCAGCTGCCTGCTCCGCTCCCTGATCAGAGCCCACGAGGAGTCCAGCCCTCTGCCATCCGGCTCATCCACGGCCAAGGTGCGAGTGCTGCCTTCAAAGAGCCCCACAGAGTCTTGTATTCGGTCTTGTCTTGTCACTGTTTCCTCAGCTGGAGCAGGGCGTCCCAGCAGGAGACGACACGCGGCAAACGGAGCTCTTCTACAGCCTCCTCACCAGCTCCATGACGGTCCTCCAAACCTGGGCCCAGAAGATCCCAGGATACCCCTCGCTTCCCCAGCACGACCAGGACCTGCTGTTTTACTCTGCGTTCCTGGAGCTCTTCGTGCTGCGCGTGGCTCACCGGTACGTGACGCCGCGGCTGCTTTCCACTTCTCCTTTCTTACTTAAATCTTCTTGACAGGTCGAGCCCGGCGGACGGGACGCTGCAGTTCTGCGACGGCTCGGTGCTGTCCCGGCTCCAGTGCGCCCGCGGCTTTGGCCCCTGGGTCGACGGCATCCTGGAGCTCTCCCTGCGGCTCCGGAGGATGGAGCTTAGCGTGGGGTCCTTCGCCTGCATGTGCGCCCTGGCCCTGCTCACCGGTCTGCCTCCCTATACATCACATTTGTACTTTCAGGCTCACTTTTTCAGGATTAGTCACGATTTACCTGCTCCTCGCCATCTCCGAGCTGCATTATGTTCTCCCTCCCGTCTCTGCAGAAAGACCGGGGCTGAAGGAGCCAGAGAAGGTGAAGGTTCTGCAGAGGAAGGTGCTGCAGTGCCTGAAGGACAGCGGCGGGGACCAGCGCCTCCTGCTGGACAAGCTGCCCGAGCTCCCGTCCCTGTGCACACAAGGCCTGCAGAGGATCTTCTACCTCAAGCTGGAGGACCTGGTGCCGCCGCCGGCCTCCATAGACAAACTCTTCCTGGACACGCTCCCGTTTTAGGAAAAAGGAAGACGGGCCAGACACGTCACCCACTCTGTGAATAGAAGTACTGTTTTTTTTACCCTTATATATGTACATAAAACTACTGTTATTTGTTGAAACATGCCTGTTCTGTTGTTGAGCCTTGTCTTGTCGTCGCTCAGTTAAATTGCATAAAAACAGCAAGAAAACAATCTGGGAGAGGGTCATGTTTTCTTTTTTGCTGCTCTCATCTGTAATTGCTTGTCTAATAAAATTTACATGGAGAAAATGCGTCTTTGATTGGCTATTTTCAACATGGAAGAAAAAAAGATGGAAAGTAAAGGCGCTAAGCTAACCACCCATAAAGCCACAGGGTCACTGAAAGGTCAAATACGCACTAATATCAACTCTTCTTTTATCTAAAAAGTTGCACACCGCACCTTTAAAGCAGAACTAAGTAACTCGTGCCCCTAGAGGCCATAAGCGCCACTGCAGGTGTCGTAGCATGTTACGTTTTTTACTCATTAATTGTCCGTGAGAGTAAATACTACGCTGACAGAAAAGACAAAGGGACAGAGGGATATTGTACATCCAATTACACAAAGGAGATCATTCTTTTCACTCAAACCTGGCTGTAAATACTGTTTAAGTGGTGCTAGCCCGCAGTTAGCTGTGCCCGTTAGCCTGTTAGCTTCTTCTTCGGGATGCCATTAGTGTGTATTGGGGCCTCGGATCCGGTGCAGGGAGATGAAAGACCCTCAATTATCCAGTTAACACTTGTATTACCCCCAGAGGGACAACGGAAAGGATTTATTAAGGTAAACAAGTTACTAAATTCTGCTTTAAGTGATGCAAAAATAGACGTATTGTGAGTTCAATTCTTCGAGATGATTTCATTGGGAGCTTCTTGGAATATTTAAGAATTTTCACATTATTCCATGTCACAACTGGACCACAAATCCAACTTTTCTTCTGGAGTAAAATCATTTAAAAGGAACGTTTCTCTTGAGTACATAATTTGGCTACTCGAACCACCGACCCTGAACTTCCGCTCTCATCGATGTATAGATAGATCGATGCTTTTTCTTAGGACGCCCTCTGGTGTCTGGTGAGGCTCACTGCATGTATGAGTTGGTAAAAGTGGCATTTTTTAGTAATATAAACGAACATACCAAGGAGTCAGTGGATGACAATTACAAACTATCCTAAAAAAAATGTCTTTATCCCCACAAATAAACAAAAAAAGTATTGAAGACTAATGGAAAGAGGAAAGGGAATAGGTCCTTTAATCTCCCCACGATCCAAGAGTCTGACGAGGCCGCACGAGAACTCTCCTCCTTCAGATGTAAATCAGAATTCAAGATCGCGTAAGCCGACTATTAGCCTCCCAGGAAAGACGCCAGACACACTCCGGGATTTGAAGAATTAATTTAACACCTTTATTTGGGCTCCCAATACACAAATCAACACAGTCTGCTGCAGAGGTCATGATACACTGAATGGAAAACTCCACTAGTCGTCGCGTTTATTTACATCTTCATATTTTGGAGATCATACGTAACATTTATCATACTGAGTAGCAATTGACACGATACGATTATTACAAGGCCTTTATTACCTGCGATTTCAGCCAAGATTTTTCGATGCACTTCACAGTTAGGTTTTATCTGTAGCGCTAAAGTCTGCAGCCTTTGGAAGTGACAATACGAGCTCGCGTTTGTATTGCTGATTCCTTATACTCGATGATTGAAAATGAGCAGACTGTTGTTGTTTTTTTTTTTATATTCCTTAAGAGGCAGGCACTAAAACAAGCACTGCCCGCGATGACGACGGTATAACCAACCCAAAGGAGGAGGAAGATTCTTCTTTCTTATCAAAAAAGTTCAAGACCTGAGATTTTTAGTGGAACGAACTCTTCAAACGTACAAAAACATACACCGACTTTTTGTCCTGTAAACTGTCACGAACGGCTGCGATACTACTAGCTATGACGTCCCTTCCGAAACATGCACGGTAAAATCGCCTTCAGAACATTTAAAAACCGCCAATTTTACGCATTCAAAAACCAAATGCAACTTTTTTTTGTGTGTGTGTGTGTGCAAGCTAGTAGTAGAAGTACACAGCTCTATATGCATATACATTATCGACAGCTTTTTGACAAAGAATCGCCTTCGAGATCAGTGACGCGAAATTCAAGATAACTTAAGACAAATAAAATCTTTTTTTTTTTGTAACGTTTCAACGCTTTTTAAATCAATGATAATACCTTAAAATCTCTTTAACACTGGGGTACTTTCAGTTACAAGTTCATCCCTTGGGCACTTAGTAGCGAGTCCAGCATATCGAAAGTGTTCTTGTAGTCAGTGTGTTGACCGTTGGCCGCGAGGAGCCCGTTGGTCCCTTGACTCGCGTCCGAATAGTGGGAGTTCAGCGCCGCCTTGGAGCTCCGGCTGCCTTTGGATCCGTGGTGGTGGTTGTTGTGGTTGCCGGCGTCTCCGTGCGGCCTCTTGCGGGACGAGACCGCGCTCACGACGACGTCGCCCCCCGCCGGCCGCAGAGCCAGACTGTCCATGGCCCCCCTGCCGTTCACCGCGTACTGGTGCGAGTGTTTCGAGTGCCGGTGGTGGTCTTTGTGCTTGTCCTTGGCGTCCGACGAAACCTTAATCCGCATTTTGAGCTCCTCGCTCGACGCGGAGCCGTTCTCGGCGAAGCTGTGGGACGTTTTGGGCTTCTTGGAGCTCGACTTCTCCCGCCTGCCGTCGCCGGACTGCCCGCTGCCGTGGGCCTGCGAGCGCTTCTTGTGGTGGTGGTGGTGGTGGGACGGGGCGATCGGCGACAGGGCGGGGTACATTTCCGTTTCAGTTTTTACGCCGTTCTGCAACGCCAGCTCCGGGGCGTGCTTCTCCCTGTACTTGTCCAACGTCAACACCTTTTGCGGCCGAGGGAAAGCCGCTCCGTTCACAGCGATTTGTTGGTGTTTCGACGATTTGGGCTCCTGTTTTATTAGTGTAAAGTCTGAGTGGAGCGGCGGGGGGAACTGGTCGTACCCACAAGCCTTTGCAGCAGCGTCCATGGGTTGGTAGGAGGCGAACGGGGCAGTTAAGGAGCTGAGCGAGGGCATTTCCGAGGAGTCTGAAGACGAGGGGAAGAAAGAGCCGGACAGGCCGTTTAAAGAAGACGTCCCCTGGAAGGCACTGTCCCCCGACGCTCCCTCCGTCTTTGGCTTCTTAGAGTTTTGAAAGGCCTGAAGCAAAAGGAGAGGCGGGTCACACACCGAAAACTAAAGCATCCTCAAAGAGAAGTACTATTTAGCACAATGTTTAATCTGGATATGTTTTTATGTGCTGAAGTTATGTTAAGTGTGTCGTTCTCTTCCTTGATTTACCCTCCAGTTTCGTATCCTCTTCAGTTTACTGGGCGTCCTCTCCAGGATTTGAAGGAATTCATGTGTGAGTTCTGAAACACAAAACCCAAAATCAGGGACTGGAGGCGATCAATTTGTGTCATGAACGGGACAGGGGGCGTTTTCTCGACCACGGTGTCGATACCGAAGCGTATGGACAACTACTACATGACTGCAGTATGAATGAATGCAACCTAGAAAGTTCCCGCAGCACAAATGCTTCTAATAAATGCTCCACTGTTGCTAGGAAAGAGTCTGACCAGCAGATGGCAGTAGAATTCTCTCCAGAACAGAAAAACTCCTTGAAACTAAATTAATGTATGGTGTCTAAAAGTCAATGCCAGACAGGGTTGCCAGATTCTCACAACCATTATATCATACACAGCTTCCAAAACTATCATATTTCAGCACAAGCTGTCGTACACTAAACATAAATATGCCAATAGTACTGAAACATCTGCACATAATATGGCTCACATCATCACCACCTCTACAACACATTTATTACACGATATTGCACACGCACTACCTGCTCGTAATCAAGTTTTCCAGGCAGAATAAAGAAGTGGGTGAACTACGGCGTCGCAAGAGGTGAGACGGGGCTACGTCTTGCTGACCAATCAAATGAAGCCAAGGCGGAGGATATGCGATATTGTGGAACGGTAAAACTGATCCAGGGTCAGCCGCTCCTTCTGACAGCAGATATTACGCCTATTGAAGACGGAGGCTCAGTCTGACTCCAGATCAGAGCGAAATCATAAACACTACATTTAATTAGGCAGAAAACTCTCAAAAACAAAATAGCTCGTCTCCATTTGAGGAGTGATGCGTGAACAGTCAAACCCTGCAGTTTGTGTTTATATTTCAGACTGTGTTCAGATGCTGCTCGATGTGTTCAAATGTGCACAGTGAACTGTCAACTCTCAATATCCACAAAACATTTGACACTTTCCAAACTCGTGGAGCCAAACCTGGGACTGAAAGTTAAGTAGACTTTGCTGAAAGTTGGAGCAAGCGACATTTTCCAAAACAAAAACATGCCCTGACGGTACCGGTGCTTTAACGGTTATTCTAATTGAATTAAGATCATGTGTATTAAAAGTATCGTTCAGGAGAAAATCCTAAAACAGCACAACAGAAAGAACACAGGCCGCAGCAGCGTCACCTGTGACTTCATTTTTTGAGCAGAATTCCCACTAAAGCAGCGATAAAAGAGAGAAAGACGTTATTACCTCCTGAGCTGCAGAGACAGATCCACATCAGGACAGTTTTAATTCAGCTAAACTTTTCTAAACACACTTCGACAAGGTGAAAGCTCCACACGTCAAAGATTTCACAGTGAGAGCGCTCACTCTGTCACCAATAATTTACCAAAACTGTTCCAAAAAAGGCTAATGCAGAGTGAGCGGTGCTGCCACTTGGTGCAGCTGGAGTTCAGTAACAGCAGCAGTAACTTCAGGCTCTGCGGGGCTAAAGCTAAAGGTAAAGTGGATGCGTTTCTTGTTGTCACTGCTTTTCTCTCTTTGTCCAAGAGCTCTAGTTTCTTATTCAGTCCTGGTTTTTAACCAGTTTACTGTAAGTCCTGGTTTAGTCCTGGCTCAGACCACGGCACTGTCTCTGGTAATGACTAAAGTGTTAGTAAGTTATAGCTTTGCTTCGCTGTAAGAAAACATCTGCATTTGTGCTGAAGCGGCTCATGAGTTCAGACTTTTTTAGACTCACTGCGGATCATTTATTGACGTCTGGAGAGAAAAAGTACTGAAAAAAAAAAAAAGGGTTTACGATACCGCCCTCTACCGGAGCTTTTCGGTCGGGGCCAAGTCGGTACAGTTTGTGCAGGAAAAATCAAGTTAGCCCAGCTTTAACAATCAGGCTTATGGTAAAGCTACTATTGATACATAGAACTAGTAAACGGCACATTCATGGAGTAAATGGACAGATTAAACGGACCTTCTGGTATCGGACTCCAGTTCAGTCTCTCCTGCATCTGCTGCTGTGCATGTACTGTCCTCGAACATCCATAAAAGCCAAATAACGCTGTAGTTTTCTCCTTCCATCATGATTCATCCATGATCTCAAATATCCCGCCGGGGCCAGACACATCTCCGTCTCCGGTCGGTTCATTTCTTTGACTTTATTGAAGTATCAGGTCCCATAAAAAGCCAGAGTGAAGCAGAGAACACGGCAGCTCCATGTACTGATGCTTAACTTTCACTTCCGATCATCCGTGTCTTTTTTCATCCAGAGCCGTGAAAGTGGCCCGGCTGTGACTCGCATGGAGACTATTTCAGTGTCGGAGGCCCGTGTTATTTTGGATTAAACGACTCATGGCCTGTAGACGTCTGGCCTAGTGTAATAATCCACATGAAGAAAAGCTCACTGAGGTAGATGCTGAACGTACCGTCTAGCAGCTGTAGCGTCACGTTGGGGTCGACATATTCCCACCAGTGCTTCCCGTCGGTGGACACGGGGATCTCCCAGTTGGACCATTTACAGGCCAAATGGATGCACACACACGCCACGATGGTGGGCCGGTACTGCAGGCAGAAGGTGGTGAGGTGCAAGCTGCAACGACATCCAGAGGAGACAGAGGAGGGGGGCGTGTTTAGTGTCGCCTGGGAAGCTCAGAAAAACTATGTAGTCGATTCCTTTTGGTATTGGCTTCCATATCTAAAGCCACTCTGCGGAGCATTCCAGGTTATATGTCGGACACACGGGGGGTTTGCAAAAGGAGCATCGAGCTGCTGATGCTCCAGCAAAGATCCAGCAAAACCCCTCGCAGTAAAGGGTTTAAAGATTTAGTTTTTATCAGTCAATCAAGTCAATTCAATAACTGCTTGGATGTTTTTCTGTATAAAAAGTGAAATGTCTCGCAGCGTGGCTTTTAAATATAATCTAGTGCAGAACAATTTCATGACACCCTTACCTCAATCCACAGGAGCAGCTAAGTCTAGTCTAATGTTTAACTCTGCTCGATTCAGGGAGGTGCATCTCAACTTTTGGTTTATGTAAAGTTTAAATGTTAAGCTGTACCCAAAATTTAAACTATTTCATTTGGATAAAAAAAAACATCTAGCTAGTCGGAAAAAAACAACAAATATTAACTTGAAGCGCTTGGAGCTGAAACACGAAAATGTATTAGCAGAATTCATGTCTGACTCAGGTTTAAACAGGAAAAAGCAATAACGGCCGTTTCAGGTAATGTGCATCAGAACGAGGAAACACGGACACTGAGGCCAGATAGTTTTCAAAAGTTTGTGAGGCTAAAGCTTGAGCTTACAAACTGCACTGCAAACTGGCTCAGGCCCTCGCAGGGGAGAAGAAACGGCTCTAATGACTCATTACACTTCTAACATTGTTGGTCATCAGTGACTCCACAGCTGACAAGACACTTACAGCAATTACTAAAGGAAACACACTCATGCTCTTCATCTTTATGACTAATACAATTGCAGCGGGTCAGGCTAAAATGCTCAGTTGTATCAAATTGAACTGCATCAGCGAGCATTGCTTTATGTGTTTGGCTTTTTAATCAAATTAACACTTCACTTCTCCAACAATACCACGGATTGTGAATAAAAACATTTTAAAAAAAGAGATTGTTTGTCCATATAGACACATGCACATGCATAATTATAGTCTAAACAGAACCCTCAACACCTCAGACTATTTGAGTTCGAGTTTGACAAACAAATCCACTTCATAACTCAACGCTGACACTCATTCAGCGTCTACAGAGATAATATGCATCTTCAGGTTGCGTTCATGACTTGAAGAAAATTGGATGATTTTCCAAAAACGTTCCAGTTGCACTGATAAAGTGGACTGCGATCATTCCATTCAAGATTTGAGGTCAGAATTTAGAGAGAGGGCAGGGACCTAGAGGTCTATACAGGCGAATTTTTACATACTGAGATATGTTCTTACCTGAGCTTAGACGAGTTCATTTGTACCTGTCTGGTCTTCACGTGTGCCCTCAGTCGCGTAAACACAGTTAGTATTAAACCTCTCCTCCTCTAGAGCTCCAAACGAGGTGAAGATAGAAGCTACCAAGCTCGTCCACGTTTTCCCTATTTAAATATGGTTACGTGACGTTTTTCACAAGTCAAGTATAGTTACACAAAAAAATAATAATGTGGATCTTCTAAGCGGATAAAAGGGGAACTATATTGTAAGGCGTAATAATACCAGGAGTACCTCGACATCCACACAGTAATATCTTCACTTTACTGTGCAGACGCTGAACTACTCCTTGTATTGATACGCCTTACAATATAGTTCCCCTTTTATCCGCTTAGAAAATCCACTCTCACATTTTTAATTTTGTGTAACTATACTTGATCATGTACCGTCTTTCAAAACGTGGAAGAGCTTGGTAGCTTTCATCTTCACCTCATTTGGAGCTATAGGAGGAGAGGCTAAATGCGAACGCCGTCTGTACTTTGTTTACGTGACTGAGGGCACGCGTGAAGACCAGACAGGTACACATGAACTCGTCTAAGCTCAGGTAAGAACATCTCAGTATGTAAAAACGGAGGCCTGTTCCTTCTTTCAGCCGAATGCACTAACGCCATTGACAAAGAAGACATTAAACATCATGTGGATACAGTAACTACAAAGACTTTAACTATAAACCAGGTCGACACATCTGCATTTTGACACAAATTCGATTAGGTGGCTTAGACGTGTGTCAATGTCACATGAACGCAACCTTTTGAAAAACTAAAGCTGACAAGAAAATGTTCTATCTAGGCACTAACTAAACTATACGTTTGCAGCACAGTTTGGAAGCTGACGGGGTTTTCAGAAGGGGAAAAAAAGCAAAAAAGGAAAAGAGTTCAAAGTGACTGTAAGGCTATACTTACCATTAACTCTAAAAGTTTAAGAATCTTTAGTGGCAATCTATATTCAGGCTACCAAAGTGTTTTCTTAGACATATGCACTCTGTACCAAACAACCTGGAGAGGTAAACAGCACCACTACACTCCTCACAACGCGTTCAACCCCTCTGCGCCAACACGCTGCCCCTGTACAGTACACCGCACAGCAGCCCGGCCAGTACCGCCCCGCACAGGGTTTCCCAGGGCCCGGGCGCAAGGGCGTTGGTCACAGGAAGGGAGAAGCTATAGTGTGCCATTACAGTGCAATAGAGGGAACAGGATAATAACCTGTTGGTAGCCATGAAATAGGAAGTCTGTGCCAAATCCTTGCTTGCTGCAAAAATGAAGAAACAGCCAGAGTTAGCGCAAGAGGCTAGAATCACGACAATATTTCCAGGCTGAAAGGAGCATTTACCTCGCACTAGCTGGGTACACCTCACCACATCTGTGTGAGGGTGATCTATAGTAATTTCAAAACCTGCAATGAAGAATCAGCCGAGTTTATCAACCTGAAACTAAAACACAGAGTTTTTAGCTCATCCGCGAGAGAACTCACCCAGTGTCTGCAGCACAATCGTTTCCAGTGCCACTAGCTCTTGTGCCTGCTGTTGGAATGCCTAAAACAAGCAACATCTCGGTATTAGAAAAGGCAGATTACGAGGAAAGCTTTCCAGTTGAGTCATAACAGAGATGGAGTGGATAACAGTCACGTAAAAACAAAACAAAAAGGATGACACATTAACACATCACAAGAAGAACATTACACGCATCAGCTGAATGAGAAAATACTTGTACCTTTGGGCAAATTGAGCTGATTTTTTCGCCCGCCATATTAGCCAGACAGTATATTACTATTTCCACAATAATATCTGTGCATTAGCTTAGCACGTAGCCGTTAGCATAACAGCCATACTTACATTGCCCTTAACATCTATGGGAGGCTCTTGAGGATTGATGTAGGCATGTGCTATTTTAATAACATGTTCAAGCTTCCTGGGTTGCTCCTCCACTTTGGCAGCGAGGAACAAAGTCGTCTGGGAAATGATCTGGAAATGAGGGGGGAAAGAAAAGATAAACAAGTAGCTTAGATTTGCAGCTGATCATTGTGAGTGACTATCCATCAGGAGTACTTACATTTCTATGGAACTTGCTGAACGAATGGATCATATAAAACCTATGCATATACACTATAGCTGTGTTGATGATTAGCTGAGAGCTGGGGGGGGGAAGAAGTTAAGGATGTGACACGGAAAAGGAGCAGATGTTTACGTGATGACTGGATACAGACGGCGACTTGGGCAATTTAATACTACGTAGACAGCTGACAGATCGTGCCTTAAAAGTAAAAACAAACATAGCCAAATAAAGCTGATGCGTGACAAAATACAACTTCACAAACTACATGAATATGCGTTTATAATGCCTAATCATCGAGGTTTCTGCCCGCTTTGGATGTGGTGTTATTTGACGTTATCCTAACAAAGAATATGCGCATGAACAAAAGCTAAGCTAGCTGCGAGGCCTTGCGCCGTTAGCTTCTTACAAACCCGCTAAATAAACCACTTAATCTGCTTTTTCTGATTTTGTAGCAATTTAAAAAGCTAATAAACGTCCTAACAGTGAAAATGCCTCGCTAAGGGCTGTTATTGGCTTAAATGTCTTGCTACGCCGGCTGGTTTCGCCAAGCTAACGATGCTAACCCCGCGTCTGCGGCGCTTGTTTTGCGTAAGGGATACACGTTGAGTCTCTGGCCGATGTCCTGGATGAGGTTGGCGGCCTGCTGTCGGTACGAGAGCTCGCGGTCCGCCTCGATGCCGCAGCGGCGCGACGGCGTGTTGTCCAGCTGCTCCCGGGTGAAGAGCCATTTCGTGGAGGGTCCCCGGTGCACCGCCATTACGCTCCCACAGCCCAGGCCCGACGGCACACGGCTCCAGCACCGGCGGGAGGCGAGAGGGGCGAGGGGCGAGGGGCCGGAAGAGCCTGAGCCGAGGCCGGGTCGGGGTCTGCGAAGCGCGCCCTCTGCTGGACGGGGAGGGAACAGTGGGAGGCTGAATACATAAGCACAGTAGTTGTTTTTTTCCCATTGAAATAATAAAATTAATTCAATAATATTTGTGTAGAATATACAAAGCTACAAAGAGACTATTTTGTTGTTTTGCAAACTAGAATGAATTGTCTGGAGAACTGGCCCCCACTGCATTTGTGTAGGCCTATCCCTGTTGGGTCTGAGGTCTGGTGCCCCTTGTGGGGCCTCAGAGGCACTGTTAGAGGTCCCACAAAAGTTCCCACACTAACAAAACAAGGGAGGGAAACGTCAGGCCCAGGCGCCAAACCCAGCCTTCGAGCATTATCTTGGCCCCAAGATGATTTTGAATGATATAGGCCTCGTGTAATGTCACAAAGATAAGACAAGCCTTTGTTGATCTCACAATGGAGAAATGTACTGTGTCACATTCAGCTCCTAGAAACACTCAGGGTGTGCAAATAGGCAAGAAATGTGAGAACAATAAACAAAAAACAATGAAATACTAAAGGACTTTGTGGGGACAAAAGTATAAACAATAAATATTAAGTAAACAGACTTTAACCAGGAGGTGTGTGTGGACCGGGAAGTTTGGGCATCTCTGCTGAGACTGCTGCCCCCGCGACCCGGCCCCGGATAAAGCGGAAGAAAATGGATGGATGGGACTTTAACCAACAAATGTATTAGCAGTGCAGGTTTACATCATAGTGCAAGTGGTTGATAAAGTGACACAGGTAAGTGATTTAAATACAGGGATTATTGCACATGTTACTTCACAGTCTTGTTATACAGTCTGACAGCAGTGGGGATGAAGGACCTGCTCCTTGCACTGAGGGTGTCTCAGTCTCCCACTGAAAGAGCTGCTCATCTCCTCTGCAGTCCCGTGCAGTGGGTGGGAAGTGTTGTCCACGATGGAGGTGAGCTTGACTAACACCCTCCTGTCCCTCACCTCCTCCACAGAGTCCAGGGGGCAGCCCAGGACGGAGCTGGCCCTCCTGACCAGCTTGTTCAGTCTGTTCTTGTCCCGCTGTGTGCTGCCCACACTTGTTAAGTATTCCAAAAACACAAAACATTAACTTTGGAGGGAAGTTGCCTGGATTTCAGCAGTAGTAGCAATAAGAGCAATTGACCTTTATGACAAAAAAAAAATACAAAACAAAAGAGTGAAATCCAGAGTGAATACAAAATCGACAGCTCCAGTAGTTCTTCTGTTGCAGTTCTTTACTTTCACCATTAGATGACGCCAGACACCGGCATCAGGAGTTACACTTTGTTTTTATCTACTCCCCCACCGATGATTTATTCAAGATAAACACAGACTGGAAATGTTTCTCATGTGGCTCGATCGTGAGCAAATTCAAGGATTAGCGGAGCCCTTTCTCTGACGCACGTGCACATTCATTCTTTACGCACGAAAGGCCAGTTCTGAGGTTTAGGTGGAGGCTTTAGGTCATTTTAGTAGATCCTAAAGTTATAACATGATCTATGTGCAAGATTATACTACATATCACAATCCCTGGTCAGTGGGCGAGCACGCGCAGCTGATATGTCTATTGTAACAGCTGCATCACCCCCTTTCTACTCGGACTGATTCTTATCTAAAATGGATCCCCCTTTCTTTGCGATGGGAAACCCCGATCTCCATCTCAAGTGCATTTGATCGCGAGGAGGAGGAGGATAAACCGACAGTCTTTGGGTGTGTCCGATGGGGTGAGGAGGGGGGAGAAAGTGCCTAAAGATGAGACACGCGATGATAGAGGGAGTGAGAGACTGTGTTGTTCTGGCGTGTGTGCTGAACGTGACTCAGGTGGGACCGGCTCGTCTCCTGGGACCTCGCACCGCTCTGTGCTCCGCGCGCATTGGCTCCACTCAGACAGGACCGATGATGCCCGGGGGGCCCCAGGGAGGTGGAGGATGGCGCGCGCCGGGGTCTCGTGAGCCCCGTCAGCAGAGTAATTAGAGCCCAGGTGCGGCTGTTTCACCGCGGTGTGAACTGAACTGGAGGCTTCTGCTCTTGTTGTTGGCACCGTGTGATTTTCTGCCGCCGCTCCAACATTGTGCGCAGCGGCTCCGTCAAGTCGGGCGACACGCGCGTCACAGCTTCCGGTTGCACAAAATAAAAGAATGAAAAGAAAATCTGTTGAACCAGCTTTCAGCTAAACAAACCTATCGCTTCATGTTATAATTCGGACAAATAAGCCTTTACACACAGGCATATTTTGTATAGCCTGTTCATGTTGCCTATATACACCTACGTATCACATATGAGAAAACATAGGCAAAATATTTAAGCTGTATAGGCTTAATTAAAGGCACACTGTGTAACATTTAAAGAGGGGGTATTATGCTTTTTTCAATCACACAGCGACAGTCTATATCACACTACAGTGGTGACGAAACCTCCTGTTGGTCTGTAAATGCAGTAAATTAGAATAACTGCCTTGTATAAAATTGCTCTCTCAAAATGGCTGTAGTGAATGCCTTGAAATAGGCCTCTGTCTCTTTAAGAACCTCTGACTCTTTCCGACACGCCCCCTCCACACGCTGTCTGTGGCATCAGTGGGGAGGGGGTTCTGCTGAGGAGCAGTGGTTGGTTACTCGGCTGGTGACGAAAGCTCGGAGGCGTCTCCAGGAGGTGGGGGCGTTCCTAGGAGGACTCAGGCAAACCTATCCCTAAAATGGCCGCCATCAGAGTTTTTACAGATTACTCAAAAATATGTGAATGTGCCAGGGCAACACTTCAGCCATGTTTTTAATGAGGGAATGACATAATAACATGATGTGAAGCTTGAAAAAGTCGATTTTGCATAATACCCCCCCTTTAAGGTTAGGTCTCAATCTACAAAACCCGTCCTTAAAGGAACAGGCCACCATTTTTCCATACTGAGATATGTTCTCACCTCAGCTTAGACAAGTTGATGTGTACCTGTCTGGTCTTTGTGCCTGCCCTCAGTCACACAAAACGACCAAAGATGTTGTTAGCATTTAGCCTCTCCCAGTATATCCCTATGGCTCCAAACGGGGTGAAATTAGAAGCTACCACACTCTTCCACGGGCACAAAGACCAGACAGGAAAGCATCGACTCGTCTAAGCTCAGGTAAGAACATATCTCAGTATGGAAAAACGGTGGCCTGTTCCTTTAATGACTTGCTGAAAATGCTATTTCCGCTGTGGGTAATGGTAAAATGGTAAACTGGCACTTTTCTACCTTCAAAGCGACTCACAGCCCAGTCACCCATTCACACTCTCATTCATACACCAATGTACGCAGACACTGGAGGCAAAGGAGCTGGGATGCGAACCCCTGACCGTGAAACGACCCGCTCCACCAACTGCACCACTGTTGTCCAAAGAAGGGGTCACGGATCAGGACGCCATAGGCTGTTTATAATGCGTATCTGGCTGCCTTTAGTCAACATCTCCATGGAGACCAGTTGGAGACATCCCGCCCCCTGTAAAGTTACGCTCGGGTCTTACAGGGTGAGCCACTCAAAGCAAATACGCATTTGTTAATTTGTTCAGGGATTTCTCAACAATACAAACATCCGTAATAACACAAATGCTTGTAGATTATTTTATGAAATGAGTGGCATCTGTTTCGGGCGCCTCCTGTTCGCCTCCCAGGGGAGATTTTCTGGGCATGTCCCATTGGGAGGAGGCCCCAGAGGAAAACCCAGGACACACTGTCAGCTGGCCCGGTGTCGCCTGGATGCCCCAGAACAGCTGGAAAAAGTGTGTGTGAACAGGGAGGTCTGGCAGGGCATGTCTGCTCAGACTGCTGCCCCGGATAAAGTGGAAGAAAATGGATGGAGGGCAATCCACTAAATCCAATATACGACTCCCACCCAGTTACAAACAGCTGTGCCACAATGTGAAACTACCCTTAAAACTCCAGATTAGAAAAATAAACACAACTATTTCAAAGTTGTTTTCACGAAAGCTTTTATTTTGGAGTCTCTCCGTACTTCCGCTTTGCTCCGCCCCCCCTCTCCTCTACCTTGACCGTCTTCAGACTCGCAGCTCCGGCTCTCCCTCTGTCTCTCTCTTCTCCAGGCGCACTGCTGTCGAGAACCCGCACCTCGCGCCCAGGTGTGACATTTGACGAGTTCTTCACTTCCCACAAAAGAAAAAAAAAAAGAAAAGAAAGAAAAAAAAACTTGGGGGAAAAAAAACAAAAAAAAATGACAGACTCGGGACTTCCACCGGACCCTACCCCCAACACTGCCCCCATCACTGTCCCCATCCAGGCGGAGGGAGGAGTGGCGCAAACGGCGACCGTGAACGGGCAGCCGGCGGCATCGGACGGACTTCCCCACACAACCCAGCAACAGCAGCCCGCCCAAGAGCAACCCCAGCCGGGCACAGAAACTCAACAAGAGGGCTTCAACATGGACCAGGAAATGAAGATCACAGACAGCATTGAAGACAGCGGTGAGTTTACGCGTAAAAAACGTGCCAAATCCTCTGCTATACAAAGTTTTGACGCACGGCTTTGCGTGGGAAAAAAACGGGTTTTCAGCTGGTTACTGTGAGGTTAGGGGAACGAGAGGATCCTATTGGTCGGCTAAACGGGGCTACAGTCAGTCAGTGGTGGCGCTGAAACTTATTAATAAATCATAAACTGTGGCTTCTTTGGGATGGAGGAAATCAGAGCGAGATGAAGGCATTGGACCTGACAGATGCTGCAAGTTTAAGTAATGAACTAGGACTGATATAGCCCACAATGGTTATTCATGGGATGCAGTGATGGACCATTTTCATTTTCATTCATTAATGCTTCAGTACTGCCTTCAAATTGTTCTTTTTTCATATATATCTAGTCCAGTTTAGGTTTATTTGAGACCTTTTAGAGTCTTGATCTAAGCCTTGTGGTACTTGGAAGATGAAATATTTTTTGACTTGGTGTGAAAACTTTAATTGTCTTATCTCTTTCTTAGGAGTCCAACTAAACTCTGAACACAATGAACACATTTGAATAGGATAAGGACAGGACTGTGGCTCCATTTGTTGTGTTTAAATTCCCTTTCTATCCAAGATTCACCGCTATTTCTATGGCTTTATTGTTCTTTATGCAACCGCCCCACATGCTGCCTCTAGTTACCCGCCCCATGACCAACACCATGTCAATTTTAATTACCGAGTTGTGCAATTCTGTCGGGAAAAGTTAAGGCATTTCAAGACGCTGATATGAAGAAAAAAACACACACATTATAATCCTAGCGTCAATTACTGCTTTCAAAACGTGACCCGAAATGTGTAATCAAAATTGGCCAGCCTTCTGTGTCCAATTAGTCTAATGTGAGCGAACAAGCCAAGACAGATGGGGTATAACAACGCCGTTACACTTTTCGGTGCTGCAGTCATGTGACCCATGAAGGAGGCCGGGATAGGACAGTGGGGCGGCTGATGTGAATGTAGCACTGGATAAGAAAATACTTTGTGGTTTCTATAATGTCCCACTTTTATGTATCTTATTTCTGGCAACATTTAAAGACATTGTACCTGAGCCTGCAAGTTCATAAAATTGATAAAAATGTGGTTTAATTAGATATATGTCCGAATTTACAATATACTAACTCATTTTGTTTCATTACTAGACACAATAATCTGGTGTAATCCCTTTAAAGGTGCACTATGCGACTTTATAAGTAAAGAAAAAGTTGGTATTAATACTCATTTGACCTTTCAGTGACCCAGTGGATGCTTGGGTGGTTAGCACAGCACCTTCACTTTAGCTCCAGGATAAATTCTTTGTAAGGTTTTCCACAGCTGATTGAACCGTATCCATGGTTACATATGCATTCCATTCCGGACACCGACCAGAGATCCTACAAATCCTCAAATAAAAGTGATCCTATAGCCATCATAGATACAGACAGCATCTCTGGACTCGCCTATGTATGGTCATGTTTCAAAACAGTTAAGGGGGAAAACAATTTGGAGAAAAATCAAAACTTTCTCTAATTATTCAAAAACAACTTTAATAAACCCTGAATTCTGAATATAGTTTTCTACTGAATAAAGATACAAAGACATGGAGAGGAGCAAAGTGGTTCATCAGCCCATAAATACATAAATAATGGAGAATGCTAACATGGTGCTTCATGTAAGTTCGTGCTAATGCTTGCTAGCGCTAGCTACGACTGCCGTTTTTTCGCTTCTACTGAACAATCTGCTGTGAGAAAATATCTATATGGGCCCCATTTACACTTGACTTTATGTATGTGTGATAATGAAGTTCATATTCCACCAGAAAATGGCTAAAAAGAGTGGATAAGGGTCACAAAAGATTCTATTTTCCCCCTCGGTGAAGCCACGCCCCCTTCTATGCCGTCTGTATCTATAGGAGCCACCAGGATGGAAAGTAAAGGCGCTATATCAACAATATCAACTTTGTTTTACCTAGAAAAGTTGCATAGTGCAGCTTTAAGGGCTATAAACATGCAAGATTCTATATACTAGCTTAGCTTACAGTGGCTGGGTCACAAATAAGTCACACAAATATAAACTTTCTTTCTCTAGAAAAAGTTCCATAATGCAGCTTTAATACGTTTTTTGTTTTAACATAGTAATGATAGTCGACAATACCTCAACCTCTCGTAACTTTGCTGAGAGCGGGACTGCTCGTTTCCATGGCGATGTTGCTGCTTGTCTTTGTCTACTGAAGGAAATGCATTAGATCCTCTTCAAGACGCTTTATTTTGAAAACCTGACTACATAAACAGCATTTATGGGAGTCTGGCTGGTCAATAGGAGCACTTTTAAAATGGCTGGCACATTTATTGAGTTTTATGACAGTTTCACTGCCCTTCTGACATAGCAACATGTTATAATGCCTTTACGGCTCATTAAACAGCACCTACACCAAGACTATACGAATCAAAGCACTACATCTTTAACAAGGCGATTCAGAACCAGCACATCTTCTATAACTTTGTGTATAATGGTCTATATTTTCTCATTTTGCAGGGCTGTTGGAGAGCAGCATGCGCCTGAAGCCCCACGAAGCACAAAGCTACAGGAAGAAGGCTCTCTGGGTTTCCTGGGTGTCCATTCTGATCACCATTATTCTGGCCATCGCTGCTTTTAGTGAGTAACACTTCCAGTTCTTACGCAGTTCCCAAACAATCTGCTCGCACCAAATGGAGAAGTTAAGCCACTACTTGGCAGAGGGCTTCTAAGGATATTTATGTGCCCGTTTTATGAATGCTGTTATTACAAAACCGATTTTCTAACCCTTAAACCTTTAAAACAATTGATTTTACTATACGACGAAATCGCTCAGGCCCAGACGATCCTTTTAAATCCAGTCACATAGCAACATAGCTTGAAATTTTGGGACCAATGAATTGTCGACTTTGAGAATGGACGAACCTCACACTATTGTCGCCTTTGAATTCTATTATCCGTTCTATTCATGTGAAGGTTAGACGTGTGACTCACTCACTTTATTGAGCTCAAAAGAGATTTATTTTCGATTTTAACAAACATCACAGACTCTAGAGATGCTGACAAATCAGTTGCATTTTTTCATTATGCTTTATTGTATTGATTTCAGTGGCTGATTTGGTAAAACAATTGCAAATAAGGTATAATTGATCTCAGTGGAGTTGGAATTACACTCGAAATGGTCACAAAAAGCCTGTAATTGTTCAGGTAGGTTGTTTTCGTCAGTTCAAGAAGCTCTGTCAGCAACTAGGGACCTTTAGAAGCGGGAACTCATTATACTCAGACGGTGGCTTATGAGTTTTTTCCCTGTTTTTGGACCTATACCTGCCAAGTTGGTAGTTAAAGTGTAAGTCTGGAAGTCTACATTCATTACAAATGTCACAAAATGTTCAAAATCTACCACCTGGTCTTGCATTTTGATGTAAAGTAGGCAATAATACATAATTTCTTGTAAAGTCCTGGATCTCTGCAACTAATCAGAGTCTAGTATCCTCCCGTGTCGACCAATGAGACGAGCTTTTCCTGTCAGGTCCAATCAGGAGGGAGGGGGAGGGGCTTGATTGTTTGCTTTTGACACTTTTGACAATTCTGTTCCTGCTCTCCTCATTTTGCGAACTAAAAAGGGCTTTCTGGTTAAAGAGGGGAGGGATTTGACTGTTTACTTTCAAATTTCACTCTATCTCTCCCCACTTACAGGCTATCCACTTTAAGAAGTATAAAAATGGGCACACATTTCCTCTCAAATTCATATCCATACTTGCTGCTTATCGTTCAACAAGTTACCATTAGCACTCTGGTCTCACATCAACTCGGTTTGCATTTTCCATTTCTAACCAGCAGTCACGCCGCGCCATTCCCTTTCCAATCTCAATTTCACGGGCCCGTCCTTGTGATAGATTGCATGGCGTGGATTAATATGCGCGTCTCTCTTTTCTTTTCTTCTTCAACAACGACATCATGTACCTTATTTTGCTTTGGAAACCACGTCCTGTTGCACACTTCCGGTCCTGATTGGGGAACGTATAGCTTCCTTTTCATGCGACGGCTACATACCAGTGTTTATCTACGGCCTATATATACAGCGACTACGTGACACGGCACACTTTCCCTTGATACTGACAGACTGCTTGACAAACATGCCTTTTAGAATCGCAGGCATGTCTTGAAATTGAATTGAAATTTGTGAGAGTTTGTGTACTTGCTCACACTGCTATTGGTTTAAGGGTGTTCTTATTTGAGATTAATTAGAAGCACCTTCACAACATGCCGTGTCTGCTAGAGCAAACAGAGCAAACAGAGCTGAGATAACCTGCGTGTGTTGTGGTGTTGGTTGAGGTGTGTCTTGACGGATTGTGATTTTTGCTTTTGTTTTTTTGACATGACAAGCTTTGCAAGTCAATCTATTGTTTAACGACGTGCAAATATGATGCATCAAATGGTAAGTATTCAGTAGTTAATGTGATCTGCCACAGCCTTAAGTCCAATCATCCACTGTCCATATTGTCTTCTTCTCTCAAATGCAAAATGGGAGGTCTGAAACTTCGTGGTAGTGGTTCATTATCAGTGTCTGTTCATTGTTAGTCTGTGTGAAGCCAGCAGTTCTGTTTCAGAATGTGGCTGGTGGCGCAATAAAGTTAGCATAAGCTGATTGTTAACCAAGAGATTTAATTTGAAGTTTAGTCATGGTTAATCTTTGTTACTCATACCTGCACATAGTCAAGGTTGCAATGCTGCTTGCATGAATCAAACCTGGGTTAATTTCCAGTTTTGTCCTGGGCTGCAACTCACGGTTATTTTGGTAATAAATTACTCGATTCATTGCTTGGCTGAGACAACGTTTTACATCTTAAAGCAGAACTAAGTAACTTATTTACCATAATAAATCCTTTCCGTAGTCCCTCTGGGGGTAATACAAGTGTTAAAGGGATGATTGGGGGGTCTTTCATCTCCCCTTGGTGTCTCTAGCCGATTGCAACTTCGCTGCCCCCGGGTCGGAGCCACCAATACACACTAATAGACTCATAAAGAAGAAGCTAACAGGCTAACGGGCAAAGCTAACTGCGGGCTAGCACCACTTAAACTGTATTTACAGCCAAGTTTGAGTGAAAAAAACTATCTCCATTGTGTAATTGGATGTACAATATCCCTCTCTCCCTTTGTCTTTTCTGTCAGCGTAGTATTTACTCTCACGGACAATTAATGAGTAAAAAACCATAACATGCTACGACACCTGCAGAGGCGCTTGTGGCCTCTAGGGGCATGAGTTACTTAGTACTGCTTTAACTTGAGGACATGGAGTAAACTTAAAGTGAATGTTTGTAGGAGGTTAGTGCTAATTCTGCTTTCTGATTGGATGAGACACAGACAGACAAAGTCCTACTACATTTTCAAGTCATTTTTTCTGAACTATTTCTCAACTATTTTTGAATAATCGATTTGTTCCAGCCCTATCCTGAACGCTCACACTTAAAGTGAGCGATATATTGTATGTAAGGGCTACTAATACAAGCATGCATTTTTGTTAACTACAGGGTTGGCAGGTTGACACATGGACATCGACAGGACGTTTAGTTCCAGCAGAGGTCAGCACCTAAATAATGGCAGCTCGGTGTGACCATTCAAAGTGCGATTTCACTCATGTGTGTTTGACGCGTTTGCTGCTCCCTTTGCACCCTCACAGATGCAGTAACCATGATAGGACAGGACGCACCTGTGGTCTGTGGCTTTGACGCTTCTGCAGCACCTGCGCTGTTCCCCGGCTCACTGTCCCGATCGCTGAATGTACGAGTTGTGAAAGGCAGCCTATAAGTGTGGGAATTTATGTCTAGAGCGACAGATGGGACTTGCACTGACAGTGGTCTTCGCTTTTGTGCCAAGTGTTTGAATACAGATAAGGGAAGCTTGGCCAGAAAGCAACATTATGCCATTAGGCGTTTATGACTTCCTTATACTGACTACTTTGGATAGACACTGGTGTAGATGGACTAAAACCAGGGACAAAATGGACAAATTGCTCCCCAAACCAAGCTAAAAAGAGAGGCTTAAATGTATAAGTTTATTTTGTTAGCTCATAGAGAATGACTTGAATGCACTGGTTAGCGCTTCATATTTGACTTAATTGGACATTCTTTCTGTAAATAGTACTTTTACTGCTTAGCCGACAGACGAGGGGGAAACACATCCAAAAAGGCATAACAAAATAAGTGTTCTATCGGGTATTACTGTAAACTCAGCTCTGTGATGCTGGGACTGTGTGTGCGCTCGTCTGCAGCAGTGAGTAACGTTGCCATCTGTGGGTGTAGCATTAGCGCTGACAGCTAACAACCATTCACACAGCTAATTGGGCTTCTCTTTGTTCATTAAAGCAGCTACAACGAATTTCGGTGCTAAGCTAACACACAGACGCACGCACACTCTAAAGGTCACAGAGTGGAGGGGATTCAACCTTCAAGATAAAATAAGTTTCACCACGAATTTCTCAAGATGTTTCGACAAATACATTGAAAGAACAGTATGCTAGCTTACTGTATAGGTCACTGTGTTAGCATAGAAAGAACGCTTTGTGCTCGTTAAGTATTAATAAGCATTAATAAATAATAGCCCATGAATAATATGCTTGCATGATATAAATAAGCTGCTATTATCTATTAACATGCTAATAAGCCATGAATCATTATGCTAATTCATAGCCTACGCTAAAGCTAACCTTTACCCTAACCTTAAGAAGATTACTAATGCTTATTAATAACTAGGGATGCACCGATCCAATACTGGTATCGAATAATGGAGGCGATACTGGAAAAAAATCGGCTTCAAATATCCGATACTAAACCGATACCAATTTTGGCTCTCACTGCATTAAAAACACAACTTTCACCAGCTAAATCTAAGTGAATATAGGCATGCTCTGTGTCATTTTGAAGGGGAATCTGATCGCTGAGTTTAAACCTCCGCATACGTGTCTTTAGCAGGAACATGCTAATGCTAACGGCAACTAATCAAGGCTGAGTCAGAAACTATGATAGAAATACCTTAAGTAAAATCAGCCCATGGAGCCAAGTGTTTGTATTTCCATCCATCCATCCATTTTCTTCCGCTATATCCCTGGCTGGGTCGTGGGGGCAGCAGTCTCAGCAGAGATGCCCAGACTTCCCGATCCACACACACCTCATTTAGTTTATGAAATGCTGTTAAAGAATAACTGATATAAGATATTTGTATTGCATGAGTTGTAATGAGAAAATGACTTCATGTGATCCTTGTTAAATGTTTTTTCCATTATTAATAGATATAATTGATAACTGATCTGTAACGTCAAGACAAGAAAATACTTTATTGATCTCACAATGTAAATAAGACCATTCACTTTTCCACTCAGAGAAAGAGACTTTTAAGAAAGTCTTAAGCCCCTAGTATTGGTTTTGGTATCGGAAGCAAAAAAGCTGGATTGGTGCTTCTCTATTAAAAACTTATTAATACTTAAAGACCACACCTTAATATAAAGCAATACCAAACATTTCAGCAAACTAGGGCTAAACTAGGATCCGATTTAAGTCCAGGCCAAAGGCTTCTAAAATATTAGGTAAGATAAGACTTTATCCAACAATGGAGAAATTCACTTCTTACAACAGGACACAGTGAATGAAAAAATGTGCAATCAAAGAAGAAGGTGAATGTGCAACCAAGTAATAACAAAATAAAGGAATCTTTAAGGCACACTGCGTAACATTTTGGACTAGACTATTGCCGTCAATACAAAACATGCTCCTAATGACCAGCTCGACACAGAAAATGCTATTACTGCAGTGGGTAATCAATGGGGATTCAATCAATGGGATTTGGATGAAAACCTCAAAATTAAATCTAGTCATATCTCCATGGAGACGAGCTAGAGACGTACCCACTCCCGGTAAAGCTCATTTAAGTTAAAGCAAAGACTAAAACAGAACTAGATTTAGCCAGTTTTGAGTCAGTTGTGACAAAATAAGAATGTATAACCTTTGTCGAAACTGAGACTTAAGCAAGAACCAAACCAAGTACTGCCCTTGTACCACCACGAGTCCCGGGACCACATCCTGGGACGTTAAGAGGAATCTGCCGTTTCATCTCGGACTTTCACTTACTGTGTAGTTTTTTGCCCGTGTAGTTCTATCCCCCGAAGAGACTGCTGCATCGAAGCTCCGTCTCATTCTGCATTCAGGGCACAAACGCAGCAGCTGCCTCCTCCTCTGCACTGACGGAAACTGGGAAAACAAAAATAAAACTTGTTTAGAGGCCAGCCCGAGATTGTGTTGCGGATGCATATATTTGGTTTAACAAACAGTACCTTGAGCGGGCGCAAACGGGATTCAGTGAAAGGAATCACGGCCGCCATTTTGAAGAGTAAAGTTGTCAATCTGGACGTAGAAATGTTCAGTCTTCTTAAAGGGATATTTCAGGATTTTTAACATATGGCCTCATTTCCTACTTATCCAGAATGTTGCTGATTTCTGGAGATATTTTTTTTGTAATTCATGCAGTTCTTATATTTATATATAAGAGTTTCGTGGTGCTAGGCTAATGCTAAGCTAGCCTGCATTAAAAACAGTCTGACCCACTCACACTTAAAACACTAGACTAAGGATATAAATGTCTGTGTCGATAGAATAATGTTTGGAATATAACTGACCTTGCATCACATGAATGATCGCATTTTGAGGGACTATTTTCTAGCAGATCACTCCGCCGCTGTGTAGCTTATACAACCAGGAAGCTGATGCTGCTCAAATATAAGTTATTTTAAATGTAAAATGGTTCAAATTATTCTATCGACAGACATTTATATGGTTAGTCTGGTGTTATAAGTGATAAGCCTCAGGTGCACTGTGGAGCAGCTCAGACTGTTTTTAATGCAGGCTAGCTGATACCATAGAAATGCGCTAGCCTAGCACTAGCCTAGCCTAGCTCTTCAAATATAAGAACTGCATGAATTACAAAAAAAATATCTCCAGAAATCAGCAACACTCTGCATAACTAGGAAATGAGGCCCTATGTCAAAAATCCTGAAATATCCCTTTAAAAGGAAAAATAGTCCAACAACAGCAAAATACAATAGCTACTGTTAAGCCAAATAAGAAAATGATAATGTATTGTTCACCTTTTTTTTCCGCTATAGCCTGAAATACAAGTTTGATAGCTATTCTAACCGACAGCAACTTCTTTGCTTGATAGTATAGACAATGATTTGACAGCAATGTTTTGAAAAGGAAGCTCCATTTTCTGTTGCCGGGGGCTGAATGCTACATCCTTGACAGCTTTATATCAAAAGTACAAAGTTCTTACGTCCTCCTGAGCTTCCCAAATCCACCGGGACAATGGGCAGGGACTGTGTCTTCTGCCAATGCTCCCCTCCAGTTCCCCAAAGTCCCAACTGGCTCTCGGGTAAAAATATGAACGGACTGAAGTGTGTGCCAACTTTGTCATGTCAGGCTTGGGTCCAAAGAGGCGAAATCCACCCAGTTCACAAAAGAGATGGATTGTATTGTTGGAGGAAATCATGATCATAAATTGATTTGGTAGAACTGGTGAAAAGCTTCAGTATGTTTCTCTGGATGTTTGGGGAACCTAGAGGAAAACCCACACAGACATGGGGGAAAACATGCAAACTTTACAATACCATCCTGTTATCAAATCCAACCGCACAAGGTAGAAAATAAATTGCCTGTGGAGGTGATTTATGCGAAGACTGAGACGGATACTTCAAGTCTGTCACCGGTAACAAGATTCCTCTGATATGCATGAAGTACTGCCAGCAAAAGCGGCACTTTTTGTCTAGCGCTTTATCTTCTTTCTCGTCTTGTCAGGTGATTGTGTCTCGGCTCGGATCCTCTCCCCCCTCTGACACCTAGCCTCGCTTCCATGGGAGCCAATTATCCGCCGCCGGGCCCCGTGCAATCGCTGCCGTTCCGTGTCCCTAATGAAGGAGCTACTGTAGGAGAGGAGGGAGGGGGGGGGAGATAGTTGCGTACAATTGCGGAGACCCAGTTTGGGATGCTGTGTGAGCTGATGGGCGGTACAAAAACTCTGCCCTATAAAAGAATGGAAAGATTTTAGTATTCCTAGATGCAGTATATTGTCTTGGTAACATCACAAGTATTTCCACTTACTTTTAAACAGCCACGCTTAGGAGAAATGCTCTTTAATGTTGAAATTCTTCTTCAAAATTCAGTTCTCGTCTTCGCTGCTGCCGAAGTAGAGATGTCTCGCTTCAGACTCGTGGCATTCCGTCATTTTAACAACTGTCACCGCTTGTTTACAGTCTAATCCATCAGCAGGGACTCGGGCCGCGTGATATCGTTTGACGAGCGACCCGGGCGATTCCAGCGGCCGCCATCTTGGATTACATGCTGTCAAAAGTGCAACAGAAAAGAACAATGAGCAGAGAGCTACCTTCACTTGGGGATTTATAGACAGAGATGAAAGATGCTGTGCAGGATAGTGCAGTTAAAAAAAAAATACATTCAGGGTGTTGGTATTCAGGAGATGTTTTGTGATATTCATGATCATACTGTCATACGCAAGAGCTTTTGTAATGTGATTGTGCTTCATATGCCGAAAAATCAACGAAAAATATCCTTTGGCAACATAAAAACATAGTCCATAGTCAATAAACTTTGCTAATTGACTTTAGGTTTATGTGAACAGGGCGTATATGATCAAATATGGTGCCTGCCTTTTTCATGCTGTAATTTCACTTATTTCACTACGTCCTCCAAAACCAACACAAATATCATCACGTAGTCCAATTATTCAGCAATAAAATGTGAGTTTCATCAACTCACCATGGTTAGTTTTCAAGCTATGTTCAGAAATGTACCATGAACTTCAGATATCAGAGAAAACAGGAAGTTGAGCGACAGGTCTTTGCTGATTGGTCAAATTCCACAGAGGTGGGATCTGTGATGTCAGGTGATCTCTTCTGATTGGCTGAGTGAGGACTATATGCTTCTTCACCTTACTTATGTGCAGCAGGGAGGCCATATGTAAAGTGGAAATTACCAAAAATAGTCACTTGCTCTATAAAGGGTTTTTAATTGTGTCCGCAAAGACCTTTTCTTTAATACATAGCAGAAACTCGTGTCAATTTCTTCAGTTGTGGGAAACCGGGATGCTTGAGAGTCACCACGGCGGCCATTTTGGCTCCAAGCGATCCATAAGTCTTCATTACATTTCGTCAATCCGTTCGCAGTCTGCAATTATCAGGGAGGAGGCACTTAAAGGCTGTTCGCATTCGGTCCCTTTTCCACCGCGCAAAAAGATTTTTAGCGCCGCCTTGTTGTTCTTAGCCTTGTACTCCTCGCCATTATAAATAAATATGACCTCATTTTGCATTCAAAGAGCATTTCTAACTTTGCAGAGGCAAGTATTTGTTTCTCCTTTCCGTGGCAGCGCTAAATGACTGGGGAGTTGATGCCTGGAGCTCCAAGCAGCCAGTCGTGATTACATACTAAGGAAGATCTATGGTAGCGGCGGCGGAGTATAGGATATGGAGACTGCAAGGGATTGTGGGTGAAGAAACAGTCCTTAGTTATTATATGATTTAGTCCAAGTTTAGACCTGGTTTTGTTCTGTTTAAAACTAGTTTTGACCTATTTGTACCTCGTGGTTCCTCCTATACTGTAGTTCTTTAGCCTATTATTCTTTATACTACATTTGTACCTTTAGTCTTGTTTTAGATCTTAGATGGACACGGTTTTGTTCGGTTTTAGACCGAGTTTGGACCAAGTTTCCACCTGTTTTAGCCCTAGTTTGGTCCTTTTTTAGACCTTGTTTGGACCCGATTTCGTCCTGTTTTAGACCTTGTTTGGACTTGGTTTCGTCTTGTTTTAGACCTTGTTTAGTCTTGTTTTAGACCTTGTTTGGACCTGGTTTTGTCTTGTTTAGACCTTGTTTAGACCTTGTTTCGTCTTGTTTTAGACCTTGTTTAGACCTGGTTTCGTCTCGTTTTAGACCTTGTTTAGACCTTTTTTGGTCTTGTTTTAGGCCTTGTTTAGACCTGGTTTCATCCTGTTTTAGACCTTGTTTGGACCTGGTTTCATCCTGTTTTAGGCCTTGTTTGGACCTGGTTTCATCCTGTTTTAGGCCTTGTTTGGACCTGGTTTCATCCTGTTTTAGGCCTTGTCTAGACCTGGTTTCGTCTTGTTTTAAACCTGGTTTGGACCTGGTTTCGCCTTGTTTTAGACCTGGTTTGGACCTGGTTTCGTCTTGTTTTAGACCTGGTTTGGACCTGGTTTTGTCTTGTTGTAGACCTTGTTTAGACCTTTTTTTGTCTTGTTTTAGACCTTGTTTAGACCTTGTTTTGTCTTGTTTTAGACCTTGTTTAGACCTGGTTTCGTCCTGTTTTAGGCCTTGTCTAGACCTGGTTTCGTCTTGTTTTAGACCTTGTTTGGACCTAGTTTCATCTTGTTTTAGACCTTGTTTGGACCTGGTTTCGTCTTGTTTTAGACCTGGTTTAGACCTTGTTTAGACCTTGTTTGGACTTTGTTTGGGCCTGGTTTTGTCTTGTTTTAGACCTGGTTTAGACCTTGTTTAGACCTTGTTTGGACTTTGTTTGGACCTGGTTTTGTCTTGTTTTAGACCTTGTTTAGACCTTGTTTGGACCTTGTTTGGACCTTGTTTGGATCTTGTTTGGACCTTGTTTGGACCTGGTTTCGTCTTGTTTTAGACCTTGTTTAGACCTTGTTTGGACCTGGCTCAGCCCTGTCTCCATCCTCGCGAGCATCAGCTACTTCTCTTTCCATTTCCGCACTTAAGCGCCCTGGGGAGTTCATTTTTCCCATGCAGCCCATTGCGGTTACCTCCTGACGCATTGTAGTAAAGGTAGATGCTCCTCTTTCCATGCCGCACAGAATTGTGGGTAAAAAAGAGACCGATGGAAGACACAAGCAGCGGCACCACACATTGTTGAGGATCAGCATGCGCGGCGAGTTGGTTGGCCCCTTGTGTGCGTCTGTGCTAAAAATAAACTCGCGAAGAGGGGAGAGGATTCCTTGCTGTATCTTTCCACGTATCTCCGGCTGCCTTTTGTGCGCCCTGCCTTCAACCACTATGCGCAATTTTTTGTTTGCACTTGCACAATCGGATCATCGCCCGGCGTCCGATCCACCCCTTTCATCTCGCAAAGCAAACGTGTAAAAGAGGCCAGGCCATCAATCATCGCTGCTAATTAATCGCCATCTCTGTTCCAAAGCTTGTTGTTTGGATCCAATCCCGTGACGCCGTATTCCGAAACATTCATTTACATCCTCGTTACCATATCGCGGCGTGCAATTAGGAAAACTGAAAGCTGGGATTCAGATATCTGGGTGTGGTCTGAGCAAAGTCTGGAGGGAGCGAGATGAAAGACCGGGGAGGCTGCTTTATGCGATATGTAAAGCAATGCGTAAGGATGTTTTGATACTGACCACTGCAGACCGGGAGCAGCCCGCGAGAGCTGCAGCTTTGGAGGCAAACAGAAAGGGATTACAAACGTCTAACCAGGGCCCAGCGATTGTAGAAATATCGAATTGCAATTGCAGATTATGAACCTGTCTTTCAAAAGCAAGATTCAGTTGGCAGTTGTAGGAGCATGCTCGATGGAGAGCAGCTTGAAATATGAGCTGCTAAACATACATTAATCTCATGGACGGATGAAAATTAGCTAACATGGCTAACTCCAGCACGTTTACATGTAAAACAAAACACATGTTGATTAATGTGCACTGTCCCAATTCAAATAAAGATATGCTGTAGAAAATGCTGTACCTAAATGCAAGCTTCAGAATATGTTTGAAGAGATCGAAACTACAGGGATAGTAGGTTTTCTACGTAATAAGTAGAGGTCGACAGCTATATATCAGGCCAATGTTTGGGTATTTCTGAAAATATTCGCAAATATCACCAGAACAGAAAGGGATAAGGACTTCCCGTTTTTTTGCTTTAAAGTAAGTCCTCCCACAACTTCCTAGGCCTCAGAGAAACTGTGAAACATCATGATTAAAAGTTTGTACACCTCGAAAAGTGATTGTATTTTATGTTTTCAGACCAATCTCTTGATACACCGATACTGCGATGATCGATATATTGCACAAAAATAACCTATTTGCTGCAATTTTTTAAGAAACATGCGATTATTAACCTGTTTTCTTACATACTACATATTATTCATCATGTGTGACAGTCTTAACAGGCTTAAAATTGTAGTGCTGCCCCCTACTGTTCTGACTGTATTCTTGATCATTATTGGCCTCTATTGTCTGTGAAAACTGTGGAACACTGCTACCTCATTAATATGCATGATGTCATCAATGATCGGTATAAAACGGTATAGTTATAGGTTATAACCATAAACATAAAGATTTTATTTCAATTTTTTTTTTTACTGAAAATTCACACACAAGTAACAGACAAGTGTGAAGTGAAACCAAAATGATACATGAGTTGTATTGTAATTGTAATTTTTCAAAAAATAGAAAACCGAAAAGTGGGGCGTGCAAGTATTCATACAGCATGGATGAATACTTTGTGGAACCCCCTTTTCCTGCAATAACAGCAGCAAGTCTTTTGGGGTCTGATTCTACAAGATTTGCACATGTAGAGACTGACATTGTAGCCCATTCCTCTTTACAAAACAACTCAAGCTCTGTCAAATTAGAAGGAGAGCGTTTGTGAACGGCAGTTTTCAGGTCTTTCCATAGACTTCCAACAGGATTTAGGTCAGGACTATGACTGAGCCATTCTAACACATTAATATGGACCTCTCTGGTGCTCCTTGGCCTTCATGATGTTGTTTAGTGACCAATACACTCCGACCATAGCTATAATTATACCGAGAGTAGATTACGCAGAGGTGACCTCTATTTAATGGTTAGGCCAAGGTGTGAACATTCTGCAGTCACTAGGAATGTTATAAAGGCGATTTAATGCACTCAGAAAAATGCTGTATGAATACTTATGCACGCCCCACTTTTCACTTTTCTATTTTTTGAAAAATAACAGAATATAATTTTGCTTTCACTTCACAGCTGTCTGTTACTTGTGTGTGAACGTTCAGTAAAAAATTCTAAATAAATCTTTATGTTTATAGTTGTAAACATAAAGGCACTGTATTGTCATATTTGGATCCATGAGAGATAGAGACTTTGTTGCTTTGGAATCTGCTGAATTTTGTCTTTAAAACGAGCTCTGTCTGAAGCATCTACTATACATGAATGTCCTGAATAAATCAACCCTCTGCCCCCATTAAAGCCCCCCCTGCTGTCACAGTTCAACACTGTCACACTTCAGAAGCATCACACACAGGATTACAGACCAGACATTTGGAAAAATCCCCCGAAATCGTAACCGACCTTAAAGAAACCCATATCGATCACCCTCTCATAATAAGACCCACTGGAGACAGCTTTAAGGACCGCGTTCATAATCCTCTGGCGGATTTAGTTTTGTCACAAAAACTTTTTAATGCTATGCAACCTTTCCTATGGGGGAATCGATCTACCTGGGTGAGGGAGAAGTTACAAGCACACGCGACCTTTCGAGGTGCAGCATTTGCTTCAGCAAAATGCCAAAAGGCTATAAATTAAGACGTTTAATCTATCAACTTTTGTTAATAAGACACTGTACATGGCAAATACAGTGAAGTTTTTTTTCCAGAAAACTCGAGGCTAATCACCTTTTCTGTCTTTCTTTCAGCTGTCTCCATAATGCGGCACAGTGCGTCAGCTTTTGGATTCGCTGTAAGTGCTTTTTCCTTCATTCCTTGTTTCTTTGTGAAGACATTTCGACGTCATAACACACGTTTTGTTGCAGTTCGACGCCATCTTGGACGTGCTATCCTCTGTCATAGTCCTGTGGCGGTACAGCAACGCGGCGGCGGTCCACTCGGCCCACCGTGAATACATGTGAGTAAAGTCTACTGCACTTTATATTTGGTTAAAAAGGATTTTCACGAACCAGGAGCACCAGGCATGTCTTGAATCCAGAGTGAATGATTTTACCAATTTTCAAGCTGTGAAAGGAGGTAGAGGTGTTCAAACCAAATATACTCAACGCTCACGAAAAAGAAACAAGTCGGAAACCCCGGCTCTCTGTGAATTTCACTCAGTCCGGACTTGCACTGTGTCTGTGGGAGGCCCTTGTGTGTGAAGTGTGTCTGCAGTGGCCCCCGTGGGAGCTTCTGCAGACAGTGGATCAGTCTTATCTGTACCTGGAGAGAGAAAGGGCAGTGTGCGCGGGTGGACCGGGTCAGGAGCGCCTTTATAGAGCCTCTGAATGGGACAAACGCTGCCAGGAAGTGGGCTGAAAGAGAGGAGCACAGACAGGGACATGATTAGAAAGGAAAGGGATTTTTCTTTTGAAAGGCACCAAAATAATGTCTGCTGGGTAAAGCAAGGGCAAGGCAAGTTTCATTGTAGAGCTTAATTCACACACAATTCAAAGCTACATACAATTATAAGAGAAAAAATACTTAATTACAGTAGAAGCAAAGGGTGCGTTGTCATATGCACTTGGAAAAAGAACTGTTCTCAGCCTGGAAACAATCTCAACAGACTGTTATTTGGAAATCACCAATGAAAGAATGAATGTTATGAGAGGGTTGGATTCTAATCCCATTCCCCAGGATGTGCTTTAAAAGTGGTTTTAAAAAAAAGACATTGAACTTGGCCACAGATGAGAACACAAGCACTAGTTTAAATATGTGAACATAACATTATTCATTTGAAAGCTAATCAAGAATTCAGTCAATGTGCTTGAATTTTTTACTCCTTGTCCGTGAGAGTGAATACTGCGCTGACAGAAAAGACAAAGGGAGAGAGGGATATTGTTCATCCAATTACACAATGTAGATACTTTTTTTCACTCAAAATTGGCTGTAAATACTGTTTAAGTGGTGCTAGCCCGCAGTTAGCTTTGCCCGTTAGCCTGCTAGCTTCTTCTTCGTGATTCTATTAGTGTGCATTGCGCCTCCGACCCAGAGGCAGGAAAGTTGGTATTGTGGTTTTCTGGCCAGAGACACCGGGGGAGATGAAAGACCCCCCTATCGTCCCATTAACACTTGTATTACCCCCAGAGGGACCACGAAAAGGATTTATTAAGGTAAACAAGTTACTTACTTAGCGGCTGTATGAGTGATTAGCATGGCACCTTTACTTTCCATCACAGTGGCCCCTCCTGACGCTTTTCACTGCTGACGGGCCCTCCCACCAGAAACCTTCAAAACAATTGATCCTGGATTGTTGTAGAGGCCACCGTAATCGAAAGTAAAGGCGCCATGCTGACCACTTAGACAGCCATTGGGTCACAAAAAGGTATATTACGCACATATAGCCTAATATGTTTTGTTTTTTTTACATAAAAAATTGCGCAATGCTCCTTTAAAGAAGAACTAAGTAACTTGTTTACCTTAATAAATCCTTTCCGTAATCCCTTTGGGGGTAACACAAGTGTCAATGGGATGATTGGGGGTCTCTCCTGGTGTCTCTGGCCAGAAAACCACCATTGCCACAGGACCAGAGCCACCAATACACACTAATAGAATCACGAAGAAGACGCTAACAGGCTAACAGGCTAACAGGCTAACGGGCAAAGTTAACTATGGGCTAGCACCACATAAACAGTATTTACAGCCAAGTTTGAGTGGAAAAAAAGTATCTCCATTGTGTAATTGGATGTACAATATCCCTCTCTCCCTTTGTCTTTTCTGTCAGCGCAGTATTTACTCTCACGGACAATTAATGAGTGAAAAAACACAACATGCTACGACACCTGCAGTGGCACTTAAGGCCTCTAGGGGCATGAGTTACTTAGTTCTGCTTTCAGTACAGGAGACTGCACCTACACGAGTTAGGACTCCTGCTTTAATCCACATATCACAAAGATCCTCAACAAGGTTAAACTGTGGAATATGTGGCCACTCTTTCACAATCTGATCTATACTGTGATGAGTTAAGAACAAATAAGGGACACCAAAAGATTCTACAGCCACAATCACAGCTAAAAGGTACAGTGCATTACTAACAAGGACTATATTTAGCTGCTGACGTTACAGTGCGTTTTTCTGCTCTAAATAATGCATAACACACCGGCCTATTGAAGCCATAAGCGCTGACATGATGAGAACGCACTGGCAAATTCCATTAAGCCCACATCGTGCTGAATAATAATTTTTAGACTTTATCACACGTCCGCGTTGACGGCACTTTGAAATCGTTGTAAACCTAGACATCTGTGCCCTCCTTTCCTTCCTCAAACAAACAAGCGTGCGGATTTGGCAGGAGGAACGTGTCCCCGTCGCCGCCGAGTCGCTGCTAATTGTGGTGGAAACGTCAGAACAGAGACGCTCGTCCTCCAGAGAACGGGCCGAAAACACACACAAGTTTAGCGACGCTCCGACAGAAGGGCGCGCTCAATTATTGACGCTGTCGCTGAATGACTTTGGGGTAATATCTCGTCGCATTTTTTTATATTCGATTTTGATTGGATTGTAATGAAGTATAATGAGGATTCGGGTCACGGTGCGCTTTTTATACACATCCGGAAGCGTTCATATTTGGAGAGAAGGCATGACATGACCTGAGAAAGTAAAAGTCACAAACTACATGATACAGTATGCAGTCTTTTCGGTTTGGTTATTGCAATCATAAAATTAGCCACTTCGATTTGATTAGTTTTGCAGCCGTAGGTCACAATAAGACAAGGGTGGATAAATAATTGGAGGTGGATAATTAGTTTGTTTACGCTGTTGTAAAGTGCTCCTAATTCGTCAATCCATGTCACGTGATTAAATCTTTTCGAGATGATTAGTGCTAGATAGTTTGCTCAGGAGAGACAGTCTGCTAGGAAAACTTAGGGCCAGGGATATGTTATATATACACTAAGCATTAGGTTAAGGTTAAAGGGATATTTCAGGATTCTTGACATAGGGCTTCATTCCCTAGTTATCCAGAGTTTTGTTGATTTCTGGAGATATATATTTTCATTCATGCAGTCCTTATATTTTAGTGGCGCTAGGCTAATGCTAGACTAGCGCATGTCTGTGGTAAATAGTAGCCCGCATTCAAAACCTCTTCAAAATCATGGGGTCGTCCTCCAAACGTTGCCATATTTGATTTGTAGAAAGCTCCGTTGTGAATTCAACGTGTAGTAATGCGGCCGCAGGAACCAGGAAGCTGATGCTGCTCAAATAAGTTATTTTAAATGCAAAATGGTTATATTTCAAAAATTATTCAGTCAACACAGACATTTATATGGGTAGTCTGGTGTTATATGTGATTTGCCTCAGGTGCACTGTGCTGGGTCAGACTGTTTTTAATGCAGGCTACTAGTTACCATAGACATGCACTAGCCTAGCACTAGCCTAGCGCCACTAAACTCTTCAAATATACGGACTGCATGAATAAAAAAAACAAACATCTGGGTGTTAGCTGTAGCATTAACCACACTCAGTAAACACAACCTAACTAATGTTATAGGATACAATATGACTTGGTTATTTATTTATTCAAAAGTGGCAGCGTAGCTTTCATTAACTTTCTACAATCCTACTCTTCTTGCTTTTGCTGTCCTGAACTTTGCGTAGGTGGTTTGTTTGTTGATAGTTATAAGCAGACGTATCATATACCGCAGCAATTAAACTCACGATCCCCGGGGAGTTAGCTTGCTGTGTTTACGACATGCTAATCGTCTCCTCAGAAATGCCAGGGCGCTCCCTCGCTCTCGTTAGCGTTGATTTGAAAGTAATCTTCACATTATCGCAACCGCCTCCTTCTCTCTGCGAGCTCCATTAGACACAGTGGGCAAACTTCGGGAAACCACTTAGGGATTCACTGCACCCGGTGTGACGGTTCTGTACAATCTCCCATTTTGTCAATTAACTCTGATTTGTGGAGATTCACTGTTTTAGGCTGCCATGATCAAGGTAATATTCTGTATTCAGCAGGGTGAGGCACAAAAAAGTGATAGTCTGTGAGTTTTACAAATGTAATAGATTGTGTATAATTGACCACCTGGGTCTGAAATTTGACATAACCTAAGTAATGATAATAATAAAGTCCCTCCTTTTGCCGATTTCAACAACTGATCAGAATCCCTGGGCCGTCGCTTTGACCAATGATTGAGCCTTCCTGTCTGGTCCAATCAGGAGAAAAGCTGGCTCTCTGGTCCGGCACCTCCTTACAAGCTATCACTTTAGGTTTATTTTTTATAGCACTTTTCATGCCCAGTGACAGCTCAAAGTCCAGAGTGTTGTTGATTTCTGGAGATATATATATATTTTTAATTCACGCAGTCCTTATATTTAACAGTTTAGTGGTGCTAGGCTAGTGCTAGGCTAGTGCATGTCTATGGTAACTAGTAGCCTGCATTAAAAACAGTCTGCACCTAAGGCAAATCACTTATAACACCAGACTACCCATATAAATGTCTGAGTTGACTGAATAATTTTTGAAATACAACCATTTTGCATTTAAAATAACTTATATTTGAGCAGCATCAGCTTCCTGGTTGTAGCTACGCAGCGGCGGAGTGATCTGCTAGCTTACCGGATCTATAGTAGTTTGTTTGCATTACTACACGTGGAATTCACAAAGGAGCTTTCTACAAATCAGATATGGCAACGTTTGGAGGACAACCCCTTGATTTTGAAGAGGTTTTTAATGCAGGCTACTAGTTACCATAGACATGCACTAGCCTAGCACCACTAAGCTCTTCAAATATAAGGACTGCATGAATAAAAAATAATATATATATCTTCAGAAATCAACAACACTCTGGATAACTAGGAAATGAGGCCCTATGTCAAAAATCCTAAAAATATCCCTTTAAGATATGATTTGTGGTACGAAAAAAAAAAAGACCATTGTTAAAACACAACTCGTCCTTTCTCTCAAATGTTAAACTTGTTATTTTTTCCACCTCACACACACAGGTACACAACGTACACACGCGCTGCCTCCTATAGAGAGTCTTTCCTCCTCTACCAGGCAACCCAAACGCAAGCGGGCAGGCACTCGACACGCGGCCGACGGCATAACACGCTCGTCTCCATAGCAACGGGACACACTTCCTCCTCCTCCTCCTCCTCCTCGCTCTCCGCTCCTTTAGTTTTGTTTACCCAGCAGCCAGTAGACCTTCGGACGACTGGTAAAAAGCTCACGAGTAGTACAGCCAAAAAGGTGATCGATTTTTTGGTTTGTTCTCGTAATAAAAATTAATTTGCCTCTGTGGCGGTGGCTGTGTGTTGCCACGGTAACAGAGCTCACAAAGTCTTCTTGGATGACCTGGGGAGTTTGGGAGGACGACAACCGCTGTGAAAGATGTTTATTTATTTTTTTCTCGTGTTTTTTCGGCTTGCAGCGTGAGCGTTGGTCCCTATTTTTGAAAGTAGGGCGGCACTGCAAAGGTCTGGGCTGGAAGTGAAGTGTCTGTGAGGTAGATTTCAACAGAGCTTAAGATTTGCTTTAAACGTGACCTATTTTTCCTCGTTTTTATTGCTTTACTTTGGGATTAGAAATTAACAGCAAGACGTAAACCGAGGTAAAAATTATTATACGATATCAGCATGTTTATCACACACCAATAAAGTCAAGCCAAAAGCGGGTCCATATGGATGTTCTTTTAGAAGCGAAAAACTCGTTAGCTAGCATAGCATGAAGCTAATGTTAGTTTCGCTAGCTTCCTGGTTAGCAATGTCCCTTTTTTAAGTATTTATGGGCTGTTGAATCACTTTACTCCTCTCCATGTCTCTTTGTTAAGTAGAAAAATATATTCATAATTCAACATTTGTTTAAGTAATGGTGGAGAAATGGGTGAAAGTTCTGTTTTTTCTCTTCTTTGTTTTCCCCCTCTGACTGCTTCAAACATGATCATATATGGGCATTTCCAAACGTGCCGTCTGTATAGATACAGACAGCATCTCTGAAATCGCCCATATATGGTCACATTGGAAGCAGTCAATGGGGGAAAACAACAACTTACTCTTATTCAAAAACTTTATTGCTTAATTATGAATATAGTTTTCTACTATATAAAGATAAATAAAGACATGGAGAGGAGCAAAGTGGTTCAACAGCCCATAAATACATAGAAAACAGAGAATGCTAACATGATGCTACATGTTAGCATCGTTTTCCCCCCTTCGACGAGGCCACACCCCCTTCTATAACGTCTGTATCTGCCGGACCAAACAAAAGTCGCTGCCTGGATTTAACTATCGGTCATGATTAGGGCAGGGTACAGGTAAAAAATATTTTAATTTATTGGGAAAAAAACTGGTCCTGAAAACTGGTACCAGAAACCTATTTTTTTCTTGTCTTTGGGATCTGTTCAAAAGAATAGCTCTTTTTGATATATTTTTAAATGATATCAGCCAGAGAACACTGAGATAATATCTAAGACATAGTTGCTAAAAGGCAAAGGCACACCTTTTAATTGAAATCATCCAAAATTAGAATGGGACTACTTTTTACGCTTTGATAGACGTGTGTTTAAATCAAATCTTGCGCCACAGTTGATGAAAAGAGGGTCCACATTTCTGACATATTCTTTGTGATACTGAAGAAGATCATCTGTGGAAAGTTAAAACCACCCTGGGACCTATAGCTGCGTGTTTGGCATCACCATTTCCACAAAGGTGAGACATAGAGACGGCGCTGAACATCCAAACAGTTTACTCTGCAATAACACCATAACTATATCATAACACGGCGCCGGTTTTAGCCGTAGCGCTAACACATAAGGAGGAGGAGGTGGAGGAGGTCGCAGCTGGTACAGCGTTAGCCCCCCCCTCCTTATATGGGCGTGTGTCCTGCTGCTGACTTCCTGGAGAGTGCTGCTGTGTTGCCGTGGTTACCTCATCCGGTCCAATTCCCCGGACGCAGGAGTCAGAGGATCAGGCTGGTACTGGATTACGGGGAGAGGGAGGCTCCAGGCAGTTGTTTGGTAATATTTACAGTTTCAGAAGACGGCATAGTTTGTGTACGTCGTTATAAAATACACTCATCGAAAATATATGAAGTTAACCTCTTACCCCCTGCCCCTTCAGTTCGGCTGTACCCAAATCTAAAAGCTTCTCGAGTGGAGCTTCAGACTATAAGCCACAATTGAAAGCTAAGACCCACAAAACTGATCGCCCATTTGTTGTCACATTTTTTAAGCGTTTTTTGAACATGTTTTCATCTCTTTTTTGTCGCGTTTTCGTCGTTTTTGTGTGTGTGTATTTGACGTTTTTTAAATTGCTTTTTGGATGATTGTTTTGCCATGTTTTCACCACTTTTTTGTACCTCTTTTGTTGGGTTTTCATTAGGGATGCACCGATACCTATACCACTCATTAATGAGGTCCCGATACCAGAAACCGATGTGCGGCCATCACTCGTACAACAAACAACAACAAACTGGAGACTTCTTTAGTGGAAATACAACATTCCACATAGAGCTGACTTTGTTACAGACGACACTCCCTAAATCAGAGTCTGTGCTGGATTAAACCAGAGCTAAATGTTGTTAGTTCTGGAGTCTGCAGTGTTTACAAGATACAGGCTAATGTTGCTAATGATGCTAAACTAGCCGCTAACTCGCAGCTAACAGTTTTGGTGATTCTTACGCCGCTTTATGCCCAGGGGTTTATTCATCTGAAAAAACTAACCCATCGACTAAAATGTCCTCAGAAAATCCAAATTAAAGAGATACAGCATGTCCATATTGAGCGAAAATGTTAGTTTCGTTTAGTTTATTTGAGCAATTCCCAGTTCCAAGTTGTCAGACAAAAAAAAAAAAAAACACAATAATGTCCAAAAGGTAGAAGGCCGAAGCAAACAATGCTTATATTGAATTTAAAAAAAATGGCATCTGTACAGTGAAGTATAAATCAGTATATTAACTAATTACAAACCAATCTGCAGTGAAAAAGTAAGTATGTTGAAGAAAATGCCTTGTACTCGTATCTGTATTCGGTATCGGCAATTACTTAAATCAAAGTACTCGTATCGGTTTTAGAAAAAGTGATATCGGTGCATCGCTAGTTTTCATCCTTTTTTTGGTCACTCCTTCGTTGGGTTTTTATTCTTTTTTTGTCGCTATCTAGCCGCTCTATTCTCCAACCTTTTAGATTTGGGTAATGCCAAACTCGGTTCAGGTGGGGGTTAAGAAAAAGAAAAGTGAAAAGGCTTTAATTACTTCACAGCCTGACCCGTTCTCTTCGTGGCGTTACCTGGTCAGTTGCCAGCAGACAGGCCGCAGGCGGGTATCGAAGCGCGACCCCGGACACGCGCGCCATGTTTTACCGTCCCTCCGAGGGATGTAATTGGGAACAGGTGTTCAGAGGACATCTGCCGAGGGGACGGTGAGCGGGACAGGTGCGCGGCGGCTCGTACGACCGCTCTCCAGAAAATCCCATCAAAGGAACTGCACCATCACAGGGGGAGGAAGAGGCTATCAAAGACATGAACACAGAAGGTCAAAATCAGTGGCTGCCTTTCGAGTGGGCTGTGGCTCGACTGTAAGCCCCTGATGTTCACTCACTCATCAGAATAATCACTGGATGTGTCACGATAACAACATTTTAAGCTTGATATATTGAGGAAGAAAAATATCTCAATATGCCGACAAAAGTATAACAATGACAATACATTTTTGTTCTAAAACCACATTTTTTTAAGGCAATGAATTCAAGTTTTGCCTATAAATAAAAGAAAAAACTGCAAATAAATGTTAAGATGATAAATATTGGGCCCAAAAATATATTGTTTATCTTTCATTTATTTAACGATTTGTCGATATAGTAAATATTGTGACAGTCCTAGTATTAGTCAGTAAATAGATTCAAAACGTGAAACTGTGGTATGTGGAATCCCACAGGGTTCCATACCCGGGCCAAAACTATTTATTTAATTTGTTAATGATATCTATGAAGTAACAAAGAGGATGGGCTTTCTGTTGTTTGCAGATGACACAACCGTCTATAAATCAGGAAGTGACCTGGATACATTATGATCTTCGAATTGGTTAGTGCTAGATTGTATGCTCGAGAGGGATGGTCTGCTGTGATTTTGTATAGATCTAGGAGTTGGATTGTCTAAAAATACAAATAATCCTAATCCTAAACCTAATCCTAACCTTAAGGTTAACCATTTCCCTGGCCCTAACCTTAATTTGTGTCATGATATCTCACGTTTTCATAGCAGACAGTCCCTCCGGAGCATGCAATCTAGCACTAACCCTCTGAATTTGGCTCATGGGGCCCTTTCGGGAATACGCGACGGCCTTTATTCTCTTGGTCGTTTCTGTCAATTCTGTTGGCCCTCTGGGAGCCCCTGCTGACTTGGGGGCCCCAGGCAGCCGTGTGTGACCCTGCAAAGAAATGAACATGGATGAATAAATAGGTGATAAAATTGAAATGAATCACGATAGAGGTCGGAATCGGAAATGTTGTTTGTTGCTCATTGATTTTTGTCCTGTTACAAGCTATAATGATAAAAAAGTGTAAATGACCTGAAATGGAACTCAAATACTATCAACATTATTAAGTAAGCACCGCAAACCACGATTATTTTAAACTTGTATTATTGTGCAATTGAAAGTGTTGCTTATGGGTGTTATTACTGTGTGGTTTGGTAGCCTCACTCTAAAAGAAAACAAGGCTTTGAACAAAGTAGTTTGCTCAGCCAGAAGGACCATCGGCTGACTTTGATGTTGCTTTCACTTCCCATGGATTGCCTGTAAAGTACTTCATATTTTAGTATTTTATGTGGTTGTTATCATCATTATTAAGTCCTGGTTCACTCCTGGTTTCGTGACACCATCAGAAGTATACATGTCTTTCTGTTTCATCCCTGAGCATGGTACATTCTCGAAAGGGTAATTTAAAAACATGAGATTCTTATTTATCTCCTGTCTCCTCTCCAGAGCCTGCTGTGTGCTCGGTGTGATCTTCATCCTCTCCTCCTTGTGCATTATGGGTAAGGCCATCCACGACCTGGCCACCAAGCTGCTCCCTGAAGTGGTAAGGCATCGAGCATTTCACTAACATCACAAAGCAAAACAAAGGTGGTTAACTTGATGTGTGTGCTTGGTTTTTCTTTGCATATGTTTATTTAGGGCTAATAATCAGATATTAGCAGCTTTGGCGGAGTGCACCTTATAATCCCAGTGCAGACAAAGAGCCGTTCATAGACAGACGAGTTAAAAGTGCTCGCTTTGAGTGATGGAGCGCATTGTGAGGGATCGCTTACCCCTCTGCAACTGGCATTTTATTTTCTTCACAACACTCCGAAGATCGCTGGCTAAAAGCATTCTGTAAGTTAGTGGTTCTCAGTTTGCGGGATGTGTCCCATTGGTGGCACTTGGGCTTCTTCGGGTGGTGCGCAGGGTCATCAGGATTTTTTATGATTATTTTTTAATTTATTTTAACTAGTGTAGGAATAGTTACATTTAGGACCATTAGAATCCAATCCGTGAAAAGTTTGAGAATCGCTACACTACAGTTCTAGGTTTAGCTATCCATGTATTTAATATGCATTGCCCCCAACAAAGAGTGGGGTTAGTTAGTGTCACTGTGAAACCATATTGTACACAAAGCGCAAAAGCAGCCTAAAAAAGGGATTTCGCTCCACCACCTTAGAACTACATTGTGGCTTTCTTAAATATCTCCTGAACTATTGGGGAAAGGTTCTCCTTTTGAATCAAGGCAGATTTCGAGACATCAAGGACAGTAGTTGGCGCTCTGAGGCAGAAAGTGGTCATTTTGGACTTTTAGCACTTTCATATTAGAGTTACAAACTTATATATTTGGAGCACACTGCAAAAAGTCAATATCAAGCATTGGCTTAAATGACTGGAATTGAAGAAATGTATCTTGTTTTGAGTGGTTTTCACTCATTTAGACACTTTTCCTGATCGGACCAAGTTTCCTTTGCTTGTTTGAGGACATTTCAGACCAGTTCTAGGGTAAATCTCGCTTGAAATAAGAAAGTAAAATTGCCAATGAGATAAGAACAATTTTCTTACCCCATTGGCAAAGAAAATTACCTGAAATAAGGACGAAATGTATCGAAATGAGTCAGAAACATCTCAGAACAAGTAAAATAATCTAGGACAAATGCCCAACAACATCTTGACCAGTCAAAACAACAAAAAATTGGATTATTATGCTCAAATTGAGATGTTTATACTAGTCTAGTTAATTACTTTTTGCAGTCCTACTGACGGCAGGTAGAGAGATTTCTCAATACTTTTAATTTCTCCATTTTTCAGTGATGTTAAAGCAGTACTAAGTAAGACCATAAGCGCTACTGCAGGTGTCGATTTTTTAACATATTAATTGTCCGTGAGAGTAAATACTACACTGACAGAAAAGATAAAGGGAGAGAGGGATATTGTACATTCAATTACACAAAGGAACTATTTTTTTCCACTCAAACTTGCCTGTAAACACTGTTTACGTGGCGCTAGCCCGCAGTTAGCTTTGCCCATTAGCCTGTTAGCTTCTTCTTCGTGATTCCATTTGTGTGTATTGGTGACTCTGACCCTTAGGCAGGGAAGTTGCATTTGTGGCTTTCTGGCCAGAGACACCAGGGGGAGATGAGAAAGACCACGATTCATCACTGCACAAGTAATACTATACTTTTTCTGTTCTTTTCTATCCACCTCTCTTGGTAGATTCTAAAAGATTCAAGATTCAACTTTCATTTTCCTTTCATTCTTTTAAAAACAAATTCCAGCATTCTTCTTCTTCTTCTTCCTAGGCCACGTTTCACAGTAGAACACAAAAAAGTTACACATTTCTCAACTTTTCTCAACATTGGTGCAAGATCATTAAAACTTACTTAAGGCATCATCTCATCAAGAAAAGTAAAAATTAGAACACTTTAAAAAGCTGTGAACAAGATGGGTTTTAAATATAGCCGCTCATAATATCGGGCGGAAATCTGATCTGCCAAACAAAAACATTGACAGTTTTTGAGACTTTTTCCCTGTCATTTTTGTTCTGGCACAGGATCTGATGAATTATGTAGCGTGGGTGGGTTGGCTGGCCGGGCATTTTAGCGAAGCGTTGAACAGATGGGAGGTGTCATAGTCTCGGGGCTGCACAATTACCGACCAAGAGTGTGTGATTTGGGTCCGCAATTAATTACATGCTAAATATCCTCGCGGCGGGAACGGCAGCGGAGGCGAAATGGGGACGAGGGCTCCGGATCTCCACGCCGTTGTCTTTTCATTGTTCAGGGGGGGGGAGATTGTGCCGGGGTCACGTAATTCGCTGATGTAAAAATGGGATGCGGAGATGAGTTCATTATCGCGAAATTGTTTAACTTTGACAAAAAAAAGAGAGGACAAGGTGTGAGGAAAGGGCACTGCAGCTTTGTGGGAAAAGAGACTAATGTTTAAAGGTGCTTATGAAAGGATTTGGGCATGATGTGACCAAAATTCTTGGTTATTTGTCCTTGCTCTACTCCTGTGGGCCTTTTAAAATGAGCATTCCTATTTATGACCATGACTATTTAGTGGAATCTGCTTTCGGGACAGCAGTTTTAGAGCTCAAACCACATCCAGAGCTTGGTGCAGTGTCCTTATTATAGCAGAGGGAATAACACTGGACTCGTATTGGTCTATGTTTTGACAATTTTAACGCTATGACTTATTTGTGATGGCGAGCCAAGAAGTTTCCGCTGAGATAGACACTAAAGTTCAAGATAAAAGCAATTCCCTGCCCCGAGTTTTCAATATTAATGCACTGAAAGGAACAGAGACACTTTTATTTACTCCGTATTTGGCTGAAGAATGCCGTTATCCACTCATATATTTTGCTTTATTCAATTTGATTCATGTGTCAGAGCTCTATGCAGGAATCACACTAATATCAAGTCACATTTCATCATTTTCTGACACGTTCTCTTGCCCCTCCGTCAGGCGTCTGAGCGTGAGGATATTGGCGGTGAGCGGTGGAGGGAGCTGTGCTTATTGGCTTGGCTGGTTGATGATGAATGTCTCAAATCTCAGGTGTGAAGACGACTCAAAACGCTCGCACTTCCTCAAATAGATCTATCACTCTGTTGCCGGGCAATAATCGTCCCCGTGGAAAAGGGGCGGGGCTTCTTTAGTCGTAATGATTACGAGGGAGACGAGCAAGGACGGATGTCGAGATTCGGAAGACACAGAGATTTAGTCAAGGAGTATGAAGTGGATTTTAGGATTATGAACTGGAGTGGGAAGTTTCTACAATTATTTTTGCTAGTTTCTAAGTATAGATCAAAACAGTGGTTGCAGTAGTTATTAATTGAGGTAGTTGCAAAGTTATTAGAGGCCTTGACGGTAGCAGTTTTTGTTATTCAAGGGGTTTCAGCCAAGATCATGTACTTTAATTCACATGAACTGAATTGTCTTTCATGATTCATTAGTTAGATTTCATACTTTTTCTCTGGAGTTTTTGCTCATTCAAAAATGTCAATAGTTCCAAGGCTAGAGCCGAGGTGCAGCCTCTTTTGAAATACTAATTCAATGCACAATGGATAAGTGAGATTTAGTTATGCCAATGATGTTCGCAGGGACTTCCACGGTTCATATTCCTGTGGTTTGGAGTCCGTCTAAGGAACGGAGTGACCAAAGAACCGGTCACTCTCCTTTACATAGAATTAAAAGTTCATTTCTTTAGAATATATACATTGAAGGTGGCATTATTCAGGCTTCGACAATTATTTAGACCAGTGTTTCTCAATTGGCTGTTCGGGAGCATTTCTTTCCAAATTTCTTGGCTGAAAAAGCATAAAAACCTTCCTGAGTTTGTTCAAATTTGTTATTTTGATCATGATTTCAACAAAAAAGTGTTAAAATGCAACAAAAAAGTGTTAAAAATGCAACAACAAAAATGTAAAAAATGCAACAAAAAAATATCAAAAATGCAACAAAAAAATATCAAAAATGCAACAAAAAAGTGTCAAAACTACAACAAAAAATGACAAAAATGCAACAAAAAAATGTAAAAAATGCAACAAAAAAATGTAAAAAATGCAACAAAAAAGTGTGAAAAATGCAACAAAAAAATGGCAAAACTACAACAAAAAATGATAAAAATGCAACAAAATAATGTAAAAAGTGCAACAAAAAAAATCATAAATGCAACAAAAAAATGTCATAAATGTAGCAAAAAATTACAAAAAAGTGAAAAAATAAAAAAAATGCAACAAAAAAGTGACGCCAACACAGCAACAATGTGAGGAAAAAGATCCGCGATGAACAGTTTTGTAGGTCTTAGCTTTCAAATGAGGCATTACAATGGCTTCCAGGCAGCAAACTCCAGTCAAGAAGCTTTTAGATTTGGGTAAAGCCGAACTGGATTAAATATGCTCGGTTAAGGCGGAGGGTTGACATTATGTGTAGCAATACTGTGGGTAGTGGAGTCATTACAGATTGATGATGGGCACCAACGCAATACTAATTGAGAACCATCATTCATGTTCACATTGTTTATGGGTCATGCTGAGCTCTACTCGCCTCAGATGTATATTGACTAAATGTATGCTTCTCCACTACCCCAATTCCAAAAGTATTATATTTGATTGCATTCATCAGTACAGAATTGCTCTTGTAACCCGCTGGCTTCCCTTTCGCTTCACTATCCCCAGCTTAAATTGCCTCTCCAAGTCTCCAGCCCTCTATTAGTTTTGGAGAGCGTTATCGATTTATCGGGCCGGGCTGTGTTTTCAATTCCTTCATGTTAGCAGGAGGCTGAGACAGCAGGCGCGAGGAGCGAGACTCGATGCGTGTGGCTTTTGTTTTTGGGTTTGTTTTTAAGATAGGATGAAAGAGAGACAGCCTCGCTCGTCTAAAAACGCACTTTTACTGGCGCGGGGTTAAAAATAGCCTTAGCATCAGATCCCGTGCTGCTATGCTGGTGAAATTCGGGTCTATTCGCGCCGCCTCTCTCTTCCGCTGTGCTATGAAATGTTAATAAGGTAGTTAGGTATGCAGCGACGAGAGAGGGGGGAGAGAGAGAGAGGGGGAGAAACCAATATGGCGGACGTTCAGTTCTTTTTTTTTCTTTTTGACACTTGACTGTTTCTAGTCCTGCGAGGCCAATTAATGTCAGTTAGAGAGGATTTATAAGTCGTCAAAAAGGATCGTGGCAAAACCTCACAAGTCCCCCTAGGCTTTTTTATTTTCAAAATGGAGTCTTTGGTCAGCAAATTAGCAGCTGGTTGGAGTACACTAACCACAAATGCAGAAGGATTAGACAGCTGGACAACAAGTCTGCCTTCAAGTGTACAGCAGTACGGCATCATCACATTACTCCACAACTACTTCATCTAAGTAAAGATAAAGAGACTGAGAAAGAAACAACATGGTTTAACAGCCCAGTTTTGTACCTATAACAGTGAATGCGAGGGCTAGTTTCATGCTAATGCTAACCGCTAGCTTCGAGTGCTGCATTTTTACTTCTACTGGACAAATAAGAACAATTCTTTCCACAACTACTTCATCCAATTAAAGATAAAGAGACTGAGAAAGAAACAAAGCGGTTTAACAGCCCAGTTTTATACATATAACAGTGAATGCTAGTTAGATTCATGCTAATGCTAACTGCTAGCTTAGAGTGCTGCTTTTTCACTTCTACTGCACAAATAACAACTCTTTCCACACATTACTCCACAACTACTTCATCCAAGTAAAGATAAAGAGACTGAGAAAGAAACAACATGGTTTAACAGCCCAGTTTTGTACATATAACAGTGAATGCGAGGGCTAGTTTCATGCTAATGCCAACCGCTAGCTTCGAGTGCTGCATTTTTACTTCTACTGGACAAACAAGAACAATTCTTTCAACAACTACTTCATCCAAGTAAAGATAAAGAGACTGAGAAAGAAACAAAGCGGTTTAACAGCCCAGTTTTATACATATAACAGTGAATGCTTGTTAGATTCATGCTAATGCTAACCGCTAGCTTCGACGCGCATTTTCACTTCTACTGCACAAATAACAACTCTTTCCATACATTACTCCACAACTACTTCATTCAAGTAAAGACAAATAGACTGAGAAAGAAAGAAAGTGATTTAACAGCCCAGTTTTGCACATATAACAGTAAATGATAAAGCTATTTTAATGCTAATGCTAACCGCTAGCTTCGAGTGCTGCATTTTTGCTTATACTGGACAAATAACAACAATTCTTTCACCTATTACTCCACAACTACTTCATCCAAATAAATATAAAGAGACACAGAAAGAAACAACATGGTTTAACAGCCCAGTTTTGTACATATAACAGTGAATGCTAGGGCTAGTTTAATGCTAATGCTAACCACTAGCTTCGAGTGCCGCTTTTTCACTTCTACTGGGCAAATAAGAACAATTCTTTCACCTATTAATCCACAACAACTTAGTTCAAATAAAGAAAAAGAGACTCGGAAAGAAACATAGTGGTTTAACAGCCCAGTGTTGTAAAAGAGTGACTGCTAAAGCTAGTTTCATGCTAATGCTAACCACCAGCTTCAAGAGCTGTTTTTTCACTTCTACTGGACAATCTGAATGAATTGCTGGTGCCTTGTTTTGTTGCTGCAATGATCTGCAGTGTTTTTAATATTTTTCTTTTAAACATAAATATGGATCATGTGTTCTCACTTGTGTCCTTAATAAAGATTGAATGAATGAATCTGCTGTGAAAAACATTCATTCAAACAAAGACCAGATTTTCACTTGACTTAATTTGTGTGTGATAAATATGCTCATAGTCTGCCAGAAAACGTCTAAAAAGAGTTAAAAAAAATCATGATTTCCAAGACGTACTTCATTCCCTCTAAATATCCCCAAAGAATCCCAATGGTTATATACTACAATATGGGATTCAATTTTCAGTGCTCGCATTCAGAATATTCCAAAAGCTGCATTTATTTTGGTAGTACAATATTCTTTGCAAATCATAAAATAACCATTCTCCGTGCGCTGTCATTCATTATGTAATTTTAGCAGTTCATGTTAATGCCCCTGGACATGTTGAAAATGGGCACAGTGTGAATAAAATGAACTATCCACCTCCCAACAACAGCCCTTTGTTCTCTTTCAGTTTTTTCCTGCATTTTGCTAAAACAAGTTGAGCCAGTTTAGGTGAACTGAAAGGCAATGTAAAAGGTCAAATCTAAAGCCATGCGACAGGAGAAAATAAAAAGAACATTTAGTTAATTTAGTTCTATATTAAATTTACAGGAGCCAGCACTGATCCCTGAGGTACTCCTTGTGATATCTGCATTTCCAAGTAGGTTTATGCTTTATTTCAAAGTGCCCTAGTTGAAGTACACTGCAGCCTACTGTACGTCGTGACTAATTTAGGACACAACGCTGCATATAATATAGAAGTGGATCTCTCTGGTTAGTCGACCTAATGAACTAATAAAACTAACTGGACCGCAAGTAAGCAATTTTGACTTAAAAACAGGCGGTTTGCATTTGTTTGAAGGGGCCTCAATCCAAATATTGTGATACAGTTTATTGGGCATTGCAATGCAGATCACCTCCACAAAGTGAGACAGCATTTGCGCTCCTTTCAAATAATTTTACTGTGGCATTTCTTTACATTTTTGCTAAAAAAATATACAAAATATGCTGCTTTTTATTCAGGGTTTATTCGGGCATATAAAGTGTTAAAGTGTTAAAGCTACACTGTGAAAGATTCCAGGTCATATGTAGCTGTATAGACCCTTTAATTGTTTGTAAAGATTATTCCGTTCTTAGCTATCTGTTTCTATTGTAGCTGTTGTCATGGCAACAATAAACAAATGTTTAACTGTTGTTGGAAATATAATATCAGATAAATCTTATTTTATCGTCTCAAATGTCATTCCTCTTGTTCTTGCACCTTAAGCCACAACAGCACCACATTTTTTAGTTGTAGTTTTACACTTTTATTCGCTAGTTTTAGTTTAATCTCATTTCTCTTGATCACTTCCTGTCTGATGATGATGTCACTGATGATGTCAGCAGCGAAAGGGTCTATAGATTAATAGACACCCATAATACTGCTGTATTTAGGCACTATAGGACCAAGGTTATCAGAGTAAAGTATTCAGAAAATGAACTAATGTATTCAACGTCTTATCACCCTCCTGAACCAAATGCATTCTGTCCTCTTTGGCCATTATATCGATCTGTGTAACACCTCATTTGAAAGCTAAGACCCACAAAACTGATCTTTTTCCTCGCATTGTTGCTGTGTTGTGTGACCTTTTTTATGTTTTTTTGGTCACATTTTTGTAAAAAAAATTGTTGAGTTTTTGTCACATTTTTGTTGAATTTTTGTCACTTTTTGGTTGAATTTTTGTCACATTTTTGTTGAATTTTTGTCATTTTTTTGTAGAATTTTTGTCACATTTTTGTTGAATTTTTGTCACATTTTTGTTGAATTTTTGTCATTTTTTGTTGAATTTTTGTCACATTTTTGTTGAATTTTTGTCACATTTTTGTTGAATTTTTGTCACATTTTTGTTGAATTTTTGTCATTTTTTGTTGAATTTTTGTCACATTTTTGTTGAATTTTTGTCACATTTTTGTTGAATTTTTGTCACATTTTTGTTGAATTTTTGTCACATTTTTGTTGAATTTTTGTCACATTTTTGTTGAATTTTTCTCATTTTTTTTGTTGAATTTTTGTCACATTTTTGTTGAATTTTTGTCACTTTTTTGTTGCGTTTACTTCCTTGTTTTCTTATAATTTTTTGTGGCTGTTTTGGTGCTTTCTTCCCTAGAAGCTTTTTGATTAGGTTAAAGCAAAATTGGAGAAAATGGGATCCGTTCAGGTGGGAGTTAAGAGGTTAAGCTAAACAAATTAGTGATGTTGTATTTTATTATTCAGGTAATGTTAGGCAGTACGGCTTTAAAGAGACAGATTTTATACATTGGCTTAGTCTTGGGTTTGTCCTGGTTTAGCTCAAGTTTGAAATAGTAAGTGGAGGTTTTTTTATGGCCAGACCAAATCATAAAGGTTTAGTGCTTGAAATCATAAAATCTTTGGCGGATATAATTTGCAGTGTTGGTTCTGCAGTGGACCAAAGTGAGATGAATTTAAAAAAAAAAAGTGGGGGGCAGTCGGCAGCAGTGAATCCCTGTATCTCATCTCAGGGAAATCCCTCTAGTGACCGTGTTATCTGCATTCAAATTGGATTCAGGTTTGACGCATTGAGGGGGTGGGCTCAGACAGCAGCCAAAGCTCAAAACAAAACCCACCCCCTGCCCCCCGCCCAGACCGAGAGCGGCCGTGGTCTGACATTTCAATCTGACAGACGGAGAGAGGCCTGAATGGAATATGAAGTGATCTGTAAAATGTGACTTTCGTTTATTTTGGTGCTTGATTTGTCAATTGTGTGATAAAGATGTAACGCTCGCTTCAAAAGTGTTGCATTACGACCACTGGCAAGCGAAGAGTGTATAGTATTGATTTAGTCTTGGCACCTGTTTGTGGGACTGTAATGAACATTTTGTCCTGGATGTGTTGGAAGAAAGGAAATGGATAGGAATTTAAGTCGTCTGGACATTTGGAATGGATATCAGCGATCAATATGTATCAGATTGCAGGTCTGTGCTTTGTAAGGCTGGGGATCGTTACATTTTTTTCGATACCAGTACTTGGTTTTTGATACCGATACTTGAACGATACTAAAATATTTGTCATCTAGATCAGAAGTAGAAAACAGAAGAATAATGTGTGGAAGATCTGCCACTTTACAATATCGGGTTCATCTGCAATGTCAAGAAATGTGTGGAAAACAGGGAGAAATTGTGGCAAAATTAAGGAAAATTGTGGGGAAAAAATGTGGAAAAAAATGTGGAAGAATTTGATAAAATTAGGGGAAACAGGGAAAATATTAGTCATAAAAAATGAGGGAAAACGAGACAAAATTAGGGAAAAAATAAGAAAAAAAGGGTGTCAAAATTGGGAGGAATTGGGCAAATAAATTGGAAAAGTAGGGGAAAAAATTAATTAAAATTGCAAAAATGGGGGAAGAAAATTGGTGAAAAAACAATTTATTTGAGTAGGAGCTGAAACAATCAAGTCACTTCCTTTAAAGCAGCACTAAGTAACTTGTTTACCTTAATAAATCCTTTTTGTAGTCCCTCTGGGGGCAATACAAGTGTTGATGGGATGATTGAGGGGTCTTTCATCTCCCCCTGGTGTCTCTGGCTAGAAAAACACAACTACAACTTCGGTGCCACCGGGTCAGAGGCCCCAATACACACTAATGGAATCACGAAGAAGAACGGCAAAGCTAACTGCGGGCTAGCGCCACTTAAACAGTATTTACAGCCAAGTTTGAGTGAGAAAAATGATGTGACACCTGCAGTGTAAAGTATGAGAAAGTTCAATTCATAAAACAGGTTAGTTCAGGGGTAAATGCTCTTTCCATTGACCCTCAAACTAAACGTACTCATTTGCCGGACTTGTGAATGAAGTCCGCGTCCTCGCAGTAATGCACATTGATCTCTTATTGGATGATTTCCCTGCGGCTAAACGCTCCTGCTAAGCTCCCGTATGAGAGATGGCTCTGTGAAGCAGGTGGGACGCGAGCACTCTGCGGCGGCATTAATATTGCAGCACGGCCTTGGAGCCACAAAAAGCTACTTCAAAGTGCAGTTTACAGCGAGGACTGAGTCAGCTATTGAAAAAAGATTATATATAAACACAAGGCTGCCGTCAAAATAATAAGACAACTTCATAATCAGCTCGCGCACAACACAGCGCTGCCCGTTCATTAGTGCGTTCCGCGTGAGGGTAATTAGCATTTAAAAGGGAATGGTGACTTATGTAAGAACACGGCGGCTGCAGAAACTCATTTCCTATGCATTAAGAGTAGCTATTTTGGTATGTTCAGCCTTGGCCATAATAGATGATAGTTTCCGCTGTGAATCGCGTCTTTCTCTTCTGAATCGACATTCCCTCTAATGTAATGCATATTTTCTTTGTTTAAAAACCTGTGTAAACATTCGCCTCGAGCTACTGATCTAATACAAGTGGTACAAGCTAAATAAATAGGTTGAGGGACAGAGTAATTATGTCAAACACGGACTATCGATGTGTGTCTAAAGGGTGGATCAAGGCGTCAATCTAAACAACAGCTAAATGTCAGGAGAGGCAGGTAATGAGGTTAGACAACGGAGCTGTGGATTTCAAGCATGAAGAACCCAATGTGCAAAAAAAAACAGGAAGGAAAAGATGTTACTTCACGACTTGTGGGTTGGACTTTAAAGCTGCACTGTGTAACTTTTTATGCGAAAAACAAAGTTGATATTTGTGCGTGTTTGACTTTGTATTGACCTAGTGGCTGTTTGAGTGGTCAGCATGACGCCTTTATTTTCCATCATGGTGGTCTCTGCAACGCTCCAGGATCAATTGTTTTGTAGGTTTTCTGGAGAGAGGGTCCGTCAGCAGAGAAAACCTTCAAAACAAGTGTTTTTGTTTTTGTGTTTTCTCTTTCATCTTTATGTTTCCTCTTATGTTTTCACGTTTCATCTTCTGTTATTGTGTTTTAGCTTTTGTTTTTGCCTTTCCTATATTGTTTTTGCGATTTAGCACCTCAGGGCCACTGTAATTGTTCCCTGGTTTGACATTTCTGTGATGTGTATTATTACTTCTTTAAACTATCTTTTTGGAAAGAGACGGCATCTCGTCAGAGAAGGGGGCGTGGCTTCACCAAGGGGGAAAATAGAGTCTTTTGGGAAACAAAATTTTCACTCGTTTTAGCCATTTTCTGGTGGAATATGAACTTTTTTTTTATCACATACAAATATAGTCACGTGGAAATCGGGCCCATATGGATATTTTCTTACAGCAGATTGTTCTGTAGAAGTGAAAAAACGGCAGTCATAGCAAGTGCTAGCTAACCATTAGCATTATTACGCTGCTAACATGTAGCATCATGTTAGCATTCTCCATTTTTTTTAATGAGTTTATGGGCTGTTGAACCACTTTGCTCCTCTCTATGTCTTTGCATCTTTATTTAGTAGGAAACTATATTCATAATTCAGCATTTGTTAAAGAAAATTTAGATTTTTCTCCAAATTGTTTTCAAACATGACCGTATATGGGCGACTCCAGAGATGCCGTCTGTATCTATGAGCGACTTCAGTTCCGTCCGTGGATTATGAACTTTTCCTCATTCCTATGTCGTATTGCCCTGTGTGTGTTGCAGGATGATTTCCTGTTCAGCGTGTCCATTGTGAGCGGACTGGTCTGCGTCATTCTGGCAGTAATCAAGTTCATGCTCGGCAAAGTCCTCACCAGCAAGGTCCTGATCACCGACGGTAGGTCTATCTTCCACCTCCGAATAAGTAACGCACTCTGACCATACATACCATACTGATAATACATAAGCAGACTTCATGTTCGCAGTTCGCACGAGGTCTGAGTGTCTTGCATGACCAGGACTTCCATATCTAAGGCCCGACGTCCTCCCCATTGTGCGTCTGTGAAATCGTCGTGTCTTTGTAAACGTTAGTTGCGCTTTCTCACTGGCGTGGCACATTCCCACGGCTCACATGATCCCGGTGCCTTAACAAGATTGTGGAAAATCACATTTTACAAGATGACCTTCTCCAATCGCCTCTGTCTAGGTCACATGCAACCGACAAGAGGCGAAAGGCACAACGGGGCCCAGTGTGTTCTGTCATTCAAGCCCCCTCAGCAGAACCACTATATACACTGTGTACTTCTGATTTAGTGCTGTGGCTGCTTATACTCCAGGACTCTTAGCTGGACTGCTTTCAGTTTTAAGCTTAGATGTAAGAAAGAAACGTTTTAATTTTGACTATGGAGGTCACTAGTCCTGCACCCTTAGAAACTCACTGTTTCCACATGTTAAAGTTCATATGACACATAAGACACAATTTTTGCTAAAACATATAGGTAACATATAGTTAACATGATTATATTTAAGATTGTGCTAAATGAGTCAAACTGCTATTGAACTTTACCTTTATCTATGTCACTTCCTGTCATTAACCTAAATTAAAACCTAAACCTAAAATTCAAATAAAAATAACTTTTCTTCCCAACATTTCTTCTTCTTCTTCTTTCTTCTTCTAAGTCATATTTTAAAAACCATAAAGAAGAATTTAAATGAATGATAAAAGTTAACTGGTTTATTAAACTCATGATCATAAGACACATCATTTTAAGATGATTTTGTTCAGAATCTCTACAAACCAAAAAATATAAGCGTTTCTTCTTATTTCCAAGTATTTAGTTACACTATGGGCGTGAGTTAACACATAGCTGATTGGCCTACGTCTTTCTTTATACCAGAGGTGGGCAAACTAAGGCCTGAGGGCCAAATGCGGCCCATCTAAGCCTCTCCATCCGGCCCGCGAAAATGCTTTGGCTTAAATAAAGAAAGGAAATGGCATAATCGCTACTATTTTGTAACTATTTGATACTTGGAAATGCTCCAAATCGCATCCAGACCGGCCCCATGGCAACTTCAAAGACACATTGCGACCTTTGTTTCAAAAAGGTTTGCCCATAAGTGCTTTAAACGATAAAAATGTTTCAAAGTCTATGTGAAAAATGAATGGATATCTTACCTCTGAAACCTGAGTGTGTGTCCATTAGGAGGAGGAACAGGTCAGACGCAAAGGACAAATCCCCATCACTGTAACCTGAACTTCTGCGTCCTGCAGGTTTTAACTCCCTGGTGGGGGGCATCATGGGCTTCTCCATCCTGATCAGCGCCGAAGTGTTCAAGCACGAGCCCAAGGTGTGGTACCTGGACGGGACAATAGGAGTCATCATCGGGCTGGTCATTCTGGCCTATGGAGTCAAGTGAGTGAAAGATACATGTTACTGTATTTGCAACAATGGGGGGAAACAATATGATAGTTGTGGTAATGGTGGTAAAGTGCTTGAATTCATTAAGTATTTGCTGTTTGCTGTTAACAAATCCTTTCCATAGTCCCTCTGGGGGTAATACAAGTGTTAATGGAATGATTGGGGGGTCTTTCATCTCCCCAGGTGTCTCTAGTCAGAAAACCACTCTTGCAACTTCACTGCCTTTGAGTCGGAGCCACCAATACACACTAATAGAATCACGAAGAAGAAGCTAACAGGCTAACGGGCAAAGCTAACTGTGGGCTAGCGCCATTTAAACAGTATTTTCAGCCAAGTTTACTGTTCTGGAGGCTTTTAACATATGTCCTTTTTACTTTAGAGTTAAAAAGTTCTCAACAAAATACTACATACTCAAAAACTCTACACAAGCACAGTACTTTGTCAGTAACTACTTTTGTCTCCATCCTTCCAAATGACAGACTGCCATCTAATACCTTGTGCATGCTTTTCACGTGGCACAGTCGACACTCAGCATTCCCGTCTAATTGGTCGGACGTCCATTGTTGTCATTGTGGAGTGTCCTCAATAATTGACACCGAGACAAGTGAATTATTTTTGCAGGAAGGGAAGAGTTTGTCGAACACTGAGCGAAAAATTGGTTGACCTCGCACGACTTCAACAGGCTCTTTGCACATTTTAAGTAGAATATTATTTCGAAGTATAATATGATGCTGCTACCACTGGAACTATGATTAGTGTTACTGCTTACTACATCTGTTCTGTGCTCCAAGTTTCATCTTCCAAATGTGCTATATGTGCAATATGTCACAGGCTTTGTATGTAATGAGTCTATATCAAATAATAGCTTCACATTTTAATCTGAATTACAGAAATAAATGAAGTTTTGAACGATATTCTACTTTTCTGAGTAAAAAAGCCACGAAAACACAACTAACACGACTAAAACGTGATAACAAAAACCAAGGAAGAAGCTTCGATGAGTTTGCAGGTCTTTCCTTTCAAATGGGGCGTTACCCAGGCCTCGAGAAGCTTTTAGATTTGGGTAAAACTGGAGGAAATGTGCTCGGTTAAAGGGATATTTCAGGATTTTTGACACAGGGCCTCATTTCCTAGTTATCCAGAGTGTTGCTGATTTCTGGAGATATTTTTTTTTGCAATTCATGCAGTTCTTATATTTGAAGAGGTGCTAGGCTAGTGCTAGGCTAGTGCATGTCTATGGTAACTAGTAGCCTGCATTAAAAACAGTCTGACCCAAGCACAGTGCACCTGAAGCAAATCACTTATAACGCCAGACTAACCATATAAAGAATTATTTTTGGAATATAACTGACCTTGCCTTACATGAATGATCGCATTTTGAGGTACTACTTTCTAGCAGATCACTCCGCCGCTGCCTAGCTTACAACCACAAAGCTGATGCTGCTCAAATATATAAGTTATTTTAAATGCAAAATGTTGAAAATTACTCTATCAACACAGACATTTATATGGTTAGTCTGGCTCCTAGCTACTAGTTACCATAGACATGCACTAGCCTAGCACTAGCCTAGCGCCACGTAACTCTTCAAATATAAGAACTGCATGAATTACAAAAAAATACATCTCCAGAAATCAGCAACACTCTGGATAACTAGGAAATGAGGCCCTGTGTCAAGAATCCTGAAATATCCCTTTAAGGTGAGGGTTCAGGGGTTAAAACTTACACCATTATTAAATACGCCAACTTTTCCACATGGACAACAATCTTCACAAACTGAAAATATGAGCAAAACTAAACACCAGTAATTTATGTTTCGTGTACAGAAGAACTCACAAGTGTATATAATCAAATCATTTAAATTCAGTTACTTTCCCTCCCTTGGCTGAAACGACTAATTAAATCTTTGTTCTTTCTCGCAGACTTTTGAAGGATATGATCCCTCGAGTGCGGCAAACGCGCAACTACGAGCGCTTCGAGTGACGCATCCGCACCGATCTGAAAAAAAAAAAAAAGGACGGGACTGGGCAGAAGGATCCGACGGCAGCCAGTGTGGGGGAAAAGAAAAAAAAAAAAGGCGGGACGTTTTCAGCTTGTTGTCCCCTTTTTTTTTCCAAAGACAATGCCACTCGAGGCTTGGGAGATGCCAGTTTCTGTAAATGCCGCCTATTTAAAACGAACGGACTGTGGACTCCTTGGTTTTACAATAGTGTACATAGATATTTATCTGAATTATTTAAGTACAAGGTTGGAGGTTTACTGTGAAAAGTGTATCGAGAGAGAGTAATAGAGCACACTTTTGTATCGAATGTACAAAATTGTCATCACAAGTCAAGTAGGATCATGTTCCCCCGGCTTTTTGTTCTTTTTTGCTAAGACGTGTTACAAATCAAGTTACGTAGCCAATGTAGCAAAAGTAGCGTGCTAGCAATCTGTTTCTTTCTTTTTTTTTTTATGCAATTCGGACACGACAGGCTTTGCTGATAGTCCAAACACTGGAGCGAATCCGACGTAAAGGTGCCAAAGTCAATTTTAAGGCGAGACACTGCAGAAGAAGAGGACAAAAGGTTCAACTGACATCCTTAGTTTTGTCAGATTACTTAAAGTTCATATGACACATTAGACAATATTTATGCTAAAACATAGTTAACACAATTATACTTAAGACTTTGCTAAAGATTATACTCGGCGTTCTTTAGTTTGGCCATTTTTGTCAGGTTTATAGTTTCACTTCCTTATTGGACACGGACAGGAAGTGACATAGACAGAGGACAACGATTTTAAACTGTTGTTAAGTCAATGGGATATGAATGACTTACCTCTATCTATGTCACTTCCTGTCAGCAGCTCAAAAATTCAAATAATTAATGCATTAAAATTGCTGCTTCACTGAAATAGAATGATAATTATGCAACTGATGAACCTTCTAAATAAGTCATATTTTCAAAAGCATTAAAACCTGTCATATTCACTTTAAAGCAGAACTAAGTAACTTAATAAATCCCTTCTGTAGTTCCCTCTGGGGGTAATACAAGTGTTAAAGGGATGATTGGGGGGTCTTTTATCTACCCCTGGTGTCTCTGGCCAGAAAACCACACCTGCAACTTTCCCTGCACTGGGTCGGAGGGGCAATACACAGTAATAGAAGCACAAAGAAGAAGCTAACAGGCTGACGGGCAAAGCTAGCTGTGGGCTAGCACCACTTAAACAGTATTTACAGCCAAGTTTGAGTGAAAACAATGATCTCCATTGTGTAATTGGATGTACAATATCCCTCTGTCCCTTTGTCTTTTCTGTCAGCGTAGTATTTACTCTCACGGACAATTAATAAGTGAAAAACGGTAACATGCTGCGACACCTGCAGTGGCACTTGTGGCCTCTAGGGGCATCAGTTACTGAGTTCTGCTTTAATCTTTTAAAAACAAGTATTACTGTAATCTATAAAAAAAATAAAACATTTTTCCTTGTTTTAGTCAGGTTTTAGTTTGCAAGATCCAAATCCTACAATGGAAAAAAAAATAACATAAATGTTGTGTGGCAGAAAAGGTGGAGGTGCTTTTTTTAAGTGGAGAGATTGTCCCTGGACTGTGAGAAAAAAGGATTTTGGTTGAACGGCCTTTGAAGCTGCAATTTCCCATATAAGAGATCATTGTGAAAGCTGATAGACCCCAGTCGTGCCCAAAACCTGAGACTTTTACAAAAAATATTGTTTCCTGCAGTGCCTCGCCTTTAAATCCTGTCACAAATCCGGCAAGTCCAAGCAATGCTTCACCTATACACTGAAAAGCACATAGCTTTATTTTGAATCAACAAAAGCAAACGCAGTTGCACCTACACGCTAGCGCCATCCGCTGTCCGGACGAGGGAACTGTTTACATGTATGTGAATAGAGTGTGGAGAGTCAATATATATTTCGATATTGTACTGTGAACGATTCAAATCCAGCTGTTTTCCCGCTGATATTGGTAATAATTATGTCAGTCTTTGCGAGTACAATATAACCTGTGGGTCTAGTGAAGCTACTGTAAACTGGTAAACGATCCTTCAAACAATAACCTCAACGTAATGTAACTTAGACCGAAATGTGTTTACAACTTTGTCGAAAGCACACGTTTATTTGCAAAGGGGTAGTTTGGTTGTTTTTCGAATGGGGGTTTGGGCACAGTTTAGTTCTGGTTTGGTCCCGGTTTAGATCTGATTTAGTCCAGTCTCGGTTCCAGAACAAAGTGACCGAGCAAATTTCCGTGTCACAAATGTAACGATGATGCAGCAAAGTCGATCCAGGCCCGGTGTTTAGCCCTAGAACTAGTTTATTCTTGGTTAGAATTAGGGATGCGCTGATGCGATACTGGTGTCGGATATCGAGAGCTGATACCAGAAAAAATATATTGGGTATTGACAACAAATATCCGATACTGAACTGATACCTGTTTTCAGAGCTTTAAAAACACAACTTTCACCGACTAAATCTAAGTGAAAATGGGCATGTTGTATATCAGGGCAGAACCGCTGAGTTAGTTTTAACCTCCGCTAATGCATTTTTGATCGAGCAACAATATGCTAATACTAATGTCAACATAACATAACATAACATAATAATATTTGAATTGTTCGTATTAATGCAACATAAATAGCCGATCATATCTTTAATGTTGGTAAGTCCGGTTATTCTTGGTTCATGTTTTTCCATTAAAGTTTATTAAATAGATAGCCTATAATTGATAACTTGTCGGCAAGAAAAATCTGACTTTATTGATCTCACATTAGAGTAAAGATTGTTTTAATTCCCTGTAAAGCTACTTTTAAGAAAGGCACTTGGTATCGGTTAATATGGGATATCGGCAGATACTCAAACCTCCAGTATCGGTATCGGAAGCATCTCTAGTTAGAATGATATTGCTCCTGTCATCGATTAGATTTGTCTCAACTCGTTCTTCGTTCTTATTTCATCCTGGTTTAGTCCCGTTTTATATCTTATACAGTGTTCTGCAACCTTCAAAAGAGCCACTTTAACCCATTTCAAACCAAATGAAGGTCACAAAGAGCCACAATAATATATAGAGCACATATTTTTGATAAATTGATGAATTAAAGCACAAATTGAATGAAAAATGATCAAAATTATATAACTTTCATTAGAAAGATAGAGATCTGGAGCAAACCATTTGTCACTGCCTTCATTCTGACTCAAATATAGCCTTATATTTTTAGCAACTCATCAATCGTAAACACTTCATGAGTTTTCTTTTGCTTACCCCTGACCTAGTTGTTGTGGTTTTGTCCTTATTTAGCCCTGGCTTAGATTTAGACCTAATATAGAAGTCCAAAAGTGTGATTTGGTTTGACTGTGAATCTATTAGCATCATGGGATTAGCAATAAACTAATGGAGATTTTAAAAGGTAAAATACTGGCGTTATTGTTCACATTAAAACATTTAAACACCACAGTGAATTAGATGTATTTACCTGTAGTGACTCAACAGCAAACGGTGTTGTTTTCCCCTCCATTTTTTAGGCTGTTTTTAGCTAATGTATGCTAACAGCCCCAGACATGGCGGATCTCCATCTCCATGGTAACAGTGGATTTCCCCCGAACTCTTAAGCAGCAGTTTCGTCAAAGTTTAGACCGAGTTTAGCCCGTGTTTAGTCCCAGTTTTCTACAGCTGATATTGCCGGATGCTTCTGTGATGTTTTTATTTTCTTACTATCTTTCTCAGCTGCTCTCTCAGCTCCGGCAGTAAAAAAAATAAATCAATATTTCTGAAAGCTGAAGCTGAGCAGCAGTGGCACCGTCCATTCCTCCCCGGTAATTGCTTCCTAACCTCAGAAGACCCCATTAGATGTGTTTTACACACAATTATACCCCTATCCTGTGCGGCTACAAACAAGCCAAATTAGACATTCGCCTATTTCGCGTAATTAAAACGATCCATCAGCTGCGAAACTGCTGAATTTAAAGCCCATTTTTTTTGACAACCAAACTCCCCTCACGCGCAGACAGAGGGGCAATCCATTTCCGTACGACTGTCGTAGTACAAGTAATAATTTCTGCCGGCATGTTTCTTAATGTATGCAGTGAAAGCACAAGCGTGGGAGTGAGAATAAAGCTATATTTAAGACGCTATAATGTACAGTAATAAATGAATCCACCACACGACCACGACATAATTATCGTTTCTCCATTTTGCGCTTAACCTCCGAAGCCTTAATTCATCAGTGTTTTTGAACTTTTGAATGTAACTTCAGGTCACCGGTTTGTTTGCTCGGTCGAACATGCAAATAATAATAATATATATTTTTAAGTTTCCATTCAGGTCTGTTCTTGATGCACACACTTTTAGTCGTTTTTAGGCAATTAACGAGGGTGAGGAAAACAACGGAGCTCGATATCAAGGTGCAATTTTGAGATGAGCCAAAACATTATGACCACTTATAAGTCATGTAAATAGTAGTAACGCTTTACCGTGGCGCTTGATGTGTAGTGATTTGGGAACGAAGAAAGAGGAAAAATGGGAAAGGATTTGGAAAGGTAACAAATATGAATATATATATATCACACACTTAGCTTTGTACACATTTCAAGATTCAAAGCTTAGGTGTCACTATGTGCTGTACATATTATAGGAATATGGTCAAAGAATGTTTTGGCTGATCTAAATACAGTGGGTTCAGAAAGTTTTCAGATCCTTTTCAATTTCATTATGAAGCAGTCCACAAATAAAATCATATATGCTTTCAATTGAGTGAAATTCTACACTGATGAGCCAACACAAGCTTTGGAAAAATGGTGAAAAATGGAAGACTACAGTTTTACATTCAAGTGCTTGTAGAGTGACTTTCAAGTGGTGGCCATGCAGTACTACAACATGTAACAATCTACTGATGGACAGTGGAATTTTTATGTACTTGTAATCATTGCTCAAGAAGATAACAGTAAAAAACACGGCCCCAGAGATGCACAATTATGTGAAGAAACAAACCAGTGAGTCAGTGTTTAAGCTGCTCAAGACGTTAGCATGCTACCGGTTAGCATTCAGCTTCAACAGCTCAGCTCTGACCTCTCCAAGAGAAAGCCATGAACCACACTCCAAACATCTAGCCTTGGATACAACATGCTGTTACTGTAGTATTTCCTCAGTGTTCATAGATGTGAGTTGACGCGTGTTGAAGCCATGATTGAAACTAAATGCTAAATGCCGGTAGCATGCTAACGTCTTGAGCAGCTTAAGCAGTGACTCAGACTGAGACTCTGTTGACATGACAAACTGTAAAAATCACAGAATGGTTTTGTGTTTACTCTTTGATCTGTTCATTTAGTCTGAGGAGTGAAGCGGATCTTTAGTAAATCCTGAGTAGAGATATGGTTGCATGTTGTAGCACTGCATAATGCTACTTCGGTATTCAAAATGGCCGCTGGAACTATGCGTGACGTCATTGGAAACGCATGTATAGGAATAAACAGAGGCGTATGAGTACTTCTTGAGCCCACTGCAGAATCTTCACCTGCGTCTCCAGTTTTGCATCCCTCTTTCTTGGCACAAACACGCACATACCCAGGTGTACATAAAGGAACTGTATTGCTGTGATGTAAACAAAAATGTCAAACGGAGCCGTTTGTCACAGAAAAAAGGTTTATTTAAAAATAAAGTTGTATCCCTCCGACTCGTCTGCCTCCTGGACTTACAATCATCGCACGACAGATGCTTCCGACCAAAACATAATATCGTGAAGACCTTCGAGATACAAACGTTTTTCGTACGACAGATGGCGCGGACAATGCAAACGGGATAGCGTCGATGTGTTGGTATTTTTGACCGGAAAAATTAAATAACCTAAACAATAAGGCAACGAAAGTCACAAAACCATTGGCTTGTATTGGAGCCTGTGTCTCTCAATTCCTATAATTGCTTTAATGTTCTCAAAGCACCATAGGGTACAATATAAAGCCAATTTAATGCCTATTTTAGTGGTGCAAGTTGCAGTATAGTAGCACTTACCGAGAAATTTGTTGTCCCATTTCAATACGACAAAGACACAAACTCCAACACAAGCGCATTCGCCGTAAAAATAAAAAAAGGCACATTATGATATTTGAAAACACTAAAAAATGGCATCAAATCAGGGGATGTAAGAAAACAAGACGGTACAAAATTGTAATATAACTTCGTGAGGACGCCATTTTTTAGTCGGAACTCGGAAAGAAAGCACAGAATCCTGCTGGTGTTCGCTGCCTTTTACCTGGAAATGTTTTAGACTCTGGAGCAACAATGAGAGGAGTATAAACAATTCCTAAATGATGTGTTTAATATTTTTGTAATCCTATTAAAGACATGAAGCTGCAGTAAATGTAGACATGTAGGTATTTCATTCCTCACATATGTTATCTTTAGATAAACTTATTACTTGATTCCTTTTATTGCATTGTGTTCATTAAGGGGCCATGTTTATTGAACAACCATACTTATACAAAAATATGGGTTCATTATCAAAGAAAACACACCATAATACTGCATAATATAGAGGTTAAAGATTCAGCTTCGTATTTCAGTGCAAAAATACAGAACTGTGGTGCCCAAACTTTCAACTCGTGACCCCTAAAATGGTCACACAAACACCCAGGGACCTCAACGCTAAAGGTAGTTGTCGTCTATAATAATTACAAGCTGTATACGTTTTTGTTAGTTGACCTAAATGTACAAATATAACTTCAAATCATAAGTGACTTCCTGTTTCGATCCAGCACGCCAAAATAAAAGCACACAGCTCATCTCACTGATTAGTTCAGCAGGTACTTGGTGCTTTTATTTTGGTGCGCTGGATAGAAACAGGAAGTCACACCTTGGGCAGGGTTTTTATGATTTGAAGTTATGCACAGGGTCAGTCAGTCACAAGATGGCCCCCATATTCACCACGGCGATGGTTGCCATGGCTTCGTAGTGTTTTAATAACTGTATTGCTGGATTGCAGGTTCTAGAATGTGATGATGTCATCGGGCCCAGCGGGGGGCAGGAGCCAGTTTTTCCTATTAACAGCATTACACTTTCACAAGTCGTAGCTCAAAAGAAAATTTATGAATTAGAAAAATGATCATTAATATCAGTCACTGGGTCCATGATCTCTCTGTACAAGACCAAAAATTTCCTCAAAAATAAAATAATTTTTCCTCCATACAATAGCATTGGCCTTTAGAACGCTGTGATGTCACCTGCAACCCAGCAATAAGGCGCATTATTGTGCTCGTTTTTGGGGAGCTTTCTGTCCCAAATTGTCTACTAGATTTTGCCAAACACCTCCAGAGTTCTTCAAGATCTTTTGGCTGTTATCTGTCTTCCAAAAATATATGAATTAATCTACGGGACTCGGAAAGCGACAGGAAAAGGGGTCGAGTTGTGGTTGAAACCCACCCATAAGGTCTCCTCTCATTACTGTCCGAAAGCTAAACATTGACACATAAAACGTTCCTTTTTTCCCAACATTTTACAGTCGTTACGTTTTCCCTTAAATTACTCTCCATAAATAAACTCTCTATATATAAAAAAAAAAGAAAACGAAAGAAAGACACCCCTTTTTCATAAATAAAAAAACAGATTTCCAGCAAAACAGAAAGGCTTGTGTACAAAATAAATAAAAAAATTTCAACATATGAACAATATACAGTGTTAGCAATGTTTGTTTTTTTTTTGCTTTTTTTTTTTTAAAGAATTACTGTAGTGCATTTTCGTTTCACCACAAACAAACGATATTTTCTGTTTTCTTCTAAAAAAAAATCTGCAGGCAAATTAATATCCGGACAAAAAAAACGAGGAGATGCAAAGTAGCGTGGTCCAAAAGTTGGCAAAAGTCTTCCATCGCAGTTCGTGGATGTAAGAAGAGTTCATTTCATAAGTGTCCTTTGTGGAGTCTTTAAGAAACAAAAAAAAGAAAAGAAAAAATCTTGGGTGTTTTCATTGACGATCTAATACGCTCTACGCACAACGCCAACACGTCCTACACCGAAAACGACGCCTCTAGCTAGGTGTACAAACCTCCTACTGGCCATTCCGCACGTCGACGCGCGTCTTACGATAAATAACATTTCAAAACGAATGTGTGCAAATCAGGTCGGGGTGCGTGGGCAATTTAACCTTTTCCAACCGAAAAAAAAGAAAAATAAAGTTTCATGTAGTTTCCAGAATAAAAATCTAGACTCTGGTTGAAGTTTCGTACAGTGTAAAATTTTTTGAGACACCGTTTCGTTTCGCGCCCACAGCCCCTGAACGCACGGCCCTGCTCAGACACGGGACAGGACTCTGGTCATTTAAAGCCACACTGCGGAACATTTCACCCAAAAAGGAGAATACAATACAAGGATTTATTTGATTACGGGTGATTTTGGTAGCGAAATATGCAGAAAAATAAACCCTTCCCGCATTTACTTTACAGTGAGCGAACTCGCCTCTCCGTAGACCTGATGGAGCGGGACATAGATACAGACGGCATCGCATCATAGAAGGGGGCGTGGCTTCGCTGAGGGGGAAAACAGAATCTTTAGGGAATTTTCCACTCTTTTTAGTCATTTTCTGGTGGTATCTGAACTTATTGTCACATACAAATAAAGTCAAGTCTAAATCGGGCCCATATGGATATTTTTCCACAGCAGATTGTTCAGTAGAAGCGAAAAAACGGCAGTCGTAGGTAGCGCTAGCTCGTGTTAGCATTAGCACGTTGCTACCATGTAGCATCATGTTAGCATTCGCCGTTATTTATGTGTTTATGGACTGTTGAACCACTTTGCTCCTCTCTACGTCTTTGTATCTTTATTTAATTTTCTCCAAATTGTTTTCCCCTTAACTTAATGCTTCTGTAATGCTGTCTGTATCTATCGCCAACTCGTCTCCATGGAGATGCCGCTTTAACGACGGGTAGCCCAATGTTTATGCCTTATTTGATAACCCACAGCGACTTGTTGATGATAGAAATGAAAAGAAGAAGTGGCGTTCAGTTAGCAAGCCGGCTATTTAGCTTGCTCAATGCATTTTCCCTATAGCCGTTAGCTTTTAGCCATCAAACATCGCAAACAATGAACGACCCAGATGTTTTAAGCTGTTGCCAACCCATCGACCACATTCAGGTGAGGTCAGAGCCTAGCCAGAAATCATGAATGAATGTACAGATCTTTTGAGATGCTACTTTAGAAATGAATTAGCATCTTTGAGCTAAATGCTAGATCATATTCTGTCAAGTTTCTGCTTTTTGGTGCAGAAACACATCCAATGGCAACTATACATCATCTTATGATAAATTAATGATGGCGAAACAAAATGTATGTCATACCTCGCCGTACTTTAGCATTGTGCCTGGCTTCTCCATTCATTTGTATGGGAAAAGAACGCTTTGGCTAATAAAAATAGTACGACCAGGCTCATTTAGCTAACGCTGTTTCTGTGATTTCTCTGATCATCAGGAGCCGGCGTGTTTGCTTAAGCAATAATATGACCTGGAATGTTCCGCAGTGTGGCTTTAAGCACCAGTTAAGCGTCCGCAATGTCCTATTTTACATTCATGAGACCTGTGGGATCTTGAAATATGGTGGAAAACATATCTGAGCTACACGAGTTTCATCAAATCCATCAATGAGACAACGCTCGAGGTGGACTGGCAGCTTCCCTGTAAGATTTAACATATAAAAGCGTAAACATTCCACCTTAAATGCCATTTTCCACACTTTTCCCACTCTGTTTCGATATGCTTCAAAGACGTAGCTTCCTCGACTTTTACAACATCATAATAACAGACTAAATTGGAACCGAGTGTCTGAACAGGGCGTGAATTTGTAAGTATTTTTGGGGGCTATGAGGTTCCTGTTGTGCCCGTCCAGTGCAAACCTACCTAACAAACACAGAGCTTTTCAGACTGACAGAGCTGGAGGCGACTTGGGGGCTCAGGCGGGAGGAGGAGGAGGGGGTTGGGGGGGTCTGCAACACAAATAAGCAGTCACTAAATTGCATGAACCGTCTCACTCTACTGTAAAGTCTGTGTCGATTCAAGTAGATGTCGCTGCAGCGCCCCCGTGTGTCCAAATGCAGTCAGTGCCTCCAGAGTTAACTACTTCTTCCCCTCGCCCGCTCTGAAACAACACGCATGATGAAGACACACACAGACAGCCGTGGAGAGAGTGTCTCTGAACGCTCCACAGCGCCCCCGCCTGGTGAGAGAGGGAGAGAGAGAGAGAGGGCGGTGCTGCGGGCGCTGCTATAGGCAGTCCTTGCACAGCGCCACCTGGCCCTTCTTGTAGTTGCGGCAGGGGCAGATGCGCCTCAGCGTGGGGTGGGCGCCGGCGCAGCTGAAGAGGAGCAGGTCGGACTGGAAGACGCAGTGACGCCGCGCCTCGCTGTAGGCCGGGACCACCGTGTCGGCGCTGGACTCCACCGTCAGACAGTCCACTCCGTACCTGCAGGAGAGGGAGGGGAGGGGGGGGTCACTCACTCTGCTCGAAGGTTTTTAAGATGACTTTGAAAGGGGAAACTAACTGGAGGCACTGCGCAAAAACAAAGAATGTTTTGATGTGCGGATTTAAAAATCGCATTGCTCAATCGGGTCAATTTTTTTTGCCCTTCAGCCAAATTTTGCCGAAGAATATTGTCTTTTTAATACCGTCCTGGTGCTTGACTGTGCACCAGTGTTCATTTTGACAACATATTTTTATTTAGTTTTAGTCAAGATATAGTCAAAAAAATCTTTTCAATTTTCGATTTTTCGCATGTCAATTTAGTCGACTAAATTTAAGACTTTGCATTTATAATATTCATTATAATCACATATAATCTTGTTCCTCTGCTTCATGGAGCTGCTCCACATGAACAAAGCTCAGAGCTGATCCTTTGGCAGAGAATTTACATGATATGAGGCTCTTTCAGTGTAGGTTTGGATGATTTTAGTCTCTCCTTTTCCTGTCTTATTTTAGTCGACTAAAATATCTGGACATTTTAGTCATAGTTTTAGTCTCTTGAAACATTTTTCATTTAGTTTTAGTCCAATTTTATTCATCAAAAATATTACTTTGACAAAATAAAGTGCTCATATTAACATGAAGAATAGACTACATGTTTCCCTTCTTTGTGTTCTTTTGTCAAAACTACCTAAGGTTTTGTATGAAGTATTTTTATTAAGTTTAAGTTTAACACTAGATACATAGTTATGGTCATTTTACTCTTCCATCATGTAACAGTTAGACTGGACAGAAGGATGTTTAGAGGTTTAGAGGTAACTTCAAATCATAACAACGCCGCCCAAGAAGTGACTTCCTGTTTCAATCCAGCACGCCAAAATAAAAGCACACAGCTCGTCTCATTGATTAGTTCAGCAGGTACTTGCAACACTACAAGAATATGAGTAAATACACACATTTTATGTGTTTTGTCTGTTGATAGCTAGGCAGACAGAAAGTGTAACTAATGAATAAGATTGTGCTTTTATTTTGGTGTGCTGGATTGAAACAGGAAGTCACTTCTTGGAATTCTGGAAATCTAGACTCAATGAACAACAAAGGAGTGCAAAGATCATCACTATTAAAATCACCTCTGAAAGCGACTTTACGAATACTTTTTAAATGTCATACGGTGGATATAGAAACACCGACTCTCACACGTTCTAAAACACCAGCTTGAACAAAAACCCGATTCTGTCATGGCTGCTGCAAAACAATGTAGGAGGAAGTCAATAAAGGCGAGACAACAACTTCTCGGTGCGGAGGAGGGCTGACCCTGCTGCTGGGAGGGATACGAACATTGGAAATGAAGTTTATACAGTATGTGGGCGGATCTCCGAGACAGCACCTCAATGATTCAGCTGGCAATAATAACAAACTAACCTGGTAATTGAAAAGGATTAGGATGAATGAGCCAAAACAGTGGAAGGTGTTATAATAAACCTATGCAGTCAAACTAGTTGAGCAATATCCCTTTTTCCCCATGAATTGTAGATTTAAAGCCAGATTGAATCAAATTAAATGCTTTTAATGACAATAACGGCCTCTGTTTTGGCATAATTAATTGCCTGACTAAATGCTTTTTAATATCCCGCAGTAAAACGTGTGTCAAATCTAAACCCTCCCCCGTCAGCTGCTTCAGACAGAGATGAGGATCAGTGTCTTGTGAACTGTGAACCATAAATTTTAGTGCACAAACATTGCCCCCTGGTGGTTATAACCCATTCTCTGCGGTCCACTGAATAGTGGCGCAGTAATTCAAGCCGGCGTGACAGCTCCCCCTCCTGGCCACAGGCGGCGGCTGACACAATGAGTCTCACCGGGCCAGGTCCTTGTCCTTGTTGAGGTGCTGGAAGAAGGACGGTTCGCAGATGAGCTCTTGCTCCTGGCACACCTGCTTGCAAGAGCGCCCCGGGTCGGCCATTTTGACCTGCAGAGCGGCGAGGGGGGGCCACATCACCTGACCGTGACAGAAGTCCTAAAGACAGAGAGGTGTTGTGTCGTCATCAGAGAGAAAATGTTGTTTATATGTGACAGAAACCTTTTAAATGGTACTGTATCTTATAATAAAATCAATTACTTACTATGAAGGGTTTACAGCGTGATTAGAAAAGTCATACCTGGTTTTCGATAAAGGCGTTGACCCGCTGCAACATCCCCTCACAAGTGAACTCGTACGGCAGGTAAGGCTCAATCTGAAAATATGCAAAACAGTTTCACAATTCAGTAAAGCACAAACGTCTCATAACAAATACGAGATACAAGATACTAAATCCTTTCCTAACACTATGATCCCACTCTTAGCAAAGTTACAGGTCAGGTCTGAGGAGAGGCCGGCTCACAGTGAAGACTAGGGTGACCACTTTGAATCGAAGTGAAAGTGGGACAAGTCGTGTGATGTGAGAGGACGTGGAGGGACAGACATGAGAAACTAAACCTCAGATGAAGATCAGCACTGACGTGTTTCCTTTGCTATTCAGGTCAAAAGTCACACATGCAGATAGAAATAAGTCACACAATATCATAATCCAGAAAGTTAGGACACAATATTCTACATTTTATGCAAAATTAAAGCAACAGGTTTTAGTGCTTTTGAGAATATGACTTATTTAGATGAATAACATCCGTTGGCATGGCACAGTTTAAAGTTGTTTGCCTCTATCTATGTCACTTCCTGTCGCCGTCTAATAAGGAAGTAAAACTATAAACATCACTAAAGAAAGCTGGGTACATTTTTTTTGTGTAAAATCTTAAATATAATTGTCCTCTTAACCCCAGCCTTAACCAAGTGTGTTTTCTCCAGTTCAGTTTTACCCAAATCTAAAAGGTTACAGCCAATAGGCCAGTGTAGCGCCTCATTTGAAAGCTAAGACTTACAAAACTGATCTAAAAGGATCTTTTTCCTCGTGTCGCTGTCACATTTTTGATAATTTTTTTCATCTCTTTTTTGTTGAGTTTTCATCACTTTTTTTCCTCACTTTTCTGTTACTGTTTTGTTGATTTTTCGTGGCTCTTTTGTTGTGTTTTTGTCCCTTTTCTATTGCTCTTCTGTGGCTTTTTCATCACATTCATGTCACTTTTTTGTTACATTTTCATCCTTGTTTTTGTCTCAGTTTTGTCGCAATATTGATACTTTTTTTCAAGAAGATTGTAGATTTGGGTAAAGCCAAACTGGAGAAAATGCACTCTGTTAAGGCGGGGTTAAGTGGTTAACTATGTTTTATGCCTTAAATGCAACTAATCTATGCATTTATCATCCAATAAAATGTGGAAACATTGGATTATTCCTGGAATTTCGACTAATTGGGCAAAACAATAAAACATGCCGTTGAATGTGCTTTGGATCATACAGCACTTAGAAAATAAATGTATGGCATAAAAGAGGAGCAAATCTAGATTTAATGCCTATTTGAAACAACTGTCATGGTTTTCAGTGACATTTTGGCACAATTCCGGCCAATAATTTGTCATTCTTTATATACATCTAACTTTTTTGTATCTGAATAGGTGGGACAACTTCTGTTTAATGAAGTAAAAACACCCGTAATGACATAACAGCTTGTATTTGATTCTGTTTATTCGGAAATGGGACAGATAACTGGGTTAAATTGTAACTAAACTAAAACAGCTTCTCTAATTGAATCACGCATGAGGCCTATAGCACCATATAGGAGACAATCACTGCAAAGCCCTGGTGTTACATAAGAGGAGTCCTAAAGCTGGTGAAATATTAGCCAGCCGCCTGCTCTTTGTACCCGCAGCCCGAGCGACCGACTGCCCAGACTATTGTTAGCCGAAGGAGGGGAACTTCAAACAGCAGCCAACAACAAGACCCGGCTTTGTCTGGGCTGCCGAGGTTCCTGCGCAGGAGAGAGAGCGGCACTACCTTCTGGCTCAGGATAGACTGAATGGCCCTCTCCACTTCCCCGGGATTCTCGATGTCCACGGTCCACACATGAGGCCGCCCGATGTACACCTCGGCGTACGGGTGCTGGGAGGTCAGCTGCAGAACCAAACCACAAAAGCAATCATGAATGTGTTTTTTGTCTCGGTCCAGGGGGCGAGTTTCACAGCCAGGGGGGGGAAACCGATGCGCGACGTTCCGCTCTCACCTCTCGCAGCGTGGGCTTGCCTTTGAAGAAGTCCGTGTTCTTGCTGCTCTTGGGGGGGTTGAATCTGGGGTTGAGGAAGGCGCAGCCGTTGGCGATGGCCTCCAGCGGCGCCGGGCCCTCGTAGGGGAAGGAGAGGCCCACGAACAGCTGTGAACGAAACAGAGGGGGAGAGAAGATTAGGATTTTAGGTGGAACTGGTGTGTGAAGGGATCAGAAGTACAGGCTTTCATGTCGTATGTCCAAAAACGTCAAAGGATATAAGTACTTAGAAATCATATGAAGTGAAGCAGAGATGTTCCTCCTGAGCACTTTCTTGTCCCCCTACCACACAGTCAGCCGGAGAGGACACCGATTCCACTATAGTGCTGTCGAAGATCTGAAATGTTGAACTGCCTGAGTTTGCTGAGGTGGTACAGCTGCTGCTTAAGCACAGTGGAGATCTGCTGTTTCTATTTCATGTCCTCAGAAAAGTTCACTTCAGAGCTACTGTAGCCACTAACTGTCAGTACAGTCATAGTAAGCAAGTTTGGTTGCTGGAGGGACAATCTTTAACGTCAAAAGAGCAAGGGCTGGACCCTCCAATTGTCGGCCGAAGTAAAGCAATATTTTCTACAAATGCCAGTGTTGCATCTTATATGGCCTGAATGGATGTCCTGCTAAGAAATGTAAAAGTATTTTTCACATTACAAGAATACTTCGGCGGCACGGTAGCGCAGCGGTTAGTGCTCTTGCTTCACTGCTAGAAGGTCCAGGGTTCGATTCCCACCTGTACGGGGCCTTTCTGTGTGGAGTTTGCATGTTCTCCCCGTGTCTGCGTAGGTTTCCCCTACCACTAAAAACATGCCCAATAGGCCAGGATGAATGATGTGTATGAGTGAATGTATGGTGGTGGTCAGAGGGACCATTGGTGCAGACGTGTGCAGTTGCGACAGCGCTTCTGTCAGTCTCCCCCAGGGGAAACTGAAGCTACAAATGTAGCTTACCAGCATGGAGTGAATGTACAATTGTCTGTGAAAGGGGCTTCTTCATCTTCATCTTCTTCAAAACCATCTTGAGGGCCAGAGGTTCTATGATCAAGGGCCTGATGTTGCCTACCCCTTGTATAGGCCAATGATTCCTTGGGGTTGGAACTCCAAACTGGAGGCCCTAAAGCACTATGGGAAGTCTACAGAGCTTTTGAAAAAATGGTTGACAGAATTAAATGGTAAACGGTCTCAACCTAGCACTTTTCTGCCTTCATTAGGAACCAGTCACCCATTCACACTCTTATTCATACACTAATGTACGCAGACACTGGAGGCAAGGTGGGTGAAGAGTCTCGCCTAAGGACACAATGACAGCGTGCATCTTCAGGAGCAAGGATTTGAACCCCTGACCTTCGAATCATGAGACGACAAGCTTTACCAACAACGCCACTGTCGCTCCTGGCCTAACTAACTAAAACTACAATGGTATATGAACATATCAAAGCACAGTTTCCCTTTACCAGAGCAGTTTGTCAGGTTGGAGAAAAGTTTCAGTGTCACAAATGGTAGAATTGGGGGAGAAAAAGGTCGACCCACCCGTGTTTGCATTTCACACAAAATACAGAACACAGATGATTGGCTGTTGCAAAAGAAACAAACACTTCCACAGATAAAGCTCTTACGGCTGTCAGCGGGATTTCAAAGTTAATCCACAAAGTTTTGTCCTTTGCTGAGAGCCGCATTTAGTTAAAAAAAAAACAAAAAACAAACCACCTCTTTTTTTATCAGCACAAAATAAAGTTGAGGCAGCACTTTGAGCTTTATGAAACTGCGGGGAGGCCGACTCGGGCTAAAAAAGACGCCAGCGTGAGCTGCGTCTCCCGCGGACTTCTGGGAGGACTGCGGTGTTTTGGCGTGCGAGATGGAGGGGGGGCTTTAAATAACAGGTCATCCCGGGAGGAGAAAATATTTGTGAACACGCCGGGACAAGAAGGAGAGAGAAAGAGTGAGAGAAAGAGAGAGAAGGGGGGAGAGTAGAGGAGGAGGGGGGAGATTTCTATGGCCCAGCGCTCATTTGGCGCGGGACACAATGGACGGCCTTGTTTTGTAATCACAAGAACAGAGAGGCCCCATACATTTGCCTGCCTCACAATGAAACAATACAGCTTCAAATGAACACTTATTGCTACTAGACCCACTTGTTCTGCGCGCGGTACGGCCTGCAGGGGGCAGCAGAGCACACATTTCAGCCTGTGTGGTTGTGGGAAAGCTGATAGAGAGGGATTTTTTCCGCCCACAACGCAGCTTCAAAGACTTCAGAAACTTTATGGGTGATCTTTGACTTCTCAGGGTGCATGAGATTCAAAATAGGGGCAATCATTTTACCGATTTACGCTCGAAATACACAATTCAGATCACTGTGCACATTTCAAGCAGGTCCAGGAGCAGTGACATTTGAGAGAAGACTGAAATATGACCTAAACTGACCCGACACTCCTCTTCGTCACTATATCAACACACAAACAGCCATCGTCATGACTTTGCCTCATTGCCGTGCGCTTTCTGCCCAACAGGTGGCAGCAGAGCACACGTTTTGCCCCATGTGAAAGTGAATGCACAGGCTCCTTGATGCTGAGAAAAAGCCAGCCACTATTTATAGGGGGGAGAGAGCGGGGAGTGGGGGATCGAGAGGCTGGGAGGGAGACACTTCAGCGGACACTACGTAAATCCACAGGAAATCAAAGGGTGTTTGTGCTGGGCTGCAACGGCTGCTGCGCTGTGAGCGTCGGAGGTTAGAAACCAGGGCTATTCTGTGACATTTCAATCTCACTCACCCAGAAGATGATCCTTAACTGTTTGAGCTTTTCACAAATCAACAAGTGAGGATAAAACGTTCACTTTCTCTCTATTTACAATAACGGTTTGGGATTCCTGATCACTTTTCCATTTTAAAATCCACTCTACAAGTTACAGGCTGCACCATCCTCTTACTGCATGATCTGAATGTAAAGTGGATTGTACACTTTGCATCCCCCACAGTTTTCGCTTAGGTCCGATTTTGAGGCGTTATGGGTTTCTATTTCCAAAGTCTTGGTTTCTCATTTCATGCAAATGTCCTTCCACGTAAAAGCATCGCCTTTAGTTAAAGAGATCGAGTTTGGCATGTGTGGAGATTACCAATAAGGACATGGAGAGCTAGACAAGTGTGGAAAACAATGTGGTTAATATCTGAATGAAATGATTTAATGACATTTAAACCTAAAAATCAAGGTGAATCTAAAATAAACCCATACATTTGAACCTGGCTCTGTCCATGAATCAGTGTTTTATTGTTTTGTTACAGTTTTCAGTTACAAATTACAGAAAACTTGCCTTTTTCTCTCATGTTTGTCAGATTTTGCTTAACATTGTTCCCAGCTTTCTTTAGTTTGGCCATTTTTTGTGATATTTATAGTTTCCCTTCCTTATTGGACACTGACAGGAAGTGACATAGATAAAGGAAACAATTTTAAACTGTTGCCGCACCGACCATGTTGCTGTGGAACTTTACCTTTATCTATGTCACTTCCTGTCAGCAGCTTAAAATTTCGAATAAAATTAACTTTTCTGCCCAACATTTCCTCATTAAAATCGCTGCTTCGCTGAAATAAAAATGATAATTATGCAGCTGATGTCATCCTTCTAAACAAGTCATATTTTCAAAAGCATTAAAACCTGTCACATGCACTTTAGAGATACTAGATGCAAGTTGGTCATTTTATACTCACTACTGCCACCTCAGGTCATACGTGTAACTGCACCTTCTATATTAAGCACTTCAAACCTGAAGAAACGATTTTTTGAGTGACAGTGCAGGATTTTAGAGGCAGTTGTGGTGAACAGGTCTGGGATCATTCTACACATTAGGACATGGCTGGAACATGTAGGGGGAGGAAAATACTTAGCTTATCATTTTTAAACTCTGTATAGTCCCTTTAAAGTAGTACAGGGCGATCACGATATAAAAAAGAAATATCATGACAACAATATATTTGACGATATAATTCAAGATTCCAGCCTTACGCCTATTGGGAAGATTAATGCAAAGATATTACATTCTTTTTTTTTTTAGCACCATACAAATTTCCTCACAAATATGATCTACTCATCTACTCTACATCCTTCATTTCATTTCACTTTTTAAGCCTCTGCTCCCGTGTCCTCCACAGTCGCGTCCTACACAGTCAGTGTTTGTGCTGCTCTGATGGAGCTGAGCGAAACAAAAACTACATCGTGTCGACAGCAATATAACAAATTACAACACTATCAAAAAGTGATATTGGGATAATGAAATGCAATATGGTCCACCCCTACTTTAAAGTTATATTCTCTTTTGACCTATTCACCTGCAATGTCTGGGTGTGAGGACATACTGTATTTGTAGAGGTTTAGGTTTTATACTTCACTAAAACAGGAAGTCTTTCTCACCGGAAACGACCTCCTCATCAATGACCGTATCCTCCGTGATTTGCAAATCGCGGCCATTCAAACCGAGCTTTTTCGTTTCAACTGCGGCAAACCTCCGCCGTAAGCTATAAAAAGGCGAAACAAGAGCCCTCAAAAGGATGACAGCGCAGCTTTGTTACCCTCGACCGGCTTGATCGCTGCCGCCGTTCACCTCTTGCGATGCGTTATTTTAGGAAGTGTAAAAATAAAGAAAAATGAAATATCAAACATGAGCAAGCAGCTTGAGTTCTTTGCCGAGTATTTTCATGACGCGGCTCCAACCCCACGAGGCCAATTAGCTCCGGAGGTGTGTGTGTGTGTGTGTGTGTGTGTGTGCGTGTGCGTGTGCATGTATGTGTATGTGTGTGTGTGAGGGGGAAATGAAGGCAGCTCCCCACGGTTCAAACGCCTCCGCTGCTAAAGTGCTGTTATTTCAGGGGAATGAACAAGGTACTGAGAACACAGTGAGCTGCTACTGAAGACAGGCGTACTCCATCACTGAGGAGGACTTGTGTGAAGGTAATTTGTATATTTGTTCATTTATTAGCCTTTAAACCATCAGCAGAATGTGATACTCCTCCCATAATACACAAACCTGAGGCCCAGAGAGAGAGACTTTTACCCAAACTACATTCACTGTCTATTTATCCTTCCTCACAGGTGAAGAACCTGGGTGTGATCTTTGACTCTGAGCTGGCGTTTATTCCACACATTAAGAACATTACAAAGATAGTTTTTTTTAATGCCCTGCTTTCTGGCCTTCCCAAGAAGAGGATCTCAGGTTTACAAAACTCAGCAGCTCGTGTCCTGACGAAGACCAGGCGGGACCACATTACACCGGTTTTAGAATCGCTGCATTGGCTCCCCGTGTGTTTCAGGATCGATTTTAAAGTTCTTTTAATGGTTTTGGTCCTTCTTATCTTTCAGAACTGCTTTTACCTTCTGAACCTTCATGGGCCCTTCGCTCCTCCGGCAGGGGTCTCCTTGTTATTCCTAAAGTCAACAAAAGGACTCATGGTGAGGCGTCTTTCCAGTATTCCGGCCCTCGCCTCTGGAACGACCTGAGGAGGAGCTCAGGGCTGCAGAGAACGTTGACCCGCCTTTTTAGCTTAGCTTTTAACTGACATCTATTTTTTTTAGTCCTAATATATAATATATATGGGAGGGTGTGCCAGGCGTATTGATTGATTGATTGAAACCACCACTTGCTTTCAGAGACCAAGAAGGAAACAACATGGAGGTAGTGACGCTCAGACGGCTCCACTGAAGTTCATGCAAAGTCTTACTAGCCAAATCGAGTTGGCTTTACTGGGAAACATACGTCATAAAGAGATCAAGAGAGATGGAGCCAGTAACCAATGAGAGCAGCCTTCCCTTGAGGATTTGAAAACACTTCAATATTTTGCATACAACCCCAACATGGCTCGATTAAACACATCCACACACACTGAACTGCTCAGATGCGCCGCAATAATGTAATGCTGTCTGCTGCCGTGGGTATTGAACAGCTACATTTTAATTGCTTTGGGGCTCGCGGGACGCTGTAGGAAATAGTTTGAAGGTTGCACCGTTCGTGTTTCTGCTCAGTGATTGGATGTTGCAGCAGAGGAGGCCCCGTGAAAGCCGGTGTTGCCGCTGCATAAAATCCTCTCCATCGACAGAGCCGGGGCTGCGCCTTTGTCCCCGGCGTCCTTGGCTTTCTGAATGGAGCGGCTCTCGTTGAAAGAGCAGAATGCAGGTGATTTAACGTTCAGACGGAGGCGCTTTTACAAATGTTGAGTTTGTGTCAGAGGATCGCGAACGTTTTTGCAATATGCTGTCGATGAACAGGTCGCACGGCCCTCGAAAACCTGACATGAACACAAGGCACTTTTAAACATAGAGGCTTGTCTGGAAGAACCGACGAATAACATATCTGATCTTAGATGTAAACAACATAAAAAAAAAACATGTGATTTTATCTAAAGAAAGACGTTGGTTTGAAAGAGTTAAAGAAGCAACAATCCCTCCATGAACTGAAATGGCTGACTTCGATTTAACTTTTCCCCACTGTACAACAATCTCCATCACCCCAGGCTTGGAGGCGAGATTTTTTTTCTAGGATGGGAAAGGCCACATCTCAAAACAACCCAAACTACCCGTAGACCTAAACCTAACCTTAAAAATACTAGAATCAATGGAAAAAGCCCTTCCCTAGTCTCGCATACCAGACTCCGCTTCTTTACAGAAGAGGGTCTGGCAACACTCCATTGCGCTTTCAAAGGAAGTGATGCAGCGATATGGAGCCTACCGACCAATCAGAGCAGCTCCCTGAACGTCACGTTGTTGCGCCTTTGTTTTGTAGTTTTTCAACACAAGCAACCACTTCACGTAATGCTCCGGTTTGCTTGTGTTCTTAGGTTTTTCTGACATAAACGACAGAAGTCATTTACTGAACTCCGTGTGGCAGGAGCGCCATTGTTAATGTCCCAATGACAACTTTCTTGTCGCTGTTTCTGTCGTCACATCTGCTATGTTCTCATTGGCTGCTATGCGCTTCGGTTGTCCCACATTAGTCCCGCCTCAAGCAGTAGCTTTTCTACGACAGGGTCGCCAGACCAGTCTCCTGTTTATTAATTAATAAACATCAGAGATTAGTCTGGATGTCAGGCTAGCCCTTTCCCATCCTAGGAAAAAAACTCGGCCCAGGACAGATCAATAGGCAAGCGGTGATCGGCTGAGAGTTGGGCCGTTCAGACTGAAACTCAGGTGTGAGTTAGGTCATTAGGACTTAGAACTACAAAGACTCAGAACTACAGAGGTGTTTACCTACAGGTGAGAGTAGCTGTTACTAGAGGGGAGGGAGTGAACCAAGCTAAACTCCTCCCAGTGGTCTTTACATGGGCTGAGCTGAAACTTTAGTGGACTGACGACGACTTTTGGATGAGACTTCAACTACAGAGTACAGAGGACAACTCAAGAACCTTCATTCAAGATGTGATTCTATAGAGGAAACAATAATAAAGACGTTTTAGTCACATCATTCCCATATTTTTGTTTTAAAAGTAGTCAAATTATCACCAACTTATTTTGTATGTGTGCCCCTGGAGGTACACGTACAACAGTTTGGGAACCACAGACTTGAATGAAGTTTCTGATTAAGATTTGAAGCTCAATCTAATGTAGTGAACAGAGAAATGTTTCACACACATAAACGCTCCACTACTCGGGCCAGCGCAGATTTTTAAAAGGCCCATTTTGTATTTTATGGGGGAAATACCACAATATAAAAAGTACAGCAAAAGCTTGAACTATGTCCCATTCACAAAACATGGAACAATCTTAACAACTCTCACCTTCTCCATCCCTGCAGTCTATTCATGTTTATTCTTTCATTTAAAGTACTAAAACTAAAGAGGAACCATGTAATAACCATAAGAAGTGTCACCTTGGTTTCCCTCAGCAGGAACTGGAGGTCTCGGCCGCTCAGGATGCCGTGGTTCTTCACGTAGCTGGGCAGGTGGATGGTGCTGGTCCCGTGAACGGTGGCGTGGACGTCCATATAGCTGTGGATGATGTCGAGGTACTTCTTCTTGTCCTAGAAGCAACAGAGGAGTGGTTAATGTCATCACTGGACTAAGGGTTCATCTTCGACACAGCAGCACGGGCTCTTTTTGCCTCCCGTCCTGATGCAACCCCCTCCGGCGCTAAAAGTACAAAGTCTTCACATGGCAGTATTGGTTTTCTGCGTTTATCTTGGCTCCGCTCGTATCGCTCCACGATCTCATCATTTGCCCGATGCCCTGCTGAACTTTTGTTTCGCGCTACCTGTCTGACCATCTGGCCACAATCAGCCGGGCCAGGTTAAAAATAGCCTCCGAGCACGACTTGCCGTTGGGTATCGACTCTGGCCTCCGTGTCCTTTATTAAAAAGACAATCTACCTCATCCGGATTCGCAACGGTCGGACAGGCGAGTCAGAAAGGTTAGGACGCCGGAGGGGAGATTGAAATATTAAACACATTTAACGCCTGCTACCTTTTCCTTGTTTTAACCCCCCCCCCCTAGGTAGGTCCTAATCCCCGACGGAACCAGATTCTCATTTCGTTTTCCCTATCATTACGTGCTCTGTGTGACCTACATTATAACGGGTAAACCATGGCGAGCGGGGCCGGGGACGGGAAAGGAATATATATGTGCAGGTAAGGTTGGAGCTCCCTGATACTGAGGAAGATGTAAAAAGGTCTGGGAAAAATCACTGCCTGTTATTCTCCAGCACAATCATAAAAAACTAGTGATTCATTGCCACAGAAGAGGCTTGTATCAACTTTCCACATGAATTAAGTCTCTCAGTTCACCTCTAAACCCCCGCCTTAACTGAGCGCATTTTCTCCAGTTCAGCTTTACCCAAATTACCCAAAACAAAGTTCCCCCTGATCCTTTCTGCCCTGCCAATAATATCCCACTGGTGCGGAGACAAACATGGCGGAGGTGCTGAAACATATAACTCCGCCCCTTTCCCCTTGAGTCTCCATGGAGACGGCTGTCAATCACAGCAGAGCTCAAGGGGATGAGAAGTTTTACTTTTGAGAGCACACAAGGAATATTTAAAACATAAATAATACTATTTTTAAATGGGCCTAATTGTATTTAAAGGGGCTAGATGCAAGTTAGTCATTTTATACTCACTACTGCCACCTCAGGTCTTATGTGTAACTGCAGCTTCTATATTAAGCTTGTGCATGACGGCACTTAAGACCCGAATTAACACCTTTTTGAGTGACGGTGCAGGATTTTAGAGGCAGTTATTGTGAACAGGTCTGAGCTCATTCTACACATTAGAACATGGCTAGAAATACTAACATTTTTAAACTCCGTATAGTCACTTTAACCTAAATATTAATGAGCAGGACAGAGCAGTTTTCTTCATTATGAAAGATCAGGAGAACTTTTAAGTTTAGCTCCAATAAAATTGATTAAAATCGTAATCGTTCAAACTGAGTAAAAAAATAAAAAAATCAAGATTTAATTTTTTGGCCATATCGCCCAGCCCTACTTTGTCGTCACGCTTTTGTCACTTTTTTGTTTTTATCTTCATTCTCCTCTCAGTTTCGTTGCTATTTTGAAACTCTTTTCCAAGAAGCTTTCAGATTTGGGTAAAGCCAAACAGGAGAAAAAGCGCTTGGTTCAGGCAAGTTTAAGAGGTTAAACTAGAGACATTTCGATCACCTACCTCCACAACCATTGACTACAGCTGCTCAAGGGCAAAGTGAAGGAACATGGCTGCCATACGACGTACTTCGCAATCGTCTCTTCACATTCAAGAGGAAAATGTCAACGTCTGGGCACCAAAAATCATCCAAACAGGAATCCCCACTTCCATTAAGGGCTATAAAACACACGTCTTAAATAACTTGAGGGACTGTGTGTGTGTGCCAGTGTCTCCGCTCTCCTCGACCTGTGTCTTGGGGCTTGGATTTCATTCGCCGCTCGTCGCTCTCCCTCCGGACCTGCCTATCAGATGCCTGGGGCTGGCCTGATGTAACTAAAGCAGGCCCGGTGTGTGGATGCGGAGAGAACAAGAGAGAGGGGCTGCGGCCTAATTAGGACGCTGAACTCTCTACCTGCTAATCTGTCCCCCGCAGGGATCTGAGCTGTACAGCGGTGTTTGCTAACAGTATATGGGAATGCACACAAATGCATTTCCCGCCATTTATTTCTGCCTTGTTGTGACTTCCCCGTGGCAGAAAACAAAACCCCAAAGGAAAGAGGACGGTTGTAAGTGGGCATCCTTCTCCTCCGCAGTGGCGATTTTTTTTTTTTTTCTTTTCTTTTCGGTGTTACTGGACAGAGAGTGAGCGAGAGAGAGTGGAGTGGCCCGAAGCAGCTGCCACACAAAGCGTCTTCACGGTCAGGGGACATGAGCGGACAGATGCTCCGTGAAGCATGGGCCACTTCCTCCACAAAACAACAGAGCTGGAGCAGGGAAACCATGATAATATCACTGCTATGTCGACTAGCCAATGAGATTCAGGGAAAAATTGTACTGACTGATCCAGAAAAGTCATAAATATGGCCGTCACCAAAGCAGTAGAGAAACGAAAACCCTCTGCTTGAGCTTGTATGACTATATTTAATCCTGTTCTCAGTAGGGCTGGGTACCCATGCATTTTTTAACTTTGTTTTCGATACTGATACGTGAACTATACCAATACTAAAATATCGGTCATTTAGACACAATCAAGTCTGTAAGATCTGCAAATTTATGACATCAGGTTCATCAGCAATGTCAATAAATGTATGAAAATGGGGGGAAATTGTGACAAAAAAATGTGTAAAACAAAATTCTGAAAAAATAAAATATATGGTTTTTTTTTAGAAAATATTAGCAATAAAAAAAAGAGGCAAAAATTAAGAAAAATAGGGGGAAAAACTGGGGAGAAATTGTGGAGAAAAAAATGGTGTAAAAACAAGATAAAAATTGCCAAAATTAAGAAAAAATGTTGGGGGAAATCAGGAAAATTGGGTGAAATTGTGACAAAAAATTTGGATTTTTTTGGGGGGTAAAAAATCAGAAAAAACGTGTAAAAAAAAATAAAAATTTGAAAAAATATTAGTAATAGAAAATTGGCAAAAATTAAGAAAAATAGGAGGAAAATAGGGAGAAATTGTGACGAAAAAATTGTGTTGAAAAAAATGCAGAAAAAAATATTAGTGATAAAACATGTAAAAAATGGAGAAAAAAATTGTGGGTAAATTGGGCAAACGTTCAGAAAAAAAAATGGGGAAAAAAACTTTCATTTAAGGGCACGCTTGCAAATCAATGGCGCTGTGATGAACACACAGTGCAGAATGGGTCCAGTTTTGAGTTCGCCCTATGATGTAATAAAATCCAGGAAGCACAAATCGGAGCAATTCGGCGTTAGAGGAAGAAACCAATAGCGTACAGGGATGAATGAAGCAAAACAGTGCTCCCTATATGTTCTTTTTTTGACGATTATCATTCAGTTAAAAGCTCAGAGGTCGACTTCGCGTGCCACGTTGCCTTTAAAGCTCACAAAATAGCACGTACTGCTTAGCATCGGCTCGCACCTCGTGAAACAAAGCATGCGTTCTGTGTGCGTGACATCTTGCTGGCTCGACATCCCTGGACCAATCACGGCGGTGAACACGTCCACAGCAAGGAGCCTCCGTGTGTGTGCGGGCCCATCGACTTGCATTAGCCCCCGCAGTGATAGAATGAGTGCCCGGGCTGGAGGGGTTGATTAAAGCAGGAGAGAGGGAGTGGGAGGCGCGGTTTACGACCTTGTAAATCACGGGGAATTTGTAAACGCTGCCGCGGAGCGAGAGCGAGAGAGAGAGGGAGCGGAGGATTTAATGTACCGTAATTTAAATGGGAGTTCACAGTCGCCATGAGGAAACGGCTTTGGGCCTGAGTTGCAAGGGCTGATGGGAGATTTGACCCGTTGCGGTGTTTTTGTTTTGACAGGTTGTAGGAGTAGGCCAGGGGTGGCCAACCCGCGGCTCTCGAGCCGCATGCGGCTCTTGGCCAATTAGAGTGCGGCTCTTTGCATGATTGGAGATGTTTAATACAATGCGGCTCTTTGCAAAATAATTGGTAAATATTTCCCATAAACTGTAACAGTCTTTGACCAAAAATCCAACCATTGTCCTACAGACCCTGTTTCCATCTCTACATGAATGAGAGTCTGTATCTCTCTCCTTTTCGAGGCGGCGTGTAAAAGGTGCCCGTGCAGCCTCACTCACAGCGGGATGTAGGTTGAACAACAGGCAGGCAGATCGTGGCACTAGGATTAGCTTCTGTGCTTTTCAGGTTTCTGATCAGCTACTCTTTATTTGACGTAATTTGGCCACATATTCACAGAAAAAGATCAACATTAGGAAATGGAAAAAAGCGGAGCTCTTATTAAGCGTATGATGCGAAGCGCGACATCGTAACGCGGAAATACGCAAAGTCATGACTTTTCTTTCACACGTGCTATAACTGTAACAGATGCAACTTAAAACAGACTCTCAGATCCTCCAGAGGCTCCTGGTTAAAGTTCATGAACTTTGTGCAGCCTAGAGTGCGTTCTCTGCACAGTCCAGTCAGGACAAAGCTGCAGGCACTGAGCGCACAGGCCAGGGGCGAATCAGAGAAGGGGGCTCAGTGGGCAGGGCCCCACATACAAACACACCCCAGCATTAAAAAAAATAAAAATAATAATAATAATCTAATTCTGTCTCAGTCAGAACAGGAAACACAAAATGTCATTTAATATACATGTATTTCTATCTTGTTGAGGAGTAAAACCATTCAATCTAACACAATTATTTTAAAGAAAAAGAAAAAGGCATAAAGTTATAGTTTATTGTGATTAAATAAAACGGTCACATTCTATTTAATCACAATAAACTACCGCCCCGGGATCTCGCTAATGGTCGGTGCCTTTGTGGCTCTTCACAGGATCAAGGTTGAAAATTTCGGCTCTTGGTCTCCGACTGGTTGGCCACCCCTGGAGTAGGCGGTACTGAAGCGAGTTTAGAGGTGGATTTCAGCAAAAAAGCTCAAGGTATTCTACTACGACTTTTGATGTTTCATTTTCAGAAGTGCTTTGACCCTTTAAAGCAGTACTTAGCAACTTGTTTACCTTAATAAATCCTTTCCGTAGTCGCTACAGGGGTAATACAAGTGGGTCTTTCATCTCCCCTTAGTGTCTCTAGCCAGAAAACCACAATTGCAACTTTCCCTGCACCAAGGAATCACGAAGAAGAAGCTAACAGGCTAACGGGCAAAGCTAACTGCGGGCTAGCACCACTTACACAGTATTTACAGCCAAGTTTGAGTGAAAAAAATGATCTCCATTGTGTAATTGGATGTACAATATCCCTCTCTCCCTTTGTCTGTAGTATTTACTCTCATGGACAATTAATGAGTAACATGCGACGACACCTGCAGTGGCGCTTATGGCCTCTAGGGGCATGAGTTACGTAGTTCTGCTTTAAACACCCGCCTTAACCAAGCACATTTTCTCCAGCACGGAATTACCCAAAATCTTAAAGCTTCTTGACTGAAGGTTAAAGCCTGTAGGTCGGTGTAAACATCTTATTTGAAAGCTAAGACTTGAAAAACTGATCGAAGCTCCTCGTTTTATGTTTTTGAAACGAAATGCGGCCATAACTTAACCAAAAAAAAGCTACGAGTACGGACAAAAATGCAACATAAAAGCCACAAAAACGACTTAGAGTTGACAACAAAAAAGAGGAAGAAGCTGAGATCATAGCTTTGTAGGTCTTAGCTTTCAACAGAGGCGCTACACTGGTCTATAGGCTTTAAGCTCCAATCAAGAAGCTTTAAGATGTGGGTAAAGCTGAATCACCAGGTAATGCTCTTCCATCAGCAGGTTTCTTCTTCTTCTTCCCTGATGGCACGCGCATACTCCAAGAATGAAAACTCCCGTCTTGAACTGCAGAAAAACTGACTCTCTTGTCGAGTGAAAACGCTGTTGCCTCACGCTCTGTGGATTCACACGTAAGCGGGACTTGACTCTGTTCATTTCTGTGATATTTCCCTTTTTTTTTTTAAATATATATAGTTGGAAATGTTCAGTTGCGAGGCAGTGGCGGCGGCGGCGGCGATACTTTGAGGCTGTCGGGTTTTTCTGAACCTCGATCAAAATGCAGACAGGTGCTCCACTTTTCCCCTCCCACGACCCTCACACCTCCAGACTTCAAACGCAGTCAGATAAGGCACATTTCGTATCATTTTCGACACCAGGGACCGAAAGTGTGGAAAAAATAACTTCTATAAATCGAATCGGAGGAAGCACACTCCCTTATAGAGGGTGAGAGATAAGCCCTACAGATAGGAAGTATACAGCAGTAGAAGAAAGGGCAAGCAAATAACAAAACTTTTACTTCGTCAATCAATACTCTATATTTCTTCAATTGTTGCTACAGATCTGTGGAAATTCCAATTGCGAGTAACACCTTTTGCCCGGTGGAGGTGCCATGTCCCTCAAGTGAATAAAACATAAAACGTGTTTGGATGGGAGCGGCGGAGTGGAGTGAATAAATGAACAGCATCTCTCAGTCCGACTCATCTCAGAACTCGCTGCACGAACGCTCATGCCTGTTTAATAGTGCCGGGGCGCGCTGCGACAGACGAAAAATCCCTAAAATGCATGGCAGAAGCTGGAAAACTCGCGGTAAACATAGATTCGACACATGTGTTTAGCGTCATGTACTTTGTGGTTTTCTACATTATCTGGAAGTCGTCGCAGACAAGCGTGAAACCGCTGAGAGGAAACGAAAGGCCCAGGACGTCATTGAAACTCAACTTGTGGTGCAATAAATTCCCCTTACAACTCACAGCTAATGAGACCCAACTTCCTATCTGCAGAGAAATGGAAAACAGGCCAGAAAACCGCGAGTGACTGTTCACAATGAAAGCCTTAGACATTGGTGGGAGATAACTAATTCTCCATCAATAATTTAGCTCAAAAACAAGTCAGTGTCAATGGGACTGAAAAGAAGCGTTTTCATCCATATCCAAACAATGGTCTAGGTCAGGAGTGTCAAACAGGCGGCCCGCGGGTCAGATCCGGCCCGCGAGATGATTTAATCCGGCCCTTGCCTTGTAGAGCATAAATTCCTGAGTATAGATACAGACAGTACCTCAGGAAAAACAGTTCAGGGGGAAAACAATTGAGAAAAATCTAAACTTTCTCTAATTATTCAAAAACTACTTTAACAAATGCTGAATTATGAATATAGTTTTCTACTAGCAAAGTGGTTCAACAGCCCATAAATAAATAAATAACGGAGAATGCTAACACGAAGCTTCATGTTAGCATCGTGCTAATGCTAACGGCTAGCTAGCACTAGCTACGACTGCTGTTTTTTCACTTCTACTGAACAATGTGCTGTCAGAAAATATCCATATGGGCCCGATTTACACTTGACTTTATTTATGTGTGATAAATAAGTTCATATTCCACCAGAAAATGGCTAAAAAGATTTTATTTTCCCCCTTGGCGAGGCCACGCCCCCTTCTATGATGCCGTCTGTGTCTATGTCCGCAAAAAAGTAAGTCCATTCCTGTGCAGAGTTGTGAATTTTTAAAGATTAACCCGAATGCTCATTCTAGCCACAAGGGGGAAGCTTAAATAAAAAACTAAATGAAAGATTTCCACATGTCCAGCACATGGCACTGATATAACAAGAGAGCAGATATGAACATAATATTATAGCCATGTGGTCAGTCATGATGGGGCTTTGACCAAATCACAGCTCATTATTCTTATTCATTTATTGGAAAAAATGTCTCTATAGCATTTTCTTGTTTACATTATATGTGGCCCGCGACCCGCCATAGGAGCTGAACTTCGACCCAAGACACAGATGAGTCTAACACTCCTGGTCTAAGTAGCTTCGTGTTTCTTCGGCGCTTAACTGTGAAAATTACCTCAAACATGATCCTAACCACATCCCGCTTCTCCAAACGGCCTTAAGCCCCACTTAAACACGAGGCGGTTTCCATATCAGGCAACAATAGTGAACGTGACGCTCAAGTTATACGTTACAAGCACCGTCTGTCCGTCCTGTGTGAAGTGCCTGCGGGATCAACACAGTAATTCTCCGCTATTGTGCGATATCGTGTAGCTTTGTTAGACTGACACACGCGCCGAGCTCAGGTAACGTCCGCAACACCTGTTCAAACCTGCTCACACTGAGAGGGAAGCTTCTGAAGCCTGTTCAGATTCCACTGTGTACACGACCGGACAAATGCGGCACTACTGGATTGACAGGACTTACACGGGATTAAAGAGATGATGGAGCGATGACTCAGACGAGGCGGATCCCAAAACATTACAAGAATGTCCATGGATTTGGTAAAATTATGGATTAATTGTCAAGATATATATTTTTTTAGTCAAAGTACATTCAAAAGGGAAGATGGAAAGTGTGAGCCTATAGTTTAAAATTGAGGTGGAGCATCTGACGGTAACTATGGTAACTGAGGAACAAAAACTGTCAAAAAGTTCATCGTCTCCTCTGTCAGCACATATGAACTAATGTCCAAATATTTTAGCAGAAAAACGTCAAAAAGTGGTGACGATATGCGAAAACATGAGCGTGATGTTGTCCAATAGAAAGGACTTTCAGATATAAAAGTAATATGTCAGGTTTGTGAATCCAATCGCGATCAAACACTGATGAGGAAAAACATTTGTCAATTTTCGAGATTTCATCCAAAAACTGCATTTCTCCCATAGAAACTTCGTAACGTTCATTGTGTCTACTTGTGTTCTAGTATCACTTTTTTTGGTTCGTTTTGTCAGACGGTGATACTTCTGATGACGGCCTGCAGATGGCGGCTGAAACATGTAAAGGTAAAAGATCTTTAACATCTCTAACCTTAGTGTCTGACAAAACGAACCAAAAAAGTGTTTCTCACATAGAGTTGTATTGGCCCCGCCCTCCACCTGACATCACATTCTAAATCTTGTTCAATAAATAGATGGAACAATACATTTTTGGGCTCAATACTTACCGTCTGTACATTTATTTGCATGCTTTCCCTTTGTTTTTATGTTGTACTTTATGTTTTACCCAAAGTAGGCCGTGTTTCATTGTATTTCATGTTTATTGTAGGATGTTTTAAGAGAAAGTACTCATTTATAAGCTTTAGATTGAGTCTCTGAGGCTTCAATAATATCGTTTATCGCGATATTTTCCTGCCTCGATATATCGGATTTTGTTATCGTGACAGGCCTACTTGTATAAGTGATTATTGCCTTGTTATGGGCATAATTTGAAACAGCAGTTGTCGTAGTAGGGCTGGGCGATATGGACCAAAAGTCATATCGCGAGACATTTTGGTTGAACATCGATATACGATATATATCCCGATAAACTATAAAATGTAAACTTGTATGTAAACACTGTATAGCAAAGCTCCGTAAGGTGCACATGTAAATAAACAAAAAAATCTTAAATAAAAATAGCCTAGAAAATAAAATAGGGCAGTATTTATGTATAAAAGAGATATCAAAATAAAGTGCTCACTTTAAGAAGATTTTTAAATCAGCTTGAGATGTCCTGTTTCTTTTTGTGAACTTAATAGCTTATCTGAATTTGAAATATCCCGATATACACAACATGGTTTCATATCTCCATATCACATTTAAAAATATATATCGATATATCTTAAATATCGATGTATCGCCCAGGCCTGTGTCGCAGTAGATATACAGTCATCACAGACACATCCTGAATTTCTAGTTTTAAAATTCAACCACAGTTTGTAGAGCATTTCCTCCTCCCCGCTTCCATTTTCCTCCTTTAGCTTCACCTTACTTTCAACACTGCAACAATGACGCGCCGAAATACTCTATTTGACATTCAAAACCAGTGCTTCATTTGCTTCCTACATATTCGCGCGTGGCCCGAGTGCACTGGGCATACTGATCAGGCTCAATTTGAATGTGAACGCCATTACTTACTCAGATTTTACTTGTCAAACGCATTCATCTTAAAGACGTACAGGAAGACTGACTTTAAAGGAAGCTTAAAATAGTACTTTCCTGGTTTGACTGGGCTTCAATATGTTACAATGTGAAAAGAAATGGAACAGAACAAGATAATATAGTAGATGAATAGAAGTCAGTGTTTGAAAGAACGGCTAAAAATTAATAAATGGAGTGGCAAATACGCTAAATCAAATATAAAAGCTAAGAAAAGATAGATTTTAATGTGATGTTGCTTGTACTGTTCAAATTGATGTAGATACAAGCTCAATAGTTCAAACTTTCAAAGCGTGAGAGACCTATTTCATCGCCCCGCATCTATTTTAAACACTGACTCCATCTATTTACACATCAAGCCTGTTAAGCCGAGTGCAAGGCGAGCAAAGACAAACCGCGGGGTGTGAAAAGTAGGAGGAGGCAAATGGCTCGTTATAATTCGACCCCAAAATGTCCCTTAATTAAAAGTAATGAAGAGAGAGTGTGATTAGCGGCTCCATGCTGCGAGATGTCCCTTTTTACGGCTCCAATGAGGACGCAAGAGCAGGGAGTGTGAAACGGTGGCATTAGCAAAGTTAGATGCGGAACTTGTGTTGTTTTGTGCCGTTTTATCTCGCACACTGTTTTATATTGGATTTCCAGCTCTTTTTCCCTTTGGTTCTCAGAATAATAACTTAGTTTGAGTGGATAATGTCAATGGTAAGTTTCATTTATGGTTTTACATGAAGAAAAAATAAGTAAAAAGCTGTAAAAGTGTCTGTAGCAATAGTGACATAGATACAGACGGCCTTGTGTCATACTTGGGGGCGTGGCCTAGCGAAGAGGAAGGAAGTCTGTTGTGGAAATCTTTATTTCTGCACTCTCTTTAGATGTTTTCTGGCGGACTATAAGCATACTTAGCACTCAAATATAAAGCAAAGTCAAAATCAAGTGATTTAAAGTAAAGAAAATGGCACTCTAAGTTAGCCGTTAGCCTGTAGCATGAAGCTAACGTTAGAATGATGGTTAGAATTCCATGGGCTGTTGAACCACTTTGCTCCTATCCATGTCTTTGTATCTTGATTTGGAAAAGAAAATATATCCATAATTCAGTGTTTGTTGATGAAGTTCTGAAGTAAAGAGTTCATAAAAAAAAAAGTCCACTCGGAGTAAAAAAAAAACATGGCACTCTACATTAGCTTGCAGCATGAAGCTAACGTTAGAATTATGGTTAGCATTCTCTGTTATTCATGTATTTAAGGGCTGTTGAATCAATTTGCTCCTCTCCATGTCTTTGTATCTTTATTTCATAAACATAAACATTTCATAAACATCCATAATCAAGCATTAGTTAATGAAGTTGTGGAGAAAAGAGCTAAATAGTTGTTCTTTTTCCTCTTAGTGGCCATGTGGGGGTGTAACTTTAGCACTCATTTTAGATGTTTGCTGGCAGACTAAAACCGGGTAATTAGGATTTTTTTCCCAGAGCAGAATATATATAGAAGTAAAAAAAAAAAAAGGCACTCTACGCTAGCCGCTAGCTTGTAGCATGAAGGTAACGTTAGATTTAAGGTTAGCATTCTCTGTTATTATGTATTTATGGGCTGTTGAACTACTTTGCTTCTCCCCATGTCTCTGTATCTTCATTTTGTAGACAATACATCCACAATTCAGCATTTGTTAATGAAGTTGTGGAGTAATAAGTGAAATAGTTCCTCTTAGTTTTCCCCCTCGACTAGAAAAATCTTAAATGCAAATAATTCTCGAAACAAATCCGACCCATCCACGATATTTCCCGAGATATTCTGCTCATAAAGATGAAAGTGTTTGGACTGAATAGGCGACAAGAGTGTGCAAAGCCACCCTATTTCCCCACCATTCTGCTGCGTAAACCCTTTGAAGAACCTTGCTAAAAAGTTCCACACAGAAACTTATTAAGAGTCTGGTTTAGCTGCCCAAATTCAGCTTATCACCCTCTCTCCTCACTTTTAATATATTCAAATGCATGCTCACACTGCGGCAAAAGGGCCAAGGGATTACTGTATCCTAGACAAAAACAACTTGGAGACTTTGGAGAGATTTGCGCATTGTTTGGCCTGCCGTGGCGGGTGGATTATGTCTCAGGCCTTGATGGTTTTAAAGCTGACACCATTTCTGTATTCTGGAGGAAGACTCTTCACAATATGAGATGTCGGGCGGAAACAATTGCAAAAGAAAAAAAATATATAGGTACAGATACGACACAGAAATGTAATGAAATCAAAAGATGAGCTAAATGCGTCTCTACAAAAGGGCTGCCCACGTACCTTCCAGAAATTGTCCACTTTCCCGTAGACGAGGGACTGGTTTTGCCTCTTGATGTCGTCGATGTGTCGGATGTCGCTGGCGTTGAGGTGCTGCTCCACCACGAAGCCCAGGAAGCTGTTGTCAGGAGTGTGGGCTACGGAGACACACAAGAACAAAGAACTTTGAGACATTACGCATAACCCGGACATACTGTTATTATTAGTATGGTGCATTGTCATAGGCTTCACCAGAATGTCATCATTTCAGCTGGAGCCGATATAGACACAGTTTTTCAACCTTTGTTAGCCAGCTCTGTGGATTTTTCCTATAGCTGTTAGCATGTAGCCATCAAACATCCCACATTATGAACGATCCACAATAAGGTGAGGTCAAAACCTAGTTAGAAATCATCTAAGTACAGGGTCAGACCTTTTTAGATTTTGCTTAAGAGACAAATTAGCATAAAAAAAAAGTCTTCTGAGCTAAGTGCTAAATCATTTTCAATTTACTTCTTAACTACTGCCTGAACCGAGCACATTTTTTTTCCAATTTGGCAATACCTAAATCAAAAAGCTTCTTGTAAAAAGATTCAAAATCGCGATATTAATGAGAGGAAGACAAGGATGAAAACGGAACAAAAAAAGCAAAAAAAAAAAGTGGCAAAAATGTGATATTAAAGCTACAAAAAAGTGACCAAAACACTATGGAAATAATGGTAAAATGTGATAATAAAGCTACAAAAAAGTGACCAAAAACACTATAGAAAAAGTGGCAAAAATGTGATATTAAAGCTACAAAAAAGTGACCAAAACACTATGGAAAAAGTGGCAAAAATGTGATATTAAAGCTACAAAAAAGTGACCAAAACACTATGGAAAAAGTGGCAAAAATGTGATAATAAAGCTACGAAAAAGTGACCAAAACACTATGGAAAAAGTGGCAAAAATGTGATATTAAAGCTACAAAAAAGTGACCAAAACACTATGGAAAAAGTGGCAAAAATGTGATATTAAAGCTACAAAAAAGTGACCAAAACACGATGGAAAAAGTGGCAAAAATGTGATATTAAAGCTACAAAAAAGTGACCAAAAAACACTATGAAAAAGTGGGGAAAATGTGATAATAAAGCTACAAAAAAGTGACCAAAAAACACTATGAAAAAGTGGGAAAAATGAAAATAAAAAGAGCCCCCAAAAAGCAACAAAAGACTGACAAAAAAAGCTATGAAAAAGTGGCAAAAATGTGATATTAAAGCTACAAAAAAGTGACCAAAACACTATGGAAAAAGTGGCAAAAATGTGATATTAAAGCTACAAAAAAGTGACCAAAACACTATGGAAAAAGTGGCAAAAATGTGATAATAAAGCTACGAAAAAGTGACCAAAACACTATGGAAAAAGTGGCAAAAATGTGATATTAAAGCTACAAAAAAGTGACCAAAACACTATGGAAAAAGTGGCAAAAATGTGATATTAAAGCTACAAAAAAGTGACCAAAACACTATGGAAAAAGTGGCAAAAATGTGATATTAAAGCTACAAAAAAGTGACCAAAAACACTATGGAAAAAGTGGCAAAAATGTGATATTAAAGCTACAAAAAAGTGACCAAAACACTATGGAAAAAGTGGCAAAAATGTGATATTAAAGCTACAAAAAAGTGACCAAAACACTATGGAAAAAGTGGCAAAAATGTGATATTAAAGCTACAAAAAAGTGACCAAAAACACTATGGAAAAAGTGGCAAAAATGTGATATTAAAGCTACAAAAAAGTGACCAAAACACTATGGAAAAAGTGGCAAAAATGTGATAATAAAGCTACAAAAAAGTGACCAAAACACTATGGAAAAAGTGGCAAAAATGTGATATTAAAGCTACAAAAAAGTGACCAAAACACTATGGAAAAAGTGGCAAAAATGTGATATTAAAGCTACAAAAAAGTGACCAAAACACTATGGAAAAAGTGGCAAAAATGTGATATTAAAGCTACAAAAAAGTGACCAAAACACGATGGAAAAAGTGGCAAAAATGTGATATTAAAGCTACAAAAAAGTGACCAAAAAACACTATGAAAAAGTGGGGAAAATGTGATAATAAAGCTACAAAAAAGTGACCAAAAAACACTATGAAAAAGTGGGAAAAATGAAAATAAAAAGAGCCCCCAAAAAGCAACAAAAGACTGACAAAAAAAGCTATGAAAAAGTGGCAAAAATGTGATATTAAAGCTACAAAAAAGTGACCAAAAACACTATGGAAAAAGTGGCAAAAATGTGATATTAAAGCTACAAAAAAGTGACCAAAACACTATGGAAAAAGTGGCAAAAATGTGATAATAAAGCTACGAAAAAGTGACCAAAACACTATGGAAAAAGTGGCAAAAATGTGATATTAAAGCTACAAAAAAGTGACCAAAACACTATGGAAAAAGTGGCAAAAATGTGATATTAAAGCTACAAAAAAGTGACCAAAACACTATGGAAAAAGTGGCAAAAATGTGATATTAAAGCTACAAAAAAGTGACCAAAACACTATGGAAAAAGTGGCAAAAATGTGATATTAAAGCTACAAAAAAGTGACCAAAAACACTATGGAAAAAGTGGCAAAAATGTGATATTAAAGCTACAAAAAAGTGACCAAAACACTATGGAAAAAGTGGCAAAAATGTGATAATAAAGCTACAAAAAAGTGACCAAAACACTATGGAAAAAGTGGCAAAAATGTGATATTAAAGCTACAAAAAAGTGACCAAAACACTATGGAAAAAATGGTAAAATGTGATATTAAAGCTACAAAAAAGTGACCAAAACACTATGGAAAAAGTGGCAAAAATGTGATATTAAAGCTACAAAAAAGTGACCAAAACACTATGGAAAAAGTGGCAAAAATGTGATATTAAAGCTACAAAAAAGTGACCAAAAACACTATGGAAAAAGTGGCAAAAATGTGATATTAAAGCTACAAAAAAGTGACCAAAACACTATGGAAAAAGTGGCAAAAATGTGATATTAAAGCTACAAAAAAGTGACCAAAACACTATGGAAAAAGTGGCAAAAATGTGATATTAAAGCTACAAAAAAGTGACCAAAAACACTATGGAAAAAGTGGCAAAAATGTGATATTAAAGCTACAAAAAAGTGACCAAAACACTATGGAAAAAGTGGCAAAAATGTGATAATAAAGCTACAAAAAAGTGACCAAAACACTATGGAAAAAGTGGCAAAAATGTGATATTAAAGCTACAAAAAAGTGACCAAAACACTATGGAAAAAATGGTAAAATGTGATAATAAAGCTACAAAAAAGTGACCAAAACACTATGGAAAAAGTGGCAAAAATGAAAATAAAGAGAGCACCCAAAAAGCAACAAAAGACTGACAAAAAAAGCTATGAAAAAGTGGCAAAAGTCCGATGACAACATGGCAACAACGCAAGGATAAAGATCCATTGAGATCAGTTTTGTAGGTCTTAGCTTTAGCGAACTGGAGAAAATGCACCCGGTTGAGGTGGGGGGTAAGAGGTTAAAGAGATAGTCCGGAAGTTTACAAAGTGAGGAGTGATAGAATGAAATTCCTCCCCTCTTTAACCAGAAAGAACAGAATTTTCAGAAGTAAACGATCAAGCTCCTCCCCCTTCCTTCCTGATTGGACCAGACACAGGAAAGCTCATCTCATTGGTCAATGTGGTACCCCGCCGATTCTGATTAGTGTCTGAAATCATATTTAATAATACTTATGCTACCTCAAATTTCAATCAATTCAATTTGTAAAACATTGAAACTTACAGACTATCACTTTATGTTTTCAAATCTTCTAAACAATATCTGATGGAGACGATACCAGATGCACGGGCGCCATGTTTTTTTGATGGCCGCTTGTCTTTCATCTTCACCCCTGTTTGTCCCCTCACGGTTGCCATAGGAACGTGATTGGGTCAAGAACAGAGCAGCAGCTGTACCTCGCCTTTCACACCAAAAAGAGGTCGCAAATACAGCCAGAGAGATTAATAGTAATCTTAGTTCAGCAGTTTCAAACGTTAATGCGCCCCGTGAACTGAAACTTGATTAAAAAAAAACCACTCGACAATCGCAAAATATTTGTCGGAGAACGTGCTCCTCCCAGAACGCAGCCCGACCAGGCGGAGAAACCCCCGGTCCTGGCCTGTGCGGTTGCCGGTTGTCCCCGACGGGAGCTGCTGCGGTCGGTGCCTTGTTAAACCACACGGCCGCCGCTGATAAAAGTAATTACGCTCATTTGTCTCGAGGGGAAGGTCGAATAAAGAGGGGAACCTGCTTACGATCCAAACAATGGGAGTCTATTGAGCGAACATCAGAGGGAATTTGTAAAAGAGAGAAGCTCGGGGTGAAGAGCGCTCAGTGATAATAAGCAGAGGGCGAAACCTGAAGTCGGACTGAGGAATAATGGCGTGGTCGTACGAGGGAAAAATGATCCGCCGGGCAGGTATTTCAAGCTGAGCGACTACTGGGAATTTGGCAAGTCAGTGAAATTGGATTGGACAAGCTAGCAATGATGGTTGATTTCCTCATTGATGGATTTTACTGTGTTGACCGTCTAATGCACTTCATTTTAAGGTAGATGAAGCAGGGAGATGACACATGTGAGTCGTGTTCTTTCATATTAAACTGTGTCGTGTCTAGTAAAATGAAAGAAAAGCATCATGAGGGGACCAGATAAAAATGCTCCAAAATTCTATCTATGCCTATTCTGTTTCATTCTGTTTATTCAGTAAACCTCTTAACTCCCACCTGAACGGATCCCATTTTCTCCAGTTTTGCTTTAACCTAATCAAAAAGCTTCTTGGGGAAAGAAGCACCAAAACAGCCACAAAAAATGAGAAGAAAACAAGGATGTAAACGCAACAAAAAAGTGACAAAAACTCAACAAAAATGTGACAAGAAATTAAACAAAAATGTGACAAAAATTAAACAAAAATGTGACAAAAATTAGACAAAAATTCAACAAAGATGTGACAAAAATTCAACAAAAAAATTACAAAAATTTGACAAAAATGTGACAAAAATTCGACAAAAATGTGACAAAAATTCAACAAAAATGTGACAAAAATTCAACAAAAAAATTACAAAAAATCGAAAAAATGTGACAAAAATTCAACAAAAATGAGACAAAAATTCAACAAAGATGTGACAAAAAATCAACCAAAAAATTGCAAAAATTCAACAAAAAAATCAACAAAAATTCAACAAAATAATTACAAAAAAAAGTGACACAACACAGCAACAACGCGAGGAAAAAGATCAGTTTTGTGGGTCTTAGCTTTCAAATGAGGTGTTACACAGACCGATATAACGGCCAAAGAGGACAGAATGCATTTGGTTTAGGCGGGTGGTAAGAGGTTAACTTAGTTCATGACAAAGTAAGCATTAAAAGTCAGATAAGGTGAAATCGTCTCCATTGGATAAAATGACACCAAAATGACCAGAACTCAGGCATAAAATCCGTTCTTTTGACATTTAACTCAGCAGAAAACGGCAAAACTAATACGCCATCTGTAACATACGGAATCACAGTCGTCCTAAACGCCGCCTGATATTAAACGGAAGCTGTGAAGGCATAATATAATAAGATCCAGTCATAACAACACACAGTCAGGAAACACATGGAAGCTTTTTACCAGTAACTGCATTACGTAACCATAGCGACGCCTCCACAGTCACATGCTTATTGTTTGGGTGTAGCTTGAAATTGGACACTTCCACACATCAAAAAAAAAAAAAAAAAACTTGGCTCATCTTTGATTCAACGCAGAGTTGGCTTCGAGAAGAAAACACCCCTGGGCAAAGTGAACAACAAACATTCGGAAAGAGAAACACGCCTGGAAGATAGAGTTAGATTGAACACATGCTTAGCCCCGGAAGCTACGATAATGCTGATCTTTATAACAGTTTTATATAAATGTGCTTCGAACAGCTGTAAGCATCTGCACGTCAGATAAAGGACAAGCCAAGACTTGACTTTGCTCAGAAGTATACGAGCGATGTCATTAGTCACTTCCTGATAGCTTCACTACCGTTTTACTAGCGCTGAGGTATGTGGGAGTAGCCCAGATACTTACTGATACTTTGAAAATATCTGTTAAGTGCAGGAGTGGGCAGGAGCTTAGCTAACGGTTTCCTGAAATACTTCACTAATAATATGAAAGGGTGAGTGAGTTAAAGGGGAGGTGTTATGGCAAACTGACCTGTGTCCATGTAGCTCCATGACGTATTTAGATTTACAGTATTGTGTTCATAATCTTATGTCATTTTGAGAAGCTGTAGGAGAATTCTTATGGGACTCGAACCTCTTTACTCACGGCTGTTTTTACAAGGACGGACTTTGGCTAAATCCTGACCTGACCTGAGTAAACGGACGACCCTCTCTCTCTATCGCCGAAAAGGTCACTTCAAATGCATCCATGGCTTTATTTACCGAGAGCCAACAATCAGTTCACGAGTGCAAAGCCTCGGCGTTGTGTGTGTGGACAGGGTTTGTAAGGACAGCAGAATGGATATAAGCGATAAGATGTTCAAGTACTTTGAGGACTTGTTGTGGTCGTTTATTTGTTTTACCAATAAACTTCAGCACGTCAAATAAAAATCAGTGAACAAATTATAAAATTCTCGGAAAGAGGCCAAACCTGTGCGATCTCGTCTGGGTTTAGCAAGTATTTATACCCACATCTTTGTCTTCCACAATTAAAGTTTATATTCTTTACCTTATTTTAGCATAAAGGCCAGTGTAACGTTTTACATCATAATTTGGACAATTTTTGGTCATATTTTGGGGGATTTTTTCGTCATATTTTGAATGATTTTTCTACATATTTTGGATGATTTTTCATCATATTTTGGGTGATTTTTCATCATATTTTGGGTGATTTTTCGTCATATTTTGGGTGATTTTTCATCATATTTTGGGTGATTTTTCATTATATTTTGGGTGATTTTTCGTCATATTTTGGGTGATTTTTCATCATATTTTGGGTGATTTTTCATCATATTTTGGGTGATTTTTCGTCATATTTTGGGTGATTTTTCATCATATTTTGGGTGATTTTTCATCATATTTTGGGTGATTTTTCATCATATTTTGGGTGATTTTTCATCATATTTTGGGTGATTTTTCATCATATTTTGGGTGATTTTTCATCATATTTTGGGTGATTTTTCGTCATATTTTGGGTGATTTTTCATCATATTTTGGGTGATTTTTCGTCATATTTTGGATGATTTTTCGTCATATTTTGGGTGATTTTTCGTCATTTTTTGGGTGATTTTTGGTCATAGTTTGGGTGATTTTTGGTCATACTTTGGGTGATTTTTCATCATATTTTGGGTGATTTTTCGTCATATTTTGGATGATTTTTCGTCATATTTTGGGTGATTTTTCGTCATATTTTGGATGATTTTTCGTCATATTTTGGGTGATTTTTCGTCATATTTTGGGTGATTTTTTGTCATATTTTGGATGATTTTTCGTCATATTTTGGGTGATTTTTCGTCATATTTTTCATCACAATTTTGTGGCTTTATTACAGTTACATTAAACAAAATGTGGCCAAAACGCTTCAAATACAGCAATGAGAAGTGACAAAAATGCAACAAAATAACAAAATCGTGACAAAAATGTGTCAAAAACACAACAAAAAGTAATGAAAACAAAACAAAATCGATCAAAACAAAACAAGGGAGAAGCTTTGATTAGTTTTGTAGGTCTTAGCTTTCAAATGAGGTGTTGCTCTGGCTTAAATGTGCATAATAAGACACACAAACCCATCATCTCCAAATCAATGTTTCATCTTTTTGACTTTCTCCACGCACTAAACAAAACCTCTTTGCTCGCTGCTAAACGTCTGGGACAACACGGCGCACAAACCTCATTAGTATTGGATGAAAACTATCAAATGTCCGGCCCTATAGAACCCGCACTGAGGAGGAAGTATGTCCAGGGCCGATAATGGAGAGAGATTGCAGGGGATGGACAAATTGAATCGATTTCAAATAACACAGATGTGAAAATACTTGAGTGAGTGGGAGAGACATGGGATAATATCAGTAAATACACTCAGGGTCAGTCATAATGGCTTTACGGCTATTCCCGACCCACGACCACCGCCATTAATCATCATTTCTGGAAACAAAAGGGATAAAATGACAAAAGAAAGTCATTTATAGAAGCATTTAGCAGCATTTCTTTTGTTTCGTTGGCTTCAGTGCAGCAAGGAAGAAGCAGAGCCGCACAATATCGCTGATTCATATTAGAAAGGACATTATTCCACGTGTTTCATCACAAACGACTTGTGCGTCTGAGCGGCGGCAGGTGCTAAGAGAGCGCTCAAAAAACAAAAGCGGCGGGAGGAAACGCCGCGCTGTCTGCAATGAGAGATTAATGGGGTCAGTTTGGACCGGCGTTGTCTTATTGGACCGGGGCCATATGCTCTTCCTATTGGTGCGGCCGCTGATTTATGGAGCATGCCCATAGAGTAGCTCGGAATGAGAAAGTGTGCGCAGCAATTAGAAACGGGAATACAGAATGTGCGGTAATGGATTAGCTGTGGGGAAAACAAGTGGGTTTTGGTCTTTTGTACCCCTCGAGTCTTTCAATCTCAGCGTGATGCTAATTATTAAGGAAGTGGTCGACTAAAACGCTGATTTATTGATAGTGTTGCATTAAAATACTCAAACACTGCAGTAAATAAACACAAGCACAGGGATCAACCAAGTAAAAGCTCTACCTTAAAATGATCCAGATCCATACACACCTTTCTTTTTGGATTTCAATTATATTTGATACAGATAATCAGTATTTTTTATTCTGCGCATTACATAATACAAATGGTGGGCAGAGTGATTTTTGCTTCATTTGCATTTCACCTTATTTAACACTTATTCAACAATATTTTACATTATTTGTGGCCTTTGCTCTCCCTGGAAGCTAATCAGGGAAGGGCCTGGTCGGTACTTGGATGGGAGACCGTTTGGGAAACACCAGGAAGCCTGGGGGCTGCAGTGAGTGAGTGAGTGGTGGTGGAATGGCCGATGGCACAGACTGGTAGCCTCGCTTTCGTCAGTCTATCCCAGGGCAGCTGTGGCTACAATAGAAACTTACCACCACCAAGTATGGAATGAATTAATAACCTGGACCATGAGCCTGTAATAAAGGTATTGACGTATATATCCAGGTATACATCAATCTATCTTGGTATCTATCTATCTATCTTGGTATCTATCTATCTTGGTATCTATCTATCTATCTATCTTGGTATCTATCTATCTATCTTGGTATCTATCTATCTATCTATCTATCTTGGTATCTATCTATCTTGGTATCTATCTTGGTATCTATCTATCTATCTATCTTGGTATCTATCTATCTATCTATCTTGGTATCTATCTATCTATCTATCTTGGTATCTATCTATCTATCTATCTTGGTATCTATCTATCTATCTATCTTGGTATCTATCTATCTATCTTGGTATCTATCTATCTATCTTGGTATCTATCTATCTATCTTGGTATCTATCTATCTTGGTATCTATCTTGGTATCTATCTATCTTGGTATCTATCTTGGTATCTATCTATCTATCTATCTTGGTATCTATCTATCTATCTATCTATCTTGGTATCTATCTATCTATCTATCTTGGTATCTATCTATCTATCTATCTTGGTATCTATCTATCTATCTATCTTGGTATCTATCTATCTATCTTGGTATCTATCTATCTATCTTGGTATCTATCTATCTATCTTGGTATCTATCTATCTATCTATCTATCTATCTATCTTGGTATCTATCTATCTATATATCTATCTATATATCTATATATCTATATATCTATCTATCTATCTATCTATCTATCTATCTATCTATCTATCAATCTATCAATCTATCAATCTATCAATCTATCAATCTATCAATCTATCTATCAATCTATCAATCTATCAATCTAGGTATCAATCTATCTATCAATCAATCTAGGTATCTATCAATCTAGGTATCTATCAATCTATCTATCTATGTATCTATCTATGTATCTATGTATCTATGTATCTATGTATCTATGTATCTATCTATCTAGTTCAAAGACAATGTAACTCACTGAGGCAAATCTATGAAAAAAGAAGCATGTAGGACAGCGTTTCCACACATGTACTTTGTAATAATAGCTGTAAACATGTAGCCAGCGTGTCCATTTATTGAAAATGATCTGTCCAGAACGAGCCCGAGGTCCGGAGTGCACTGTGGGACAATCCTCTACCTCGCAGCGGGGAACAGCTCGTCTTTCGCGTCTCCTGTGGCTGGAAGTGATGCCACTGGTTTTAACGCCGGGCCAGAGCTGATATCATCTAACCTGCGCGCCGTATGAGAAAGACAGGCCCCGTCCCGCGCACAAAGGGAGCATTGAAACGGACTGGGATCCCGGACAGCGTCGGGACTCACCTCTCCAGACGTGAACAGCGGGGTAACATTTCACTCCCTCTGAGCCACTGGGAGAAGGTCAACGCTCCAGGGAGAGGGTTCCTGCAGTGGGCTCTTCCATCCAGAACATAAATACCACCAGAAATGTTATCTATGTTCGCTTATTCATGGTGGCACGGCTTTGGGATTTATGTATAAAATCCAGATTCAATTCACACTGTGAGCTAGTACAGAAGTCAAACTGAAATCTACAATGGAACGCTTCTGTTTGATTGAGAGTACATCAATCTGAGAGAAATATGATCCACGAATCACATGCTTTACAGATAGGGCTGGGCGATACAGACAAACACATCGTCATTTAAATTGCTTAGTTGCTCAAAAAGATAATTGTCAAGAAACAGACCACAAAAGGGCAGAAAAAAAACATTTTACAATTATTTTCCCTCCATAGATCCAGGCGGCCTCTCTGTAATCGCCCATATATGGTCATGTTTGAAAACAGTTAAGGGGGAAAACAACGCAAGGCCACGCCCCTTTCTATCACATGTGTTGTCTGTATCTATTTCCCAGCATAAAAACAAAACAAACAAAAAAATGTCCTCCCAATTCCTTGAAATGTGTAAAAAATAATGTGAGAAAATGTTTCCAAAACAGGGAAAAAGTGGAAAAATAATTAAAAACAAAGGAAAAAAAATGGGGGAAGATTGGGGAATACGTGAGGGAAAAAAATCTAAATCGGGTAAAATATTGTAAAAACTAAATGTTCTCCATATTTCAAATTTTCTACACGATTTTCTCTCTATTTTTCCTCCATGTTTCCCTATTTTTTTTCTCCAATGTTTTCCCACTTTTCTCGACATTGGATAAAAACTCGATATTGTAAATTTGCATATCGTCCAAACAGCAATTTCAATATTATCTTGTAGAGACGATATATTACAGAACATGTTTGGAAAGGTCTATATGACGGGGTTTGTAGGTTTTAAACATATTGTTGAACCACACTGTACAAGCTAATTGCAGCCATTTTTGATTTGCTCATTCAGAACAACTGTGAAGCCCTGCATAACCAATGGATAGTTGGGTAAAAGTAAACTTTGACAAAATTGCTCATAAAACTGAATGAATATACAGTATTAACAAAAGAGAAGTAAAAGTTGTGAATGTAAAAAGTACACCTCGTAACCCCTCCTCTGCAGTAGAAGCGGTGCACAGTAATAAACCCCTCATGCCCTACATTCATAATCACTAAATGGGGACTTTCTGACCCATTACTTTAATCCGACTGACGACTTTCCATTAGCCGTGACACGCTGGATTTTCAAACAAATTTACTGTACCTCATTTTCAAACCTTTCAGAGGAAGAAGTACATGTAGCTGTACTGCACTGTACTTACGGAACATGGTGTTGAACTGCTGGGGGTTGAGGTTCCACTTGCCCCAGGGCGTCTTGTGGCCCTTGGACTGCGCGTAGTGGGCGTGGTTGAACTCCGGCTCCGTCCCGAAAGAGTCCAGCACCCGCAGCATACACCTACGCAAACACACACAGAGGAAGACAATGTGTTTTTGTTCAGTTTTTTTTAAAAGCGAACACCAGCTTCTACACTTTACAACTGCACTGGCATCAAAATCAATAAAAGCTTAAGCGCGGTTATAAATCAGCTCTGGGCAAACACACAGGACTAAATAAAGAGCTTCAGCGCAGAGAGACAAAGGGGTGGCCGCCTTCTGCACACAATCCACTTTGAAAAACATGTTATAACAGGATATACATTGTGTGTTTAGGTAATGTATGCGCAAAACAGCAGCCAGAAAAACTTCCAGGAATTCTCTTCATTTTATTGTCAGTTTTCTTCTATGTGTGTGTATAAATACACACTGCCCATATGTGTTCATGTTTGAGACAGTCAGAGCAAGAGAAAAGAGAAAAAACGTTCTCGCATTTCTCCACCATTACTTTTAAGCAGAACTAAGTAACTCATGCCCCTAGAGGCCATAAGCGCCACTGCATGCTACGTTTTTTTTACTCATTAATTGTCCGTGAAAGTAAATACAACACTGACAGGGATATTGTACAACCAATTACACAATGGAGATCATTTTTTCACTGAAACTTAGCTGTAAATACTGTTTAAGTGGCGCTAGCCCACAGTTAGCTTTGCCCGTTAGCCTGTTAGCTTCTTCTTCGTGATTCTATAAGTGTGTATTGGTGGCTCCGGTCCGGTGGCAGTCAAGTTGCAAGTGTGGGTTTCTGGCTAGAGACACCAGGGGGAGATGAAAGACCCCCCAATCTTACCATTAACACTTGTATTACCCCCAGAGAGACTACAGAAAGGATTTATTAAGGTAAACAAGTTACTTAGTACTGCTTTAACACTGAATTATGAATATATTTTTCTACCAAACAAAGAGACAGAGACATGGAGAGGAGTAAAGTGGTTCAATAGCCCATAAATTCTTAAAAAAAACTGACAATGCTAACCAGGAAGCTAGCAAAGCTAACGTTAGCTTCATTCCACGTTAGCGAAGTGCACTTATTCACTTCTACTGAACATTTTTTGGTGAAAAAACATCCATATGGACCCGATTTTGGCTTGACTTAATCTAGTTAATATCTCTGTAATGGCTGGACCTCTCCACATGAAACAAAAACTGTCACAAAGTTCAATGCCTTCTCTCTCAGCACAAATGAACTGTCTCAAGATATAAAGTGGAGGCAATATATTTAAATGTATGTGCTTGATGTCAGTCAGATGAGAGGATTTTCCGGCATAAGATGAATGTGGCAGATTTGTGAATCTAATCACTTCCAGCAGAGGAAACATTTGGACAGGGACTAAGACTTGCGACTTCCTCTTAGGACTTGGGATTCTTGTATTAGTCTGTCAGTTTATATGACAGTTTTAGCTCATTAGTTAATGTCTGCTAAGTTATTGATAGTTAATCTCATTGCAAGTTTTTGTCCGAAATGATGCAGCTTAGATGGCTCAGTCCTAAAAATCCTTCTTCTCCTAATGCCAAAGCTTGACTTCAACACCCCTGCTCGTCGCCCGGCCTCCTCTGTGAGCCGCAGATGCTGCACAGCTGTCTTTGTGAACGCCGAGCTGCCCTGAGAGAGCGCAGGCCTGGGACCACGCGCCTGGAAAACCCCAAACACTGGAACAAAAACAGCCACCAAAACCAGCGCAACACCCTGCAATCATACCATCATATAACTGTCATTTGCCATAACACTTGATCACACTTATATAACGGCTTGTTTCTGGTCAGGCCGGCACAAACCCTTCTTCTAATTTCATAAAACAGGCTTGTACTCAACAACAAGAGCTAACGTCAAACCTCCTGTGTTGCCAGATTTCCCGCAGCGCTAACGGAAACAGTCCCCAAAGCCCTATTAGCAAACAGTTATCGAATGTTCGGGAGTTTCCTCGGTAATGATTCTACCTGCGGGCTGCCACACTGTACCCACGAGAGCAGACCAAGCAGATGGAGCGACAGACGCGCAAAAGAGCGGCCAGGTTTATGCATCGGCTTCAATTCAAATTCAAAAAGCAGCCCTTAAAATAAGGGAATACAGCCATTACGCCTTCGCTGATATCTTGTATCGCTTGCGACGAAATGTTTTACGAGGACATTTAAAGAGTAGCCAGAATTAGCCGCGATAAATGAATAGCTATAAAAGTTTTATTATGCAAACCGCGGCTCAGGTTTATGTGTGAAGGAAGGGGTCTCTTCTGGATTAGATTAAAAATGGACTGTTGCCAATTTAGTTTCACAACAAAGGCGTTAAAGTTCCATTCATAAACTACAAAAAGTAAATATCAAGCATTGGCTTAAATGACTTGAATTGAGGAAATGTATTTTGTTTTGAGCGGTTTTCACTCATTTAGACACTTTTCCTGATCGGACCAAGTTTACTTTGCTTGTTTGAGGACATTTCAGACCAGTTCTAGGGTAAATCTCGCTTGAAATAAGAAAGCAAAATTGCCAATGAAATAAGACTAATTTTCTTACCCCATTGGCAAAGAAAATTACCTGAAATAACGACGAAATGTATCGAAACGAGTCAGAAACATCTCAGAACAAGTGAAATAATCTAGGACAAATACCCAAGAACTTATTAACTAGTATAAACAACTAACATTTGGATTATTATGCTCAAATTGAGATGTTTATACTGATCTAGTTAAATACTTTTTGCAGTGTAAGGACGCAGCATGTTCAGCTGAAGGCAAAAGAGAAAGAGAGAGTGAAAACATGGGCAGGGATGAGAGACAAATGTGGTCAGACCGGTATGGCGGCGTGTGGTTGTACCAAGGAAATGCAAACAGGAAGTTACGTTCATGAGAAGCTGGCAGCTCATTCAGATGAAGCTACTTTGACATTTTAGTGTTTGGAAAGAGCTGGTAACCCTCTTTATGGATCGCCTTTGTTTCATCAATTGAGTAACTTGGGCTGGTTGCCATTAAGCAATACCAGTGTGGCATCAGGGGACATTGTTTAGGTACTGCTGGTATGGAAAAGAGGCACAGATTCAAGTTTTTATGTCTGTAGGGTCCAGGGACAGCATTAATCTCTTAACCCCCACCTGAACTGAGCATATTTTCTCCAGTTTGGCTTTGCCTAAATCTAAAAGCTTAAAAAAAGGTGACAAAGTGATGGAAAAGCAACAAAAAAAGTCACAAAAAGTAACAACGAAAACATGACAAAAAGCGACAAAAATGTGACAAAAGAGTGACGATCACTTTTGTAGGTCTTAGCTTTCAAATGAGGCATTACACTGTCTCCAGCCAGGAAGCATTTAGATTTGGGAAAAGCCAAACTGGAGAAACTGGAGTTTAAAGGAAGTGGCTTGGTTGGTTCAGCTCAAATATCGTTTTCCTCCCAATTTTACTATTAATTTTATCATTTATTATTATTACTACTAATTTTATTTTATTTACGTTTTTCCCATTTTTGAAAACAACATTTTCCCAACGTTTACCCCATTTTTCCCAATTTTTTCCCTAATTTTTACTCATTTTTGATTACTAACACTTTCAGTTTTTTCCCAATTTTCCACCATTTTCACCCCAAATTATCTCCCACTTTTCACCCATTTCTTGACATTGGAGATGATCCCGATATCGTAAATTTGCCTATCTTCCATTTTCTGGTTCTAGATGACAAATATTTTCGTAAAGATATCGAAAAAAGTATCGTTCAGGTATCGGTATCGAAAACCAAGTATGATTAAAGGGACTATACAGAGTTTACATTTTTTTAAAGTATGTATTCTCCTCCCCCTACATGTCCTGAAGTAGAATAACCCCAGACCTGTTCACCACAAAATCCTGCACTGTCACTCAAAAAGTTGTTACTTGTTAATATAGATGCTGCAGTTACACATATGACCTGAGGTGGCAGTAGTGAGTAAAACATGGCCAACTTGCATCTAGCCCCTTTAAAGTACCGGTAATGGTAGCGTTTATATCATGAGTGGATTTTCGTGGCAGCAGATGATCTAAAAATATAGAAATGGGAAAACAAAGCATTCGTTTTGAGGCTTCGACTTAAAACAGAAGAAACGGCAGAATGGAGAGTTTCCGATGTTGAAACTGCGGGCATATCAAAAAACAGAAGTGCCGTTTTTGTGTGTCGACTCCGCGGAGAGTCAAAGTGAAAAATAAAATCCAGAGAAAATTGAGACGGCTTTGCGGAGGGGAATAGTGGGATTTGGGGCTGTAAGGCAACAAAGGCAATTGAAGACAAACACAATAAGAGAGACTCTGGGAGAAGGGGACGACGAGTGGAAAGAGCAGTTGGAAAATGGATCCGGGAGGAAGCCCTGTGAAAGAGTTTAGTGGCTCTATAAGCGCTTCGACATACGGCTGCGGAAACACAGGCGGGCGCAGCAATAAGATCAAGGTTTTAAAGCTTCGATGGATGACGAACTGAACACAGTGCGGTACGCCGACTGCGTTGTAGGTAATTTGCAGAGAAAAAGTCAATTTACTGCCTCGCTTTGACAATGGAAGGAGGAAAACGTACGTAAAAATAGCAGCTGGATGCTGAGTAAATCTGAATCGACTTCCTAAGAACACAAAGGCATTTCGTAAACAAAAAGTGGTGACAAGTCGGAGGATGCAGGAAGACCATTAAGCACTTGGTACTCGTATTGTTCCTACGCTGCTGCTTCAAGTGAACTGTAAAAAACAAGCGGAAGGCCTGATCTACAGCCTTTAATGGAGCAATGAGCTGAGAGTAAATGATTTGGGGACTAATGGCCGGGTAGAGCGATTGTAAGAGAATACGGCAACAACATTAGGTCAGTGGATGAGTCAAACAAATGCAGGTGTTCTGGTTCTCAATAGGACTTTCTGGTTAATTAGACTAAACCACAACAGTCTTTCACCATCTCCTCGTTTGACCTGTCCTTGTTTCCTGGAGCTCCTCTTGTGCCGCCTCCACTGTGTGCTGGTGTGGGCAGGCTCTTTTTAAAAGCTGCTGTCTTCTGGACCATTATACGTTTGTTAAGTGGTGACATCACAGCTCTACTTCCGAGTCCGCATCGACCGGCAGATGTGCGAGAAACTACAAAACTCTTCATTACCACAATCAATATTTCGGAAACTCAACAGAGAGTTACTGAACATACTTATTTATCAGGCTCATTAGCCAAAAATGCTGAACCTACTGCTATAAAAGTAATATTACCAAAAATCGCTACACGGTGCAGCAGCTACGCTAATCGCAGAAGTAGCTTAACAAACGTATACTCTCTGCAGTAAAAAAAAATCTGCTGAACCCGACAAAATCATGGCAAAGACGTACTAAAGCATCCAGCAAAACAGTGCGGGACACAGAAACCACAGATGCAGTTCGCAGAAAAAGGCAGCTGTACCAAGAGAGAGGAAGTTGCTGCTTGCTTATGTGTCGCCATGACGCCAAACAAAAAAAGAAGAAGGAAAATGTAAGATTAATGCTTAGTGTCTATGTATTTTTAATTATATATATAAAACATATCCATAATGTATCAAAAGATTCCAGGCGAGATATAAGAAACACAAACTAACTTCTTTCATCAGTTCGAAGTAACGCCGACTGTAACAAGTGAATTTCTCCTTTGTGAGATGAATAAAGGTTTATCTTATCTTATCTTAATTGTTTTACTTTTGGCGTGGAAACAAAATGTTCTGTGCGATAAAACAACCATGTATTCTTGCTACAGAAGACTGCCCGCCTCTGTAAATCTATTATGGATGGTTTGGTTATAGTTAAAGTTAGTAAAGTCAAAATATGGTGTGTGTTTCTAGTTTTGAGGGTAAAGTCAAAGAAAGTCACCTAAATCTAGTTTATGTGAGGTCAAACTAGTGAAATATAAACGTTTACTCACTGGTAGTGGACCCACGACGGCCCGAGCGTCTTTTTAAACTGGGTTAGTCCCACGATGTCAATGTAGATGAGCTCCACGATTTTGTCTCCCTGAGTGGGACAGCTGGACTTGTTCCCCATCACCTTCCGCATGATCCTAAAGAAAACAATGTCAGATGAAACAGACTGGCCACATGCTTGAAGAACACAATATGGATTAGTAGATTAGTTTTCTTCTTCGTAGCACTCACTCTTTGAGCTCTGCGATGGAGGCGGAGATGCGGACTTCGTGGCCGAGCAGGTACAGGGTGGTGATGAGGTCGCTCCACTGCACCAGCTCCCCCAAAGGACCTCCACTGAAGGCGTTCTCTGCGATCTTAAAGCCAGACTCCTTGGTCAGAAGCCCCAGGTGGACCAGGACCTAAGGCACAAGATGAGAAGATGAAGATGTGAATCATTTTAGAAAGGTATGGATTACTAATCATTAAATAAAGGATAAACAGGGAGCAGATTAAATGCCTTCCATGTCATTGTAATGCCCAGAGCACGTGACCTTGTGTACTGTGTATTTCCCATGTCTTGTTTCCATCTATGTTCTTTGTCTTAACTTAACCTGATTGTTATTTCGCATATCTTCTTTTGCAAGGCGTATTGAGTTGCCTTGTGTACGAAATGCGCGGCATGCATGAAGTTGAAACTTGTAGAGCTGGGTACTGTTACATTTTTGTTCCGGTTCTCTAACAATACTTAGTTTACTGCGTATATAGATACCTGAAGAATAGTTTTTTCCGATACCTATATGACAATATTTATAATCTACAGCCAGAAAACAAAACAATGTTAATTAAATTCCTTTTGAATTTGTATAATTTGAAGTAACATCCTTTAAAGCAAGTAAGTAACTCGTGCCCCTAGAGGTCATAAGCGCCACTGCAGGTGTCGTAGCATGTTGCGTTATTTTACTCAGTAATTGTCTGTGCGAGTAAATACTACGCTGACAGAAAAGACAAAGGGAGAGAGGGATATTGTGCATCCAATGACACAATGGAGATTATTTTTTTCACTCAAACTTGGCTGTAAATACTACTTAAGTGGCGCTAGACCACAGTTAGCTTTGCCCGTTAGCTACTTCTTTATCATGATTCCATTAGTGTGTATTGGTGGCTCCGACCCGGAGGCAGGAAAGTTGCAATTGTGGTTTTCTGGCCACCAGGGGAGATGAAAGACCCCCCAATCATCCCATTATCACTTGTATTACCCCCAGAGGGCCCATGGAAATGATTTATTAAAGGTAAACAAGCTACTTAGTTGTTCTTTAATGCGGTCCCTGGACTAGCAGGCGTCAAAATCGTCTCTAAAGATAAAAGATTTTCTTGGGAACCAGCTTTCGATACTAGTAGTACCTAAACCTTTTTCCGATACCATACTGGTATTGCTTAACTGTACCCAGTCTTAGTCACAAGTGCCATTTTGATGCATTTTGACAGTTCAAAAGATCGAATATTCCATTTTCTGCAGCTAAAATCCAGAACAGCCTTCCTGAAAAAGTGCGACAGCCCTCAACTCTGTCAACGTTCAAATCCAGGCTGAAAACTTTACAATTTACCAGTGCATGTGACAGCTGCAGAGAAAGTCCCCCTGCCCTGTGAGTTAAGCCGGACAGCAACATAGTGCATCATTGTCCAGATCCAGCAGGGACTGTGTGTTTTTTTAAGTCTAACGGTAGCAGTTGAAAAGAATGATTTATTTGGGGCAGAGACACAATGTGCCACCGCGGACCGAACAAACAGCGGCATTTGTTTGAAGGCGACAGCCGCTTTTCATCGTCGACACTTGAAGCGCTCGGCATGTATCCTTCAGGGAGGCGGAGTAACGGGGAGATATCAGAAATAGAAATCCATGTGTATCCACGTGTAGAGACGTCGTCGCTTTCTCGCCAGCGAAAAGGTTAATTCAGACGGGGATGGATAGATACAACGCGCTCCTGCTCTTTTTCGTTTGCGCGGAGGAGTCGGGGGAATTGCGCCTGAATTATACATGAGCAGAAAAGTAGCAGGACGTTACTCAGCAGCGGCAGACGCAGAGGAGGAAGATCTGAGCCACTTCTTGTCCCGCCGGGGCTTCCTTCCCCCAGCTTGGACAGCACCCAAATGTGATTAGAGTGACATAGGCTTTTTATCATGTAACTATAATCATGACACAGTGGGCTGTTAAGGAACCCGATTTAGCAGAGCGTTTTCATGAGTATGGCCATAATTACCTTGGCTACCACTCAGTGTTGGCTGTAAATGACATGCAGCACGAAATATTAAAAAGGTAGTCGCTAAAAGTAAGTGAGGAGGAGAGAGGATCTTCTGCATTAGCGAAGCTCGTAAAAAAATATGCTAACACGCAGATTGCAGCAATGATTAGCTTTCGTAAACAAAGGAGTTTATGAGATGTTCGGTAACAAGCAATTAACATTATTCATTTTAAGAGGAGAGGGCTTGAGGTTTTACAACAGGATGGGAGAAAATAGCTTCCCGTCCTAAATCCGTACATCACGTTCATTCATAAAAACAGTGCAAATGTCACACAAATGTCAGCTGTTCGTCAGGGGTTTAAGCAGGATTAGACGTCTGGCCGGTCCCTGAGCTGCGTACGATTTGGGGGAGATGTTTATTGGCTGGATTGATAGACAAATATTACGATAGTCTTTGTGCCCACCTTCTTCTTGCGCCTCTTGACCATGTTCTGCTTGTGGGCCAGGGAGCGGACGGCCTGGACCCAGGGGTCGGCCATGCGCTTGATCCTCAGCATCATCCAGCGGAACTCCTCCCTCTGGGACATGACGCGGTACAGCTCGTCGAAACTGGTCCGGATCTCGGCCTGGAGGAGCAAACCACGATACAGATATTAAAACGTGATGATGGCAGCAGCTATGTTTAGTCCAGGAATGATAGGATTGGGAACCTCTAAGTGTGTCGATTTGATATGATGCATGGCTCACAAAAATAGAGGTTGATCGATATATCGGGGAATCTAGAGACTTCCTGTTTTTTTTGCATTGGAAAGAGCTACGTCAAGGTTTTAAAACGACTCTTCGCACAACTTCCTCGTCCTCCAGGAACACAGAAACTTCTCAATGAGTGTTGGTTAGCTACAAGTTTGGTAAATACAAGTTTCCCTAAACGTAGGTCAATATGGACATGCTGTATGTCATTTTGAAGCTCAGAACCTGGAGAATTCAATTGCTGAGTTAGTTTTAACCGTCGCTATAGTATTTTTGAGCACCGTGAAATATGCCGTGGCTAGCAACCGTATGATAATGCTAACTGCAGCATGCTAATGCTAACGGCAACTAATCAAAGCTGGGACAGAAACTATGACTCAATCACCGAAAGTAATAAAATAATATCGTCCACAGCTGGAGCGGCCAAGTATTTATTTTTTACAGGATTCTCGACATATCGGCCGAAGATATCGTTGAAAATATCGAGTAAATCAGTATCGGCCAATAAAAATCCCCAAAATCGGCATTGGACTACAAACCCATAACGCTCTACACAAATCAATCAAATCACGATCACCTCACGATATGGCGATACTGCGATAATCGATATATTTCACGTTGTTACTTTCTAAACAACTACACTCTCCATAAATGTTATGATTCACATTTGTTTTTCAAGTGCATTTGCTCCTCTTTCTCTTCAGTAAATAAATACGTTAAGTAACGATACCTGACTTACTCGTGTAAAATGGAAGACTGATCGATTTAAGTCTATCGATTCCGTGATGGACCACAAATTCCTGGTATACTGCATGATCACATAAAAAGTATTGATATGAGCCTCAAAAGAGTAGTCCTAGTAGGTCCTCCTTCAGAACCATTTCATCCCTGGCTTAGACCTGGTTTAGTCTGGCTTGTCCTTGATTGTCTTTAGTAAATTTGGATTCAGCACATTTTGACCGAGGGCCTTGGATCTCTCGGACCCTTTCGGGCGCACAGTCACTCGCGCCGTGTTTCCACCCAATACACTAGACAAATATTATGGAGGCAGTGAACCGCTGCGGCAGTACTGAGAAATCCTTCGCAACTATTCAAATAAGCAAGGTCTGCAATATTAAACACGAGGAGCTCCCAAGGACGAGCTAGTGCTATGCAACAACATCAGAGAGAGAGAGGGGAGAGTGAAGCAGCTGTAAACGCTCTGAGAGAAGGCTGGAGCAGGACATCAACATTTCTCAAATCATAGTCTACTTTGGCAATGAAATACTACGACAACAGCTACTGGGTGCAAACTGCAATGTTGTTCTGTGGCGTGAGAAAAGAAAGTATGATTTTCAAATGGCAGCGCTGAAGATGGGGGTCTTGCTGAACCGGTTTTGTGTTTTCTCACCTGCGCCCGTCTGTCCGACTCCTCGTTCAGGATCTTGAGTCTCCAGGGCAGACGAGGACACCAGTTCTCCACCTGTAAACAAATGAGTGGCGCATGTTTAGCACGAAGAGGAGCAGAGCGTTTGGCTGCTGTCAGGCACACACACAGGCTCAGATGGACGCGATGGTTAAAGGGATGTTTCAGGATTTTTGACATGGGGCCTCATTTCCTTGTTATCCAGAGTGTTGTTGATTTCTGGAGATATATTCTTTTTAATTCATGCAGTCCTTATATTTGAAGAGTTTAGTGGTGCTAAGCTAGTGCATGTCTATGGTAACTAGTAGCCTGCATTAAAAATTTGGAGGACTAGTTTTTAATGCAAGCTACAAGTTACCATAGACATGCACTACACTGCAAAAAGTCTTTAACTACATCAGTATAAACATCTCAATTTGAGCATAATAATCCTAATTTTAGTTGTTTTGACTAGTTAAGAAGTTCTTGGGCATTTGTCCTAGATTATTTCACTTGTTTTGAGATGTTTCTGACTCGTTTTGATACATTTCGTCCTTATTTCAGGTCATTTTCTTTGCCAATGGGGTAAGAAAATTGGACTTATCTCATTGGCAATTTTACTTTCTTATTTCAAGCGAGATTTACCCTAGAACTGGTCTGAAATGTCCTCAAACAAGCAAAGTAAACTTGGTCCGATCAGGAAAAGTGTCTAAATGAGTGAAACCCACTCAAAACAAGATACACTTCCTCAATTCAAGACATTTAAGCCATTGCTTGATATTTACTTTTTGTAGTGTAGCCTAGCATTAGCCTAGCACCACTAAACTCTTCAAATATAAGGACTGCATGAATTAAAAAGAAAATATCTCTCCAGAAATCACTCTGGATGACTAGGAAATGAGGCCTTATGTCAAAAATACTGACATAAGCACTTTTAGATACTTAAAGTGCACACATTAGACACAATTTGTGCTGATTATACGATTATATTGAAGATTTTGCTAAACACTGTACCCAGCTTTCTTTAGTTTGGCCATTTTTTAATGTTTATAGTTTCACTTCCTTATTGGACACCGACAGGAAGTGACATAGAAGAAGGTAAACAACTGCTACCGTGCCAAACCATGTTAAGTCAATGGGAAATGGAATGCTACCTTCTTCTATGTCACTTCCTGTTTGTAGCTTCATGATTATATTTTCAAAAGCATTCAAACCTGTCACATGCACCTCAAGAGCTTGATATTTTTCCCATTTGATTGTACGGAAATGCAAAGCAACACAGCAACACCTCCTCCTACGAATTACAACAGTGGTTTGGCATTGCATTGCGCTTAAAGTGGTGCGTGTTGTCCTTTTCCAGGCATTTGGTGATGATTTTAAACATTTGTGCAGAGTGGAAAATGCCACATTGATACAGAAATGTGACAAAAACTGACATTTTCAACATTTTAAACTTCCCTTGTGTTCCTTTTTGGCTGTGCTTGTGCAAATCTCAGCCAAATGAAAGACCTCTGATCCCCTGAAAGGCGGATCGTGCCGTATATTGTAGCTTCTTGTGATATGGATGATGTGTAATCTGACACAGCTGCGTTCCCACAATGATAAAGTTCTGTCAAAGTGAACCCACAAAGTGAACGCATGTTTTGTTGCATAAGTTGTTGTTATCGTTGCAGCTGCCTGTGAAGGAAATGCAAGCGCGTCTCTATGGCAACAGCGCGGGCCATGTGACTTCGCCGAGAGGAAGCCGCCAGCTGCTGGGCCGCGCACACACGGCATCTGTATGAAATTAGGAGCAGAAAATGTCATATTCTTTGCCTCGTTTGACTGTGTAAATGTATGTGGTTTGTTTGTGTGCGGCGGAGGAGGAGTTCTTGAAAAGCGTTTTGTGAGATAAAAGGGCTGGGAAATGCTCAGAATAAAGAAATATCATAATCATCATAATTTGAAACATTATCAGAAGACCTATGCTGTTTTTTCCCCCCGGTGGTGGAATGAAATGTGTCTGTCCTTCAGTGTATTGTAAAAGCAGAAAAAGACCTTTGTGCGTCGTCTATTGTATAAAACCTTTTATCGATCGCGAACTAGCAGCTGGTTGTTGTCGTTTCCATTAAAGTGACAGTAAAGCTCCCGAAAAGTTGTGATCATAAACTTATCCCTGTGAAGAACTGGGATGCGATTAATGTGTTAGGAAAGTTAGGAGTCTGAACCACAATTGAAAATCCACATGCTCCCAGTGAAGGGCTTTTTAATTGGTCGCGGTGGCTCTTTACAATTGAAATGTGGCATTTTTATTGGCATCCAACCCATATGATTCATGGAAAATGTCAATGTTTGCAAAAAGAAAATGTACAAAGAAACAACCAAAAAACAAAGGAATTATACTATTCTTTAGTCAGTGCTTTTTAATGTTATGTATTAAGGCAACTAAGTGTGTGTGCCGTATTTTCCAGAATATAAGTCGCATTGGAGTATAAGTCGCACCAGCCAACAAATCAGTGTTAATTTCGTCGACTCAAATATTTAGTCTTAATTTTAGTCAAAGTGATATTTTTGACGACTAAAATTGGACTAAAACTAAATTAAAAGTTTCTCATGAGACTAAAACTCTGACTATAATGTCCAGATATTTTAGTCGACTAAAATAAGACTAAATAAAAATGAAAAGGAGAGACTAAAATCATCCAAACTTCTATTGACCGTCTGAAAAAGCCTCATATCAAGTAAATTCACTGCCAAAGGATCAGCTCTGAGCTTTGTTCATGTGGAGCAGCTCCATGAAGCAGAGGAACAAGATTGAATATGATTATAATGAATATTATCAAAGCAAAGTCGACTAAATTCGTCTTAAATTTAGTCGACTAAATTGACATGCAATTTTAGTCGACTAAAACTAGAGTAAAATTGAAAAGATTTTTTTCGACTAAATCTCGACTAAAATTACATTACATTTTAGTCAAAAGACTAAGACTAAAACTAAATTAAAATATGTTGTCAAAATTAACACTGCAACAAATGCATAATGAAGAAGAAAAAAGCATATATAAGTCGCTCTGGAGTATAAGTTGCACCAGCCTTGGCAACTACCTGGGCATGAAGGCATAACTGCACCGTTGACAAGCCTCTCCCGGCAGCACATTGTTCAAGCTCTCATTTGTGAACTCTTTCCTCTCCAACTAGCTTTTAGCCTGTGATTAGCTTTGTTGTTTTCTTCATTGCAGTGAGAATAACCTCCTCTTTTCGCCAGTCCTTCACAAGTTTCTCTCTCACTCCAAACTTTACCGTTTATTTACATTTCAGTGGTACAGCAAGTAACTAAGTAAGTGCTTTATAGGAGCAGCAGATAGTGGTACTACAAGGCTGAGTGCCCTCAGTGTGAAAATAACAAACAGGTGCAACTTATATATCAATAAATATAATATCACATAAGTGTAAGTCGCACTCCAAGCCAAACTATGAAAAAAGGTGTGAGTTATAGTCTGGAAAGTATGGTAAGTTGATTTATACAGTAGTTTAGTCATGCCTTCTTCATTTTGCCCCAATGGAGCTGGTTCTGGTTAGCTTGAGTTTTTATAATCATAGTTTTCGCTATATTTCTCTTTACTTTAGTATCAATTAATTTCAATGAATCCATGTCTAGTTATTGCAGTTTGAAAGTGTTGACGTACAAATTGTCATGTTTTGCCCCATTTCTCCATGAAAAACACGGACATGTTTGCGCCGTGAGTGTTGTATTGAGGTCAAAGTGAACTCAAGCTTTTCTATGGAGCTTTTCTTGTTCCTAATGGATTTCAGTGTTGTCCATCTAACTCCGATTCCTCTCTCCATACGGCGCACAAAGCGGCCCCACTGCATCCGTTTATAACTGCAATGCTTTCAGCCCGTATACAATATTCATGGCAGACTGACCGCTCCAAAGCTCAAAAACCAACAGAAGGGCTTTGAAGAAGTTTTTCCACATTGGGTCAGAACAGAAAGATTCTTCGGGCACGATAAAAAAAAATATTGTATTTTTGTTTTAGCAAAGACAAATTGTACTAAAACTTTCAATTCTTGCTTTACCAAATGTATAGGACAGAGATTGTTCGTTCTGGACAGATGTCAGTACTCCTGAATCACAAAGTACTTTTACTTACTGCTTCAGAAATACTTATAAGTTACTGACTCCTCCCACTCAAGTCAATCTATAGTGACAGAAACTTAATGTTGAGGGAAAAAAATATGTTAACTTTGAGCTTTGTGAATATTTGGCTTCTCTACCCTTCTTTAAATGTGGCAACTCCAGTGAGAAATGGCCACAAAGGAGAAACATTTGTAAGGCAGCATATTATCAATTCAGTTTTAGTTTGTTCCAAAATGTGTAGAGATTGATTAATTTCTTTATCCTTTAACCCCCTCCTTAACAGAGCACATTATCTCCAGTTCAACTTTACCCAAATCTAAAAGCTTCTCGACTGGAGCTTACAGCCTATAGGCCAGAGTTACACCTCATTTGAAAGCTAAGACCTACAAAACTGATAATTTTTCTTGTGTTGTCGTCACTTTTCCATCTAATTTTTGGTGGGTTTTTTGACACCTGTTTTGCTGCTTTTTGATGATTGTTTTGATGATTGTTTTGCTGCTTTTTTGTTGTTTTTTGATGCCCATTTTGTTGCTTTTTGATGATTGTTTTGTTGTATTTTGATGCCTGTTTTGTTATATTTTGATGCCTGTTTTGTTATATTTTGATGATTGTTTTGTTGTATTTTGATGCCTGTTTTGTTGCTTTTTGATGCCCGTTTTGTTGCTTTTTGATGATTGTTTTGTTGTATTTTGATGCCTGTTTTGTTATATTTTGATGCCTGTTTTGTTATATTTTGATGATTGTTTTGTTGTATTTTGATGCCTGTTTTGTTGCTTTTTGATGCCCGTTTTGTTGCTTTTTGATGATTGTTTTGTTATATTTTGATGCCTGTTTTGTTGTATTGTGATGCCTGTTTAGTTTTCTGTTTTGACATCTGTTTTGTTACTTCTTTGTCACTTTTTTTCATCCTCAGTCACGTCTCATTTTTGTCACTATTCCGACGCTCTTTTCAAGAAGCTTTTAGATTTGGGTAAAGCCAAACTGGAGAAAAAGTTCTAAACTGGAAATTAATAGGTTAAAAAAACAAAAAAAACTCCAGGCCCTAAGTAATTTCCAGCACATTAACTCCACAGAAGTCCTCCCCAGAACAGCAGTGCCTCTCCTATTCTCCCTCTGATATACAGATCTATACCGTTTCCCAGTCCGCTGTCATTAATATTAATGAGATCGATGCGTGTTCAGACCTGGCTGTGTACGGCGCGCTCTAACGAAAATAAATCCCTCGGAATTGAAAGCTTCAACGCGGTCAAAGTAAAGCGCTTAAATGTTGCGTGTTTTCAATGATGCATGAGAATAAGCTATAGACATGTGTGTCAAAGACGAGGGCAACGAGAAAGCCGTTCTACATCTACGCCGTTGTAACATAAACTATTCAGCGAGGTCCTGAAATAACCCGCTCTCCCTTCGACTTCGGCGCGGTGTTTTTAAATGCAGGGTTCAAACCTAGTCATCAGTGAATTGTCGTCATTCACGCGAGATAAGAACAGTGTCATTATTTGGATTTAACGCTTTGTGTTAACGCAGTGTGTCGAGCGCTCGTGGAGTCTGTACACCCTGGAAAGATGATAATGGATATCGCCAGGAACAGAGCGATAATGAGGTTTTATTTAGCGCAATAATTAATCAGTATGAAGGAATACAACAGACTAAGCTCAAGGTCTAACCAAGATTTAAACGTGTTTTTTTTTCCGTTTTCTTCCTTAACAGCTTAATGTCAGAGTAAAAAAATAGATGAACCTCACTCTTTGTAAAGCTTATTTTCTGACATTTTGAATTGAAATAATGACAATATAGCAGCCCAAAATTAGGTTTACTTCACACTCTTCCCACTTAAGTAGCTCATACAGACTCCAAACTTTCCAGTCTTGAATTGTAACACATTTTTTACAACTAATATTTCAACAAAATAAAACCATATATTTAAACCTGGCTCTATTCATTACATACATTTCTTCACTGAAAATAAAGCCAATTTTGTCAATTTCTTTTATTTATAAAATACCTCAGGGGTTGTTGAGACATAAAACAACAAAGGTGTTTACCGACAGGTGAGAGTAGCCGTTAACCCCGCCTTAAAGGCCCTATACCTGATTTTTTCATTTCAAACAATGATAGAAGAATCCACTAAATTGAAATGTTGGTGGGGGCACAAGCTCATCCCTAATATTCCTTATATATTTGTAGCATCCCAGTTCTTCACGGGGGCAGGTTAATCGGCACATTTCACAGCGGGCACGTTTCAGGGTCACTTTCACAAGAATGCTAGAAATCTTGCCTGCAAGTTCATAAAATTGATACAAATGCTTTATAATTAGATCTTCAGTGTTTTCCCCACAAATGTGTGAGTTTACAATATACTAAAGGAAGACAAAACAAATTTCATTCCATAATGAGAAAAAAATCCGGTGTAGCTCCTTTAACGGAGAACATTTTCTCCATGTAAAGTTTTACCCAAATCTAAAACCTTCTCCACTGGAAAGTTCACAGCCTATGGGCCTATACGCCACATTTGAAAGCTAAGACTGCAATTTTGTCACTTTTTTGCTTCGTTTTTTAGTTGCATTTTTGTCATGTTTTTGTTCCCTGTCTCGTTTTCATCGCTATTTTGACGCTTATATCAAGGTTTTAGAAGACTGATTGTGGAGAAAATGTGCTTGGTTCAGGTGGGGATAAGAGGTTAATAAAGGGAAGCTTAGCCAAGTTAACCCCTCCCGTGGTCTGAGCTGGAAACTTCAGTGTCGAGGCCAAACATCCTACACTTCAACTACAGAGTACAGACGATGACTCAAGAACCTTAATCAAATAAAACACCATACTTCTATATCAAAACATATAATAACAGAAAATTGACAGCCCGAGGTTTTTTTCCTATTCACCTGCAGTGTCTCGCCTAAACATAGACTGGAGTAAGACAGACTTTCCACATGTCTCACCAGCACTTTGTCATTCATCTGAACACATGCCCTTTAAGAACATTATTCATCCTCCGTCTTTGCACTCACCTCACTGAGATAGATGAAGAAGGAGCAGGTGGAACCGTCGACTCCGTAGCTGCCGTAACACCCGTCGGAGCGCCACATTTCCTTCATCCACTGCAAACACATTAGCACGATTAGCACGATTAGCATGATTAGCTAGTTTACCCGTTTCGCATAGTTAACTCAATTCAAAAACTTGTCATCTGCACTTTGGGCTTAATGATATGAATTTGCATTGCTTCCTGCTCCCTCATTTGCATAATTAGCTTCATTTGTTTAGCCAGACGCCATTCCTGATTCTACCTTCTCCATTCAGGTTTTGAGACTTACCTAAAACCGTCATATCTCTTGTGCCCGAATTGACAGCAGCTAAATATATGTTTGGACAATCTCCGCCGCCTCGAGATAACAACACGATCCCTGTCCTAAATCCTTGAAAAATCCAATACTAAAATGCTGTGTGATATTAGGCCTAGAGGAAATCAATTGTTCTGCTTGGCTGGCTTTATGCACCATGCGCGTCAAGCACAGTTTATTGCAAAGACGGAAACGCGGCGGCACCGGGCAAAAGATTGGGCAGATTAGTTGTGCTTTTCCAATAATAAAAGGAGGATTTGTTGACGCAATAGCAGTGTGTGGAAATGTCCCGCTTGGTTTACGGCATAAAGCTAAATGTGCCGACGGACGGGTAGCTGGGCAGGAATGGCAGCATTTTGTTCAGGCGTGGAAGAAGGACAAAGGTGAGGTGAATAAGGAAGTGCTGTTACAGAAACCGTGTGGGGCTACTTTTAAAGGCTTTATTCACAACAATCCCCTGTTTGTTTATGCATTATATTAAGATCTTGACATGTGTTGTCACTGGGCCCCGAATAGATCAACTCTGTCTTAGTCACGCTCCCCTCTTGTTCCATATACAGATGGCATTGTGTCACCAAACCCTTTTGTAAACTGCAGACTGTAGCTGGTTAAGGTTCACATACATAATAAATAAAATAATCTTGCGGAGGAAAGTGAATCTTATCTGAAGTGAATCTCAAAGCTGTGTCTAATAATAAACATTTGCGTTGCTCCGTAGTGGCAAACACTGATGTAGTAATGATAATTATCGTATTATCATATTTGTGTCTTGTGTTACTCTGAAAACATCTCCCCCCCCCATGATAACGAGACTCTTGGCAGCTGCCGTTCCAACGTCCCAGAAAACAACACATAAAAACAACAGTGAGACCTGTTGAAAGTCCAAAATCAAACGGCTGATCAGGGCTGGGAGATATATCGATATTTAAGATATATCGATATATTTTCAAATGAGAAATGGAATTAGATAATATCGCATATATTGATATAGTTCCTTTAATAAAGTGCAATTTCTTTATTTAAATGTGCATCTTACGGAGCTTTGTTACACAGTGTTTATGTTCACATTTCATTTCACAGCTCTCACTTTCAGGATCGTATATCGATATTCAACCTAAATATATCGGGATATATTTTGGTCCATGTCACCTGGACCTACAGCTGATCATGCTAAACAAAGACCATGCGCGCTTATGTGCTCTATTAATTCTATCAAAGTTCTTGTTCTACTCTGAAGACTAAGTGAAGGCATCACAGGGGTAACGGCAGTACTTTCTCTTTGATTATTAAGGTTGTTATTAGAGGTATTTGGACTGAAATTTGGGGATTTTACAATATCAGCTATCGGCTGATCTTGCGCCGATAAAACTGCTGGAGCGGCCAAGTATTTATGTTTGTATTATAGACCAGACATTTGGAAAAGTCAGCAAAAAAAGTCTGTCTAAAATATCGGCCGATAGAAAAACCCATATCGGTCGACCTCCAGTTTTTAGTTACTGCAACTTGCCAGTATTTAAAGAGCTCCGGGAGCTAGCATTAGCCACAATTCAGTAAACTGCCGTGGCTTGCATCTGCGCCACATGAAAAACAGTTTGTATGGAAATGCAATATAACAACCGTACTCGTATCAGATCATTCTCACTGAATTTGCACATAGCAATTATACATCTGAGCGGATTTTTTCCTATAATCAGATGTTGGATATATCCCAGTTCCCAGTTGCCCGGACAGCAGCATTATTCCACCTCACCAAGTAAATGATCGTTTTTATTACATGTTTTTCCACCACTAACTGAATTTATTCCTCAAAGTTGTGCAACTGAACAAAGCATGTTTTCAAACTGTTAATAGCAGCTTAATCTCATGACATAAAACATTTCCTCTCCCTTCGGCCGCAGCTTCCCTCCCGCATCAGTTGAAAGAGCCCATTGTTTTTGCCGCTCATGTGCTGAGCATGTGCGGGCAGTGTGGAGGGGTGGGAAGCGTTTTTTGGGTTCTGCTCTACAATATCAGAGTCTGGGCCGTGTGAGGAGAGTGATACAGGCCTATCAGACAGGCCAGACAAAACGTACAAAATCTGAGACTGTGGATAACAAAAGCCATACTATTCGCATGTTGAGCGACTGGTTGGTTGGCGAGAGCACACTTGGGGCTGTGAGTGGGCTCCTGCTCTCCCTTTTTGGTCCAAAAGCGTCAAATTAAAACTGCGGGAGGTGATGTTTTCCATTCTCTGAACACGTTTGAGGTCGTGTGTGGGAGGCAGTTCACATTTGAGCAAATTGACTCAAAAAGCAGAGACTATGGTTGAGGGCGGCCACAAAGGAGGAGGATTATGCGGACATAGACATTAAACAGCGTGTGACATTAAGGTTATACGACTTTACAAAGTGCCACCCTTGAAGGAGCATTTTCCATGATTCACCGCCTCTTTAGCCGTATGATCGATAGCCCGCTGTTGATAATGGACGCCGCGGTGATAAGATACAGTGAGGTTTATGTGCCTCGTGTGTGTGTGGTCACCTTGATTTTGCTCTCGCAGTGAGGGAATCCGTCCAGCGGGGGCAGCTCGCACTTCTCCTGCGCTCCGCTCAACAGATCTGATAAAACAGACAGAGAGAGAGACGGGAAATCGATCAGGGAGGGCAGGAGTGAGGTGAGGACGGCGTTCGTGGAGAGCAAATTAACACGAGGTACGCCCACGTCACTCCATAGAGAGAGAATAGGTTAAAGGAGCCACAACAACCAAAATAAAAAAGATGCAAACTTCAAAATAACTGTTCAAGTTAAACTCATAAAAGACAAAACCAAAATATACAAGGAAATTTAAAGCAAAGATTAAACCAATTTCCCCCCTGCCACGTGGTTCAGCCTGAGATTTTAAAATGGCCGACAAAGACCACGCCTTGCCTCTGTTCCCACCATGTGGTACAGGTAAGTTTGAGTAAATGAATAAATAAACAGTTTTGAACAGACAATGTGAAGTGTAATCAGTAACTTAAACAAATGAATGAATCTGGTAGGTTATTGTTGGCTGATGGATATTACAAATGAAACAGTGTCCAAAATAAATAATGGGACAAACCCACTTTGTCACAGGATCTGTCAGTGACTTCAATTACATTTAAATAAACAAGAAAGCACAGTGCTATTTCAAAAAGGAATAAATCAACCCCAAATTAATCTTCTTTCTAAATATAAAAACTATCATTAATTGATTTGTGCGACAGTGCTTGGTTCAAGTGCTTAAAACTGTAGTGCTGCCCCCTGCTGTCCTGACTGAATTCTTGATCATTATTGGCCCCCACTGACCGGGAAAACAGTGAATAGAGTAATTAATATGCATGACGTCGCTCATTAATATGTATGACATCATCAAAAATAGATTGATTGGAGTAAAAATCTGCATCGTCCTGCAAAATATCGCGATATATCGGAAAATCGATATATTGCCACACTCCTAGTCCTGTCTGTACAACGCTTTTTCTTTTTCACATGGGACTTTTTTTTCATTCACTTCATGACCCGCGGCGGTAAGTGTGTGTGCCCGGGCTGCCCTTTGGGGTAGGACCCGCAGAAGCATGGCGGCGGCACACTTCTGCGCAAACAGACCCTCCGACCACCACCGGGCACTCACACAGCCGCTCTCACAGGGCTCTGGTATTTCCTCACGGTTTTCCATCCAGGTCTGAGCCAGGAACATCGCTGCTTAGCTTCAGAGATCGGGTGAGGTGGTAGAACCGTGTCTGCACAGTTTAAAGCTGATTCAAACCAGGAAAAACACCAGGCCTTAACCAGGACTACACTAAAGCCGCCAAACTATTATAAAAGCACATTGTAAACTAGAGTGCCTAATATACACACAGATGACTGGCCTCTCACTTTCACAAACACTTCAGGAGAACAGATTTGACAAGAGGGATGTTCTGCAATCCCACAACACAATGCTATAACCTAAACAGCAAACAATGGCGCTAATCTAACCCAGCGGTTTGTCGTCTTGCGTCGACTTAATTACACAACAGGGTGAAGGGGCCAGCTCTGCAGAGTAATTACACGGTGCACAAGGTGTCATTAGCATGCTAGCATTTCATTTAGTCAGAGATGTAATTAAAAACGGTAATTAAGCGGAACGGCATCGGCTAGCTCGCTTTAGTTAGCGTGATTGCCTCGCCTGATGTGAACTGGATGAGGGTCAAAGGTGCAAGACAGGAATTTGTAACATGTTTGTGCAGTAATGGAAGTATTCATGGTAGTGAAGCTTAAAGCGACGACTGGACTGGTTGAGTTGAGGACGTTTCGCTTCTTCTTCTCAGCTCTTGTGGTCAGAAAAAATGACAGAAAAATTAAGATAAATATTTGTAAACTTAAAGCAGTGCTAAGTAACTTGTTTACCTTAATAAATCCTTTTCGTAGTCCCGCAATTGCATTACTTTGCTTGCACCAAGTCGGAGCCACCAATACACACTCATGGAATCACGAAGAAGAAGCTAACAGGCTAACAAGCAAAGCTAACTGTGGGCTAGTGCCACTTCAACAGCATTTACAGCGAAGTTTGAGTGAAAAAAAACATCTCCATTGTGTAATTGGATGTACACTTTTCTGTCAGCGTAGTATTTACAATTAATGTCTAAAAAACGTAACATGCCGACACCTGCAGTGGCGCTTATGACCTCTAGGGGAACAAATGACTTAGTTCTGCTTTAAACGTTGACAATGGGCTTAAAAACAATTTGGGGTTTTGATTGTGAGTATAATTATAAAGAAATCACAGTATGTAGTGAGACTGGGCCGGATGGGAATATAAACTGGACTGAAGTGGGAAAGATACTTTATCCGATGAGGATGGATGATGAGCTTTAAAAATATTCAAAAAATGTTTTCCTCTATGACACACTCTACAAAACACAGGAAATATAGATCAGAGCGCTTCAACAGCAGCAGACGATAGCATCAAAGACAATCATAAGGTTCTTCTAGAAAAGACACAACGGTAAAACAAAAATGTATTGAAATAGCTGACATGTTTCAACAGAATGGAAAATGACTTCAGGTAAGTGTGGTGTCAGTGTGGAACAACAGCTGATAAGAGACGCATCGTGCAAGTCTAAATACGCCTCTGACTGAAGACGGAAGTCATTTTTCACTCCACTGAAACATGTCAGGTATTTGTGTTAAACCTAGTATCTTTTGACAACTATTGCAACAGCTATGGCTACTAGGCTAACTGTAAAAAGACTCGACTTGGATATCCAGCCTTTTCAACTGTTATAAGCGTTATAAGAGGCACCATGATTTGCAATTCAGTGTTAAGTTATCCAGATCAAACCCCCCTTGTGATGCGTGTAATCTTTATTATCATTGTCTCCGTCTCTCCTGCACGGCCTGATAAGTCTTTGAAAAAGCCTTTGTTATTTTGCGGCCATGGATCACCGTCGGGCCGCCGCTTCACCTCTGCCACGGTAATCTGTCCTCCTTACAAAGCCACGGAGGCGTAATACGCGGCGTGGCGGGTCACATTCTAAAGTCTAAACCATTTCAATTCCGTTCGCCAGCTTAAACCTCAGAGTTTTTAATATCCCAGGAAGCCAATATTGCGTGCGTGTGCGTGGTTATCATCCACGTGCCTTTCATATAAGCACCTCCTGATACGGGCCATTCGCGGAGGTCAGCGTCTTCACCAGTGACCTTTACAGCGGACGGATAAATAATGCATGGGTCTCGTCGTGGATGGAGGGAATCAAAAGGGAAAAGGAAGGGCTGATGAGATGACAGAGGGTGGAGCTTTCACTGGAAAAGTCAATGATAAATATTAAAGCCGCACTACGCACCGTGTTTTCACAATAACTTCTAAAAGCTTGTGTCCTATTTCAGGAAGTCCATAACAGCACACAGAGTTTTTAATTGCAGTGGTGCTGTCAACCGTTCCTCAAAATAAACTTGTCTTTTGTATCCATTGCATAACTGTAGGTGGCTCAGGTTTTAACCAACAGATTGTTATCATTTTCCGTGCAGTCATGAAGAGGATGTTTGCTTTTGAGAAAGATCGCCTGGAAAGATGTTCAGTAAAAATATTAGAGAGTCTAAAGAGGCGTTCACTTTTAGTAGTCTGCCCCTTAATGTCCTTACAGAAGTTATGTTTGGTGGGACAGTCCAAAAAAAAAGATCTGAGTTTGATCACTGACAAATCCACAGTTTCTTCAGTCACTCATGTTTCTCTTGGCGAGGAAAAAACTTTAATGGAGTCCTGAAAAATCTGGTTTTCGTCTTCCAATCAAACTCTTTCCAGACCTGACCGCCCACAGTCCTGTGACAGCCAGAGCAAATGCGAACCCAAACATCGTCATCCAAGGTAATATTCAGCTCCATTTCCATTGTTGTTTTATGTGTCATGACACCACCATTTTCAACCAAAATAATAAAATGCTTGTAGACTTTCTTCTGATCAGTTCCCAATCACTATGTTTTGTTACATAGCTCCTTATTTGTGACTTATCTGTATATAAATCACTTGAGGGTAAATTGAATTTCGCTCTTAACTGGGCAAAGGTTTAAATTACATTGATTCACTGTGAGGAGGTCCATCCGTGTACTGTCATTTTATTTAAGTGAAGCAGCAATTTTAATGAAGAAATGTTGGACAGGAAAGTTATTTTTAAGCTACTGACGACTTCCACTTCCGACCAGCAAATGCGAGAAAAAAACAAACTCTTAAAGAGGGGGTATTATGCAAAATCGACTTTTTCAAGCTTTACATCATGTTATTATGTCATTCCCTCATTAAAAACATGCCTGAAGTGTTGCCTTGGCACATTCACGTATTTTTGAGTAATCTGTAAAAACTCTGGTGGCGGCCATTTTAGGGATAGGTTTGCCTGAGTCCTCCTAGGAACGCCCCCACCTCCTGGAGACGCCTCCGAGCTTTCGTCACCAGCCGAGTAACCACCCACTGCTCCTCAGCAGAACCCCCTCCCCACTGATGCCACAGACAGCGTGTGGAGGGGGCGTGTCGGAAAGGTTCTTAAAGAGACAGAGGCCTATTTCTAATTTCTATTTATACAAGGCAGTTATTCTAATTTACTGCATTTACAGACCAACAGAAGGTTTCGTCATCATTGTAGTGTGATATAGACTGGTGCTGTGTGATGGAAAAAAGTATAATACCCCCTCTTTAAAAACAACCATCAATATTTGTGAAACTCAACAGAGAGTTACTGAACCTACTTATTTCTCAGACTCATTAGCCAAAAATGCCGCACCTGCCGCTAAAAAAGTAATATTTACTAAAGTCACGACTTCTGGGGTTAGCGTAGCTGCTGTGCCGTTAGCATTTATTTATTTATTTTATTTTAAAATTGTGTCTAATGTGTCAAATGCACTTTAAGTTGATCTCGTAACATATCATTTGGATTGTTGCGCAAAAATGCTGTTCATGTTTGTATGTAAAAGTGAGATGAAATTATAAACTTAATGTAGTAAAACAAGTTCAACTTTTTGGCTTTAGCCCTTTCGGATTTTTACTTCCAAATGTATAGATTATGATCCGATAAGTCATGCTTTTGTTCAAGTTTAACAACTAGAGCATCAATAATTTGTGGCAAAGACTTTCTCGAATTAACTTGATCACCGTTTTTGAGCTTCCCAGTGTTTGGTTGCGATGCGCAGCAGGATGAGGCAAAAGCCGCGGTGTTATTTTCATCATTGATTTTTGTTTATTTGCGCCGTCAGCCTGCTGCGGTGAACTGACATCCTCCCCGTACTTCCTCCTCTCCGCACGCTGCTCTCTCACCTGAAAAACAGATTTTTGGAGGCGCGTTTCTCCTCCCTCCACTTGGCAGAGTGAAATGAAAGAGATAACAGAGACGCGGCGGCATGTGTCAGGATCCGAACTCGGAACAACAACAGATGGAGACGGAAATGTTGAATCAACGCAAACCATATTGTGCCGTTTCCAACAAAGAAATGTGCGTCAGTGTGGACAGAATTACACCAAAATACAGGAGGAATGGAAGTCAAACCTTGAAGCAATAAAAGTGATCTCTGCCAAGTCTCGCAATGGTAAAAATGTACGTTAGAGTTAAACGTTCAGACCTTCAAATACCTAATGAAAAAGAAAAACGTATTTTGACAGTGACGGTAACTTTTCTGGGAGTGGGAGAAATGGAAGGTGGGAATCTCTCTCTCAAAATGGCTATGATCTGTGGAGTCCCCCAGGGGTCAATCTTGGGGCCGCTCTTATTCAACTTACAATGTACACGCTTCCAGTGGGACAGCAATTATGTGTCTTACCACAACTATGCAGATGACACTCAGGCCTATGTGTCACTGACGGCTGGTAAACATGGGCCTGGAGAGACACTCACTGTCACTGCATCCAACAGATCAGTTTGTGGATGCAAAACAGCTTTCTCCAACTACACTCAGACAGAACTGAGATCATTGTTTTTGGCCCACAGACACAAAGACAAAGTGTGATCTGTCACCTCGAGTCTCTCTCTGTAAAACCCCCCAAAAAATAGGTTATAAATCTAGGAGTGATCATGGACTTGAACTTAAAGGGGCTGGAAGCAAGTTCGCCATTTTATACTCACTACTGCCACCTCAGGCCATATGTGTAACTGCACCTTCTATATTAAACTCGTGCATGACGGCAATTCGGGCCGAAGTGACACATTTTTGAGTGACGTACAGGATTTTAGAGGCATTTGTGGTGAACAGGTCTGGGCTCATTCTACACATTAGGACATGGCTGGAACATGTAGGGGGAGGAAAATACTTAATTTTAACATTTTTAAACTCCTTCTAGTCCCTTTAAACAGCCACAAAGCAATAACATCAGCAGCTTTTTACCATTGCTACGATCAAAGGAATAGTAGACTTCGAGAGACTTATCTATGCATTTGTCTCTGGAAGGTTAGACTACTATTACACTCTGACAAGAACCAGGAAATACAACCATATTAGTCCAGTGCTCCGTTCTCTGCATTGGCTTCCTGTCACTCAGAGAATCAAACATGCTGGACCGGTGCATCTCTCAAATGTCTAGAGAACAGGTGCGTAGCAACATACTGTATAACCTGTTCCAAAGTGTGGCTTTAACTGTAATCATACACTTCTTTCCTCTACAATGAGAACAAACAGTGGGCATGACATGAGCTCGAGCGGCACCAGATGTAGGATTTGATCGGCAAATATGAGCCCGCCGAATCCCAGAAAGCCATAAAAATATATCTCGTTAAAGCCGCCACTGAAAACACCCATCCATCTGCTGTCAGAGATGAAGACTGACAGCGCGGTTTTGACTGTTCCGGGGCCCGGGGAGTAATCTAGCGTGTCCCGTGGCCGCGGTCCCAAAAAGCGAGGGATGTTTCGGGGATTGCGTCACTGGAGAGCGAACCTCCGGCTTGGCATTGCGGACAAGTCGAAGGAGGCCGCGTTTAAGTTGTAATAGAAAGATAAGTGTTTGCATTTGCCAAGAAACCAAACGCAAAAGAGGCTCGGCAAATTCCCAATCGGGACATTAGCGTTATTTAAAGTCGTCTTTCCGCTGTTATGGAAAACACGGTGCCTGCAGGAAAGCATTTACAAGGAAATCTATTACTAATGAATAACGGATTGAAAAATGAACACAAAAATAGTACCTAACTCGATAACTAAGTGGACTTGGATAAACCTCTGGTCTCAAATGCCTAAAACAGGGATCTCACAGGGGCTAAATCAAGAAGAATCTAGACTGATCCAAGTTCTGAACAAGGATTTCTTAAGCACAACAACACAAGAGCGAAACCAGGTCCAAATAGTGACGAAACCGGTTCAAGTCAGAACTTTAACCTGGTCAAAACCCCAAACTACTGAAAGACCTTCACGCTTTGATTATAATCACCAGCTGGACGTGAAACAAAACTGGCCCACTTTAACGGCGAACAAGCAGTTTGACAAGCAACAGCCGCTAAACAAGCAATGAAAGGCTAACAGTTGTTGGCAAAAAGGTGTGTAGCAGCAAATAGTGGATAATAGGCTCTTAAACGCAACAAGGTCCAAGAGCCCAGAGCAGAGCAGACCACCCAGTTTACAGTAAACACATTTTCTCATCCCGCTATGGCTGGGTTTCAGATGACATCACGGCATGCTATCGGCCTGAGATTGAGGCAGGTAAAAAGCGAATATCCAAAAACATAGACGTCAGAAACAAGCGCTGGCTGCCTCTTTGGTGAATCGTCTATGCCTCTATGCTTTGGCCGCCTCCTTTTCTTTTTTTTTTGGAGCCCGCCGCTGCTCCGCCATCCATCACCGAGACGACCAGAGCGGGCAATCACGCTGCTGTCAGTCACTGAAGTCAGGCCAGTGAGCGGGCGAATGCCAAAGACCCCCCCCCCCATCCTCCTCTTCCTCCCTCCTCCTCCCTCGCAGCTTTAATCAGGCAGAAGAAGAAGAAGCTGCTGCCGTGGAGTGGGCTAAAAATAGCTGGCTTCATACAGTAACCAAATACAGGCCGACGTACAGGGCTGCTCATGTACAATAGACCTGCCGTGTTTACTTTGCAAACAGGTATGGCCATTGACAGAACAGTGGGCAGGTAAACACCTTGGGGTTTTGAAAGACAGCACAACATTTCACTAAAACACAAGGAGTCATCGAATTGGTGAAGAACATCTCAAAAACAAAGGATGAAATGCAACTATTGATTGAATTATGGGCGTTCATTGATGAAGAACATGTGTCTTGGCATCTACGATGACTGGACTTGATGTTGTTTTGGGGGGAAAAGGGCGCTACGCTGGTCCAAGGGTGGAACTACAAAGCTCTAACAGTAAACACAAGAGCGAGGAGGAGAAAGCATCGGAGTAGTAGAAGCAATCAGAGCAGCCCAGAGGCGCAGAAACAGATGAGATCACCAGTCCTTGCATAAGAGCGCCATTAGCCGGGCCCTATAGCAGCCAGCATCTGATAGCGTTTACACAGCCCAGGCTAAACAATAGGTGAAGGAGCACACGGTGACCGAGTCTCCATAGGGAACGTTACAGGGCTTCATCTTCATCTCAATTAACTTATCTGGTGTTGACAAACTTATCTCGACATATTGACACAGCTTGACATGGATGCCTTAAGGTCTATCATTGAATTAAACAATATTTGCTTGTGACATGATTAAATATAATATGAAGGGGGTACATCTGATTAAAAATGCCGTCTGCCGGTACTTCTTCCTGTTCAGAATCATTTCCTGATGCCCCGTGACCTCATCTGCCAACAGGGCTAGGAGCGGAGAGAGGAAATTGTATCATATCGTTTTGTAATGAGAAGAGGCATTAGCCAAACACACAACATCTGCCGTAGAGGAAGCCATGTTGCGGTTTATGAATTTCAAACATTTACTAACTCTTAGCTGTGAGCGAGTTTCTCAAGATTTCGCAACAACGGAGGAAATATAGCCACGTACTTCACATCTCAGAAATCACCTGCAGAAAGTAAGTAGTCAGTCAAAGTACACCGTCCGCAGCGGGGGCTTCCCAGCATGCAACAGGGCACGTGCTTGGATCTGATCAAAACACATGCCTCGAGTCCGGGGCCTAAAAGTTAAACCAGATTTCCTGCCGCAGCCCACTCAGCTTTCAACTTATTTCATTACAATCCTTGGCTGAAACGCTGGAAATGATCCCTTTAATATGTGGGGCTAAGCTAGAACTAAACCATGATTAATAAAGGAACTAAACTAGGACTAAACCGGGACAGAACTAGGAGAGGCTTGAGCTAAACCACGACTTACCTGAGGGAGTAAAACTAGGACAAAGCAAACCAAGTCAACAACTGGCCGTGGGATTGACTAAATCCAGGAGTAAAACGGCTTCTGCACTAAAACTGACCCAATCAAGTTATTCCCAATATATCCAGATGTGAAACAGTCAGGATCTTGGACCATCAGAGCAAGACCGAACGGCCAGATCTTGATAAGATGACAAGTTTTCCATTGCGTGTAGGGATTTTTCAGAACGTTGCGTCTATGACTAGTTAGTAGATTTAAAAGCTGATAAAGCTTTGTTCTTCTCCCAGTCTTCGAGTTTGACTGCATTTCTACTTTGTAAAGAAAGCAACTGGGATCATGCTATAGGTTTTGTCGTCTTAGGAGGACACAAAAGAGTGAATCATCAAGTTTATTTTCTTCCACCATCGAGCTTCGGCGTGGGAACTCTTGCGGAGGGCATTTCGTCAACAACTTTCACGCTCATTTTAACAACAGACCGAAGACCCTTTTTCTGAATTGGATTTCGGGGGGATATTTTTAAGCCAACCTCGCCACCGCATCCTGATAATGTTTCTTCGCTTTTTCCGTTACGTCACACGATCTGGGCTGCAGATGAACGTTTGCTTCTGACGCCGAGAGAGAGAGAGAGAAAGTCCCCGACCTTGTGCCTTTGGTTTCAAACGCCCGGAGGATCATTTTTCACCGTCGATGGAGAACACAGATACAGATCGATACAGGACAGGAGCAGCTCGTTCATTCTTTACCAGAAAACTGCAACGGATGAAGGATGTTTTACAGCATTTCTAAGAAGAAGTGTGAAGGGCTTACTGTTTGAGTAATCATTTGAAATCTTATCTTGCATCATTTTTTTAAATATAGCACCCAGTCTTCATGAATAGAGGAAGTTGCGTTCAGTTTAATAGATTTGTTGCCTGTAAAAACTGATATCCCTGAAAATAGAGAAGTGCCTACTTGGTTTAGCCAGTAAGGCACCAGAGCCTGAACAATACTTTTTTGGTACTTTGCGTCGTTATTTAACACCACGATTCTCAATCTTTCTACACCAAGCACCAACTCAAACAATATTTGAGCTAAACCGGGTCTGAAAAGGGTCTACTATAAGCCTTATTTGAGATTAATCATGTCTGTTATTATGCCTTAACCATGAATAAAGTCCTTAATTAATGGAGAACCACTGAACTACAACAATAAAATTAGAGGTTGACATTGGACATTTTACAATATGGGCTATCGGCCAATCTAGCGCTGATAAAGTCGATATCTCCAGGACTCTCTACGGAGGAACCGGCATTCTGGAATCTGAGGACTGGACAGTCTGTGATCTTGGCCCGTCTGCTGAGGGATCCTTCGGCCCTGGGTCTCTATAGCCTGTCCGTCCATGGGAGTGGATCTCTCCTTCTGTGGTTCTCCCCAAGGTTTCTCTTTTCTCCTGCTGGGTTTTTGAGTTTTTCCTTGCCGTGCTGGAGAGTCTAAGGACGGGGGACGCCCTCGCCGCTCGTCGCTACCTTTGGACATTATATTTGCCTGGATTCACCTGAACTTTTAATTGTCATATTTATTGCTCTGTTTTATTGCCTTGATGTTTGTTGCAGCCCTTTGAGGCGACTTCTGTTGTGATATTGGGCTATACAAAACCATTAAACTTGAAACTTGAAACTTGAAACTTGACCGGACGTGATAGAGACTTCCCGTTTTTTCATTGGAAAGAGCGAAGTCAGAGCTTTTAATAACTTCAACAACTCCCTAGGCCTCAGAGAAACATAGAAACATCACGATGAAAACTGGTTAGCTACAAGTTTCACCAACTACACCTCAGTCAATGTGGACATGGTGCATGTCATTTTGAAGCACAGAACCTGGAGAATCCAATCGCTGTGTAAAATGCTGCGGCTAGCAACAGTACGCTAATGCTAACGGCAACGAATCAAAGCTGCAAGACGAAAAAGATTGAAGATTGAATTACCTAAAGTAAAATCGGCCACTGCTGGAGTGACAAGACACTTGGAAAAATCGTAGTCTCGGCAACCAGACTCCGCTTCTTTACAGAAGAGGGTCTGGCAACACTCCATTGCGCGCTTTCAAAGGAAGTGACGCAGCGATATGGAGCCTACCGACCAATCAGAGCAGCTCCCTGAACGGGCGTCACGTTGTTGCGCCTTTGTAGTTTTTCAACACAAGCAAACACTTCACGTAATGCTCCAGTATGCTGGTATTCTTAAGTTTTTCTGACATAAACGACAGAAGTCATTTACTGAACTCCGTGTGGCAGGAGCGCCATTGTTAATGTCCGAATGACGACAACTTTCTTGTCGCTGTTTCTGTCGTCACATCCACTATGTTCTCATTGGCTGCTATGCACTTCGGTTGTCCCACATTAGTCCCGCCTCAAGCAGTAGCTTTTCGACAGGATCGCCATCATAGTCTCCTGTTTATTAATTAATAAACATCGGAGATTAGTCTGGATGCCAGGCTAGAAAAATCGGCCACAAATATCGAAAAACCCCAGTGTACGTAGACACTTGGGGTGGATACCTCATGATACGATACGCAGTAACCGATATGTTGCACAAAAATAACCTACGATACATAAAAAAAAAAGTTTAAACTTTATTTTAACATAATACACACTATTCATCATTTACATTTCTTTTCAAGTGCTTTGTATCCCTTTCTGTGTCTATAAATGATCCCCGACTTGCACACTGGGTCACAAATGGGTCTATAGATCTGTCAGTGACTTCATTTACATTTAAATTTAAACAAGAAACCACAGTCCTACTTATAAAGGAATAAATCAATCAAAAAATTAATCTGTTTTATAAATATAAAAAACAATCTAAAGCATCTAAATACTGTCTAAATATAAAATATGACTGTATTCTTGATCATTATTGGTCTCTGTTGACTGTGAAATGTGGTGCATCATTAATATGCAGGACGTCGCTCATTAATATGCATGACGTCATCAAATGTAACGATATCAGAATAAAAAGTATCATATTGTCAAGCAAAATATCGCGATATCAGAAAACAGATATATTGTCACCCTCCTAGCAGACACTGGAGGCAAGGTGGCTGAAGTGTCTTTCCCAAGGACAAGAGCTAGGATTTGAAACCTTGACCCTCGGATCATGAGACGACCAGCTCTACCAACTGTGCAGGCACTTAATGCATCTCAAGAAAAGACAGTAAGATCTGGAGCAGCTTTTGGGACCAATCACTATTCAATGCCAGTGCTTTAACCTCAGGCCACAGCGCTACAGCTGTATGAAGTGGGGTCATCTTTTATTCACATACATTAAGCATTGATTTAAATGCCAAGCAAATAGACAGCTCCTGATCATCAAACCCCTTATACCAAACATTACATGATGACTGTGAAATTGTGGTTAAAATGATTCTCAGTTTAGCCACTTTGCTCAACTTTCAGAGACTGAAATCCAAACTGACACCCCGGCCGTCCGCCGTGTTGTGCCCGGGGCAGCGTGTGTTGTTTGGTTTGCGCATGGTGCATGAAAGCGATTACATTTTGCACGGCTTTCTCTCGGATGGAGCGGTGCTGGGGAGGTTGATTAGCCGCAGCAGATAAACAGACAGACACATGCTGCCGCTGGACTGGGGCCCATCTCCCGCTGATATCAACAACCTCCGCCGCAACCCCACTGTCAACACGGCGCTCGCACACTAACGCCGGGGCTGCTGCGTTTGATTCAGTGATTAGAGACAAACACGACATGGCTTTGGCACTTTCCCGCGAGCCGAGGCTGCGCACTCCTACAGCTGCAGCTCCGGCTCTGCGCTGTGCTGCTGAAGCCAGTTCCTCTCATGCACATGCACTGTCCCGATCCTTATCTCTGCAGTGGGCACAGCTCTGGCAGATGTAAAAACAGCTCGTCTGTGAGGGACCCTACAGCACGTCAAGAACAGACCATCAGTTTCTTTTCCTCATGGTGCTCCCTTTGTTTCCGAGTGGATTTTTTTTTGTGCAAATAAAGCCATGCTGATTTCCTGTAACGGCTCGGATTTATTTTCAGTCTCTATTTCGTCTTCACTTCATTATTATGATCAGCTAGCTTGTTAGCTAACAGCATAGGGAGATAAAGGACGTTTCCCTCATCGCTAAACAATGTAATGTATCTCTGTATTCTCAAGGTTTTTAGTAGAGGTCGGCTGATATGGGTTTTTCTAAGGCCAATGCCGATATGCTCAGACGATACTTTTTCCAAATGTCTGGTTTATAATGCTGTAAAAACAAATCCTTGGCCACAGCAGCCGTTTATTACTTTAGGTGATTCAATCAAAGTTTCTGTCACAGCTTGGAATAATTGCCATTAGCATTGCTAGCCGCGATCCAAACTAAAACTGCAGCTATTAAAACTAGCTCAGCGACTGGATTCTCCTTCTTCTGTGCTTTAAAATGTCCATATTAACTGAGGTTTAGTGAAACTTATGTTACTGTTTAACAAACTTGCAGCAAACCAATTTACATCGCGATGTTTCTCTGCTCCCCTGAAGCCGAGGACGTTGTGGGAGGACTCGTTTTGGAAGTCTCTATCAGAGGGTCCAAGAGGTTGCGTCGCTCGGTCTACTCATTTGTAAAATCCCCAAATATCGGCTCAATATATCGGTCAACCTTTAGTTTTTAGACATTATAAACTTAACTTGCCTCATCATTTAAGATGTTTAATTAGCGCAAACACTCATTTGGTTTCCGTTGCTATGCTGTCATCTACATTGCCTCTATTCAAATCCTAGAAATAATAGTAGGCTAAATGTTGTTATTAGACATGAGGCAACAAGGTCGACCACTTTCCTGATGGAATATAAACAAATTTGCATGTCGATATAGCTTATGTTGTGTTACAGATGCCCTTCCTGACACAGTGCACATTTATCCAGGCTTGGAAGCTGCGCAAAAGCTTGTCTGATGTCGTCACAAGTCCAGTTTGGCAGCCCTTTCCTCTACCACAGCCTGTAATAAATTAACAATCGACAACGCTATCATGTGCTCAGAGCTTTATTCACTCCCACACGCTGTTGGCCTTCCTTTATCTAATCAATGGCAAATACAAATAAAAGATATCCCTTGAACCCGTTACAATCCGAGCACAAATATTAGTCAAGGATGTGGCCCTGGCAGTTAAACCATTGCTGCTCTACATTCAAAGCCTTTTTCGCGAAATGGGAAAGGACAGCGCCGCGGCAGCTGTCTTCAACACTCCAACGAATCAAACGCAACTCAATCAGCGTAAAGCAATTTGGAATATTCTTTGCCGCTCGAATTTCTGAAGACGACTGAGCCCCACAAATGTCAATCTCGATCACGCGGAGAGAAGGTGAATTATCTCGCTGTCCGACGATGCAACAAAACCAGCACGCGGCAAATGATTAAACAATTCCCTGGTCAAAATGTGAGGTAATTGATTGTAAAAGAGCTAAGAAGCTACCAGAGAAAGAACCGACTCTCGCTGGAAAAGCTGGCAGCAAAATCAATGGAAACAAATAAAAGGGGTCAGGCCTCGTGAGCAGAGGTGATGTGAATTAAATCGAAGGAAAGACTGTGGGAGATCGTACGCTTTACAGAGGATGTGAAATAAGTAATGACGTGAACGTACCGGCCACGTTGACTTTCTCCGGGTTGGTGGAGCTGGGCGTGGCCGTGCTGGTGCCGTTGGTCAGGTTTCCTCCGGTTCCATTGTAGATGTTTTCCACCTTCGATTCGAGCTTCCCCAGCCGCAGCATGATGTTGTCCAAAAGAACGGCCAGAGTCTTCTTCAGGTCTGCGCAAAAAGTCGAAGAAAATGCACACGTGTTGAACAGTAGCCTTGCACAATGAGCCGCTCTCCGTAGCGTTATCCCAATCTTATCAAGCCGAGACTGGTCAAGGCCAAAAACAGGGCTATGAGAACCACTGACTCACTACCGGGTCTCTCTGACAAACACCTGTTACTCTGGATAACCTCTGCCCCAGCTCTGACCCCGAGGTTGCAGGAAAGTCAGCCAGGCCCATCTTTATCCCTGATAGTGACATCGCTACTGCTGACCCCGGAGACCTTTCTTCACCTGTTCCACCAAGAGCTCCACAACAATGGCTGTATTGATCTGACAGAGGAGGGACGAACCTGTAACAAACAGTCCTCCGATAAACAACAACTTCAACGCCATATTGTAGATTTCATATCAAGCGCCTGTAGCGGCCGGTTTAATCTGCGGGAGCCTGACAGTATCCAGTTGTTTCTCTGGGCATTACAGGACGATCAATTCCAATCTGGAGTTTCTAATGAAGCCTCCCTTTGGGCCACCAGACTCTATTAATGGCGCGAATAACTTATTGATGCGTCTTCACGACCTGAGCTGAGCGGGATTACGTCTGTGTGCAGCTGCCTCCGCTACGGGGCTGCTTTCCTCCAGGACTTTGAACACGCTGTGGGGAGAACGCGGTTAATCTGATCAACCTTCTTTGGAATCAACACGTTTATAGTCTTTGAAAGGTAACGTGAGACTTTAATACGTCCAGCACTCACCGTAAGCCGTCATGCTGCCCACGTACGGCCCGTCCATCACGCTCTGGTTCTCCTCGGCCAGAGCCTTGATGTACCTCTTGCTCAGCTCCAGGATCTGCTGCTGCAAGACGGCGCTGCTCTCGTGCGTCGCCCTCTGCTGGATGGTGAAGTGCAGCAGCATCATGCCCCAGATGAAGCCGAAGATCACCAGGAAGAAGCCCAGTTTCTGGGACGAGAGCTTCCACAGAAACGGGGTGGCCATGGCGCGGCGGGGCAGGGCGGGGGGAGGGGGGGGGGGGTCGGATCAGGAGTTCAAACGGGGCATGGCCTGGGGGCGTGGCTGGGTTTCCTTTTCTGACGCATCCTCACGACTCGACACGCCAGTCCCACCTGAAGGACACACACAGCTGACGGTCAAACACATGTTGATCACAGTCTTGCACTTGTTAGAAACTGCAATACTGATCTAAAACAGCCAAATTCCTGATTATAAAGCGATCTGACTCTAAGCTCCTCCCACCTCCTCCTCTTTGCTGTGCAGCAGTTTCAGTAAAGACACAAATAAATGAATTCCGGTTTGTGTGGTTGTAGTGAAGGTATTTCTAGGTTTTTACTTCGTGATAAGAGGATTAAGTTTGGCACGAGATCGAGAATAGGGATTGATCTCGATACTGCTATTGGATATTGGAGCCGATACTGGAAAAAATACTAAATCGGTTATCGGCTACACATATCCGATACTGAAACCATACCAGTTTTGGCTCTCAACGCCTTAAAAACACAACACAACTGGGGAATCCGATCACTGAGTTAGTTTCAATCTTCGCCAATGTATTTTTGATCAACGCGCAGAATTCTGCAGTTAGCTGAAGCCAAGTGTTTGTATTTTAGCCTTAGAAATAACTGATCTGACATATTTGTAATGATCAGATCACTTCATGTGAGTTGTTTATATTAATGTAACTTAAAGCCTGTCATAAACCCAAGGATATTTAGTGTAGAAAAGTCACCCTTGTTAAATGTTTATCCAAGAGTTTATCGATAGATGTCATTAATAATTGACCCGTAACATGACAATAAAATATGACTCTATTGATCTTACAATGGAGAACAGTCAATAAAATGCTTCACTCAGAGGAAGCCACTTTTAAAAAAGTCTCTTGGTATCGGTAAATATCGGATATCGGCTGGCCAGCATTGGTATCCGTGGCAAAAAAAGCTGGATCAGTCTATCTCTAATTGGGAGGTGAGGAAAGTGTATCCTGGACACGGAATAGCCACTGGAGAGCATTCAAAGAGTAAAAAAAAACACAATTCACGGTATGTTTTGCTACATGGAACTAAAGCATGAACTGCCAAACCGAAATAATGAAACACAACTGCATTAAGATTGTAATAAGGTTTGTGATTCATTGCAACCAACCACACTAAGTTTTTGAACTATCATATGGCAAACAGGCCTCGTCTTGCTCCCACCTGCCTCGCTGCTTAACGTTCATTTTCCCCATTACTGTACAATCGGAGGCTCTAACTGACAGAGACAAGATAAAGCCCTGCAGACCGTGGTGTTAATTATGCAATAATGTAAGCACCACGGCGTTAATGTTGCCAAGAAAGGGGGCCAAAAACCTTGCAGCATTTGGCATTTGTGTACAGGAAAAGTGCCCGAAAAGCTCAGACTGGTAAATAGTTCAACAGCCGAGAGGAAACCAGTATAATCAGCGCTACACAAGTCTGCGGGGGGGGGGGGGGGGGGGGGGGGGTGTTGTGAGCATTTCTTTTCATTGTGATAAAGCACTATGAAGCTATTCTTTTACGTCTTGGCTTTGACATTTGGGATATGTTATAATAATACAAGACCGCGCAGGGAGATTGATATTCGTCCAACCTTGTTATTCCAAATGACTCCTGGATAGAAAATGTGTGTGCAGCAGCGTGCCACTGAGCTATAGGAAGTAAATGGATTACGTTTATGTGGATGGATTTGCCTGAACAATGACATTGTGGCATCATCGTCGCCATAATCATGTTCGGGCTTAACAGTAATACGCAGAAAGCCTTTGCCCTTGTTCGGTGCAGACCGGGCCAGATGGTGAAGTCGCTGGGAAAAAGGTGATCCACGTCGTTTAGTGAGACAATAGTGGCTTCTTCTGCTGATGCAAGACTCATTCAGGAGATACTCACGTCCAATGGTCAACATTACAATCAACGGCTATAGCTTAAGGATCATTTTTTTATGATAATGGAAAGGTAGCTACCATTATATCTTCCTATTTCTGAGACTAGACTGAAAAATGAACACCTATACTCTTCTATTGGTAGAGAAACAATATAATATCCCCCAGGACAAAACAAAAGCTTAGCCAGGAGTAGAGGTAGAAACCAGAAGCACCAAACTAGGACAAAAAACTAGGGCTATCCCCAACTCAAAATAACCCGGGGAGAGGCTCCATGAAGGTGAATATTTATTCCACAGCTCCAGGTTTAAGAGAGACTGTAGAGCTTGGCACACGGCACTCTGGATATAGCCCCGGTCATTAATGATGGATAAGGCCTGAAAAACTATCCATTCTGTCTCGGATAAAAAGCCCTGACTTCTCACGTCCAGGTGACGCCGGTTTTAGCCGACCGTGACCCGCTTTCCCAACCGGAAACGGGCGGATGGTTTTCAAACACACAAGCGCAAAACAAAATACAGAATTGTGGAGTGGACAGAAAACCTCCCAAGTTCAATGTTTGAGCTTCCTTTTTGTCCATTTCCTCTGGTTGGTGGGTGAGTGACTGTATGACTGTACTCCTTCATCTCAGTCTTTTTCTTATATCTCACAGACTTTCCCAGGACTTGGCGTCTTGGGGTTTTTCTTTTTTTGTCACGGAGCTTGTTTTCCCACTTGAACAGGTGGGAGATTTCAGCCCGTGGAGCAGCAGACAGTTGGCTGCGCAGACCGCCTCTCAGCGCCCTGGTTACTCTTCATTCAAGTCCGGCTGTGTAGTCCCGGTTTGAGTCCCTCTGGTCCTGCTGCTGCCCTTGACGCCTCGGTCTCTCTCGGTCCTCGCTTGCGTGTCCGAAGACCCGGCTCGGATCCTCGGTCATGTGTTTGCTGCCATGGCGACCGCAGTGACTCTGCATCTTAATGGACTCCTTCACACAAACTCCGCCTCTTAATAATTCATCAGGCACACTCCGCGGAAACGGGCGCGCGGCGAAAAGGAATATCTACGAGTTTAAATGCACGTTCTGCTCAATTTCTTAAAATAGCAACATAATGAAGTAAGATTTGAGATTTTTTTTTTTTTTTCTTCCCAGTACAGGGTGGATCTGGTTGAAGGATGATGATGGGGGGGACAGGCGAAACCAAAAGCGAAACCGCAGAGTCTGAGGAGGAAGTTTAGGAGGGCGCCGGGGGACAGACAGATCGATGCTAATGTGCGAACACTCGACACTGCGAGCTTCCTCATTTGAAGCACACCGATGAGCCTAAACATTACGACCGGCCCATCTCATTATTACACAGTGTGCCACTTAATTGGCCTAAAAAAACATGTCGCCCCAATTTACCAAACCTAACTGGTATCTATTTCTTTTTTGGTCAATACAGTGTTAAAGCAGAACTAAGTAACTCATGCTCCTAGAGGTCATAAGCGCCACTGCATTTTTTTGTACTCAATAATTGTCCGTGAGTAAATACAACGCTGACAGAGAAGACAAAGGGAGAGAGGGATATTATCCAATGTGCCACAACTAATTGACACAATGGAGATCATTTTTTCCACTCAAACTTGGCTGTAAACACTGCTAAAGCACACAGTTAGCTTTACCTACTAGCCTGTTAGCTTCTTCATGATTCCATTAGTGTGTATTGCACCTATAACCCAGAGGCAGGGAAGTTGTTAGGGTGGTTTTCTGGCCAGAGACACCAGGGGGTCCTCCAGAGGGACTACAAAAAGGATTTACTATGGAAAACAAGTTACTTAGTTCTGCTTTAAGTTCAATATTTAGTCAGATCAATACAGAGCTTTCACTCTCATTTTCTTCCTTGGACGACAATTGACTAGTTCTAAACCTTGACAAACAAAGTCTAAACCAGATCTTAACCCCAAGTCGTTCTCCTACAAACTTACTCAAATTCCTTATCTCACTTCCCACTTTTGACACTTCGACTTTGAGGTCAACTTATTTGCTGATCTCCTTTGGTTAGAGATGGTTAACCACGCATTCCCGCGAAAACAAACACCACAGTGCAGTGTCAAATATTGAAATCGGCTTCCGTGTGTTGGAAGGAGAAAGTGAGCTTTGACACTCCAGGAAGTCGAAGTATGAAAAACACTACTTTACATGGTGCCCAAAACTGTAGTCTCCTTTTGTCTGGAACGGAGTCCGGCCCAGAGAGGAACCATCTCAGCTGTTTAAGAGGAAGCAAAACAAGCTGAAATCGAGTGCAAGTTCAGAGATTAAGCGCAGGCATTTTCAACCTCAACAAGTGTGACAAAGCTGTGACCACAATCGTAAACCTATGATTATGACTTATGAGCAAGCACTTTATCTATAACATTTTAAAGGTGTGTCTCAAACTGCACCCTTTACGGTTGCAAGAATAACTGAAGCAAACAAAGACAAAATATTAGAAGAAAAATGTCACTTATGAATCTATTTAATCATAATACTAGTTCAAGAAACCAAAAGCATAATTTGTAGAAATGTATTATGCATTTCTTTATTTGTATCTTGTTTTTACATGGGGAACATATTAGTATATATGTTAGAGGATAACATTAAATCGCTATTTATCATACTGGGTCAGGCTGTACAGTCGTACTATCTCTGTCATAGCCTTGACTGTGGTGCTCAGGCGCCCACTCTCTGCCACTGAATGCTTGCGTATCAGTATGACGCTCTGAGAGGGTATTTATCCCTCTTCTGTGGAAGCATAGACAGACTTGAATGGTAGGACTAGCGCAATGTCTCGAGTTCATGTCTCCAGGTCCCGCACCGATGGCAAATAAACTATATTAGTATATATAGCAAGTCTAAAGCTAAAAAATGACAGAAAAAGGACTCTCTCTTCAAATATCCTTCAATAAACATGAAATACAATGATACAAATGATACAATACAAAAATAGTACTATATTAAATAAATGGGCTCAAAGAGGTATTGTTCATCTGTCATTTACCGAACGCCAAGTCGATATAGTAATTATCGTGACAGCCCTATGTGCATTCAGTTGAAAGTAAATGCCATTTTGAAGTGTTAAATGTCACAAAGTTAAGACGCCAGCAACAAATTAGCCAGGCTAGTTAAAGGTGCACTATGCAACTTTTTAAGTGAAAACAAAAATCTTAATATTTGTGTATATTTGACCTTGTAGTGACTCAGTGGCTTTATGGGTGCAGCATGGCACCTTTGCTTTCCCTCACAGAGGCCTTTATGACGCTCCACGATCAGTTGGTTTTATGGGTCCGTGCGTGAAACTGGCCAGAAACCCCAAAACAATTGATTCTGGAGCATCATAGAGGCCACTGTGAGGGAAAGCAAAGGTCCCATGCTGCACCTATGAAGTCACTTTGTCACTACTAATATACACAAATATTAAGATTTTTTATTTCACTTAACTAGCCTGGCTAATATGTTGCTGCCGTCTTAACTCTGTGACATTTAACACTTCAAAATGCCATTTACTTTCAACTGAAGTTCATAACCTTCTTTAGCAAAAATCCCCTCAAGTATGTCTCCAAAAGCACCGATTCCCAATTGGACTGAGAGAGATTAGCGAGGTATAAATGCCAACAGAAAACTAGCCCAGACTGCCCCGAATCAGGCTGTTTTAAAACTCAAATTCGAGCAAATCCTACAGGCTGGCATTAAATAACAGCAGCCATCACTGTCGCATCACATTAGGGATCGCTGGCTGTGGAAAGGCTGCAATTTTTGGCTTAGCGATCGGTAATCAAATCCACCGCACGGACAGCGGCGAGGTGTGTGCGGCCTGGGAGAAAACAAGACTCCTTTAATAGAGAAAGGCCAAATGTTCCACATCACCGCGTGCCATCCGTCGACAAACTAACCAGAGAGGAGGCTGCGTTTACTCAGACGAATGTTCTCAGGTTCTTTATCATCAAAACGAGGCCTTGGGCTGGTATTTAGATTGTGTTCCAATCTGAGGTTTATGTTTTCACATCAATTCTTTACTATCTTTGACTCAACCTTTATATAAAGCGGGAGAAGAAGTCTCACTGTGATAGCGGATCTCCTTTTGTCAAGAGAGCATGGCAGAAGTTACATAAAATTGTACTCTCACTAAGAAGTAAGGAGCAACAGGTACAGGTGCTTCTTTCTCGGTCAGAAAACGGAAATGCCTTTTGACTAACTGCTGAACTAATATGAAGCATTAAAGCTGCAATCACACATACAAAACGTCTCTATCTCTAACCCCATGGAGACAAGATAGTTTGTTACTTGCAGATGACATCACTTAATGAAGCTAGATAGAATAAAGCCGTGATAAAGAAGACAAATAGAGGATCACACCACACTTAAATCTTGTATCATCTCCCTCACCAAGAAGCACCGCAGCTTTCACTCCAGCATATAGTCACTAACTCCCATTTAACATGTGATTTCTTGCCTTCAAATCTCCCTTAACCCTCGATTTATAATCCCGGGAGCTCCAGGGGGGGGGGGAGAGAAAAAAATCTCGTCAAAGAGGCTCTTTATACCGGCGTCAGTGCAACACCTCAAGATAGTAAAGCAGCCTGTGTTCAACATGAGCTCACCCAGACTACACTACAGCATGAGTATGTGTGTGTGTAAGGGAGGGGGGGGGGTTGAAAAAGGTTATTGTTGTCCAAATCCATCACAAGAATTACAGCAAAACATGCAAACGATGAGATATGATGTTGGGCATGTTTTTATCACGTCAATGCCAAAACGCACAAGCATTTCCAGACGTTGCTCCCTCTCAATGCGGAAATAAAACCTCATCCATGCATCATTTAACCAGCTAAACTTTCAATTTCAACCTTGCCATCTATAACACGTGCTACAAAACAGACATGGGTGCAGTTTATGTGATTATAATAACAGGTTAAGGACAAAACGTCTCCACGGTGACGGCTTTACGCGCTGTGCCTTTGCTTGCCCGTCCTTACTTTAACCATATGGCGACGCTATCAAATCTAAAACACTGTTTGTTCTGCTGACGGTGAGATTTCCCTCGTAATTCATTCACAGCCGCCGTCAAAAAGCCTTCGCCACCGTGTAATAACAAGCGGGAGTCCTGCGCCCTCAGCTGCGCGTGAACACCACCGTCCCCAAATGGTTGTAAAACGCAGCTAGCTTTGACATTAGCCTTTAACCGTTATGTTGTTACCCATAATAAAGGCAGCTAGCCGCTTTGTAGGCACCGCATACTCCCGTACCCCCTTTATTAGCTTCGCTTTGAGGCTTAGGACGGGCTCTGGTTGCTATTTCCCAGCCGCTTTACCCACATGACAACAAAACGCACCGCAATGACAAGTCCCATCCACACACACTGCGTCTGTTTCGCCGCCTAGCTTCAACAATAGCGCCCCGAAAAAATCGCACCCCGCCGCCTTCGCATCGCAAAACCATGACTTACGGAGGCTTCGGTATGGAGTCGCCGGACGGGATTCGCGATTCACCTGGGGTAAAGTTTGTGGAAATGTCCGAAAGAAGGAGACGGCGGGGGGAAAGGCGTCGAGGTGGTGTTGGAAGGACTGGAGCGATGAGATTCTTCAGGCGGAGAGCACGAGTGTGTTTGCTCAACGCTCAGCCCACTCCACAGCACGAGCGCAGGGACCGTCAGCGTGTTACCGCCCCCGAGCGAAAACGAAAAATGACGGAAATCGTGGAATCGCTGCATTTTTGTGACGTTGCATAATAACTATCCGTGGAGTTTGTGTAGATAAGTTGTCTATTCAAAAAGAGTAATTTAAACCTCCAAAGGTTATTTGAAGGGGATTGTTTTTTGTTGCGTTAATTTTGTGGCGGACATGGAAGCAAACATTGCTTCAGGGCCCTAATATCCAAAAGTGCACCAATCAACATGACATTTTTAACAGTTTAAAAACAATTAAAACAAATAAATATAACTAAAATCTACATAGGATGATACACAAGCGTGCGTGCAAATGCAATAAAATCAAATACTTTTAATTTTTCTTCATTTTGTTAGCTAGATAAGAGCTAATAACAGTTGTGGATGACACCGTACTAAATATATGGGCACAGTTTCTATTTTTCTTTAATTGATTAGTTTATTTGTTTATATAAGTATTGTTAATATAAACCTTTAATTGCAAAATGACTGACGCTCCCTAACTGCTAGTTCCTGCCTGTTCGTCTTTTAAAAGTGTAGCATTTGCCTCCCTCTGCTGGTAATGCGCTGTAATTGCAGCTTAGTATGAGAATGACATGTATAATGCTTCTTATTTAAACACATTTAAACGTTTAACCCCTTAACTCCCAACTGAACAGAGCACATTTTCTCCAGTTTGGCTTTACCCCAATCCAAAAGCTTCTGGAAAAAAGGTGTGAAAATAGTGATAAAACTGAGACGAAAACAATGATGAAAATGTCACAAAAATGTCACAAGGAATTGACAAAAATGTGAAGAAAAAAGGACAAAAATGTGACAAAATGTGACCAAAAAATGACAAAAAAATGACAAAAATGTGATAAAAATTTGACAAGATAATTTAAAAAAATTGACGAAAAAATGACAAAAAAATGACAAAAAATTGACCCAAAAAATGACCCAAAAAAATGACAAAAATGTGACAAAATGTGACCAAAAAATGACCAAAGAAAATGACAAAAATGTGATAAAAAATGGACCAAAAATGGACCAAAAAATGACAAAAAAGTTACAAAAATTAGATCTGATATCTGATAACGTGAGGAAAAAGATCTCTCAGTTCAGGCGGGAGTTAAGAGGTAAAAAGAAGGGTATGTTGGAGTTTTTGGTTAATGTTTACTAAACGTTAGGCCTGCCAATTGTCCAATCGGAATCTAATGCTTTGAGTCTATCCAATGTTTTAAAACCAGTATAAACCAATATGAAAAGGCTGCCCAGCTCATGTTTTATATTCAGTGCCATTTTGAAACTGAAAGTATGCATGCAACAAACCTTTAACCTATTTCTGTGAATGTCATTTGTCTTTCTTTACCATTTACGTGGAGCTATACTCTCCGAGCAATAACAAGGCCAGCGCAGTTTTTGAGAAAATAGATTTATTATGCAAATAATCATCATATACACAATAGCGTCATGGTTCTATCATTGCAGATTTCGAAAAGCATGTTTCACACAATGTTCTAATATCAGCCTTAAAGCTTTGCATAGGTGCCTGTCTATTATTCATAACTTACCTTGTACATCTATGTTACATTTAAACATATATAATTTACAGACGTAGGAGCAGAGGCGGGCGAGGGTTAGCTTTTCCCAGGGCACTCAAGAATTAAATCATAATAGCATCAAAAGTGTGGGCTGTTTCCCAATACACTTCATTACTGCCTTTGTTAAACACAAGCATCTTCAGTTCACATGGAATAGCATTATGAAGCAGATTATAAAACAATGCAATAGACACAAAAACAAATGGGAAGTGTCCAATAAAAAGATTAATTACTTTGGCTGAGGCCGGATATAGTCAACGACTGCTGCTCTGCAATTCAGAATGCAACCAATAAATCAGCATAATAAGGGAATTACAACTATATGCTATTGAAAATGTACTTGTTCACAGTTGTACGTTGTTAATTTGTCTCTGCAGAGGAACACAGTGTAGACATTATTCAAAACAGTGGTTAGCTGTGTGCTAGACTGTATATAAAGATGGAGTATTTGCAAGAAAACAATGAAATTTCACCAGGAATATAATTTACTTTGCTTGATTTTGTTGCAACATAGCATAAAATCCAATATCCCGCAGATGTAGAGACACAATTGGATGCACTAAATGGAAAACTGGGGCCAGAAAAACATTGGAAAGACCCACTTAAGTGTCCAGTGTCCATCTATATATACAGTCTGTGTTTTTTTTCTTGTTGTTGTTGTTATGTCTAGCTTATTTGCCCAGCCTCTTGGCCACGTCCTTATAGGCCAGCTCGATCTCCTCGTCGGCGGGACACGTGTTGCTGAATTCGTCCCGGCTGTGGGCGTTGCTAAGGTAACGCAGCACCCCTCTGAACTCGGACGGGATGTTGTAGTTTCTGTATTTCTTCGCCACCACCTGAATATAGAAAATACATTGATGAGCCAAAACATTATGACACATACATTACATTATTGATGGTGTCTTTCTTGTTCCTTGTACCAGGTCTAAACCCAGGCTTTGGTACCACTGATATTGAGGGTGCACCCCATAAGAGCAAAGGAGAAAACAGGTCTAGCCCAAGATTAAACCCAGTCTAAAGCAATGAATGAATTTATTATTGTGTCTTGCATCAACACTGTATTTCCTTTCATGGGCTTGTGAGACAGCAACACGAACAAAAGACCAGATGCCAGACAATAGGCACAATAAACAATACAATACAACTTACTCAACTATGCAAGTCTGCCGCCTCTTCCAGACTTCACAAACAAAAGGAGCCAGTTGAAACGCATTAGAATGAAACATCCATTTCATGTCGTCGTCGTCGCTGTTGCAAAACATTTCAGGCTGAAGATGAGTTTCATTTTCCACCTCTCCTCACGCAGACAGTTTACAGAGTCCGACCTTTTCTGGAGTTTGAGTAAACCTTCCAGTAAAGCCAGGATTCCAGTACACAGCTGAGCAATGACAGACCTCTGGAAATACCGTACAAGACCTGCACTGAACATGGTACTAAAGGAGTCCTATAACCCAGAACTAATGTAGGTCAAAAGTACCGAACCAGGATCAAACCTGAACAGACCTGGAGATGCTCTGTCCACTATCACAATTTCACAATCCCTCTCAAGTCCTTCAAACACATAAAAAAAATAAAAAATCCTCTTCTTTTACCTTGACAACATGGAGCTTAGGAAGAAGATTGCAGTCGGCCAAAGTCAGCTCATCTCCATCTAGGAACTTGCGTTTGGACTCGTGGCCACTGTGGTCCTCATCGGCCAGCGGACTGACCAGGTACTCGTCCAGCTGTGACAGTGCCTTGTCCAGGCTTTTCTCCAAAGCTGTAGGGAAGAAAAACATTAGTGTATTTTAGTCACACGTGTCCTGATTCGGACAAAGACTACTACAGCTGCTGTTCGAAACTTTACCTTTATGTTTATCCGGCCTAGTATTCTTGACGTAAGCTGAAAATCTTGCAAATATATCATTCCCTGCTGTGTTGGATTCCCGGTTTCTTGCTGCGAGTTTGGGATATCTGAAGAAGATACAGACGTCATTATCAATTCCCTATAAGTGGCACTTTTTAGTCCGGAAAATAGGGTATGTTATATTTTTGCTTGTGATTCGTACTTCGGTGGCGCCAGCTCGGCCTCCAGATACTCCTCGATCTTGTTGACATCAGTCAGGACCTCCCCCTGGAAGGTGAGGAACGGAGGGTGTGTCCCCGGGGCCAGGTTGTGGAGGTCCGCTGGTTTCCTGAGAACAAGCAGACATTAGAGTGAGGGACGCATGGTTTTGATCATCCATGAGTTTCAGTCACTTTACACCATTCACAAGTTAGAGTATTTGATGAATTTTTAATTACTAGAGCAACGATTCCCATGAAAGGCCTGGTAAAGCAGACAGATCCAAGTTGGCAAAGGACTTTTAATATCACTATAATTTTGAGTAGTAGAGTGGATTGCGACGCAAGCCTTTCCCAGAAAACTTTTTTCAAAATGGAGGTAATGAAACGAGGAGAAACAGTACCAAAGTCTGTTAAAATGGCAGTTGTTTGGATCATAATTTCAGCTTTAATGACTCTTAACCCCCACCCCAACCAAGCACATTTCCTCCAGTTTGAAATGACTCAAATTTAAAAGCTTCTTGGAAAAAAGTGTGGAAATAGTGACAAAAATGAGACGCAAACGATGAAAACCCAAAAAAGAGCAACTAAAAACTCCCCCAAGTCCTGTCATGTGACTTACATAAAAATGCGATGAAAATGTGACAGAAAAGCCACAAAAAAGTGATTGAAAAACAAAAGAATAAAAAAAAAAAAGTGACAACAACAGGCCAACCATGTGGGACAAAGATCCGTTTAGATCAGTTTTGTAGGTCTTAGCTTTCAAATGAGGCATTATTCTGACCTATAGGCTCATTTCCAGAAGCGTTAGGATTTGGGTAGAGCTGAACTGGAGAAATGCACTTGTTAAGACTTTAATGGCTTATCTAATAGCTATTCAATAATGATTTTTTTTTGTGGGAAAATACAGTATTTTGCATTGCACATACATTTATTTTCTATTTTGGTCATGGCGAAGGTAACGGTGGATCCCAAAGCTAAATCATTTGAGTTGAGGGTTTGCACATGTGCTCATTTATACATGAGGGAAATGCCATCTCCATACCTTCCATACAAACATAAGGAGGCTGATGAAGTGGTAGTGATTTGTGTAGCTTGTAGCGCCTGCAGCGCCCTGGTCAAATCACAGCACCGTTTGACTTTAACACCGGTCCGTGCGATCCGTAACCGAAGCTGCTAAGTGCTCCTGACCTCCCGTTTGTGTACAGTGTAACTCGACGCGGCCTCTCTCACCTCTTCAGGTCGACCGTGGTGACGTTGAACACGACCCCTTTCAGCCACAGGATCATGAAGAGGCGCTGGGAGAAGGGGCAGTTTCCGATGCTCTCCCCATCGCTCCCCGCCTGGACGTAAACACAAACAAACACAGGGTTTACATATCAGCCAGTTAAAATTACAAAAAACAAACAAAAAATATATATAGTCATCTTATTCTGCAGTCTGTGTGGTCACCAAGCAGCGGTTCGTAAACAGGAAGTAGCAAGTCAAGTGTACTACTATTACTACTACTACTACTATTACCACTGCAGCTGAATATTAACCATACATCTGAATACAAAGCAACACCACAATCATTTCTACAACCATTATTCCTTCTCCATCCGCAGCTTCCACCACTTCTAATGAAATACTTCTACTTCAATAATTATAATAACATTACGTGTGTAGAATGTGTGCGCACAAAGCTGCAACAGGACACTGTAATGAGACCCAAGGTCCGACATTAATAATCCACAACACTTCCATTAGCTGCTTCACTGCCCATTCTGATATTTGCTGTGCGTTTTGTATCAAATGATCAGTGAATACATTTACATAATATACGGTGACACTATAGACTGTCATAGCCTACGTTCCAACACAAACTTTAATGAATATTTATGATCTTATTTTCAATTTTAAAGCATTTTATCCCCAAAACACAAAGCAATAATGATCTAAAATGAAATTGAAAGATGTGATTCAAATCATTAGCTATCAATATTAATGTATTGGTCTTAATTTATTGATAAGGGGAGAGAAAGAGAGAGATTGTGTGTGCACGTGGGTGTCAGGTTAACACATGGAAAATCGGCAACAACAACAAGGCATGCACAGCATTAAAGGGGCCACAACCAAAACAACAGGAACAAAAGTTAGTAGAACTAATGTTAAAGCGTGTAAATCTTCAGTGGGAGGTTATGAAAATGCACAAATAAAGATGAATAAATCCACACATATCTGACTCTTAAAATCCCACCTTGACAAAAAGTTCAATATCAGGATCTTTGTCTCCAGAAGCCGTCATTGTTTCAAACAAAAAAAAATCCTCAAAACGAGTCTAGAGCCAAGTCCAAACCGGGTCTGGTCCCATTGTAGCAGCCAGTCCTGGTCGAGTACAGGACAGTCACGAGCCGCAAAGTGTAAAGTGTGACAGGGGTGCAACTTGTACCGGACCGGGGCGTGACTGTCCAAAAATAACCCCCAAGAGGAGAGAGAGAGAGGGAGAGACAGGGCCGGGTGACTTTGAATCATCCTGAATCGTCAGGGGTAAAGAGTGTCATACATGTTTTTGACTTATTCATGTCTGAGAGAGAAGGATCGGAAGCTTTGGTTACTTAGTGTAATGGCAAACATTGCTGAGTGAGTGGCTATTTGATGTCATTGCTTATTAGTAGGTATTAATTAATTGTATTTAAATTGACAAATACCTATAATGTACAATGAATAATAACAATATCTTACATTAAGTACTTACATTTATGATGTAATGGCCTGACATATCACTGTTATTATGAGGCAACTGAAATCATTATCTTATCTAAATGACAAGCACATCTAAATGAATAAATGAAAAAGATTAGCTGTTCCTCCTTAATGCTATCTTTTGGGTTTGATGTGGGATATTTTTGTCTAGGTTCCCTCCTGACTTTCCCTCATTAACTTTAATCAATATTTACACCTTCTTTTAGATCTAAATGCCACATTGTTGAATAAAAGGGGTCCCAGGATCAACCCCTGGGGAAGCCCACAAGTCAAGTCCATTTGGTTTGAGACACAGCTACCAATTTCAACAGATTACTCCTTTGATGTGGGATATTTTTGTCTAGGTTCCCTCCTGACCCCATGGTATCAAGAAATGGCACTGGTCTTAAAGGATGGCCAAGGGGTTTGATCAGAGCACACATGCCAGGCTCTGTCCTCAGCATTGTGAAACTGATGAACCTGCTCCGACAACTTTCTAAATGTCTTTCCCTAATCTTCCTTTGAGAACGACTATCAATCTTTAACCAAATCTGTACACTCACAAAAATTAACTTTAATCAATATCTACACCTTATTTTAGATCTGAATGCCACATTGTTGAATAAAAGGGGGCCCAGGATCAACCCCTGGGGAACCCCACGAGTCAAGGTCATTTGATGTGAGACACAGCTCCCAGTTTCAACAGATTACTCCTTTAATGTGGGAATTTTTTGTGTCGGTTTCGTCTTAACCCCATAGTATCAAGAAATGGCACTGGTCTTAAAGGGGGGGTATTATGCAAAATTGACTTTTTCAAGCTTTACATCATGTTATTAAGTCATTCCCTCATTAAAAACATGCCTGAAGTGTTGCCTTAGCACATTCACGTATTTTCGAGTAATCTGTAGAAACTCTGATGGCGGCCATTTTAGGGATAAAACGCCTGATTCCTTCAGGAAACGCCCTCGACCTCCAGGATACGCCTCCGACCTTTCGTCACCAGCCGAGTAACCAACCACTGCTCCTCAGCAGAACCCCCTCCCCACTGATGCCACAGACAGCGTGTGGAGGGGGCGTGTCGGAAAGGGTCAGAGGTTCTTAAAGAGACAGAGACCTATTTCAAGACATTTGCTACAGCCATTTTGAGAGAGCAATTTTATACAAGGCAGTTATTCTAATTTACTGCATTTACAGACCAACAGAAGGTTTGGTCATCATTGTAGTGTGCTATAGACTGGTGCTATGTGGCTGAAAAAAGCATAATACCCCCTCTTTAAAGGATGGCTGAAGGGTTTGACCACAGCACACATGCCAGGCTCTGTTCGCAACATTGTGAGACTGATAAACCTGCTCCGACAATGTCTCTCCCCACACTTTCAGGCTGCTATCTGTACAATCTAATAAATACATCTAAATAAACACATCAAAACATCAAATGATTAATATTTCGGCCAAACAGAATGATTACAAGACATTAATGCTGCAACATTGAAAGGTAAATCACTCCTTTATCCACCCCCAGGAAGTTACTCCCAATCTGGATTCAAAGTGTGAGATTTATGGCCTTACTTTATTACCTCTGGACCTTGGATTATAACACGCACTCAGATATACACAGTGTGAATATGGGCGAGCAGGAAGAGCAGATTCAAACCACGCAGGGGAAGCTGTGAGTACATTCACCTTAACATGCCAGATCACATGCACATGCTAAAGGAACCATCCCAGCAGTGACTAAGATTCCTGTTATATTTAGACACAGACTAAGCCCCCGCCCCATTTTCAGGATGACTCCCCCCACTCATGACGCTGGCACTAAAATTAGGGTCAAAGGTTCTCAAGCGGTGGTGTGGGTTCAGTGAGTGGCGCGTGGGGTTCATCTTGTCGTAAACCAGTTCTAGTTGGTCAAGATAAAGTTTTTGTTTTGGCTATGGTTTATGCAGTTCTGGTTTAGCCCCAAAAATGTTTAAATAAATGGGGAAAATGTGGGAAAAATTCAGACAAAAATTGTGAAAATCATGGGAAAAAAATCTGTAAAAAAGGGGTAAAATCGGAAGGAAAAAAGAAGAAAAATGGGGAAAATGAAGCAAAACATCAGAACAAAAATGAGGGAAAATTGGGAGAAAATGTGACAAAAAATAATGAAAACAAAAAAAAAAAGAAAAAAAAAGAAAAATTAAGGGAAAAATGGAGTGAGGAAAAAAAAATAGGCAAAGAATCTGAAAAAAAAGGAAAATTGGAAGGAAAAAAGTGTAAAATGAGGCAAAAAAATCAGAAAAAAAAAGGAAAATTGGGAGGAAAAAAGTGTAAAATTAGGCAAAAAATCAGAAAAAAAATTGGGAAAATTTGGGAGAAAATGTGGCAACAAAATAATGGAAAATGGGGAATAACAAAATTATGAAAAATGGCGGGGAAAAGTCCTTTATCTGAGCTGAAACAGCCAAGTCGTGGTGACTTTGTTCCTAGTGCCGAATGTTGCCCAATTTCTTTCTATAGGTACATTTTACAACATGCAGGGTCACTTTCACAGGAATGCTAAAAAACTAGCCTGTAAGTTCATGAAATATACAAATTCTTTATAATTAAATGCACCGTGTTTTCCCCCAAAGTTAAAAAGAGTTAAAAACATACTTAAGGGGGACAAAAAAGCGTGTTCCACTTGTAGAAAATCTGGTACAGTTCTAAAATGATAACAGAAGCCTATAATGTAGAGGAGACAATGTTAGTTAATGTTTTACCCATTAGAGATAATACGAACATGCCCAATGCCGATATATAATCAACTCAGTGATACACCACCAACTGTGCTCAAGATTTCATTATCAGACCTAAATGACACATTATATTTGGCTTTATTTAAGCAGATTCTCTTTATCAAGGGAGTCCTGGCCCCAGCGTGGACCCTATTGTGCATGTTTTTACTCGGTATTGGAAACAGGAGCGCCACATCATGCTTTTACCTTAGTATAGAGTGTGACTTTGGGCTCGTTGCTGTCTGGCTCTGGCTTCTTCTCCTGCTCTTTCTCAGACGCCGATGACGAAGAGGATGAAGAGGATGAAGAAGATGAAGACCGGCGGGACGTCCCACCGGTGTCCACCTCGTCTTGTTTCCCATGATCGTCCCAGGACATATCCAAGGTGGCGGGGACATGACTCTCCAGCCGCTCTTCTTCCTCCTGGATCCGCTCCTCCTCCTCCTGGATCCTCTCCTCGATCTCCTCCACCAAATCTTTCACCATGTCTTCTTCGTCGGACTTGGAAGAGGAAGATGATGAAGAGGAAGATGATGAAGAGGAGGCACTGTCCCGTCTGAGCTCTGTAGACAAAATAAGTAAGATTGGTTGATTAAGTAGTACTTTAATAACTGTACCGTTGTCGAGATCTGAATACCACATTATTGAACAAAAGGGGTCCCAGAATCAACCCCTGGGGAACCCCACAAGTCAAGGCCATTTGATTTGAGACACAGTTACAAATTTCAACAGATTTCTCCTTGTCCTCCAGATGGGACTTCACCCATTTGAAATCAGTGCCAGAGATCCCCACCCAGTCCTGCTTTGGATTCGTTCTACCCACCTGAGGCCGGTGGATGGGGCGGGGGTGAAGAAGGGGGCTCCGGTATCCCCTCAAAGCTGCGTCCCGTGTTCTCGTACTCGTTTGCCGCTTCTTCGTAGACGGACTCGTAGATGCCAGAGCTGGGATTTAGATGGACATCGTAAGTCCTCTCACTCAATTCGTCAGGGGTCTCGTACACGGCCATCTTGGGAAGGTGAAAACACACAGGTAAAGACAACGGCGTGCGATCCGCAAAGGTGGAGTGATGGTGTATGCCAGAAGTGCCTACCTTATCAAAGGGGACGCTCTGGAGGACTTTGGACAGTGATCAGCCATGCCAAGAAGATAGAGGGAGATTCTTAAAGGAGAACGCAACAAGGCTAACCTTATATGGGCAATGCTGGATCTACATCACCATGCTAGTTTTGATAGGAGTAGTAAAATATGCTCAAATAAACAGCATATATTTTTGTTAAAGTGGGAAAACGCAAAGGAAAAAGTAAAATAGAAAAATAAATGTTTTGCGAGAGACGGGGCCACCTACTACTCAAAGCATGCAGTTGGTCATAAAACTGAGCATACCAGATTGACTTGGCAGATTTCATTTGCCTGCAGAATGTGTAAAGGTTGTGAAAGAGGAGTGGCCCTCATAAAGCAAGACTGAGATTTTGAAAACATATGTGGAGACTTGAGACATTAACAGAATTGTGTTAGAAATGTCAACCATTGTCCCAATTATAGCTAAGGCTTGTATTTTCAGCATATTCAGTACATAAAATCCTAATTGTTTCAGAAGCAAACTATTGAGAAAGAAATAAAACAAAGTAGTATTGTCCTGCCCATAAAGAGTTCCCTAAACATAACTTCATCATTTGCTGTTTTTACAATGAATAAAATCGAATAAAATCAGTTAATCAGAAACACTGTTGTTCCCTGATCCACATTGTTTTACTGCCACCTAGAGGTTACTGTCTGTAACATCATACAGCAATTAGTTCTCAAACCCTTTAAACCAGGGGTGTCCAAACTTTTTTCATGGGGGGCCGCATATTGAAGCGTACACGGGGTGAAGGGCCGTAGATCAGTAGTTAGTGCCGCAAAACCTTCGACTAGCAGAGGTTTAAATTGTGCCCCACACCTCTATTCAGCTCTGTCTCACAATAAAATGCTAGTTGTTAGGTTAGAATTGTATAGAATTATTACATTTCAAATAAAAAGGTCCATCTTTGGTGATGTGTACCGATACAGCAAGAGGCCGAGGGCCACCATAAATTGGTCTGAGGGCCGCACTTTGGACACCTCTGCTTTAAACCAAGTACTGTATATGTAGTACAAACAACAGTTGGGGATATCTGTAATTGAGTTTTCTCTAGACAAAACATCTATTGAAGATATCTTGAATTGAGTAAACCTAATAAAAATGAACTGTGGATATCTGCAACATAATTAAAGATATCTTCAACTACATTGTTGCTTGTAATAATTACAGTTACAGATATCTGTCACTTAGTTTTGACAAGTCACAAAGCCTATTAAAGAAATCCATATTTGTTTGAGTATAGTCAAAAAGCAGTTTTGTATATATCTAAAACATTTTAAAGATATCTTAAATAAAGTTGAGTTTTAGATATCTCTAATTAGAATTATGTCTAGTAAAAATTACATCACGGATATCTATAATGACGTCATCCATAGAAATGAACGGGAAAGAATATAGTACAAATGATGTAATGGAAATCCAAAATTATATTGAGCAGAGTAGAACTATATTTACAAATATCTGTAATTATAGTTTTTACTAGTGAAAACTGAATTGGAGATATCTGTATTACATATCCAGTATTTTGATTAAACGTTAAAAGGGCCTGCCATACAAGTACCACTGTAAACCAAGTCTAAACCTTGATGAACGTTGATGAATTCACATTGGTTCGGAATGTAAAATCTGCAAAACAGTTTTTAATACACGCTTGCATCTAATTAACAGAAGTATAAAAAGCATTACATAAAGGTTTTTAAACATTATAAATAAAAGCGATTCCACTTTTTGCAGAAAATTATTGAGCTGCGAGAGAATTGGGTGGATACAGTTCAAAAGAAAAACTTGCTGCTTTCGAGAGAGTATTAAAAATGAATAAAGATCCTAGTCATAAATTTTAAATGCATTACTGTTGGGATTGCAAAACCGCAAAATATAAACAGTTATGAGGAAGGTTTAAAAACACATATATATGAAAGTATGAGTTCTCTTTTACTTGTCAGTCTCTTACAAATGTCCAAAGCTTGATCACGATAATATTATAAAATGTGAGGATTGCAGGCTCAAGTTTGTTGCTAGAGCTGCGCAGAGGAGAGCTCGAAGCAAAGATGGCGTTGCTTTCGTTTCGTGGAACCCAGAGGTTGCAGATGTTTCCTTCACAGCAGGAGGAGCACACCTTAAAAAGATCGAGATTGCTTTAGATGTCACCACATTTGCCACAGAAAAGGTGAAAGAAACTTGGGAAGATTTTGAAGCTTCCTGGGAACTTTATTTGTTCTTATTTGAAGCAGGAGTGAGTCTAGGAATCTGGCCATTTTATACTCACTACTGCCACCTCAGGTCATACGTGTAACTGCACCTTCTATATTAAGCTCGTGCATGACGGCAATTCGGACCGAAGTAACGACTTTTTGAGTGACAGTGCAGGATTTTGGGCTCATTCTACACATTAGGACATGGCTGGAACATGAAAGGGGGAGAAAAATACATAATTTTAACATTTTCAAACTCAGTATAGTCCCTTAAACAAATGCAGAATCATAAGTATACGTATTTTTGTACTATATAAAGAAACAGAAACATGGAGAGGAGTAAAGTGGCTCAACAGCCCATAAATACTTTAAAAAACGGACAATGCTAACCAGGATGCTACGCTAGCTTCATGCTACATATTCTAACGCTAGCAAAGTGATGCTAACAAGTGCCGTTTTTTGCTTCTACTGAACAGTTTCCTGTGAAAAAACCTCCATGTGGACCCCATTTTGGCTTGTCCTTATGGGTGTGTGATTAATATGTTTATAGTCTGTCAGAAAACTGCTAAAAATAGTGGAAAATTGTGATTCCCATGAGAGGTTTTCTTCTTTAGAAAGTATTTGCCACTAGATGAGAAATACTATGGGCTGACAGACCTGTTGTCCGTTGATGGTGAGGGGAGCACATCCAGTGAAGCTGCACTCGTGAAGACTGGCGCAGCGCTTGGACACGGACAGGCTGTTTCCATCAGAGTCCATAACGTGAAGAGTGTAGCAGTATCTCGTCTCTGTAATATTGTTTATAAGGATAAGACATGATGGAAGAGACACAAGACAAAGTTCATATACCTTTGGGACAGTAGCGATCTGGAGCCCAGCGGTTACACTCGTAGTTGTCTCTCGCCTCTTGGCACGTGAAGCACTTGAAGCCTCCGGGATGGGGAGTGGCTGTGGACAACGAAAAAGAAAATAACTCATCTACTTTTAGAGGGGGTCAAAGTGAGGCAAAATCTTACTTGATGGGTGTAATTGAACAATATCCTTCGCTGTAAAGTCTCGAGCTTCAGCGTCCTTTATCCATTTGGCAACAGTCGAAAGCAATAAGACACAAGTCACTGGCCAAGACTTCATTGTGGGTCGTCCAAACACTGCAGAAATTGGCAAAAAAGACAAAAAAAATTGAAATACTTGCCTGCTTTACACAAAAAAAGAAATGATGCCAGTTTCAATAAGCTCCCCATGGCACATACAGTGATCTGTGCCTGTTATTGGGGCGTAGATAATGCAAAGAAAACAAGCATTTAGGAGCACACTGCTCTTCACCACAGCGCCTCGGGACATGCCACATAAAGTGAAGGCATCTCAAGTCAATGCACAAATCTGCACTGGTCCGGTTCAGACGCGAAACCAGGTCAATGGCTTCTGCCTCATACTGTAACTGGGAGCATCCACCATGTCAGCTATTTGCATAATAGTCCATAGTAATGTTGGAGGAGCATGGCAACAGAAGAAGCCAAATATTCTATCCTGTAACTCGAAATTGGTGCTAAAATCCCTGAGACAGATCCGATTCTATTATGTTTACGCAAAAAATGTGGCACCGCAGACTAAAGCTCAAATCCAGTCTGGTGCTTGTGGTAATTAAGCTCCTTACAGAGGCAAGGCAGCTGTATGGCTCTACTGTATGAAAGCGAGATTAGCTTTGAACCAGGGTCCAGACCAGGGACCTCAAGAGGCGGATTAGCCCCAAAATCAGAGCGTTTCAATGGGACAGACTTTATTAAACCCTGGCTTCAATCAGGTCCAAGTGACCTCTCCAGGACCTGCGTAATTGAATGTAAAGGACACTCGAAAAGACTCAATCTTCCTCTCTAAGACCCTAATAAAATAAACCGGCAAGAAAGTGTAGATACTAAGAGAGAAAAAGATAGACAGCTGTAAATTGTTGATAATGTCTCTTTCTGGTCACACTGGTGTCACAGACTTATACATAAAAGCCTCTTAGTATTATTTTATTGCGCAAAATAGAAATCTGCAATAGCCAAAACAATAATTTGAAGAATGAAAAAAAGATAAAATGTGTTTTTTTTTTTGTTTTCTGTTTTTTTACCCCTTGGAGGTAGGTATACAACATAAATACATTTGCTAAAATCTAGTCCACTACACTATTAATCTGCACGTGCGTTTACAATATGCAGTAGCAGTGCTGATGAATTTACATAGGAATTAAATAGGTTACGGTGGGGGAAAAAGGCGACATAAAACTCACCTTGTATTAGTTTGCGGTTTAGGACAATCTAATTGCAGTCTGAGGCTCCAAAGATCTTCTGCAGATGCGTGACTGACTGTGCGCGCCCGGCTTTTCCCCCCTGTGTATTCTAAAAAAAAATTTTTTAAAGTCAATCCTTCGTAAGAGAAGATAGGATTCAAATGCATCGCACCGCGAGAGCATAAAACATTGATTTTCTGCATTAAAAGCTACTAAATAATTCAATATTTATATTAGACCCGCCTTTAACACGGATTTGAAATGCTGATTGGCTGCCTGAGAGGCTACAGCAAGCGGTTAGTAAACACAACATTCACCGCTTCAAAATAAAAGCATTTTAACCCACAAAGCATCTCGTTTGGTTTTTATACTTTTTCAAGATTGTAACAATAGACCAAATGAGCTAAAACTACAAGAATTTGTATAGTTTTGTGGCCAATGCGTCTACAAATTAAGTTTAAGAGCGCTCGTGCATGAGATACAGGAAGTAGCAAACATAGATACCGGATGTTGTTGTTAGCTTCTTGATTAGCTTGACAGCGCCCCCCTTTCCTCTCATTTCGAGGAAGTTCATTGATAATGTCGTGGAAAAAAATGTTGATAGTGAAACCGGAGCATCATTGAAGACCATCTGTTTTTGGAGGATGTTTTTGTCTGCGCCCGTTTACAGGTGAGGATTAAAAGTGCGGCGATGCTCTTTGCTGCTAATATTAGACGGGCTAAAAGTGTCCACTTGCAGCAGGTGCTAACCAGTTTGTTTTTAACACTCTGTCCTGTGCTAAATCACTCATCCTTGTAATATCGATTGTCCTTCGTATCAGATTGTTATTCTAGCAGATGTTATCACTCTTAGAAGATGGATATTTCTGAATAATGAGCACAATTCTCCAAAAGGTGCGACTTCCTGGTTAGTTGCAGTTTCTTGATGTTGTTTACCCCGTCAGCTGCGAGGAAGAGCTGCGTCATGCCATTGTTAGGACTAGTCTAGAGAGGTTTTCGTAAAAGTGAAAGAGGAGAAGATTGCACGGGGCTACTTTAGCGAAACAGGTATGATCCAATGGAAATACAATGTTTATTATTGATGTTTTATGGTCATAGAAATAAATTACAGACATGTATGCAGGGATAAGTTTGCGTTTCCGTCTGGCTTATTTCATGTTATGGTTAAAGTTTGTGTATTAAGACGCATATAGGGCAGTTATAGGATTGATACTGTGAACTTTGGTGTGTTTTTCTCCCTTTATGTTTATGTCACAATACAATATTGACTTTTTTGTGCTCATTTCTTTATTATTCGTGGTTATCATAGATTTATACGTTTGCATTAACAGTGTTTTTTTTTCTTCCACCACCCTGCCCAGTCATCTGGAGAGAAAGAGAGAGAGAATAAGAGGAGAGGATATGACAGAGATAATGGAGTTAAAGAAAAGGGAAGAAAGGATAAAGGGGAAGAGATAGAAAAACAGAAATGGATGTAAATACAATACTACCTATCATAGTACAATAACAATCATCATCGTCATCTACCATAATCAGATTGAAGTTAGGTATCCAAGGATTGTAGCTTAGCACAAACCTCCTGCATTCTTTGTGAGAGCACCATGTGTTCTTACAGTTGAAAGCTCAAGTTGTGCAATATATTTGTAATGGTAAACTTTGTATTATGTAAGCCACTTATCAGTAGAAAATTCAAGTGTTTTTCCCCATCTGCATACTATTAATTTTTGACTAGTGGTAAACATGATTTACTATAAAACTGCCTCTGAATTGGTCTTGTAATGTCAGATAACCCGGTTTCAACTAGAAATACATGAAGGTAATTTTCGTTATTGCAAAACCGTTACCTCTCAGTTCAGATTTCGGTAAAGACTCGATTAAGGAGCAGTGGAAATGATGAATGTAGTGTGTTCTTAAGTGTCAAAAATGAAAATAATTCAATCTAGTGAGTAATATCGTTTTACACTCTAGAGTCATAAGGTATACTTTCAGTTCCTCAAGGGCTGTCTGGTACTTTCTGCCTTTCCTTCTGTTCACCTCTCCTGGTTAATAATTGCTCCTCCTTTCACCTCGCCTCTTTTTCAACTTGTCTTTTGAACATTTGGCGGCTCCTGCAGCAAACAGCCGCACACTTATTTGGAAGGTTTTTGCACTGTGGGACGCAACATCATAATATTTTAAAGGTCAACTAGTCACCATGATTCAACCCATACTTTCTTCTTGACTGATCTACATGTATTTATCTGTACTTTTTACAGGATGTTGCTTCAAACGCTGCTGGGTTTCCTGTTTGCGGTGCCTGCAGTGGCCGCGGGCACAGAAGCGGGTCAGACGGATCCTCCTCCTCTGCTGCTGGTCTCCTTTGACGGTTTTCGGGCGGATTATTTAAAACGGTTCCCCATGCCCAACCTGAAGAGCCTTTACAGCCAAGGGGTCCTGGTGGAGCAAATGACCAACGTCTTTGTGACCAAAACATTTCCAAACCATTACAGCCTGGTAAAGCTTATACTCCCTGTGCCACAGCTCTGGTCACAATATCATCCCTAACGTCTATCACTTTGTATGGTTTCTGTAGGTAACAGGCCTGTACGCAGAGTCCCACGGGATTATTGCCAGTAACATGTACGACCCGGACACCAAGAAGCACTTTGGCATTTCGAACGACACTGACCCGTCGTGGTGGAGCGAGGCGGAGCCCCTCTGGATCACTGCCCTGGACTCCGGCTACAAGACGGCAGCCATGATGTGGCCCGGGTCCGATGTGGTCATCCACAACCGCACCGCAACCCACTTCCTGCCGTACGACCCACGCTTGACGTTCAAAGAGAGGCTCGGGAACGTGACCCAGTGGATGACCAGGAACGGCGAGGTAAAAATGTGCTTGAAAACTTCCTCCATACCTAAAGTAGACACTGAAAAAACATGATCATGGGAGTGTTATTGGCAACATTTATTCACCTCTTAAAGGGGCTAGATGCAAGTTGGTCATTTTATGCTCACTACTGCCACCTCAGGTCTTATGCGTAACTGCAGCGTCTATATTAAGCTTATGCATGACAGCAATTCGGACCTGAAGTAACAACTTTTTGAGTGACAGTGCAGGATTTTAGAGGCAATTGTGAAGAATAGGTCTGGGCTCATTCTACACTTTAGGATAGTGCTGTAATATAATTTAGGGGGAGGAAAATACTTAATTTTAACATTTTTAAACTCTGTATAGTCCCATTGACTCCCACCGGAACCTAGCACATTTTCTCCAGTTTGGCTTTACCGAAATATAAAAGCTTCTTGGAAAAAGTGATAAAAAAGTGCCGAAACCCGCCAAAAATAGACAAAATATAGTGACGACAAATCAGCAAGGAAAAATCTCCGATCAGTCTTTGCTTTCAAATGAGGCGTTACTCGGGCCTAGAGGCTGTGAGCCCCAGTTGAGAACCTTTTAGATTTGGGTGAAGTCAAACAACTGGAGAAGAGAGGTTAAAATACTGGGATGGAGAGAAATAAACGGTCACTTGCTTTGTTCCCTTAGGAAGAAGGAGCCAAATTTGCAGCTATGTACTGGGAGGAACCAGACAAGTCGGGACACCATTATGGTCCAGACAACACCACAATGATGAGCGAAGTTCTCAAAGAGGTACTGTCCTAAGTATTCTACAGGAGAGAATGCAAAATAAGTGAACTCAAAGACTGTTTTTTTTATATTGCTCTTCATTATTTGCCCCTAGGTGGATGATAATATCGGCCTGTTGATGTCAGAGCTGAAAAGGGTGGGACTTTGGGGTCGGGTAAACGTCATAATAACCAGTGACCACGGCATGGCGCAGTGCTCACCCGACCGCCTAATACCCCTGGACAAGTGTCTCCACCCGGACAACTACACACTGGTGGACCTTACCCCTGTGGCTGCGCTCATTCCAAAACAAGGTACGCCATGTCCAGGGCTGTGTACCGTTAAACCAGTCTGTTATAGGAAAAGTATTAGGTACTACTGGTATTGAAAAAATAAAAGTGACGAAAGCAGTTACAGAAAAGAAATATAAAATCTTTATATTGAAGTTGTTAAGAAAAAAAGAGAAGTTGAAAAAAGGAAAAAAAAAAGGAAAAATTTGAAAAGGATTTGGGAAAAAAAAAAAAAAAAAAAGGGTCAAAATTGGGTGGAAAACATGAAACAAAAATTGAAAAAAGAAAATTTACATTTTGGGAAAATTGGGAAAAGTTGGAAAAAATTGAGGAAATGTAGGGAAAAAAATCAGGAAAATTTGGGGAAAATCTGGGATGAATAAGAAAAACTTGGAAAGTGTTTTTTTTTTGTAGTTAAAGGAAGTGTCTAAGTTGTTTCCCCTCAATAGAAATGAAATGAAATGAAAAGTATTAAATTAACATTATTATTATTATTAACATTATTATTCTGTTGCATTGTGTACGAAATGCGCGGTATAAATAAAGTTGCCTTGCCTTGTTTTATGGTTCTATATGACAAATAATTTAATATAAGTATATAAAAAAGCATCGTTCAGGCATCGAAAACCAAGTATCTTTACAGTACTGGTATTGAAATAAATGTAACGGTGCCCATCCCTACTCATGTCCTGGTTAAGTCCTTGCTGGCTCCTCAATGATGTTTTGTCCTCCCCCCACCAGACACAACAGCAGTCTTCAATTTGCTGAAGAACTGCGATCCTCACGTGACCGCATATCTGAAGGAGTCCATCCCGGAGAGGCTGCATTATCGGAACAATCACCGCGTTCAGCCCATCCTCCTGATCGCAGACGAGGGCTGGACCATCGTAGAGACCGGGAATGTCCTGCCCAGACGTACGGCTCTGAGTCATTTCACTTCAGCTAATGCGCCGCGTTGTTAGGCGTCTGTCTATTCATGTTTTAGATTCATGGTCTCAGCAGATTCATCCACATCCTCTATTGTGTATTTGAAATTGAATGGCCATTATATAACACATTCTCCTGCATTAGAACATTGTATGCTGTCGTAGTAGTTGTTTTTTTTGCTTGTGTTTCAGTGGGTGACCATGGTTACGACAACTCCCTACCCAGCATGCATCCCTTCCTGGCTGCGACGGGCCCGGGTTTCCGCCAGGGCGTTCGCCTGAGCTCCATACAGACCGTGGACGTTTACCCGCTCATGTGCCGCCTCCTGTCCATCAGCGCCCGGCCCAACAACGGCACGCTGGGCCACACGCGCTGCATGATGGCCGGGGAGAGGTGCTGGGACGTCCCGCTGGTCGTCGGGCTGGTGGTGGGGGTGCTACTCGTGCTGTCGACAGTCACTGGTGAGCATGAGGCTAGTGTCTGATGTTAAACTTATGTAGCATTTTGATAAAGCTTAACCTCCAGTTTTTTCTCAGGTGGGGGTTAAGAGGTTAAAGGGACTATACCTCATTTTGAACCTTTTTAGTCACAATGTGAAGAAATGGGTGTTTTTACCATCCTTTGGAGTCAATATGTGGCGAAAAAGGTAAACCCCTTTTTCGTCACATACTGACTATTTGGGTTGTCCATACACAACATCAACAAATCATAATATGGCGCAAATTTCACGCATCAGGCTGATTTTTTTCTACTTTTACAACATGCTTTTATGATGCTAAAATAATTGACTCTGTGCATGACTTCAAATCATAACTACGACGCCCAAGACGTGAGTTCCTGTTTCGATCCAGCACGTCAAAATAAAAGCACCATCTTGTTCATTAGTTCAACTTTCTTTCTGCCTAACTATTAACAGACAAAACACTTAAAATGTGTGTATTTAATATAATTATAATATCTATAAATAAATAGATAAATGGTAAATGGTCTCAACTTATACAGCGCTTTTCCACCTACATTAGGCACTCAAAGCGCTTTACAGCAAGGATCCAGTCACCCATTCATACACCAATGTACGCAGACACTGGGGGCAATGTGGGTGAAGTGTCTTGCCCAAGGACACAACGACAGTGTGCACTTTCAGGAGGTGGGATTCGAACCCCCGACCTTCCGATCATGAGACGACCCACTCTACCATCTGCGCCACTGTCGCCTATAATGTTATTGTAATGTTGCAATTATCTGCTGAACTAATCACTAAGACGAGCTGTGTGCTTTTTTTTTGGCGTGCTAGATCGAAACAGGAAGTCACTTCTTGGGCGGCGTTGTTATGATTTGAAGTTAGAGTCAATTTTACCCTACGAAATGAAAAAATGTCAGGTATAGCTTCTTTTAAAGAGACTAGATGCAAGTTGGCCATTTTATACTCACTACTGCCACCTCAGGTCATAAGTGTAACTGCACCTTCTATATTAAGCCCGTCCATGATGGACAATTCGGACCGAAGTAACAACGTTTTGAGTGACAGTGCAGGATTTTAGAGGCAGTTGGGCTCATTCTACACATTAGGACATTGCTGGAACATGTAGGGGGAGGACATACATACTTTTAACATTTTTACACTCCGCATAGTCCCTTTAGGTTGAGTAAACATTATGCGCATTTTGAATTCCTTGAACTAGTCATAGGTTTGAACATTCCTGATGTGTTTTTAATGTCCGCGTGTCTCCAGTCCTGTTCCGGTGCCTGGGCTGGCGTCGGCGTCCTCTCTCCGTCCGAGATTTCCAGAGGCTGAACGCGGACGACAGCGACGATGACCCACTTCTGGAGTAACTTTAGCCCAAATCTGTGGGAGGTACAAAGCGTGTTGCACTTGAACTTAGACACTGGATTATTTGAAATGCCTTTTTGACTCCAAAAGTTTCTGACGTGTACAGTATGTCCATTTGAGGAATATCTCGAAGAATCAAAGAGATTAATTATGTAGGGGAGAAAATATCTTATTTATTGTTTTGTTTCATGTGTTACTGAAGTCGTGGCACCAAAGGAAGCCAAACCTTTCTTTCACTTGATCAGAAAATAAGGGGATTTTTTTTTTCAATTTTTACTTGTTTCCTGTATTGTGGCCAGCAGAGGGCGCCATACATCTATGGAAAAAATGGAAAACAAACAGCTTTTAGTAGAAATCATGATTTTACAGAATGGACTCACTGCATTTACAGTGTTTATTTTGCTTTGTGTATTGCCAACTATCAGTTTAGCCAAATCTTAGCTCTATTTTGCACTTGAATTCCACCGAGACTTGCACCAAATGTAGTAGGTAGAAAATATCTACAGGGAGTTGATAGTGCTTTAATGTATGTACACATATATATGTATATATATATCCAACCTCTGTTACACTGAACTGGGATTTCATGTTGCTTCAGGCGTTGCTGCTCAAGGTCACACTGACACATAGGAGACACAGGAAAGAGCCATACTGATTATTTCTGTCATGTTGTTGTTGTTGTTTTACTTGCCATTTTAAGATATGCAACAGAATAGTCTTTAATATAGTTTTTGCTTTTGGAAAATCATGTATATATAAATCATGTAAGTAGTGATATGTGTATAAGTTACTTAAAGGGAAGGGGAATAGCATTGCACCAAACGTTGTAATAAGTAATTACATGGAAACAGGGCACACGTGTAATGAATTCTTAGTAATTTGATTATTCCTGTCCAGTTTAAAGCCTGTACATTGACTGTGGATATGACTTTGTTTTTTTGACCAATTCAAAGCTTCTTCTTTGAACTGACCAGATCGAGCACTACTTTACTGTCCTGAGCTGATTTTCTCCAAACGGTTTCAATTCATCATGAGTTGTGAGGACTAACGATGGGAACATAATCCTATCCTGCAGTTGTTAATGTAAATATCATCACTGCTCCCTTTATTGGATCTTATGCATTGTAAAAGAAAGTGTTGCTGCTTTTCAATGTTCTGTCTGTGCATTTTGCCTTGACAATCTTCGCTATTTGTTACTGGACAATCTACATTCAAAACACGTCCTCCTAGATCAGTGTTTCCCATCCAGGTGTACGGGGACCCCTGGGGGCAGTAGAGAACTAAGTTTAAAAAGGGGAAACTTAGTATTTTATAGTATAGTATAGTATAGTATAGTATAGTATAGTATAGTATAGTATAGTATAGTAGTTTTTTTGCTTCTTTTTTTAATAGTCTATTTTTCTTTTTTGGGGGGGGATTTTTTTATAGTATATTTTTATTTTTGGCTTTTTTATAGTATGTTTTTTTAATAGTATATTTTACTTTTCTTTTTTTCTTTTTTATAGTATGTTTTTTTTTTCTTTTTTTTAATAGTATGCTTATTGGGGCCTTTTTTTATAGCATGCTTTTTTTTTTGTTTTTTGTTTTATAGTATGCTTTTTTTTTGCTTTTTTAGTGTGATTTTTAAATTTAAGAGTAGCTTCATTTTGGACGTTCTCAATCGTGAATAATTTGTTGATCACTTTGTCAAAATATGGGCAGATCCTCTAGATGGGGGGTACTCGGAGTAAAGATGATTGACTCAAGGGTAGAGATGGGACGATAATGAAATTTGGGGTCACGGTTATCTTGCGATTAACGATATCACGATATTTCCCTTTACTGAACCTGCAGAAATGATGGGCAATTATTATATATTCCTCTTCATTGTCTGCTGTAAAAGTCATATTGAGTGAGACATGAAGTATTTAAAGGCACACTGTGTAACATTTTGGACTCTACTGTTCATCAATACAAAACATGCAGCTCATGAACAGCTCGACACAGAAAGTGCTTTTTCTGCAGTGGCTAATCAAAGAATGGATTTGGATGAGGAACTACTGAAATACCTACTGAAATTTTAAATACTGCTGAGTTTTGTCACGTCTCCATGGCGACGCACCCACTCCCGGTAAAGTTACTGGTTGTCTGATGGATTTAGCCATTATCTTCTAGCATGATAATCAAATCTGTGGCGATCGTCCCATCCTTAGTCAAGGGGAAGGTTGGGTATCACTGATTTAGTTGATTGTTTATTCATTATTTTAATGTCTAGATGTGAGATTGTTTGTGCAAATGCTTCTTTCACTAATAATGAAACTTTGAATGAACTTTGAGTTGAGCCGACTAACCAATATAAATTGCATAAAGTGCCAACTTCAAATAACAATGCCGCCCAAGAAGTGACATCCTGTTTCGATCCAGCACGGCAAAATAAAAGCACCATCTTATTCATTAGTTCAACTTTCTTTCTGCCAAACTATTAACAGACAAGACACTTAAAATGTGTGTATTTAATTATATTCTTGTAATGTAAGTGCCTGCTGAACTAATCAAGAGACGAGCTGTGTGCTTTTATTTTGGCGTGCTGGATCGAAACAGGAACTCACTTCTTGGGCGGCGTTGTTATGATTTGAAGTTATGCACAGAGTCAATTACATTCAAAAAAACTGCCTTCGAGCTTCTTGTTACTGATAAACTGTTGAAATATTCCCTGTACAAATAGATTGTTGCACCAATGCGTGATTTTAAATGTTGGATTATGTGTATATATAATAGCTTGTTTTCTATGTACATTTGTATGATACTGCACTTCAAGCATTTTGTCACTATGCAATGTTACGGCCCTCGAAGAAATTCCTGCCGCTTTTGAGATTTTAAAAAAGCTTAAAAATAAAATAAACTTAAGACATTTCTGTGTTTTATTAAATCAAAATAGTTAAAAGTGAATGGCAACTCCACACAAACACACATTTTGAAAAATTAATTTATATATCTATTTTTTTTTTCTCCATCGCAGTCACGTTACAATGTAGATAAATAGAAAATCAAACTCGTTACAGACTCGTTATTATACATCTCTATACCGTGGTTCAAAATCTGTCATTAGTTTCTGTTCGTTTGTCAATAATTGTAAATCTCTGCACAGATAAATAGATTTTCTGGAGGTAACAAAAATAACACGTTTGCTAACACTGGCCCCGAAACGAAACATCTTTTAAAAAATATCTTTCCTAGACACACACGTAGTTTCATTTACAGACTTGAGATACAGAACCTGTTTTGTTGCGGTCGGAAAAAATTGGTTTGGAAACATTCGGAGTGACTTGGGAAAATTCCCCCGGTTGTGTTTCGGATGAGCTAAAGTGGGAGCAGTTTGGTAGATGACAGTAGTAGCCATTGTTGAGGATAAAACGCTATGGGGAAAGAACACCAGGCAGCCACAGTGGAATAGGAAGATGAACTAGTCATTATTTTTATGTATTTTGAATATGAGGATCAAGAGATGTTTCTATTAGATTTTAACCCAAAATCTCTCAATTAATAATCAAAACCTATCAAATCAATGTAGTTTTTCTTTTTAACTTAAGCTTCTCATCCAAACTTAAGAAAAAAACATCATTTTCATTGAGTGTCAAACCAAACGCTAGCAATGCAGACTTGCCACTCATTTGGCTTCCGTTGCTATGCGGTTGCTATGTGGTGACATCACTTACATTACAGGTCAAGTTTAAAAATGCTTTTTTTATGTACTGTTTTTCTTTTTTTACATTGCAGATTCTCACTTAGGGCATTCATTTATGAGTGAACACAAATGGAATTATGTTTTAAACAAAACAAAAAAAAGCTGAAATAAATTCTTCAAAATGGCCGCCTTTTGCTTTGATTACTGCTTTACACACTGGGCTTCACGATGTTGTCACAGAAATGGTTTTCACTTCACAGACTGTTGGAATGAAGCTCATTGAAGGAAGGGTGGCAATTTGGAAGAATTTAAAATTCAAAACATATTTTAAGTTATTTTACCCTTTTTTTCGTTCCCTACATAATTCCACGTGCTCATTCATAGTTTAATGTCTACAATGAGAATCACACAATGTAAAAAGTGTTCACGAACATTTGGTGCATAAATTGTAAAGATACATTAATAATTATTTATATGTATTTTTAGTTATTAGTTTTCGGTGGTCAATTTAGAAACATTTAGTTCTCTGTACCTGCAATGCCGACTTGCCACTCATTTGGCTTCCGTTGCCGTGCTGTTGCTATGCTGTGACATCACATACATTACAGTACCGGTCAAGTTTGAAAACGCTTTCTTATGTTTAGTTTTTTCACATCGAAGATTCTCACTTAGGGCATTCATTTATGAGCAAACACATATGGAATTAAGTTTTAAAGTTGAAATAAATTCTTCAAAATGGCCGCCTTTTGCTTTGATTCCGGCTTTACACACTGGGCTTCACGATGTGGTCACAGAAATGGTTTTCAGTTCTCAGACTGTTGGAATTTAGCTCATTGAGGAAATGCCAAGATTTGGAAGAATATAAAACATATTTTGAGTTATTTCACCCTATTTTGTCATAGTTTAATGTCTTCAATGAGAGAGATCTAAATAGTGTTGAAAATAAAGAAAAGTCCATACATTAAAAGTGTTTTCAAACTTTTGACCAGTAAAGATAAATTCAACATTATTTAAATGTATTTTTTTAGTTTTCTTTGGTCAATTTATAAACATTTACTTCTCTGTACCTGCAATGCAGACTTGCCACTCGTTTGGCTTCCGTTGCCGTGCTGTTGCTATGCTGTTGCTATGCTGTTGCTATGCTGTGACATCACCTACATTACTAAGCCTGTAAATCGATGATGACACTATTTTTAAGTTCAGGGGGGATCTTTTAAGGTTTAAGGACCACTTGAAAACCCTGTAAAATGTTTTGTAATCAAGAATAAATCCAAATCGGAGAAAAATCCATGACTAGCATTGGCTCCATATCCTTCTAATCCAAGATGGCTGCCTGGCAAGACCTCCCCATAGTCTCCATAACATCTAATTGAGTGCTTCTACTCAATGACAACACAGTGGCACAGACTGCTATACGACAACACAGTCACTTCTCTTGGTCGTACATTCTCCATAATAGTTATCAACATTTACAAGTGGCACATATTTCTTCCAAACAAAAGAGCAACGATAAGCCCAACGGATATTTCCCCCGAAACAAAAACGTATGTACAAAGAACCGCCACGAGCACATAGAACTTCTAAAGCTACTTCTTGCATTTTGAAAATAAAAGCTTTTTGCCAGAGAGAAAGATATACTTACATCCATGACTTATTGACCTGTGTGCTTCAAAGTTTGCCAGACCTGAGCCAAGTTGCTAAAAATCCACTCGTTTTTCGTGGATTTCAGCTGCAAAGATTCAGATTTGGGTGCGGGAGGGGGGAGGTGAGGGGGAAGGGGGATAGGACAATATGGACCATGCAATACTGACATCGATTTTTAGATTGAGTACAAAAAAAAAAGAGAAAGAAAGAAGTCACATAGTAGTTAGTCGGGAGGTTGCATCCATTCTTTGTTACCCTGTATGGCCTTCCAGACAATTAGACGAGTCAAAAAAGCGGAACAAATAAAAGTAAACATCGATACGAGATATTGTGATGTTACACCAAGCGAGAACCTGCGCCGTTTTGCGTACGCCAATCAGAAAAGGCATTAAGACCACAACATGCTAGCGGCGCGATGAACACACTTCAAGCGCAGAACGGCTCATAGATACAGACGGCATCGCGTCATAGAAAGGGGCGTGGCTTCGCCGAGGGGGAAAACAGAATCTTTAGGCCATTTTCTGGTGGAATATGAACTTATTTATCAGATACAAATGAAGTTCAGTCTAAATCGGGTCCATATGGGTGTTTATTCACAGCAGATTGTTCAGTAGAAGCAAAAAAAGTCAGTCGTAGCTAGTGTTAGCATTCTCGGTTATTTATGTGTTTATGGGCTGTTGAACCACTTTGCTCCTCTCCATGTCTTTGAATCTGTATTGGGTAGAAATCTATAATAATTCAGCATTTGTTAAAGGAGTTTTTGAATAATTAGAGAAAGTTTCCACATTGTTTTCCCCCTTAACTGTTTTCAAACATGACCTTATGTGTGCGATTCCAGAGATGCCGTCTGTATCTATAACAAGCCCGATGATAGATTATGGGCTTGAAAGAGTGGATAGTTTTGTGTTTCCTCTATTATGCGATAATATCCAAGAATCGTAGAGAGGAAACAACCAAATTACCCAACAAGATTACTCAAAACAAGGCTACAACATGATTAAAAACAAAAAAAAGTTGAATTTGCGTGGTATGTCTCCTTTAAATAATCAGAAAACAAATGCATTATTATCATTAGTAATAATAAGCTCATGGTCATAATGGTTTTGCTGATTGGCGCTGGTTCGCTTGGGTGAAAAGATCGACGGTTGACATTAAGTGAAGACAAAATACAAAAATAATCTCTAAAGTTGCACATAAACTCGATTTTTGGTTGTGTCAGACCTGATTTCTTCACCTGAACGACTACAAATGCGAGGAATGATTGTTTTAAGTTGAAAGTCATAGGTCAAAGCTGACAGATTGGAGCTAGCGGGGCTGTTGCTAAGCTAAAAAACAACCTCCTCCTATTTATTTCATCTTTTTTTTCTTTTTTCCCCCCAAAGAACAATCTAGAAGCAAAGCATTTCCTACGGGAGCACAGGCGTTACGTCACGTGCCCTCGGATCTACGACATTCATGCAAAATATTCACAACAGCACAATGTGTGACACTAAACGGTGTGTTTTCAAGATGGCACGTGTGCTATCACAGTACATGTATGTAAGAGTTTTTCTGTTGGCTTTCAATGTACAGTGCAGTCCATGCCTGGTCTCTGGTGCAAGGAGCCCGGCCAGTCGAGGCGCTTGTCCAAAAGAGAGGGCGGGGTTTACAGGGTGATCGCTGTCTCTGATTGGTCTGAAGGATGTTTTCTTTTGTCCCGCCCACTTCGAAACCCGCTCTGTTTCCTGAAGTGGAACTCCCATTCATTTCGCCATAGACTAGCTTTAAATTAGCATTTTATCGTGTTGTGTTAGCACATACCTGACTAGCTTCTGTTTATAAGTTCATTATGTCTTCTTGTTCAAAACTTTTGCAATTAGCTTTCTATTTGTATGACAAATTGCGCTTTTTGAACTTTTGCTTTTAAATGTTTCGGCGTTCTGTGCTGTCTTCCGAGGCGACTTTTTCTTGGGGCGTTGACAACCGGACGTACCTTTATCATTGTTCATGGCAGAATATCTATGTCAGGAAATCAGGAAATAGAGCACACAGATCTTAAACAGAAGGAACAGGCCACCGTTTTTCCATCCTGAGATATGTTCTTACCTGAGCTTAGATGAGTTGCCATAGATAGATAGATACCTAGATAGATACCTGGATAGATACCTGGATAGATACCTGGATAGATACCTAGATAGATTCCTAGATAGATGCCTAGATAGATGCCTAGATAGATACCTAGATAGATACCTAGATACCTAGATACCTAGATAGATACCCAGATACCCAGATACCCAGATAGATAGATAGATAGATAGATAGATAGATAGATAGATAGATAGATAGATAGATAGATAGATAGATAGATAGATAGATAGATAGATAGATAGATAGATAGATAGATAGATAGATAGATAGATAGATAGATAGATAGATAGATAGATAGATAGATAGATAGATCTAAGCTCAGGTAAGAACATATGTCAGGATAGAATTAAAGAAACCCTGTAGTTAAATAGTAGAAGCTTCCATCCTTCTCCAAAGGTCTGTGAGATAAATGAATGGGTTTTTCACTCGGCGAACCAGAGCGGGTTTAACGTGGGCAGAATGTTGATTGTGTTAACAGAAAATATTTGTCCCGCCTCTTTGAAAAATCAAACTCCAGTGAACTCCTGCGACTGGCGCGGCTGCATTGCAAGAGTAAAGCAAAAGTAGCAACCTCTAAAACGTCGTGCAGCCATTGTCGACATTTTATACTTGCAAGAATCCCCTTTCTTGAGTTAATAAGGCGATTGAAATTGAAACAGAAATACTTTTAACGAGTGTGTTGCTACTTCCGTTCACCCTTATCCACTAAAACCCATTGTGTTGACTTTTTCTAAAACAAATAATTTGGCTGAAATCTACACGTCTGTAGAAAATCGTAGCACCATTTTGAATATTGTTCCCACATCGTAAAGGGGGAGAAGGGCTGTTGGCGGGGGGCGTCGGTGTCTTTGCAGTATGCGGCCTGTTAAGTACCGTGTCTAGCCTAAGCTTGTCTCCCTTGCGTCCGGAGAGACTTTGCATAGCTATCGCAGGACGAGGAAGAGCAGTGTTGCACGGAAAACTTTGGCACAGCCTTGGCAAATGCGTCGTGAAGGCAGTACTGAAGTTGCACCATACAGTAGGCTTTAAAGAGGTTACCTGCCCTTTGTATTTGCACCATAAAGTACATGTGTGTCATACATGTTTGCACCATAAGTGAAGGGTTAGCAGCCAATTGGACGGACACTGGGTTCAGGGAAGGATTTCAAGCCCCTCTATTCAATCTATCTTTCAAATTTTCTCAAAACCTCAGTCATTATTGCGTTTTTATAGGGCGACGAAAGCAGAATCTTAACACTTTTATTTTACTTTGTATCAGACTGCTGTTCAGTGAAATAGAAATGAATTAAAGAGGCCTGAAAACTTTGAGAACCCACTCTTAAGTATCGTGCGTAATTACAGTCAGTTGTACTTTTCGTCTGACTCAACCCAACTTGTAGGAGAAAGAGGTTTTCTGGTGAAAAGCACCAAAAGAGAAAGTTTACTTAAAGGCGTTCTTTAACATAGTGACCTCTGTTTAGCTAAAAGATACATTGCAAGTTTCAGCAGAGTGGTAGGTAGTCTGAAAGGGAGGGACAGACTGGGATGCACCGATACCACTTCTTCTAAGACCAATACGAGTACGCACTTTGATTTGAGTACTTACCGATATCAAATACTGATACGAGTACATGGCATTTTCTTAAACATACTTTTTGAAGTGTATAGACGGTTCATTGACAAACTTTTTCACAGTAGTAACTCATGCCCCTAGAGGCCATAAGCGCCACTGCAGATGTCGTAGCATGTTATGTTTTTTACTCATTAATTGTCCGTTAGAGTAAATACTACACTGACTGAAAAGGCAAAGAGAGAGAGATATTTTTTTTTCACTCAAATTTGGCTGTGAATACTGTTTAGGTGGTGCTAGCCCGCAGTTACCTTTGCCTTAAGTAACGTAAACAAGTTACTCTGTACTGCTTTAAGAAGGAATTGAATGACATTTTTTTTTTATTATTGCACTGTTCATCATAAACAGAACAGTCCATGTCCAAACATTACTCAGTGCCTGTGCTGTATTCATTTTATTCTTATTTTTCAATAACAGTATTGAGATGGTTACTTATTATTACTAATTGGCCTCTTTTTGCCTTTTACAGCTCAGTGTGGACTTTCCCTTGTGTTTATAGCAACTTAGCCAGCAGCCTACAGCATATTGATTATTTTTGCTGCAGCTAAAAATGGACATGCTATATCTCTTTAAATTGCATTTTCTGAGTACTTAATGGTGCGTTCCAGGCAACTAGCAACTGCTAAATTTCCCACCTTCCACTTGGAAAAAGGCCTTGGAATGCCGCTCGAACTAGTAATTACAACTTGTAAACTCGAATGAAGACAGTAATGGCGGCCCCCAGTGGAGGAGCAGCTAAAGCTGTAACAAAACATTATGTCGCATGTTTTTTTATTATATCTGGTTTGGAGAAACTTTCATAAAACATTAGCATCATACGAGCTAACTGTTGTAGCATTAGCCATTTTGTTTACATATGCGTTTATTCAGCTGGAACGCTCTGAGGTGGTAAGTCCTAATTTTCAAGGGAACCAGTTACTAGTTGCCTGGAACGCTCTAGGCATTAAGCGGCTTAATAATCACTAGAGCCGTTAGCAGAGTTGGCATAGTTAGCAACATTAGCGGCTGGTCTTGTAAACACAGCAGACCCACCGCTGAGGTACAATGAAGTGGTATCGGTTTCTGGTATGGGGACCACATTAATGAGTACAAACGTGTGGTATCGGGCCGATACTCGATACTGCTATCGGTATTGATGCATCCCTAGTTCACAATGGGTTGAGTATTCACAGCAGCAGTAATATGTATATTTACCACAGACACTACAAAAAGTAAATCTTGTGTGAGGTTACTTGATGTTAAAGAACTCCTTATTCTTCCTATTAACCTGCTAACCACCCTTTATTCCACTGAGGCTTTCGTCCAATCAGAAACAACTCCTCGATCAGATGACAGACCACTCTCGCTTGTAATAATCTCTCTCTCCTCCTCTGTCTCTGTCTCCCATGTTTCTGTGGCGGGCCCCCCGTCGGCGCGTGTGATACCCCGCGACGATGACTGATATCTCGGGCCGGTTTGTGTGCCATGTGCCGGCGTAACAGCTTGGATCACAGGCATAAAAACAAACACAAAAATAAATAAATCAAATGATGAGCCATGCATCACAGCGCGCCCGTGGGTGGCCTGGACGCGTTCCAGCGAGTAGCCACCCGAGGGAGGGGCGTCGACGACTGAAAAGCCCCCAAAGTGTTTCATGACCAGCCCCCACACTGTTAGCGCTGGAGCGGGGAGTTGCCAAATGCTGTTTCAAAAATGATTAACTTCTCCTTTGGGCTTTTGACTATGTTTTTCCAGCCAACTTGGAGACAGTTTATTCTGTCTAGACTTCCCCTACATCAGTTGATTTTTCTTTTAGCACGCACATTTGACGAAAACGAAACAATAAAAACACCTCTCATGGACTTAAAAACTATATACACAATCTTTTGACAACCGGACTGACGAGGAAACGCGCACAAAATCCTGCCCGTGGAAGTGACATCTCGGACTCGGGTGTCACGGTGTTTTTCGATGTTGGAAGGTGCAATGGCGACACAATGGCGGTTTTTAGTTTTGGACACGGCGGCGGACAGGATAGAAACTAAAGTGTGATTTTGAATGAATGGAGATCAGGTATGCAGACACGAAGCCACAGACAGTAGAAACAAATGGATCAATAGATAGAGGGCGATAAACGGTGGAAAAGCCATATTTTTTTGCCATAAGTGAATCTCATTGAATGTTGTTTGATTGAATATCTACTCTGAGGTGAGTTTGTAATACCTGTTTTGTAAATATTAGCATTCAAATCGACGTTTTTAAGCAGTAATAAGTAACTCATGCCCCCAGAGGCCACAAGTGTCACTGCAGGCGTTGTAGCATGTTACGTTTTTTTACTCATTAATTGTCCGTGAGAGTAAATATTACACCGACAGAAAAGACCAAGGGACAGAGGGATATTATACATCCAATTACACAATGGAGATACTTTTTTTCCACTCAAACTTGGCTGTAAATACTGTTTAAGTGGTGCTAGCCCACAGTTAGCTTTGCCCGTTAGCCTGTTAGCTTCTTCTTCGTGATTCCATTAGAGTGTTTTGAAAGTTGCAATTGTGGTTTTCTGTCCAGAGACACCAGGGGGAGATGAAAGACCCCCCAATCATCCCGTTAACACTTGTATTACCCCCACAGGGACTACGAAGTTACTTAGTGCTGCTTTAAAGCCTACAACCTGGAATTGAATTGGTAGCATCTTCAGCCCAAATGATCTACTCAGTCCATCTGTTTCCACTGTCTGCTTTCAGGCGGTGTTATTTTCTCTTTTACATGTATCCCGTGGTGCGCTGGAGTGTGAACATGATTTTTTTTTGTGTCAAAGGGAGGACTCGTACTGCAGCAGTTCGTACAGGAGCGGTCCGTCCCGGTAGCGGATGCCCACGGCGGCCGGGGTGATGTACTGCAGTATGTTTATAGTCCTCCGCAGCCGCCTGTCCACGTAGTGAGCGTCCCAAGCCGGGTACCTCTTCCGGGGCATGTCGATCTTAATGAGTGGGCCCTCTGGTTTGGAAGTGGGGGGCGATGATCTCACCTGGAAGGCAGATATTTTTAATGTTTAGGAGTATAGCTGGCATAAGAAGACATATTTGGCGTCCACTTATAAAAGTGACTGTGTAGGCCAAATATGGTCATTTCCTTTCTGGGAGACAGTTTTACACACACTTTAGCAGCTCCTACAGACTCCAAGGGAATTTTTAACATATAATTGACTTTGTGCATAACTTCAAATCATAACAACGCCGCCCAAGAAGTGACTTCCTGTTTCGATTCAAGCACGCCAAAATAAAAGCACCATCTTATTCATTAGCTCAACTTTCTTTAACTATTAACAGACAAAACACTTAAAATGTGTGTATTTAATTATATTCTTGTAGTGTTCCAAGTGCCTGCTGAACTAATCAATGAGTGCTTTTATTTTGGCGTGCTGGATCGAAACAGGAAGTTACTTCTTGGGCGGCGTTGTTATGATTTGAAGTCAATTCCCAGCCTGATTTTGCTTTGAACCATATAAATGTTTTTTTTTTCATTTATAAAAAGCTAATTCAAAAACTTAAAGGGGGGGTATTATGCAAAATGGACTTTTTCAAGCTTTACATCATGTTATTATGTCATTCCCTCATTAAAAACATGCCTGAAGTGTTGCCTTGGCACATTCACGTATTTTTGAGTAATCTGTAAAAACTCTGATGGCGGCCATTTTAGGGATAGCTTTGCCTGAGTCCTCCTAGGAACGCCCCCACCTCCTGGAGACGCCTCCGAGCTTTCGTCACCAGCCGAGTAACCAACCACTGCTCCTCAGCAGAACCCCCTCCCCACTGATGCCACAGACAGAGTGTGGAGGGGGCGTGTCGGAAAGGCTCAGAGGTTCTTAAAGAGACAGAGGCCTATTTCAAGACATTCACTACAGCCATTTTGAGAGAGCAATTTTATACAAGGCAGTTATTCTAATTTACTGAATTTACAGACCAACAGAAGGTTTGGTCATCATTGTAGTGTAATGTAGACTGGTGCTATGTGATTGAAAAAAGCAGAATATCCCCTCTTTAACAACAACCCTCTCTGCAAATATGTGATATTTAAAAAAAAAAAAAAACATACATTTAAACCAAGTTCTATCCATTATTTAGATTAGTCGCTGAAAATATAAGCAATTTTTTTCACTATTTACATGAAAAAATAAAATGACAGAAATCTTGCAATACATATTTTTCTCATATTTATATAAGTAGTCTCCAGCAACAGTTTCAAATTGATATCTGTAGATTTATTTATTTTTCCTATTCACATGCTGTGTCTATTAACAAAGCGAATGACTGATGATTACTGATTACTCTCTCGTTATATTCTACCTGGAAAACTGGCAGGCAGCTCTCGGCCACGTCCTCCTCCGTCTGCGATTTGGTCATGTGGGCCGGCGTGGGCGGGGCGGTGGGCGGGGCCGAGGGGGGCAGGGGGAGGCCCCACAGCAGCTGGGCGCAGCAGGTGGAGGCCGGGCTGGGCTGCATGTGCGCGGTGGCCGGGTGGAGGAAGCCGTAGTACAGCAGCATCACCAGGACCCCGCCGGCGAAGGTGAGGTAGACCCCGCACAGCACCGGGACGGCGTACGAGTCGGTCTGGACCGGGTCCCTGTAGGCGTACCTGTGGAAGAGTCCAGCGTTAATTGTACAGTTTATGCCAGGTATTTTCTAATGTAGTTGCACTGTGTGGCTTTCCTAATATACTACCAAATCCTGATATAATAATAATACCACAATATGCAACGAAAAACAAATTTCTATGAGGACCAGCATTAACTGCAGCAGTGGTTCTGACTTTGATTGAAAGCAGCATATTTGAGAGAAATCAAGCCAAATATTAAAATACAGAATCCAAACTAACATCATTAACCCCGATTTGTAATGTTTTGCACCTTAAAGTTTTTACCTTAATACATCCTTTTTGTAGTCGCTCTGAGGGTAATACAAGTGTTAATGGGATGATTGGGGGGTCTTTCATCTCCCCCGTTGTCTCTGGCCAGAAAACCACACTTGCAACTTTCCCTGCCTCCGACCCGGCAGCCCCAATACACACCAATGGAAAACATCTCCCTCGCTGCTCTCGACAATGACATGGTACAGGTAAGTCCTGAATGTATTCTGTTGATGAACATTTTGTAAAATGTTGCTTGGTTTATAACAATCCAAGGAAGCTAACAGGCTAATGGGCAAAGCTAACTGCGGGCTAACGCCACTTTAGCAGTATTTACAGCCAAGTTTGAGTGAAAAGAAAATATCTCCATTGTATAATTGGGTTGTAGCACAATGTACAATATCCCTCTCTCCCTTTTTCTTTTCTGTCAGCGTAGTATTTACTCTCATAGACAATTAATGAGTTATTTTACAGAAGAGGGTCCCGATTTGTTGGTTCGTGGTTGTGGGCTCGCGGCCTCAAAAGTTTGGGAAACCCCTACACTGCATACAGTAACTGAAACCTAAAACAACAGATAAACCTTGACTCCCAGTTCACCACTGCAGTTTTCTACAGATACTGACCACTGTGGATTTTGAACTCCGCAAGAGTCATAGTCTTGGAAATGCTCTCACAAAGACATGGCCTTGTTAAAATGTTTGCCCATTTTCCCTACATGTTCTTTCAACTTTGAGGACAGAGATACCAGCTCCGTTTCTACTTAAAGCCCATGCATGCTTTAATGTTATCTCCTCGCCGGAAACATACCTGGAGTTGTTTGATATGCACATGTTTCAGGAATCCTGCATATTCAGTCTGTCTTCCGCACTCAAAGCGCCAACCCGCACTCCGGTGGCGTTTCCATGACGTTTTATAGTCTACATGCTTTCACCAAACCTGTCCTGATCCTGGCCATGGCCAAGTCTTTTCCCCCATGTTGCTAAAATGAGGGTAGATAAACATTTTGAACGTTTTTTTGCATGAGGAACAGGTTTACCAGAGGAAGAGGTGCGCTAGTGTGTTGTATAACTGCATTTCTTAACATTTTAAAGCCTATGAGTATTTTCTTGAGATGTTCTTTTAAGTCTTACTGTAAAACATCAAGGCTTAAGTGTGTAAAGTGTACGATGTGCCATGGCGAGGGTGAACAGTGAAATCTTGCCAGGTAACTCACCACAGCCCAGTGAGGAGGGTGTTCTCCGCCAGCACCACCGTGTAATAGGCCACCATCCTGTGTCTCGTCCTGCCCTCTTTGACGTTAAACCAGCAGAAGATGTAGACGATCCCCACCACCATGTTGAAGAGCACCTCCTCCCACTTGGACATGCAGAAATCCGTGCCGCCGTGCACCACCCAGAAGGCCATGGCGCACCAGTGCACCACCACGAAGATGCCGAAGTAGATGTGGAAGAGCGAGGCGAACAGCGCCAGCGAGAGGACGCGCGACGAGATGGTGAAGAGGCGCCAGAAGAGGTGCAGCAGGGCGCCGCGGTAGCTCATGCTGCGCTGGTCGTCCCGGGAGTCCCGCAGGAGCTTGTGGTAGGAGGCGAGGACCCAGGCGAGGGAGAGCAGAGAGGCCAGAGAGGAGATGCCTGCAAACACAAGAAGGCAGAGGTCACGATTTCGCTCAATAAGGCCATTCTTCTTTAGGTACGTTTTCATTAAGACCATGTGAGGCTTCATCAGCAACTAGCAATCTTTTAGCAGCAGGTTGTATACAGTAATGTTCTCGTGGGTTTTAAAAATAACCATTTCACAGCCCTTTGAAACCAGAGGCAACATATCAGAGGTCAGATTGAGCTACGTTTTCATTAAGACAATGTGAGGCTTCATCAACAACTAACAATCTTTTAGCAGCTGGCTGGATACAGTAAGATTCTAGTTTTCACAGCTCTTTGAAACCAGGGGCAACATAACACAAAGTTAGATTCAGTTAAACTCGGTTAAAATCTGGGTTTAGGTTCTTGCTGGCTCCTCTCACCTCTGTAAACAGACTCTCACGGCCAATATTATTTTTAAATGTGGATTATTCAGATGCTGAGTCATGCTTTTAAGAACAGGGACACAAACACGCTGTCTGAGTCACTGTCCCGGTATAAAGCGCCCATCACATTTGGATGACAGAGCCGGGACTAAATGTCCCCGTCTACCCCCTCATCAAGAGAGAGCGCTTTTTTACTTCACCACATTTATGTATTATATTAAGAGTGTAATTCTATTTAAGGGGAGACAGTGTGGGCAACACTTTGTTTTCAGGTTGTGGGCTGGATTTGACTCTAAATGTGGGCTTTCACTGAGAAATCTTGTTTTTTGTTTCCCAGTATGAGCGTTAAGTTAATGTGGAATCTCGTAACTTCAAAGTCAGTTCTAGATTGAAAATGTAAAATGATACAAACTCATTATGAGAGCTGGGTGCTGTTACATTATATTCAATATTGGTGCTTGAACAATACTTGGTTTTTGATTCTGATACTAAATTATTTGTCACATAGAACCATATAACATTATGTTAATAATGTTAATTTAGTCCTTTTCCTTCCATTTAATTTCTTTTATATATATATCTTTTTATCTTTTTTTTTTAGGTGAAACAACCAAGAAGTTTCCTTTAACGACAAAAGGCCAGAATTTTTTTTTCTCTTTTTTTTTCTGCAGTTGCTTTTTACATGTTTTCTCAAATTTTCCCAATTTTTTTAAATTTTTACCCCAAATTTTTTCTAATTTTTTTTTTCCTATTTTTTCTAAATTTTTCAATATTATTTTCACTTTTTTTCCCAAATTTGTCAATTTTTCCCAGTTTTCCCCCTAATATATTCCTTTTTTTTTCAACTTGTGTTTTACATTTTGAATATAAAATAATAATAATCATCAATAAAATGAACCTTGAATATAAAGATTTCATATTTCTTTTTGGCTCCTGCTTTCGATACCAGTAGTACCTAAACCTTTTATTTCTATACCAAACCCCTACCCATAATGAAGTTATATATATATATATATACAGGAAATGTTTCAAATTTATATTAGGTACAAAGTAGTATCAGAGACTTTCATGTATACTGTACTTGAGCATATTTTGAATTAGATGTTTTTTAGGACTAGTACATGAAACTTTTGGTACTTCAAATAGCCTTCATAGTAACTGTGGCAAGAATACTCCGAACTTTTAGCTTTTGTATTTGTAATCCATTGTTGTTTTGTTTGTCTCATAGGCCAAAAACTAATCAGAATCCAGTCCACCCCTTGTTAATTACAGAGTCGGCTGTGTCGGCGCTAATTGCTAATTGCTGTTTGTCCGCCCGTTCATTTGCATGTGCAGAACCCGCCGCTGCAAACGGGGATTTTCTGTGTTGAATAATGGATGTTGTGTCCGTACACTGCAGCGTCTCGGCCCGGTTCTCCTGGATCATGATGCACAGCTGCAGGACGAGCTGAGGCGCCGACTCCAGGAAGGTCTCGAGCAGCCGCAGCATGTTGACGTCGGCGTATTCGAACATCATGGCCCAGTACCACCGGCGCTGGTGCTCCTTCTGCCGCCGCGACATGATGCCCAGGTACAGCGTGCGGATGTACCTGCGCATTCAGAGAGAGAGACCAGTCAAATCAGATTATCCTTATCCTTCAGTATGTTGTAAAGTACAGTCATCTGTGAATAGAAGACCACTCACTTTACTTCAATTGAATGGATGAATGACTTTATTTTACTCAGACCTTGAAAAACATCATAGTACATCTATTTTACCAAAGAAAGTACACGTCGGAATGAGAGTGGGAAGAACTCTCTTTAATAAAAAAGCCTCCTTCAACATCTATCTTTTTTTAAACTTGTGAATAGTTTGACATTGACTCAATTTATTCCATTTCATTTATTTCATTCAGAAGTGACAATTCAAATATATACTGTACATAATGAAAATACAGTCATGCTCAAAAGTTTGGCAGAATTTTTTATATATTTTTTGCTATTTCTCAAAGAATATGAAAGATCCTCCTAGTTCGTGGTTGTGTGAAGATATTCATGGTGAAACAACCGAGTTTACTATTTTTGAATCATAATGAAAAAAGAAGGTGCCAAAATGAGCCCAATCACAAGTTTACACACCCCAGTTTTTAATACTGGCGGCTCATTCTCCTTGGCAAAAAGCCTTCGGTTCCTGTAAGTTTCTGGGCTGTTCTACATGTTTCTGTTTCTGATAGTAATGTGTGTAAGCAAAAAATATGTACCTTTTTATGTACAATGTATGCATTTCAAAGCTAGTATAAGTAAGGCACGGTAGTTTTAAATTAGAGTAGGTAAGGTTTGTTGGTAGGTAATATGTATCTCAGGTTATAAATGTATTAATGTATGTTTGTGTTTTTAATATTGTGTCTTATCTTGGGCTATGAGCTAAATGTTGCTTCAAGGGTGTCCCATTTGTGAGTATGCATTATCATCTATGAATGAACTGTATATTCGTAATAATAAACTGAAACTGAAATGATACTGAGGTCGGGAGACTGAGATGGAACTAACGGGACCTTCACTTTATTCTGCTGGAGCCAGAGGCATCAGTGAAACACCCTACAGTGGGTGTGGTGCACTTTTTTGTGGTCAACAAGGCCAATGATGAAATTCTGCCAGGGTTTGTAAACCTTTGAGCACAACTGTATAATATATTATAGAGTGAATGAAAAGGAGCAGAGAGATGAGAAGAATTCCTTTTTTCCCCCACTAACAGTTACACAAACAGAATTTCAGGAGGGCCAGCTCCGTCCTGGGCTGCCCCCTGGACTCTGTGGAGGAGGTGAGGGACAGGAGGGTGTTAGCCAAGCTCACCTCCATCATGAACAACACCTCCCACCCACTGCACGGGACTGTAGAAGAGCTGAGCAGCTCTCTCAGTGGCAGACTGAGACACCCTCAGTGCAGGACGGAGCGCTACCGCAAAGCCTTCATCCCCACTGCTGTCAGACTGAACAATAAGACTGTAAAGTAACATGTGCAATAATCTCTGCATCAGCTGCACTTTATTAACTCTTCTTCTTGAACGCCGACTGTAACAAGTGAATTTCTCCTTTGTGAGATCAATAAAGGTTTATCTTATCTTTATCTTATCTTATTTCGTTGTATTTACATTTTGGCAACGTGTAAGCAAGCAGCCGCCTCCCTCTCTCTTGGTACATCTGTGTGTGTGTTTTTTTTTTTGCCTTTTTCTTCGCTCCACTTTGTTTACTGTCTTTTTCTGAATGTTTGCTGGTCATTGAAGTGTTATTTCTGACTGGGTTGAAGCCACATGACTCTCACATCATACAAGATCCAGACGCTTTGCTTTGACAACCCTCTCTGTCTAAATAAAGCTAAATACGCCCCCGCAGTATCAATCCCTTCCCGCGCTCAACTACAAAGCCTTGACACTTGGGCGATAACACCTCGCGCGCCGTGACCCTCTGCCTCCTTGTTTTCCTAATTACAAACATTTGCCGTTCATTATTGTCATGAATTAAGCCCGGGGAGCCACATGGGGAGTGCAGCTGTGGCGCACGGTGATGGGATGTGGGCTGGGACTTCAATTAAAGCGCTGGGAGGCTGTAGAGACGTGGTGGGGGCGTGTATAGGCTGTAACATATGTGCTAATGTACTCTAATGACTTTACTGTGCGCCTATATACAGCAGCGCCGCTCCTCTCTCCAGTGTGTGTGTTGCCTCTTGCATTATTCAATACTTCGATACTGAAGCCGGCTGCTTTTGAACATATGCGCTCAAACCACGTCGCATTGATGATACAAGGGGACGGGCTTGTAGAAGGAGTCGATTTCGGAGCTGAGAGTGGGATGTTTTTTTGAGGAAAATCAAGCAGCACAGCAAGGATTAATCAAACAGCTATAATTACATTACACTCGATCCGATACTAGTCAATTGTTTTGTTATAAATCTCTCAACAACCACCTATAGCGTGCCGTCCCCTCCCCCAATTCTCACCCCCCCCCCCCACCGTCTTGCGGCGATCTATCTCAATCAGGTTGTACCATTCTGGGGAAAAGTGCAAGGGAGGGAACACCCACCCAACCCCCTTGTTTTTCAGGTGGGAGAGTCCACTCTGCCCGTTGCGTGGGGGTGGCCTGGGTCGATTCGCTGCACAGTGGTGTTGGTGGGAGGGAGGGAGGGAGGGAGGGGGTAGGTTTTACTACTCGGAGGAAGAGGAGGATGTAAACAGTAGGGGGAGAGGAAGGGCCCAGAGGCAAGAAAGAGAAAGACCATTACAAAAGGCCACAGTGAAGAGAGAGTAGAGGGAGTACGGGCGAAGGGGATGGAATCAAGCTTTGTATGGGTGGATGATGCGGGGAAAGGCTACAGGGAAATAGGCAATGGAGTCCTGAGGAGCGAAATACTGTACTCAAGTAAGGGCGGTGTTGTCGGGGCAAAAGCAGAGCATACAGTAAATGTCCCAACTACTTTTACCGTGTTGGACTTAGCAGCTTTACTCCAGCACAGGCGAGCGTTGTGTGCATGATTCAACACCTCTCTTATGATGTAGCGCTGAATCACTTGTTTATGTGCTTCAGCTAACAGGCTGTAAACATAATATGGACGGCTGGTTAAGCTACTCCACATAGATAAAGCATGATACCAACAGAGGAGGGTGGATGTTTACTCGCTTAAAGGAACAGGCCACCGTTTTTCCATACTGAGATATGTTCTTGCCTGAGCTTAGATGAGTTGATACGTACCTGTCTGGTTTTTGTGTGTGCCCTCAGTCACGCAAAAAGACCAAAGATGTTGTTAGCATATGGCCTCTCCCAACATATTCCTATGGCTCCAAATGGGGGTGAAGTTAGAAGCAACCCCGCTCTTCCACAGGCACAAAGACCAGACAGGTACTTATGAACTCGTCTAAGCTCAGGTAAGAACATATCACAGTATGGAAAAACGGTGGCCTGTTCCTTTAAGAGTAATGCTGTTTTAGAATAGCACTGCCAGACAAAACATCACACATCATGGGAGAGTGCGACCACAGCGCAAAGCCTACTCCAGCACATCCCAGAGATTCTCAGTGCGGTTAAGATCTGGACTATAAGGTGGCCGATCCGAACCCCAGATCATTGAAGAAGACAAATCTACTTGAGCACTGAGTGTTAGAAAGTCTGATTTAAAGGTGCATTATGCAACTTTTTATGTGGTGGGAAATATAACGGTATAACTGAACTTTTTGTGACCTAATGGCTCCTTTACTTTCCATCACAGTGGCCTCTACAACGCACCAGGATGAATTGTTTCGTAGGTTTTCTAGTGAGAGGCTCCGTCAGCAGTGAAAACCTTCCAAACAATTGATCCTGGCGCGTCATAGAGGCCCCTGTGATGGAAAGTAAAGGCGCCATTTTGACCAGCTGCTGGGTGACTGACATAAAAAGTTCCATAATGCAACTTTAAAGGGCCTATATGGAGTTTAAAAATGTTAAAACTAAGTATTTTCCTCCCCCTACATGTTCCAGCCATGTCCTGATGTGTAAAATGAGCCCAGACCTGTTCACTAGTCACTCAAAAAAGCTGTTACTACCATGCACGAGCTTAATATAGAACCTGCAGTTACGCCTTAGACCTGAGGTGGCAGTAGTGAGTATAAAATTGCCAACTTGCATCTAGTCTCTTTAAAATCACACATTTTAAATATTTTTTCAATGTTAAAACAAAGCATTCGTCACTTGGGAAGGGAAAGGTTTGTGGAGTGTGGATACTTCAAATAATGTTACGCACTATGTGATTAAACAACATTGTTACAACTCAGTACTCGCCTCTGAGCAGCTGCTACTAGACTCTATCCTTTTAGGAATCAATTCATTTGGAAGATCTATCACATATCTTTAAAGCAGCTGTTTCTGTTGCTATGCCAGACGTCCAAAAGACCGATGCTTTTTTCTTTCATATTGTAGCAAGAAAAGCTCATATCCCTCCCACACTTTAGTAGTCTTTTTGTTAAGGGCACTCACTACAACAGCACCCCTTTTCAAAAGAAAAAAAACAAATCTCTCCAATCTGCTTTTTCCCACCACAATTATCACCTCCTCCCGGGCGGCTCGTGTAAGTATCTATGCCAGGAGCGCAGATGCCTCGTGTCTTTGTACTCCCCGTGCACGCTGACACTGAAGGGAAAAGGCCATAACACCATTTTTCCGCCGGTCACACACAGTAGCACGCTTGGTCACACATGCAAAAAAAAACGCGGGGATCTCAAGCTACAACTGGCTATGTTTAAGAAAGTGTCCGCGGGGGCTGCAGAGAAACCTGTCGTCACATATAGGCCAGTGACGGCAGCATAGTAGCAACAGCAGCAGCAGCAGCAGCAGTAGTAGTATAGGATTAGTAGTTGTAAGAGCAGTAGTAGGAGTAGCTGAAGCTCCTACTACAATGACAACTCCTACTTCTACCATTAGTATTTCCACTGCTGCTACTGCTCCAGCTATAATGTGGAAACAGTTGTAGCGATTTCTTCATCCTTCGGTGCTAATAAAGTCCGCTCTTGCTCAGGAAGGACATGGAAAAAGCGATAAAAAAGTGTGTCCGGAGCCAGTCTTCACTTCCTTAATGGATTCCCAGGCCAAACATCCTCCCCTGGTCCATTACCTCATGTCTTTCGTGTCCATTTCAGTTCAGTTGTTCCTAGAAAGGAGTCGGGGAGCTGTCCGTGGTGCTGAAACAGACTACTCTCGCCTTTCTCTCTACTTTTTGCACCTGTAGATGTTTTCTTAAGTGGGTAAAGTAACGTATCAAAGTGGCCCCACACTGTGTAAGCAAATGTGTGTGTTGTATCGTAAAGACAGGCTGAAGCGCAGGGAGGTCGTGGAGTTTCTTTCAGTCAGAGCTCACAGCCTCCCTCTCCACAAACCTGTCAGCATGAAGCGGGCTCTCTTTTCTCACTGTTACATTGTCTAGACACGCCACGACAGCCATTAGAGAAGGGATGCTGTCACGGGAATGGGGAACTTTCCTGTCAAAACAATGGCATGTGCTCAGGCAGTGATGGAAACTTAGAAAAGTGACTGAGCTGTTTTGCGTGAGCTCATTTAGGTCTTTCTCTTCCCTAACGGGACATGACAACATCGCACAGGAGAAAGTTTTCAGTGAATTGTTTCTTCTGTAGCGAATGAGTGTTTCAACTCCAAAGAAACTGAGACAAGTGTGACAGCAGCCACACCCTGACCACAACAGGAAGTCTGAGGTTACTCCAAGCTCGTGCACAGTATGTCTCAGGCGTCTGTCCCTGCTGTGAAAACACTACACCTTCAGAAGTAAACTAAGTACTCACTATCTGAGCTGTAATGAGAAGTGTGTAAAGACCTACCTCCAGACCTGCCCCAGCTGCAGGATGTGGATGGTGGCCTGCCATAGCCAGATGGACGCCAGCTGCATGCGGTCCCTCCCGGGATACAGGCATCCCAGTGACACCGCGCCCTTCTTTGTGAGCCCCTCCACCTCCCCCAGCCCTCCCCCGGTGTAGTCCTGCACGAACCAGCGAAAGCTCAAGATCTGGACCAGCACCGAGGGCACGAGCACAAAGAAGAGCGTGAGTCCGAACCACAGGTAGTCCTCACGCCGGTAGTAGTCCACCGCCAGGCAAAGGTCTGTGCCCACGTCCCAGAAGAAGACGAGCAGGGCCAGGATGATCCACAGGCAGTCGATCCACAGCTGCTCCCTGGGGGGGCAGTGGGTCTCCCTGATGCCCAATCCGGCGCCGGGCTGGCCCACGCCCAGCAGCTTGCCGAGGCAGGCGGAGCGGCAGCCCCAGTAGCAGGCCGAGGTGCGGCAGCATTGGCAGATGTGGATAGCGGCAGAGTCCAGCGGCTCCTCACCGTCCACATCGTACAGCTGCGCGAACCCCACTGCCGCCTTCCCCCCGTCCGACTGCGCGGGCATGTCCCCCTTCCCGCTCCTGCTCTCGGATAAACACGGAACACGCACGGTGCTGGTGTGTTGCGGGGCCCCGAGCCCCGCGGTCCCTGATCCTGAAAAGCGGCTGTGTCTCGCTCTCGCCCCGGGCGCGAGCGGCCATCAGAGCCGGTGTCCGCGCGCTGGCGGCACCGCTGCTTTCACCGGTTCAGTTCTCGCCACCGGGCGCACGCGGCCCGCGGCAGCAGCGGAATAGCCCAGCATCGTCCCGTGCCGCGCGGTCACCTCGGGCACCTCCTGGCTATGACGTAATGCATCTCCCGTGGTCCTCGAGGCGTGAGTGAATGTGCTCCACCTGAGCCCTCTGAAACAGCTGCGAACCCCCCTCACCGACTCCCCCTCCGCTCTGACCCGCTCTCAGGGTGCAGGTGCCCGGCTACAACTACTCTCCATGTCCGCCACAAGAGCTCCTCTCCGCAGCTCCCAGCCCTCTGCAGCTTCCCCTCCTCTCACACACGACTCACCGTCACTCCGCCCTCTGCCGGAGAGCACCCCCCAAAACACATCTGCACACGGGCACGAGCACGTACGCGCGCACTCCAGCAAAGACCGGATCACTCTCAGGGTTCTTCCACTATCAAACAAATCCACCCTAAAAGAGAAGACACAACTGGAGCTGCTGTGGCTTTATTCAACTACATGCTGCCTATTGCACACTCACAGAAACATAGTAATAATAAGAAAGAATTGACCATGACCCGTGAAGATAAAGCTCTGGAAATGATCCATTATCAAGGGAATTGAGTAACTCTTTAAAACTTAATTCTCAGTTTGATAAACCCGTGCTTTCTCTCTGAACATGTCACTTTGCCACAGCTCTGACACCATATCAATCTTCTGTCTCCATCCCCCCCCCCCCCACCCCCCTCTCCTCCCACAGCCCACTCCGGTGCAGCCGCCTTGTGCTGTGCCAGCCTAATCATCAGCAACATATGTGCCATTCCCGCTAAGCAAAGCAGATACACACTGGGCTTTTTCCAATCCATACTGTGGGCAGCGCAACGTGGAGCTGCAGGCGAGATAAGGCGTGAAGGCTTGATTTGGGAATCCGACAAAACGATGGAGAGAGGAAGAGAAAGAGAGAGAGAGAGAGGGGGGGTGAAGGGTAGACTGACAGGATGAGCAGAGCAGCAGAGTGTATTAGGGCAAGATAGTGTCAAAGATGGATGGAAAGGATAGAAGGGAGTTAAGTTGTCCATGGAAAGTCACAAGCGGTGCACTCTTAGTCCTGGTCCCATGAGTCGGAGGGAGAGGGTTGTAGGGCATGTGACACTGAAAAAAATAATCTTTCGTCAAGCCATTTCTATTTTTGTGAGCAAGTTTTCATTGTGCAAGTACCCTTATTATGAAGGACTCTGCACAAAAGCAGTTCTCAAAGAAACAACAACAATATCTACACTGTAAATTCCAACTCATTGCGCTTACTTGGAATAAGTAAACCTGATGCATAGTTATTAAGCCCAATGATCACAAGTAACTCTATGAGTATGAGTAACATGGATTTCACAGTATTCATTACTTATGATACAAGTTCTGATTACTAGACATGTAAGTACAGGCAACTGGGAATTCCTTGTACTAATAACATTTGTTACTTTAAGGGACTATACAGAGTTTAAAAATGTTAAAATTAAGTGTTTTCTTCCCTACATTTTCCAGTCATGTCCTAATGTGTAGAATGAGCTCAGACCTGTTCACCACAATCCTGCACTGTCACTCAAAAAGTTGTTACTTCGGGTCTGAATGGCCGTCATGCATGAGCTTAATAGAAGGTGCAGTTACACGTATGACCTGAGGTGGCAGTAGGGAGTATAAAATGGCCAACTTGCCCCTTTAAATATAGTCTTAACCTGTCCTATTATTCTGAGTAATGGTTACTTGAATATTCCTGTTCCCTTTATGCTTTTTTTGTTATTCCCATTAATGAAGTTTTACAAATTCAGAACAAGATACAAATGTGTTGTGTTTTATTGTATCATGATCTGAGAAAGGCTTTTATTTTGTAAAGTGTCTGATGTTGCTGATGTACATTTGCTTGAACTGTCAGATGAGGAAAGTGTTTGTTCAAGTATAAGCCATTTCTTTGTCTAAGTTTTTGTTAAGCGCTTGACTGCAACGTACGAGGACACTCTTTGTTTAATGTTTGAACACTTAATGATGCAGCATCTCTTTTCCTCCAGTTATAGTTTACAATCCAAACAGGTGGATTAGTCTGTGGCACAGTCTAGAAATGTGCACTTTTTGCTTGAAGGAGGAGTTTTATAGCTCTATAGGCTACTTCATTTTTGGCCGATTTTCTTACTTTTCAAAGATCAGGAGTCAAACCCCCCAAATCCTGGCTCAAAGTGAAGCACTTTCTGCAAAATCCCATCTAAGGTACGAACAGCAGGAGCCTGAGAACCATACTTTAACATGTATTTGATCTCTGACGCACACAAAGTCTCCAAATCGTCAAGTTGTTCTTCTCCTGGAAGGTTTTGCTTCTGCCTCGCCCCTGATCTGAAGGGGCCGCCATGCAAACGAAATCCAAACTCATTCATTTTAAAGCACTGCTTCACAACAACATTACCATCCGTATTTGCATTATTAAGCACAATCAGATTCAAATGACTCGCTAACAAGGCTGAGGCGAGATCAAAGCACGCAGAGGAAGGAAGAGGAAGAGGAGAAAGCGAAGAAAGAACTAGGAGGGGAAGATGTTTTATTTTTAAACATCTGGCAGGAGGAAAAGCAAGGAATTAATGATGTATTGCTTGGAGAGATGTTCGTGTATCGGTCTCGTGAACCCCTTCAACCCTCTGCGATTTTTTTTCCCCTTTTCTCCCCTCCTCTGTGTGGACGGATCCATGCGTCTTTTTCTTCCTCACACACGTGCGTCTCCTGTGCTCACGTTTTCCCGATGCCAGCGCTTTCTCTTTCTCTCTCCCCCCTTCTCTCGTTTGTCCGCTGGAGATTAGCCTCTCTGTTGTCATGGCGACCCAGGCTGGGATGAAGGACGGCTGGTGTAGCAGGGTTTGGTTCGTTGGGTGCAAGGAGCAGCCGATACAGTAGTTCGCCGTTGCCTTCATTATGAACCGCTGCTACTGTAAAATGCTTCCATACATACAGCCTCGGAGACACAGTGAGATGGAAAAAACTGCGTCTTACTTTATGAAAATACTTTGACTAGCAAAAATATTACTCGAGTATGTATGATCATACTTGATACAACTCCTAAAGCCAACTGTTACTTACAATACACAATACACAAGCCTGAATTACCAAGTTTCGCCACACTGTAATCATTATTCATGCTCACTCACTCACTCACTCACTCACTCACTCACTCACTCACTCACTCACTCACTCACTCACTCACTCACTCACTCACTCACTCACTCACTCACTCACTCACTTCACTCACTCACTCACTCACTCACTCACTCACTCACTCACTCACTCACTCATGCTTTCAATGTTGTGTCTCTTATTTAGAATAAAAGTGGGTCTAGCCGGACTCATTAGACATTGTTAAGAGCAACTGGGAATCAGACTTGGGTGAGACTATTTCAAACGAAGTCTGGACTGAAATATTGCGTAGAGTACATAAATCCTCCATCTGTGCAAAACATTGTTTCACTCAATGTAGAATTTTACATCGTACTCATTACACTAAAGCTCGGCTTGCTAAAATATTTTCAGGGACATCCCCATGCTGTGACCGTTGCCAACTGAGCCCGGCAAACTACATTCATATGTTCTGGTCTTGCCCATCCTTAAATAGGTTTTGGTCTGAGATATTTGTCACTTTGTCTGTTGTAACCGGCACAAGAATTGCTCCTAAAGCTGTTACAGCTCTGTTTGGGGTATGTCCATCTCCATCCTCTCTTTCCTCTTCTGACAGAGATGTTGTAGCTTTCCCTACACTGCTTGCTAGACGGCTGATACTTCTGAAGTGGAAGTCTCAACTTGCTCCCACTCATTTTCAATGGGTTAAAGATGTGATGTACTTTCTTAAATGTGAAAAAATCAGACTCAGTGCAGGTGGTTCTCAGGACAAATTTTCAAGAATTTGGAACCCCTTTCTACTTTATGTTGAAAATATTCCTGTTCAGAATGTTTCGGGCTGATTATTATTTTTTCATACTGGGTTACTTGTCTCTTTGCAACTACCACTCTTATTCAATGTTCTTCCTCCCTTTATTGATTGATTTATCTTTTTAATTTTCCTTTTTGACTAATTGGGCATGTACAGTGGGTTTAGGTAAGGGGTAGAGTGTGTTTTGATGAAAGTTATACTTTTTCTGTTTATGGTTTTGCATAATTGTAAAATGTAAAATTCATAAATAAAGTAAAAAAAAAAAAGAATAAAAGTGGGTCTAAACGGGTACACCTTTTGTACTTAAATAGCAACAACTAATGTTTTAAATGAGAGTCGTCTGAGCTAGTTTTCTTATTTTGTTACTTAGATTTTTGTCGTCCAAGCAGTATTGAGGAAATGTAACTTTTCTCCAGTTCAGCTTTACCCAAATCTACTACAAAACTGATCTAAACTGATGTTTTTCCTAGCGTTGTTGTTGTGTTGCCGTCACTTTTTTAAAATCCCTTTTTTGTCACTCTTTGGTCACTTTCTTGTTGGTGTTTTGTAGGTTTTTTGTTGCTTTTTTGCTACTTTATTGTTGCATTTTTTTTGCTGTTTTCATCAAATTTTTCATCGCTTTTTCGGCACATTTTTGTCTCATTTTTTGTTTTGAAGCAAACTGGAGAAAATGTGGTCGGTTCAGGTGGGGGTTAAGAGGTTAATGGCCCAGGGATTGAACCTCTTGCTGTGAAGATGAATACTAAGGTAGTTATAAGTCTAGAGTGGCATTTGTGGACAGAGCATTTACCCCTTAACTAAATTTTTTTTTCGGATTTTTGTCCAAATTTGGTCTGCAGTTCATCTTTCAGCTTTGTGGTTTGCACTTTGCTGTACCGTACAAAATAATGTGACCCTATAGGTTGAGTTAACCAAGTCTATCAACATGTTTTTCCTTTGCCCGACTTGAAATGACTACGAATCACATAAACTAAAAAGTGTTTTTTTCCAAATCTTGCCAAAATAATTTACTCCATAGTTTCAAAGGCGCAGCAGAAGGTGATGACTAATCCGCGCGCATTCACAAAATCTGCTATGACCTTCTTTTACCGAAGCATCAAAAGACTTCGTGACTGAAAAAAAAACACAAAAAAAACATGTTTTTTTCCCCTCGCCCTGAATTCAATCTCTCTTGTTTTTTTATACTGCCTTGCCAATTATGATTACAGGCGAGAACCACTTAGTGTTGATGAGTTCTCTTTCCTTTGGGAGGTGATTTATTTAGAATTAAGAGCAAGGCGAGCGTGAGGATAAGAGCAAAAGAGGCTAAGGGAGGAAATAGGAAATGCATGTAGCTGTGAAGAAAGACGGACCTTTTGGGGTTTGTCCTCAAGGTCAGTGTGCAGTGTAGCCGGGCATGAGTAGAAAGTGTTGAGAAGACGGGGGTCGCGTTGGTCGGGAATGTTTTATTGATGAGGATGTTCGGTGGAGACGACGAGATGAGAAAGCACAAATAAAAAAAGGCTTTCAGTGTAATGTCTCTTTCTATAAAAATCATTTTCTTTATGAATCTATTTAGAACAAAAGTGGGGCTAAAGTGCAGCCTTGGGGTAAATCTTTCGTATTTAAATAGTAATAACTAGAGATGCACCGATCCAGCCTTTTTGCTTCCGATGCCGATACTGGGGGTTTGAGTATCGGCCGAAATCCGATATTAACCGATACCAAGAGACTTTCTTAAAAGTGGCTGCTGTGAGTGAAAACGTGACTGGTCAATAAAGTATTTCTTGTGATGATGTTACAGATCAATTATAAATTACATCTATTAATAAACAAATGGAAAAACTAATGGATTTTAGACACTCCTTGGGACAGGCTATTTTACATTAACTGTCATCTGATCATTACAACTTGTGCATTACTTATTTACTTAGGCTATTATTTACTCATATTAATTATTATCTTATATCAGTTATTCTTTAACAGCATTTCTTAAACTAAATACAAAACACTTGGCCACACCAGCAGGGGCCGATAATATTCTATTTAGCACCTTTAGGTATTTATGTCCTAGTTTCTGACCCAGCCTTGATTAGTTGCCGTTAGCATTAGCATGCTCCCGCTAGCTTTAGCATGCTATTGCTAGCCGCAGCATTTTGCATGGCGATCATATATACGTATGCAGAGGTTAAAAGTAACTCAGTGATTATATTCTTCAGGCTCCTCTCTTCAAAATGATATACTGCATGTCTATGTTCAGTAAGATTTAGTTGGTGAAAATTGTTTTTTTTTAAAGTGGTCAGAGCCAAAACTGGTATTGATACTTGTAGCCGACACCCGATATTGTATTTTTTCCAGTATCGGCTCTGATATCTGATACCAGTAATGTTTTAAATGAAGGTTGTCTGAGCTAGTTTAGTTTTTTTGTTTTTTTTCATAGCCCAAATAGCCTAGAGCAGCCATTCCCAAAGTCTGGAGTGTCCCTTATCCCATTATATCCTACAAAGGTCCCCCCTATAATAAGAATTTTTAATGTTTTACAACTTGAAATTAGTATAAAATAGCAAATAGCAATGACTGTGGGGGCTAAATACTGACTTAAAGGGACTATACAGAGTTTAAATGTTAAAATTATGTATTTTCCTCCCCCTACATGTTCCAGCCATGTCCTAAGGTGTAGAATGAGTTACTTCAGGGTCTGAATTGTCATCATGCACAAGCTTAATATAAAAGCTGCAGTTACGCATAAGACCTGAGGTGGCAGTAGTGAGTATAAAATGGCCAACTTGCATCTAACCCCTTTAAAACAGTAACATCTAAACTCAGTCAAATTTAATTCCAAATTACATTTTTTTCATTGTTCTGGGCCCCCATACAGTGCCTCTGAGGCCCACCACGGAGCCCCGGACCCCACTTTGGAAACCTCATGCCTAGAGAATTTGTTTTTACTTTTACTTTTTCACTACAGAACACAACTGGACGCCATATTAGAGGCACAGATCGGTGAAACTGCAAACGAAAGTGACAAATTTATCCCACACACAGCTCACAAATGCTTCTTGATTCACAAGGCCGTCACTCGTTTAATTTTAATGCGTCTAAAAGTGTCCGTCCATCTGATGCCTCTTGAATAAGCGCAGCCTCGGACCACGGTTCGTGCACTGTCTGTCCACTCCGGCGATTACAAAACAGCTTGACTCACCGATGTCTCACAGTGAATAAGAATGACTGGGGACATCTGAGCGACTACTTAGTCATTTTGGCACATACGCCGACACCCGGCAGCTGAACGCCAACTACGAGCGAAGGGGGATGTTTAGTAATAAGCAGAATTCATCTTTTTAAGTTGAGTAAATAAATAGCTGAGGAGGCAGTATCACTCACTACTACTAATACTTCATTTAAAGTCCTTTCTCTTACAGTTTCTGTTCTTGTTCGTTAACCACACAATACTTTTACTTATTCGCTGAGGAGGCCTTGACTTACTCGCCCACTCAACAGAAACTTTGTGGAATAAAAATAGCTCCAAGTACTTCATTTTAAAAAGTAAAGATGAATTTCAAGTGCTTGTGAAGTGAAGCTTTTAATGCTTGTACTTCGTCTGGTGAAACAAGGGGAGACTCTAAAAGATTAACACAATGAAGCAACTATGACATCATTAAAGTATGTTGCTAGATGGCCATTTTTGAGATATTTCCCTATTAGACATTACTACTACTACTACTTTTATACTGTTGTTGATATATTAGTGTGATTATGGTGATTACTACTATTACTGAATAACGTCATCCTAAACTGTCAATAGGCAGAGACAGAAGTATGATTGTATTCTATTATGGCAGTGCAAATGCGATACTGTACCTTTAAGTGAACTTTGACCTTAGAGATAACTTGGTACTTCCTGCCTTTCACTTTTCTCTGCTAAAGGGAGTCAATCATTGCTTGTTTTTGCAAAGCTTACTCTGGTTATTTGAGTAATGGCCGCACCGAATAGAAATGCCCTCACACACGCCTGGGAGGTAAGATCAACATCAACTGAGTGTTTTTTCCAGTTCAGCTTTACCCAAACGCATGAGGTCACAGCCTATAGGCCAGTGCAACGACTCATTTGAAAGCTAAGACCAACAAAACTCATCTAAATGGAGCTTTTGCCTCGTGTAGTTGCACATATTTTTTTCAGAGTTTTCATTACATTTTTGCCACATTTTCATTGCCTTTTGTGGCTTTTTTGTTGCTCTTTTGTTGCTCTTTTGTTGCTCTTTTGTTGCTCATTTTGTTGCTCTTTTGTTGCTCCTTTTGTTGCTCATTTTGTTGCTCATTTGTTGCTCCTTTTGTTGCTCCTTTTGTTGCTCATTTGTTGCTCCTTTTGTGGCTTTTTTGTTGCTCTTTTGTTGCTCTTTTGTTGCTCATTTGTTGCTCCTTTTGTTGCTCATTTGTTGCTCCTTTTGTTACTCATTTGTTGCTCCTTTTGTTGCTCATTTGTTGCTCATTTGTGACTTTTGTGTTGCTTCTTGCTGCTCTTTTGCTGCTGTTTTGTCACTTTTTCGTCACATTTTTGTCACTTTATCATAATTTTTTCATCCTTCTTTTGTTGCATTTTCATCCTCGTTTTCATCTAGTTTTTGCTGCTATTTTACACAATATTTCAAGATGCTTTTAGATTTGGGTAAAGCCAAACTGGAGAACGTGTGCTCGGTGAGGTTTAAGAGGTTAATCACCTTCATCATGCTTTCTGTCCTTCAATTGCCTTCACTACAAGTATATCATTCTGCCAGTGTCAGAAAGTTGTTGATTTGACCGTATTGTTTGTGATTACAGAGTTCAGACTACGAGCCCTCACTTCCTGTTTCAGAGAAGTCCAACCCCCTTAGCCGGGACATGGACAGAGCGTCGGCCAATCAGATCGTCAGAATCCTCCAGGCCTGTGATGAGCAAATATTTCGAAAAGAGGACGCCTGTGGCCATTACCAGGTATAGAGTGTGACTTCAAAAGGAATCAAGCAAATCTAAATTAGTATTATGGACACTTTTTTTTTTTTTTTAGACACTTTTGAGTGAAGTTGTGTTGAAATCTGTGATGGAAGTTGCCGTAAGAGTGGAGCGGATTCTCAAGGTAACGAATGCTATACGAGAGAAAAGAATACGAGCCTGGACTAAACTAAGGCTCAGGGTGAGTGTGGCTCAGACTGTCCTTGGGCAAGACACTTCATCCACCTGGCCTTTGTGTGAGTGCAGTGTCTGAGTCAGTGGTTGGAGGGATTTTTCAGCTTCCGTCATTCGACCCCAGGGCAGACGTGACTAAAATTGCAGCCACCAATTTATATTCTTTGCCCCCACCTTTTCAAGAGTTGCCATTATTCATTGTACATATGCCCCATATTTACTTATTACTTTACTTTATAGCTTCTTTGCACATTATCCTGAGTGAATGTCTCCATTGTGAGATCGATAAAACTCCCCCAAGTATGGAGCGAATGAATAATGCACAATGGGAGGAAAAAGTATGTGAAAGCTTTGGAATTTCTCACATTTCTGCCCAAACTGGTCATAAAATGTGGTCTGATCTTCATCAAAATCATAAGAATAAGTAAACAGTGTTTGCTTAAACTAATACCACCCAAACAATTCCATGTTATTGTATTTCTAATCATCATAGCATGTAAACATTCACAGGACAGGAAGGAAAACGTCCCCCAGGGGTCAATCTTGGGACTTGGTTTCCATTGGTTGATAGTTTAAGGTCCTCATCCAAACCCATTATTTGATTACCCAGTGCAAAAACAGCATTTTCTGTGTCTAGCTGGTCATTAGGAGTATGTTTTTTGTATTGAGGGCAACAGTGTAGTCCACAATGTTACAGAGTGTGGCTTTAATCAGACCAATGCAGACTAGATAAACCCACTAGAGCCTGCAAAAACAAGGCAATACCAGGTCTATCTCACTTGCTGTTGTGTAGTTGCCATGATAGAGAGAGAGTCAGTTGTATTTATCGTTGATCATCTGAAAATACTGTATTCCTCACCCAGGATCCGCGAGACAGTCTTGTAGTGCTGAGTGGTTGTGGGACTTCCGGGCGACTGGCTTATCTAATTGCGGTAAAAGCTTAGAAAAAAATCAATATGTTGCTAACTTAAAACTCTGATCAACATTTCTTTTTGGGTCTCGTTTCAAAGACGAGCTTTAACAGAGCTTTGAAGGAATCGAACCAACAGGAAGTTTATACCTACACTATTGCAGGAGGCGACCGGTAAGTCAACACCATTAGGAACGTTTTGTTGTTCTGTGGTTATGGCTGGTGGTAGATGCATTTTTCCAGGGCTCTTTTCACCTCCCAAGAAGCCCCTGAAGACGATCCTACAGCGGGCACGCTTAGTCTAAAGGAGGTAAAAGTAAATTCAGCAGTAGATGTTGTAAAGTAGTGGCAGTATTTGTAATCTCCATGTATTTTCTCGCCTATACATAGGTCTGTGAAGGAAAGAAGCAGGTCTTGTACATTGGAATCTCATGTGGCTTATCAGTGAGTTGGGAGTAAATGTCGTCAGTGCCGAAATGGAAATAATGGACTTTTTTCATTCCAGGCTCCATTTGTGGCCGGTCAACTCGACTTCTGCCTTCAGCACCTGGACATCTTCACTCCAGTGTTGGTTGGGTTTAATCCGGCAAATCAGGCCAGGTTGGAAGACATCTTTATAATTCCTCAAATATTTATTCCTTAAATGTTTGCTACAGTGGATAGAGTAGCCAAGCATTATTTTACTCAAGAAGGAGGCTAGGGCATCTGTTCCGGATGCCTCCTGGAGGTGTTCCAGGCATGTCCTAGTGGGACAAGGCCTCGTGGAAGGCCCAGGGCACGCTGGTGGGACTATGTCTCCGAGCTGGCCTGGTGTGGCCTCGGGGTCCCCCCAGAACAGCTGGAGGAGGTGTGTGTGGATCGGGAAGTTTTGGCATCTCTGCTGAGACTGCTGCCCCCGCGACCCGGCCCCGGATAAAGGGAAGAAAATGGATGGATGGATGGATGGATGGATGGATGGATGGATGGATGGATGGATGGATTTTACTCAAGTAGAATAAGCTTGAGGCCAAAACAACGACTCATATAAACCTACCAGAAACCTTAACAACATTGGTCCTGGAGTGTTTAGAGGCCACTCGCACAGCCTGGTCACTGAAAAGTCAAATATGCATTAATATACATATTTTTTTCCACATAAAGAGTTACATAATTCACCTTTAAGCAAAGAAATCCAACAGATAGCACATTCATTTCCAGCTTTTGTTAATATTATGTTTCCCCTATACAGACTAGGTCACCACATTGTGTCTTCTGTGTGTCCAGGGCTGATCCAATGCAAGGCTGTGCTTTCACTTTCCGTGACGTTGTTCGGAGGATGCGAGTGGCGGCTTCTGCACACGAGGCCTTCGTCATCAACCCGGTCGTGGGGGTCAGTGAGCCACACTCTCATTCAGCACGGCGCTCCATGTAAAGCACTTCATTTGCATTCAGACGCATGTTCTTTCTCCCACACAGCCAGAAGCCGTCAGCGGGTCCTCCCGGATGAAAGGGGGCAGCGCCACCAAGATCCTGCTCGAGGTGGTCATGCGGGCGGCTCACCACGCCGCCTCTGCACGCCGCCCGGTCACACCACAGTACGTGCAATGAAATCATCTGGAATAATAAGGTCCACCGACACAGTTCACTATAGAGCAAATACTCACAAAAGATAGAAATGAATAGATTACTGAATGTGTTATTAAAGCAGAACTGTATTACATTTCACTCAGTAAACAGAAATACATGGATGTATTTCATTATTACTGTGACTTACTGGGAGCGATAGATTAGATTAAACACTATATTCCTCTTTTAAATGCTTTAATTTGGTGAACCACTTCAAAACTACCATTATAGGAATCTGAGTGTGAGTTTACTGTTGCTGATTTGTTATCAGCATTCATGACAGCAAAGTTATGTTGCTTTGAACTTGTGATGCAGACACACATAACCTGGAGAGTTACACAGTGTTGGAGGTAACGTATTACAAAAGTCACAAAAATATATGACTTTTTTCAGTAACTAAGGAAAATAGCATGTTTCTGAAACACAATATGGGAATATATTAGTCATTACAATTCAAATAACTCAAGTTACAAGTGCATTTAAATGTATGAACAAAACAATGCCCCCAAACAGAATCAAATCAGGTCGGACACTGGTGTTTAGCATCTGCAGTTGTGCATAAATGTCGTCAAACAAAACACGAGAGAATGGGGATAAAGAAGGAAAGGACATTGTTGACTGCACTTTTGCTCGGTGGCATTGCTACTATTTTTAGTTTAAATTTTGCCAAAAGTAACTCAAAGTAGTGTAACTCAATTACATTTATCCATCCATCCATCTTCTTCCACTTGTCCGTTGCCGGATCATGGGAGCAGCTGTTGGATCTGCCCAAATCACATTGCACCAGCCCCTTATGGCTCTTCTTGCAGGTGGTGGGTCCACAGAAGGACGGCCTCATGGTTCTAAACCGGGCCTGTTGGTCTCTCATAAGGAGCTTCTGAACCGCTCTTTGTCTGACCCATCACCTATAGGACCTGTTTGCCATGCGAGACCCTACCGGGGCACGAAGCCCCCGACAACAGAGCTCCAGGATCATTCAGGTGCTCAAACTCCTCCACCATATTAAGGTGGCGGCTCCAGGAGGGGAGTTATATTTCTGAAACAGTAATATGTAATACAAACATATTACATTTTAAGCGGTAATCTGTAATATAGAATATGTTACAATTTTAAAGTTATTTGTCCAAAACTAGCTACACAATGTGGAATAAAACTGAGAAAAAATCAATGTAGACAAAATACCTGCATTATTATTGGCTTTTAGTTAACCTCTTACCGCCTTAACCCAGTGCATTTTCTCCAGTTTGGTTTTACCCAAATCTAAAAGCTTCTGGACTGGAGCTTACAGCCTATAGGCCAGTATTACGCCTCATTTGAAAGCTAGGACCTAGAAAAGCTAATCTGGATATTATGGATATAATATGGATCTTTCCCCTTACGTTGTTGCTGTGTTGTCACTTTTTCTCACTTTTGCCACTATTTTGTAGGGTTTTTGTCACTTTGGCTGCACCTTCATCACTTTTTTTGTCACATTCTTGTTATTTTTTTGCTTTGTGCAGTTTTTGTCACATTTTTGTTGCTCCTTTGTGTCTTTTTCGGTCACTTTTTGACTGAGAGAGAGAGAGAGAGACTTGAGAATGAGTTTGAGCGTCTACCAAATCCGTGTTTTCATTCGTACCTGATCATCTTCACCCTGTTTAGCCCTGACCTAATCCTGCACAGTTAGTCTCTGGTCATATACAGTGTGTGCCTTCTTTGTCCATATAGATTTCATATACGTCCCACTGCGACTCTATGGGGCAGACCGCTAAGTGCTTCTCTGTGTGTCTGTAACCACACTCTCACACCCTCCTGCTCTTTAGCCCTGCAAAAAACACGGCTTTTACATTAGACCTCAGGCTCACTTTTACGCAATCAATATCCGTGGACATATAGGCTTTTCATACAATTCATACAAATACTCTTCTTCTGCATACTTGACACAAATTAGTAATATTAGGTTAGTATGTGTTGAGCCAGGTCGATAAGTGTAAAGTGTAGTTCCCCCACGTCTGATCTGCTGCGCTCTGCTGACCCCTAGCGGACACTACAATATTACATTCCCCTGTCAGAATCCAATGCATTTTTTTTTGTTTATCTTTTTTACGTAATGTCATGTTTATTCAGGGCAATACGGGAGCACGTGGACGCCTATTCGAAATGTTTGGATACAACTTATAGCCAGGCTGAATTCATCGCTGATATAATGAAATCAGCTGGAGAAAGGTAACAAAAGCGCGTGCAGGAACTTTAAAGTGAAGTCTTATTTCCGCCTGATCTACGTTATTCTAGTTTACAGTGCGGGAGGCGCGTGTGTTACCTGGGATGGGGCAGTCCGGGCGTCCTGGGCTTGATTGACGCCAGTGAGTGCGTGCCCACATTCGGAGCAGGTAGAACATGCATAATTCATGTGTATTTGCATAATCGTGTTGATTTTTAGCGGTGTTTGTTATGGCGCCGGCTGCATAATGGACTCTGTGTTTCCATATCAGACCATAATGACATACGGGGCTTCGTCAGCGGAGGGTACGGCGCGCTGAGCAACAGAGAGGGGCCCCTGACTCCTCTGGTGAGCGGCATGCGGAGCAATACTATACCATAGAAGCAATGTTAAGAGTGTGAGCATTGTATTAAATGGCACTACTACTACTACTGCTACTGCTGCTACTACTACTACTATTACTGGCACTAGTACTACTACTGGCATTACTACTGGAGCTACTACTACTTTTACTGGCACTACTACTTCTATTACTGGCAGGACTACTACTACTACTACTACTACTACTACTACTACTACTGGCACTACTACTGGTGCTACTATTACTACTACTACTACTACTACTACAACTACTGGCATTACTACTGGTGCTACTACTACTTTTACTGGCACTACTACTTCTTCTTTTACTGGCAGGACTACTACTACTACTACTACTACTACTACTGGCACAAGTACTACTACTGGCACTACTACTGGTGCTACTACTACTTTTACTGGCACTACTACTTCTTCTTTTACTGGCACTACTACTTCTTCTTCTTTTACTGGCAGGACTACTACTACTACTACTACTACTACTACTACTGGCACGAGTACTACTACTGGCACTACTACTGGTGCTACTACTACTATTACTGGCACTACTACTTCTATTACTGGCAGGACTACTACTACTACTACTACTACTACTACTACTACTACTACTGGCACGAGTACTACTACTGGCACTACTACTGGTGCTACTACTACTATTACTGGCACTACTACTTCTATTACTGGCAGGACTACTACTACTACTACTACTACTACTACTATTACTACTACTACTACTACTACTACTACTACTACTACTACTACTACTATTACTGGCACTACTACTACTACTACTACTACTGGCATTACTGGTGCTACTACTACTACTACTACTACTACTACTACTGGCACTACTACTACTGGCATTACTACTGGTGCTACTTCTACTTTTACTGGCACTACTACTTCTATTACTGGCAGGACTACTACTACTACTACTACTATTATTACTGGCACTACTACTACTACTGGCATTACTACTGGTGCTACTACTACTACTACTGGCATTACTACTGGTGCTACTACTACTACTACTACGACTGGCACTACTACTACTAGTACTACTGGCACTGCTACTACTACTGGTGCTACTACTACTTTAACTGGCACTACTACTTCTATTACTGGCAGGACTACTACTACTACTACTACTACTACTACTAGCACTACTACTACTGGCACTACTACTACTACTACTACTGGCATTACAACTACTATTACTACTACTACTACTACTGGCACTACTACTACTACTACTACTGGCATTACAACTACTATTACTACTACTACTACTACTGGCACTACTACTACTACTACTGGCACTACTACTACTACTACTACTGGCATTACAACTACTATTACTACTACTACTACTACTGGCACTACTACTACTACTACTGGCACTACAACTACTATTACTACTACTACTACTACTGGCACTACTACTATTACTACTACTACTGGCACTACTACTACTACTATTACAACTGGCACTACTACTACTACTGGCACAACCAGTACTACTGGCACTACTACTACTGGCACTACAACTACTATTACTACTACTATTACAACTGGCACTACTACTACTACTGGCACTACTAGTACTACTGGCACTACTACTACTGGTACTACTACTACTATTACTGGGATCTCCATGGTAACAGTGGATTTTCCTGCACTCTACATGTTGAGTCAACACATAAAGCTGTACATCAAAGTTCATAGTCATAGTAGCCCATAAATTGCAAGTTCTATTTAATGTTACTTTTATTGCAAAATGTCAACAAATTATGCATGCGATTTAACCCCTTAACTCCCACCTGAACCGAGCACATTTTCTCCAGTTTGGCTTTACCCCAGTCCAAAAGCTTCTGGAAAAAAGCTGTGAAAGTAGCAACAAAACTGAGACGAAAACAATGATGGAAATGTGACAAAAAAATGAGAAAACATTGATTAAAAATTGGCAAAAATGTCTCAAACAAAAAATGACAAAAATTTGACAAAATTTGACAAAAAAATTACAAAAATGTGACAAAAAAATGATCAAAATTTACCAAAAAAATTACAAAAAATTGATGAAAAATGGACAAAAAAAAATTACAAAAATGTGATAAAAATCTGACAAAAAATTACGAAAATTTGACAAATAAAGTTACAAAAATGAGTTGAATACCTAACAAAAAAATGACGGAAAAAAATCTGATGACGTGAGGAAAAAGATCCTCTCGGTTCAGGCGGGAGTTAAGAGGTTAAAGGGGTATTATGTAACTTTTAATGGATGCCAAAGTTCTGTAGATAATGGTGCATTTTTGATGTGTTGTTCCACACTATGATTCATAGTCCTTTATAAAGCCTGATTACTTATTCGTGGATGTGTTTTTGATCCCCCACAGGGCTCCAACTATTGCATCTCACATGAAGACTTTGCAGAAACAATCCTGCCATCTCTAAATGACCGAGACACTGTCATTTTAATCTACACCTGTTTGGGTAAGGCAGTGAATTATCACAATAGAGACTTTGGAGGAGGAGCGTCATGTTTTTTGGACGTTTTTCAGATGACCAGAGTGAAGTGTCCAAGATGGCGACCAAAGTGCGAGAGAAGGGCTGTAAGCTTCACTCTATTGTGCACGGACATGAAGGGCAGGCAGCCATGGAAGAAGTAGGTCAATCCATCAATCACATCTTAAGTCATTGTAATTAACTGCAATGGTAGCAATAGTATTTTGACTTTTGACTGTTTTTTGTTAGCAATGGGAGCTAACGACAAAGCTAACCCTAAACGCAATCAGCACTGGCGCCCACGTCTTAAAGGGGAAGATTTACCAAAACTACATGATCGATCTTCAAGTCACAAACAGCAAACTGTACCACCGGGCCACGCGCTTACTGCAGGTACAGGCCCAACAACGAACTTTTGCAGAATAATATGTGCATAAGAAAATATTTGGTTTCCTTTTTAGAAGTTTTCCGGCCTTCCTGAATCCCAGTGTCAAGAAGCGCTGCTGAAAGCTGTCTATGAAGTGGAAGAACTGAGTGGTGTTGCATTGTGGGATGTCCGCAGCCACACAAAACTAGCTGCAAAAAGAACAAAGGTGAACGGTTTAATGGTTTAAGACTGGAGACTGGATAGAATTAGGGTGAGACGCTGCAGCTGCGTCTTTAAAGGGACTATATCATGCAAAATCAACTTTTTGGAGCTTTTAGCCATGTTGTTATGCTATTTCCTTATCAAAAACACCCCCAGAGTGTTTTTTTCAATGTGTTAGACAGGAAGAGCCCGACGTCTGCAATGTAATGCCTTACGGCCTGATGTTAATTTATAAGACAGCTTTTTCATTATTTCTGTATAAAGGAAGTGCCAGGTAAGCGCTGCCCCTGTGGCCAAAACAAACGCACCCCATGAGCGTCTAAACAGATGTCATGTTTGTGCTGGAAGTTGTGAAGAAGGAGCTCTTTCCAGCCTACTCTGGACACGCCTGTTCTTTTTTCTTACCTAACGATAATGTCACGGAGACTACAGGACTACTGGAATTCAGCAACTATCAGCCAAAATAAGTGTTTTTCTGTGACTGTCTCTTGATGGATGTTTGGGGAACCTTCGCCAGAATCAAAGTGGATTAACTTTTATAACCAACGCGAGTCCCATAATGTAAACACCCAGTCGATCAAAACGAGTGTTAGCTTGTGTGTTAGCCATTTATGAAGCTGTGTTGCAGATGTCAACTCCGTAAAACTTATTGCTGTGATATTTATGTTTCTTTTACTCCTAATAATGCATGGGCAGATCAGCTCGGGGAGAGGGGGCGGAGTTAACTGAATCGAAGCATCTTGTCTTCCGGGTTTGCAAAATACCCCCAGAAAATACTTATATTTCTCGCAAAAATGAGTACTCCATAGTAATAGTGGTACAATATGTCATATAAATGCCTGTAGTTTGCTTTGGGATGTCTAAAATAGCATGATACAGATCCTGTAAGACAGGTTTTCATCTGAATCTATGAAGAGATGTACAGTTACTGTTCTCTAAATGAGGCTTCTATGTTGTGATTGTGTAGGTTGTCCCTTTGGCGCTGGTCTCCCTGCTCACGGGCTGCTCGATGGCGGAGGCGCAGTCTCGTCTGGACCGTCAGCCAGTCGTTCGGGACGCGGTGGCAGCTTGTCTAGCACAGAAGAAGTAACGATCTGTCAAAGCCACAGAGAGACATTTCCACCAGTAAACAGTATTGACTACAGGGATCACTGGCCAATTTTCAGAGGACATTTTGTGCTTTTGAGTTGCTGGATGGGACAGTTATGGCCCATTGGTTCAGAATGGTTTCACACTGTTATGGATAATCTTCCTCTTTGTGTGCCTCATGTCCATTAAGGAAGTGAAATTAATCCTAAATACATTTGTAGTGAAAGAAAATCAGTCCAATCTATGCACTTTCAGTATGTTGCGGCCTCACCCGCTATTGAACCACGATTGGCCGCGCTCCGAAGTGTCCAAAGCCGCTCCGAAGATACTCGCGCTCACGTCACTAAGCTCTCACTCTGTCCAGGAGGATTGAGGCTAACTTACATCACGCATCACCTCTTCACCTCAATCACAAAACACCAGCGTCACAGGCAGCTCAGTTTAGATGGTGCTAGTGAAGACTGCAGTAATGCAAGTATAGTTTGTAGTAACAAGGTTGGACACTGGAAAAGTAATACAGTCATTTTAAGGAATAAATGACATAAATCTACTTGAATTAAGAGGTTTTGTCTTGTTCTAGATCAGATGAAACCTCTTATCTCCAGTGGAACAGGTACATTTATTCTTAATTCAGATTATGTTGTATCCTTTCAAGTGAAAAACAATGTTTAAAAGTAAAAGTTAATTTGTCTGATTTCAAGTGGGATTTCTTCTTGTTCCATTGGCATTAGCATGTTTGTCTTATGTCCAATTAAACGGACTCAAATTCAACATAAAGTAACTCATTATTCAAGAGATTTTAAGTTATTAATCTTGCATAAGAAGGTAGTTTTTCCTCTTGTGCTATTTTACTAAAGCGTTTCATCAGTAAGACCCTTTACAGAATGTGTTTTCAACAAATTGCATCAAAGCAAGACTTTTTGCATTATTTGTCCGGTTCACTCCGCCAGATTAGTATCAAGTATCAAAACTATACATTTTTGAAAACTATCAAATAAGCAATCAGACAAACAATGTTTCCATTTGCTCTGATATGTAACAAAAAGGTGCGATAATAACGTTAAATAACGGTAAAAAAATTGGCAGAAAATTGCATTCGCTCCAATCAAAAAGTCAATGAAACCCTTGTCATATGTTTCATGGCGTTGCCCTAGCGATGACCAGAACTCCCCATTTACTCGAATGGGAAAATTGTATAATTGCACAATTTTACAAAATGACAAGGGCAAATGGAAACATAGTTTTTCTCTTTATACCATAAGATTATACCGTGAGGTTTCCAAAAATATAACGTTTTCATATTCTCCACGATAATACCACAACAGTGGAAATCTAAACATAGTGAACCGGACAATATGATGCAACGCTATATCCATTGCCCAAGAAGCCACAATATACCACAACAATTTTTTGTTAACAGGGGAGCTTAAAAACTAGGAAAAGCTCAGTGTATGTTGCAATTTTCCTAAGATAGTTCAATTTTAGCTTTGTGTTGGTCTTTGTCAATGTAGTATTTTTAGTGGTACTTTGAATAATGATTTTGTGACTACCCTCATCTGACAAACCATTCCTCAAAATTCAAAAAAATGAACAGTATCAACACCCTGCTTTATTATTTATTTAAATATATATATATGTATATATATATTACAATCATATAGTCATGATAGACCGTACATAGGCACACATCAGGATCCAAAACAAACTACCCAATGACAATTTAGTTTATATCAAGAATCCTATTTACTTTACGAAGAGAAACAGAGACCAGAGTTTTACCGTTTTTGTCCACTTTGAAACAGTAAGGCATCATAAAACCGCTTCAAGCTGTTTGTGACGGTCGCAAAGCACGTAATACGGCTAAAGACTATTTTAATAGAGTTTCACAACGCGCCGACTGTACTGTGCAAAAGGTGTAGTGAAACCAAGCAGTTTTAAAATGTCCGCGTTCAGCTTTCTTCTCGGGAACTTTTATATAATAAAATATGTTGAGAAATTTCCAAGTAAAGTCAATTTGAGTGCTGAAATAAGTATCAGAACTAATCCAATTGGGCCAAAGTAGAATTTTCTCATCAACGAAATGTAAGATTGTGTTTGAAATTGTACTTGTAAAAAGCCTAATACAATGCTTCACAATTCCGGTGCCTTGGTGGACTTCTGCACAGTAGTAGGTTCACATTTATAGCCTAAAAAGCCACAATTAAATTCTCTGAAGATAAAACAAATTGACATCAAACCGCCCAAATGAATGGAATAACTGGACAAGAAAGCTAGCCTTATATTCTTGTATTGTAACCCTGAGAGTGTTGAACTGCTCCACAACACAGTACATAACACCACTGGCTCTAAGCGAAATGAAAGCAAATAAACATTGCACATAAGTTCACATTGGAGTCCTGCTTTACAGCTTGTGCGTCCCATTCAAAAAAAATTGTCCCAGGATGTCAAACTCTTCCTATAGTGAATAAAGTGCTTCAAGTATAAGTTCTTGTTTAATTAGTATGATCAAAGTCTGTGTAAAAGAGTTTTAAACATTATCCATATCGCTGTCGCTGTTCATGGCTTTGCGGCGCTTGACTCTGGCCGGAGATCTGCTCCTCTTGTGGGCCGTCCCGCCAGGAGAAGCCAGTTTGCGAGCGTCCTTGCCGTTAGTACTGGGGCGGTCGTCTGTGTCGTCCAAAGAGCCCGGCTGGGACTCCGTAGACGTCCTGGTGCCCTGGTGGAGAAGGGTGAGCTCTTCTGTAGGTTTGGACGGTTTGTTCTGTGCGGGAGTTTCCCCATCTTCAGATTTCTCCTCGGTTCCTGAATCTTCAACATCGGCTTCCTCTCCCTCAGTGACACAGACAGCAGGCACGCCCTCCTGGAAATGAAAAAATGAGATATATATTGGGCACCTATGGGCAACATACCTAAAAACCTTAACTCTAACCCTAACCTTAAGCCCTAACCCTATGGCCTTATGTCTTGTTACATTATGTACCTCCAAAGCACTAATACCCTTATTTCAGATTGTTGCAAAGCAGATTACATTGTACTAAATTTAGAGAGGTACAATGTTTCAAGGTAGTGTAAAATAAAGTGTGACCAGGATCTTCCTTTCTCACACTTTTTTCTCACACATTTTTAACCTCCTGATTTTTCGTGGGAGTTAACAAGCATATCTTTCAGGGAACAGAGGCACAGTGTTCTTAATAGTTCCTAATATAACAATTGTCCACAGCATACTGCAAGAGGCTGAAATGTATTTTGCTCCACTACTAATGAAAAAACGAGGAAAAAATGAGGAAAAAAGGTTTTAAACACCCCTTTGCATCACTCAAATATTAGTCATAATCAATTATTTTGATCACCCCGCGTACCGTTCTTTTCTTGCTGCTTTGTGAACAATTTGAAAGTGCAGGATGCATTGTGAGAGCTATGTGAACAAGCTGTGTCAAATCATATTACTATCACAATAACATTAGTCATTGTTTTCATTGTACGTGTTATTTTCTGAGCAGTGGGGCTTTAGTGTGACTGTCCAAAGCACAGATCTGCCAGTCTGACTAATTGGATGAGATTAGGCTTCTGTCCGGGCTAAGACTTAGAGGTTAGGCTACACCGGGTCAGTCCTGCTTTTAGCCTCGCGGTCATGCCCAGGTTCCCACTGGGATTTGCAAGAAATGATACGCCATCTATGTGAGCGTATGTTAGCATTCATTCATTTACGTACCTGATCGGAAGTTCTCTCTTCTGTTGATGTTGCTTCTTCGCTTGCTCCCCCCTCGGTTGTCTCTTCGTCTCCTCCCTCCTCCTCCTCTTCCTCTTCTGCCTCCTCCTCATTCTCCTTTTGCAAACTCTTTTCCCTAACAGTCTCCTTATCGCTTTCCTCTGTCTGTTCATCGCTGTCCTCTTCGCTGCAGTGACACCGGCACTTGTCTTCTTCTTCACCTTCCGATGTCTCGGTGTCGGCTTTGCTCTCCTCATCCTCTTCCTCCTCTTGCACCACTTCCAGGTTCCGACAATCCTCTTCCACCACTCTCTTAGCTTCTTCCTGCACCACCTCAGCCTTGGCCACGACCGGTACGGGGGTTTTCTTGAGCTGAAGGATCTTGAGAAGGTCGAACTCCGAGTGGACAGGAGCATCGACGGCGTTGGGGTTTGCTTTGAGAGGACGGGCGGCCATTTTCTTGCGAATGCAGGTGTCACACGGGCAGTATTCGTCTTCGCTACGTTGGTCGCTGGTATCACCCGTTAGTTCCCCATCGCTCAAGGACTCGCCGGTTTTTATGGATTGTTTTTTCATGACCTAAAACACACAAGATATGGTTAAGCCAATAAATCAAAGACCGATGATAGGACTCCAACATTGAACACATAAAATCCAACACCTCTAAAGACCTTTACTTGTTAAGATTTCAAATAAATTCCAGTAATAAGTTCTTTGGTTACCATGAGTCGCTGCCTTCGTTTATCCGCCACGCTGGAGTCGTGGGACAGGTGGCTCCCATGTGGCGGCCGGGGCACTCTCACACCTTTCCCCGCTCTGCCCTGAATCTTCTTCATCTCCTTTTCCACGCTTTTCTCTATCCGCTGGCTCACCTCGTCTTTCAGCTCCACAATCATCCTGTCCAGGAGCAAGTTGTCCTCCAGGTCCCACTTGACTTTGAAATCCGCCATGGCGTTAACATAGTGGTTTATGAACTGCTTCTCCAGCTTTTTGAGCAGATTCAGGACCCAGACCGGATTGGGGTCCTGGGACTGGTGCTTTGCAAGTTGCGCTCGAGAAACAGCGGGCGGATTATCGGAGCTGGACCCTTCGTGCGCATCTAGTTCGTTGTCAGTAGGAGTTTTTGAGTTTTTGTCCAGAGAAGATGGATTGTCAGATGCCTTGGGGCTATCAGGATTGTCCGAGGCCTCTATCTCTGGCTGATTGCCGTTGTCCTTTCCTGACCCCCCAGACCCGCTGCTCATGCCCACCCCGGAAGATGACCTTGGGGGCGAGACTTGGTCCGTCCCGATGGGGTCTTTGGGGTCAACAGTGATGTCCCTCTTTTCGTTCAGCCAAAGGGATTGAAGGATGGAGATAATATCTTCAAATTGTGGCCTTTGGTCTTTTTGTACAGGGCAGCCGTGGAGTCCCGCAGGTTCGATGAGCTGGAGTTGGGTTAGACAGTCCAGTAATTCTTTGGCTGAAGTGCTGAGTCGCCGGCCGTACACTGGGGAGACCTAAGTTAGAAGAGGACATTGAGTTGAAGCAGCATAGATTGTTTAAACAGCTATCTAATCAATTAAATTAAATGTTACAATACTGTAGATTTGTTCATTTAGTTGAGTTCAAAACACATTATTTTTCTTGTATCTTACCTCAGGCATGCTCCGGCACCTCCCCAGGGACGAGCTAAGCAGCGCCTTCATCACAGTAGCGGACGAGTGCCAGTTTTGGGGCAGCGAGCTCTCAGTCGTCATCCCGCTTGGTCGAATCTCGAACTTTTCAACTTTTTCCTCTTCCTTCGCTTCCTCCTTGTCCCCACTCTCACTTTCTCCTGCCTCTTCCTCTTCTTTGTCTCCTTTACCCTCTTCCTCATCGCAGCCACCGTTCTCTCCATCCATAGCTTCAACTCCCTTCTCTTCTAAGCCTTCCTCGTTGTCCAGCGCTAGCACGTTAGCGGGGATGCTCTTCAGCCAATCACTGACGACCTCATTCGGAGAAGCGTTTGGCAGGCAGGACGGGGTCAGCTCTGGCACCGCCTCCTTCTTGCTTCTTTGACTCTTTGTACTCTTGTTGCTGGATTTGCTGCACTTTGACCTTGGGCTGTCAGGAGGTTTGGCGTTTGATTCCTTAAGCAAGTCGGCAGCGGAGAGGGAGTGCGACAGGATGCTTTCGCTGCACGTGTCCCCCTTGCTAGCAGGCCTGGAGACATTTTGCGGACTTGAGGATTCCGCGTGTCTCTCCTTATTCTGGGAACCTTTGACAGTTTTCACGCTAACACTACCATCCTTTGCCTTACTTGAATTTGTTTGAGACTTATTTGAACTCCTGGCCTTTGGCCTCAATGTAGGGCTTTTGGACTTAGCCCTATCTACCTTCGTTTCCTCTTCATCCATGCAAGCTTGGTCACTACTTTCCTCAATAGACTCTACTTCTTCACCTTCAGCTGACTTTCTTTGACTTCTGGCACTTGACATTTCTGATACGGTCCCGTTTTCCCGAACTGTTAATTGTCCAGTTCTCGTGGTTGCAATTGACTTTACACTTGGGACCGGGCTAGATGTGTCACAAGCGTCTGCTTTATCCTTTTGCTTGCCACAACTGGTGCAAGCATTTTTAGACTTTGCACTTCTGACTGAATGAGTGCTGTTGGTTGAACATGGGCTAGCCACTCTAGTCTTCTCATCAGCGTCTTCATCATTATCTCCAGGTGTTTCAATAGTTGGGATATCATTAGTGTTAGGATCATTCGTACCTAATTGTTCAGCATCTTCCAAATTGTCCTCACTTTTAGTCACTTTGGGTGTATCGGCTTTGCTTTTATTCCTACGCGATGACATCCTAGAGTCTCCACTTTCAGAACCTTGGTCTTCTGGTAACACAATTGAAACAGATGCAAATGAATCATCCTCTAAGTCTTCCCTTCTGGCTGAAGACACCTCAAACTCCTCATTTTCTTGACCTTTCTTGTCCTTATTTCCACAACTGCATTTTGACTTGCTAGACCTGGCAGATTTACCAGAACGCACTGACAAGGAGCTGGAACCCCTTTGCTCTTCCTTTTCAGGCATCAGCTCCTGAGTTTGAGCTAAACTTTCATTTGCAGTTTCTTTCTCACCACTCGCCATTGTGTTTTCCTTGGAACTGCCTGACACATTCGATTTCTCTGTTTTAGCTGATACAGAACTCGCTGGTCTATTGATGCTAACAACTTCTGGGGTCTTAACTGCGGTAACATGAAATTTTCTTGACGTGCCAGACTTGACAGACATGGGACTAGGCATCCTTTCCTCTATTTTGTCATTGCCCTCATTTTTAGAAACTTCAGTTTGGTTTGATTTTTTTGACTTAGCAGAGGTATTTGAAGAGTGAGTTTTCCCGGATGCGGAGCTCACAGCCCTGTTCTCTTCTTTCTCTTTGACTGACAAAGCTGATCTTGAAGACTTCACAGACAATGATGATTTACAAGATACAGCACTAGCAGATCTTTCACTTTGGTTTTCTCCTCCATTTTGAACAATGCCACCACAACTCGACTTACTGGACATTCTTGACTTTTCTGACACTGTGCTCTCTTCACCATCCTGTTCGTCATTTGACCTTGGAGATGTAGACCTCTGTTCAGTTTTATTACTTGCATTTGACTTTGATGAAATCGCACTCGCTGCTCTTTTTTCAGAAACATGTGACTTGCTTGATTTGCCCGATATTGCACTAGCTGTTCTACTTTCCTTTGCCGATGTGGATTTCGCCAAGGTTGCACTGGCTGCTCTTGTGTCCTCATCTTCGTTTTGAACTTTATTTTTCGATGATCTTTCAGAGCTGGCTGATTTGTTGGATATTTCACTTGCAGGCCTACTTTCCTTTGCAGATGCAACAGATTTGACCTCAACACATTCATTGTTTTCTCCCATGTTTTGAGACTTTTTTGAAACGTGAGACTTCGTTGACTTGCCTGTTGCATTAGATTTGACTGAAATAACACTTGATGCTCTTGTGTCCTCTTTTGCTTTTTCAGATTTCTTGGACACATCAGACTTGATGGATTTGACAGACAACGCACTACCAGATCTGCTTTCCTTCCCACTGGATTTCACTTCCAAATTATGCATTTTGTTTGTTGACTTGCTTGACTTGACGGACAACGGACTTGCCGACCGACTTTCATTGGATTTGACTGATAAAACACTTGCTACTCTTTCCTCCTCTTCTGCATTTTCTGCTTGACAGTTTCCATTGTTTGATGTGGTTGAATTTGCACTCGTAGGCCTTTTAACCTCATTAGATTTGACTGATGTAACACTCGCAGCTCTAGGCTCCTCTTGTGCGTAACCTGATTTCACACTTGCAGGTCTACTTTCCTTTGCAGAGACTTTGCTTTTTTCTGATAGAACACTTTCCACCCTATTTTCTTCCTCATCCTCTGCCGTAGAAGGAGGTGTGACTTTGATCCTTGACCTGCGCGAGCCACTCGTCTTGGCCGAAGCACCAGACTTAGCAGAATTAGCACTAACTGCTCTTTCTGACGCATTCTCTCCCTCTGTTTCCTCTCTAGTGGCGAGATCAGGAACTGCGCTGCACTTTGAACTGTCAGACTTGGCAGAAACGACACTTGGGCTTCTGTTTTCTACACTTTCCTCATCTTTGCCCTGAGATTTGCGTGAATTATTTGACCTATGGCTTGATGTGGCGCTAGCAGCTCTTACCTCGGCTGCATCCTCTTCTGCTTTGGTCACTGATCCACTACACGGGCTCTTGCTTGAAAGTTTTGATACATCTGACCCGCTTTCATCCTTATCTTGGGCTGGGTTTGGAGTCGCTGGCTTTAAGGACTTGCTATTTGACCGCTTTGAAGCCCTACTACTGCTGATGGAGGTTACCTTAACTTTACAACCGCCGCAATTCGGGCATAAAGATGTTGCAGATTGCCTTGAACCTGTGGACAATCCACTGACAACCCTAGTAACTTCTTCCACCTCATCTGCTGTTTCTTTGTTAGATATGAAAGAACCTGCTTTGGATTTTGAAGTAGAAGTTCGCTCATAGGCTTCTACCCCTGATGTTGAATGACAATGACAGGTAGACGCTTCTTCCTCTTCATCGCAGCCGTTTGGTGAAACTGCTTTGTCGCCAATTTCCGAAGTCGGAGATAGCTCCCTGCTACATCTTGACGCGCTCGGGGGCAACTCCTCATCGTCGTCCTCTTTCAGCTCTTGCAAAATGTGCGACGAGGCGCTAATAGCCGACATGGGCCGTTCAACATCCTCCGGTCGAAGCTCGTCGCCATTGACAACGATCTCGCTCCGGCTGCAGCTCTGGCTTACCGTGCAAACCTCCTGCTCCACTATACGCTGCTCGGTGACGCACATTTCCTCTCGGACGATTTGGCTATGTTCCGATCCGTCTTCGAAGTTGGTAAGCCTGGCCCGGCAGCGGACCACTCTTGTTGAATTGCACGAGGAGGAAGAGCCAGAGGAGTGGGTTTGCCTTAAAATGGTGTGGTTTTCTGTTGTTGAATGAGGCGGAGGGACTGGTTGTGTGTGCTTGTGTGCTGGATTTTCCCACAGGTCATATTGCTGCTCGTGCCGGTAGCAGCAGGGACACTTGTTTGCGTCTGTCACACTCTGTGTCGAGTAATCCGCAGCTTCCGGATCGTAAGAATGACAGTCGGGATCTGAACAGCTTTCGTGGTGCAGATAGTGAGGCTGCCCTTGACCTACAGATTCATTGGTCAAAGATGGCGATTTTTTGATGCGGGTCGACCACTGTAAGGTTTCGTCACTGTGGAGGCGGAACCGGACCCTCATCTCCACGGAGAGGCTGCCATCTTTGTTGACGACCACGCGTTTTTCGATGTCGTCGTTCAAGAGGGCCGCGTGGTGGGCCTGGGACATGGCGCCGAGGCCGTTGGATTTCTCAGAGGACAAGGAGAACCGGGCCGAACGCGCCGAGGAGTCGGAGCGCGGGTGGATGATGCTCTTCTTGGTCTCGAGGCCAAAGTTGACTGAAAGAGGAAATAGAAAAGGCAAGATATTAGACATTACAAGCAAAATGATTAGTTGAATTTTTATACAGCTGGGGATTGTGTCATCAAAACTGCTAATTAGTTTGGTGCAGAGGAAACTTTTCTTATTCATAGCATGCATACTATTTAGGTTAGTCTTTAATTTATGTGAATAGTTTGCAAACAGGTTGATAGGTCGGGTGTTTGAATCGCACTGGTCTGGATCTTAAAGTTTGTGCATAATTGACTTCGATTCGGGGGCTATTCCCAAAGTGCGCCAACACAACACACCAAAATCAATTCTATTTGCAATGTAAGCGTCCTTGCACTCTGTGGGATTCTAAAAATAAAGCTCAATAAAAAACGTTCAATTGTTTTCGGAGAACAACAATCGAATCTAAAGCTTGCAAACACTCATGAAGAAAGTCTGTGACAACCCAAAGTAGCAAAGGGAGGATATGCCAACGCACCATGAGCGATTGTGACTTCATTGATGAATAGTATGAGCACTACCTCTCTGCCACCATGCCACATATTTCACATATTTTTCTCTGTATTTTACGGTATGAACTAAACAAAAGCAGCCGTCTAATGTTCTAATCTAACGTTACACCCAGAACTTCCTTACCCGTATTCTTCTTGCTGTCCGGCCCCTCGCTGTTCTCGCTGTTTCTGGACTGCGCTCCGTGAGGGGGTGACCTGGCCCCGTTCCCAGGCGTCCTGGTACCCAACCCGGGCAGTTTCTCGTCCGAACTCTTCCGGATGTAATTCACCAAGAGCGGACTGAAGGCTTCGCGACCCACACAGACCAGCACATTGGGGCAGGTCATCAGACTTTGGACATTGTCGATCTAGAAGCAAAGAAATTAGTCTTTTCATTTGAATAGTTGGAAGTATTTTGTGATCAGCCATAACATTATGACTGGAGACAAGTGAATTACAAGAGATTACGATTCTTTGCTCACCTTTCGTCCTTCCACTGTGTACAACTTGCGAACATGAAACTCCATCACGTCCGACGCTTCTTCCAAAAACGCCCTCAGACTCCGGGTCACTCTCCTACTCAGCACCACGCTCCTCCTCACTCCTGGCTCCGTGTTTTTCACCAGCAGGAGGCGCCGCTGTCGGTACGGCACGTGTCCCGGCGGCGTGGCCGAGTCCGAGTCTGGTCGGTGGGGCCTCCTGCCGTGGTGGGACCACGCTCTCGGGTTTTTGGCGGCGACCTCCATGTTGATGGGTTTAGCCTGGCGACGGTCGGAGCAGAGGTAGCAGCCGCCGTCCTGGAGCTGCTCCAAGTGGCTGATGGTGTGGGTGCCGCGAGGGGTGGTCACTGTGCGCACGCCGAATGGCAACGGAACCTGGGGGTGAAAAAATACAGCTTTCATTTCCATTTAAGATACATGACTTATTTGTGTCTCCTGATATAAATGTTCACATCAATTATTAGTAGGGCTCAGTACCGTTAAACAATACCAGTCTGGTATCGAAAAAAAAAGGTTTAGGTACTACCGGTTTCGGAAAATAAAAGCAGGTACCGAAATTTTTTTTAAATCTTTATATTAAAATTTTTATACTGTTGGTCATCAAAATTTAAAAGAAAAAGAAAGTTAAACACAAGTTGAAAAGAAAAAAGTGGAAAAGCTGAGGTAAATTTGGGAAAAATAGGGAAAAAATGTGAAGAAAAAAAAAAAAAAAAATTGGGAAAACGCACGTAGAAAACTTAGGATTTAAAAAAAATAAATAAAAATAAATAAAAAATTGGAGAAAAAACGTAAAAAAAAATTGGTTCATTAAAAGTGGTAGAAATAAGACAAACTTGGAAAGTATTTTTTCTACCCTTTTGTAGTTAATTGAAGTTTCTTAGCTTTTCTTGGCAAAACAGGAATAAATCAGCATTATTATTCTGCTTTATGGTTCTATATGACAAGTAATGTATTATCGGTTATTATCGAAAAAAGCATGTAACTGCATAAAAAAAATGTAAAGGTACCCAGCCCTAATTATTAGCTCTGATCATATCTGAAATAGCAATTTATCTACAAATTGAAAAACATTATACATGAGGTAAAAGCTGTTCATGTACATTTTTGTTTTGGTTCTGAAGACCATTATCCAATCAGAAAGCAGATTGAGCCCCATACTTAGTGGCTGAAACCACTTTGGAAATGAACATAAATGGACTTTCTCCAGCTTACACAATCCCAGTCCCAGTTTTGCCAGAAATCAAGTCTTAAGTAGTGAGGTTCTTAGCTTTCAAATGAGGAATGGATTGCCAAAGCTTCTAAAACACAATGAGAAAGTAGCGAAAATGTGCAATCATCAATGCAACTGAAGTTCAAAAGTAAAAATATCCAAACACCCATCATCCTATAATAAAACAAAGTACTGTAATATGAACAATCCATGGCCGACTCTCTTTTTAGTTTTGTGAATTCATGTTTTATTCAAAGGTCACTAATGCCCCAAAATCTTCTGAGGACACATGGCCGCACAGTCACATTCGGCATCCCACAATATCCCTCCCTTGAGCTTCAAAGGGGCTTTGTGTGCGTCTCCCGTGGCACTGACCTTTTGAGAAAGATCATCCAGGAGCGCGTCGAAGCATTTGAAGCTGCGGTCGTGGACGGCCATTTTGACCCCTCCGAACTGGCTGTCTCCGCTCTTGTAGAAGGTGATGCGCTTGGCTGCGGGGGCGCTCACGTGGGACAGGCGGCGCTGGGGCGGTTGGGGCTGGTGCGACGGGGCGAGGGGAGAGGCATGCTGGTTAGACGGGGGGTGAGCGTCCCACATCCCGAGCTGGACAGACTGCATCGTGCTGGGCTGTCACATAGTCCTAGAAGGCACAAGAGAATTAAAGTTACTGATGTGTTGGGAGTCATTTTTTTCTTTTATTGTTGCTATTTTGAGGACTTCGGACACTTCAAAAGATGAAGCAGTGATGCCCCTAGAGGCCATAAGTGCCACTGCAGGTACTACACTAACAGAAAAGACAAAGGGAGAGAGGGATAATGTACATCCAATAACACAATGGAGACATTTTTTTTCACTCAAACTTGGCTGTAAATACTGCTTAAGTGGCGCTAGCCCGCAGTTAGCTTTGCCCATTAGCCTGTTAGCTTATTCTTCATGATTCTATTAGTGTGTATTGCACCTCCGGGTCGTAGCAGTGAAAGTTGCAAGCATTGTTTTCTGGCCTGGGACACCGGGGGGAAATGAAAGACCCCCCCAATCATCCCATTAACACTTGCATTACCCCCAGAGGGACTACGAAAAGTAATTATTAAGGTAAACAAGTTACTTAGTACTGCTTTAAACTCTTAACCTCTTACCCCCCGCCTTAACCAAGCGCATTTTCTCGAGTTTGGCTTTCCCCAAATCTAAAAGCCTCAGGACTGGAGAGTTTACAGCCTATAGGCCAGCTAATATTGACCTAAACTGAGCATTTTCGTCTCTTTATTGTAGCTTTTTGTCTTTTTTTGTTGCACTATTGTCACATTTTTGTCGCTGTATTTTTTCAAGACGCTTTTAAAGTTGGGTAAAGCCAAACTGAAAAAAAAAAAAGGATCGGTTCAGGTGGGGGTTGAGAGGTTAAAGGAGTCATTTACCAAGCTTTTGCTCATGTACAAAACGAGTAGCACATGTCATTTGGACATTATTTACCGGCATTCTCTCATTTACAAATCTGAATTCATCAAACTTGGGCCCTAATACTGTAATTCACAACATTTCAAAACGCAAATCAGGTGCAACACGGCCACAAAACAGCCTATTTCAGGAAGGAAGGAAGGACTTTCATTATTATCATTGTGCCTTTAACAGACAAGAGCTTTTATATAGGACAATTTTACAGTCCCTTCATAGTTAGTGGGGCAAGTAGTATATTGTTTTTCTTGCAGTAGTTGGAGTAGCCCCCACCAACAAGTTTTGTAAAGTCCACTCCATAATCTCTTAAGGTCTTCTTGATTCTTCACTTATTGTGCGATTGTGTTTAGAATTTAACACATCCTTGACTCGTAAAACCCTCAGTGAGAAAGTGTAAAAAAAATGTCTTCGACCTTCGTTGTTCGTTGTATATATACCTTCACAAAGCATTACCTATTACATAAAAGAGCTCTTCGGAGAACTCTGAATGAAAACAATTTTGAGGTAAAGAATCAGCTATTTCTCTCAGCTCATTCCATTGTCAGAAAACGGAAAATATCTCAGTTCCAGATGAAAATGTTGAGTGTTGTCAATTGAAAATGCCCAAGGCCAGGTTTTATAACATTCACTGATAGCAACAATCACAACCTTGTCAGACCTCGCTACAACCTTTACTTATAACTTTAAAAGCTAATCCTTCATCTTGTACATAAACTACTTGATAATCATCTAATACATCATGTATTGCCAATAACACTCGATGTGCGTTCATAAGTAGGAGAGCTTCAAACGCACAGCTATATTTAGAGATGGAGAAATCCCATTTGGAGAGGACATTAGGTAAACATAGTCTGGTTTGCATAATACACACCGAGACTGAAAGTAGGAACACCTAGTTTGGGGGTAAATGCTTCCCTCCCCCCAGTTACTGCAAAATTGTTGTGGAAGAATCATTACATGCAGTGTTTAAGTGTCTTTTTTTTTGTTTTCTCAGTGTTTTTTGTTTGTTTGTCTTTTTATTTAACCAGGAAAGTCCCACTGCGATTCAGAATCCATCTTTCAAGGGAGGTCTTGGCCCATAATGGGATCCTACTATACATGTTTTTAGTGCTTTGTGGTCATATCTAAACCAAAAACAACACCTAACACTTAAACGCATTACTACATGAGAACTCAAATATACTGTAGGAGCCTAAAAAGTAAAAGAACAAATGTGCTGAACAGGCTTTTACTGTAGATATAAGGTCACTGCTCTTAGCCAGTCCCAACGTGACCATGACTAATCCTCCTTTAGTCTGTTCTCTTAAGGCTAAAATACCACCTGGCTTTTGTAATCTGGGCCAAACAATTAACCAATATTTTCAAAAACTTTACACAAATGCCCTTTTTGACACAACATCATATTCTCTGTTGCATCTCAAGCATCTATGGTTAAGACTTACAAAAATCGCAACTTAATCTGGCAACATGCAAAGTTTCAAACTACAAAACCATTGATTTCGAAACACTCAAATGATATAATTAACATTAAACGGGGGCTCTTCTATCTGTGGAAAGGACAGGGTAATTTACTGGGCTTCAAATGACTGAAGATTACTTACATGTCCAAGAGACATGGTCCAAATTGATGTCAAAAAACAAAGACAGTCTCTATGCCCTGTTAGCATCCAAATCTGCTGGCCCAACACACTCTTAACGAAAGCAATGTGCCATACTGTCCTAAAGCGTAAAAACCCCCTGGTGCTATCGCCGTCCAGGTAAAATGGCAGTCGGTTATCAGACAAGTGAAGAGCCTGGGCTAAGGATAGAAGCAAAAGCCTGATTAAGGAGAAGGCCAGAGGAGGAGGAGGAGGGGAGGAATCCAAGATGGCGGGGAAGGGCAGAGGGGCTCTTGACCTGGAGAAGACCGCACGGACTAATTGAAGCTTCGATATGCTCCGCGAAAGGATGAGGGGGATTTGTGCAGCTTTTTATAGAAACTAATAACATGTGCACACATACAACACCTGAGCAATATCTCGTCAGCTATAAAGGGAGAGTATAGTGCTACTGCTGTTATGCCTAGTTGTGCAATCTCATGGGTTCAGATGACATTGGAGCCATCCATAGGATTGTTTTGTACAACTGAGATGAGAAAATAGCAAGACTATCTCAATTTTTAGTTCAGTATTGTGCGTTTTACCAGCAAAACACTTCCATTTTCTAATACGAGTGGTTACAACTTTAAATCCGAATTGGTCCGAGTAAATCCGGCTCGAAGGACCATTATGAAATAGTAAAACCTATAGCTGAATAAAGAGGTGAGGCAAGAGGTCAGGGTTCTTGGAGGAATCTCTTTGGAACACAACAGAGGAAGTATAATAAGTACCTTTGCATAAATGTGTTAATAAATCCATTTTCAAAATATTTTTCAGACTATAGTTAAAGCAGTACTACATAACTTGTTTCCATAGTCCCTCTGGGCGTAATACAAGTGTTAATGGGATGATTGGGGGTCTTTCATCTCCCCCGGTGTCTCTGGCCAAAAAAACAATGCTGCAACTTCGCTGCCTACGGGTCGGAGGCCCCAATACACACTAATAGAATCACGAAGAAGAAGCTAACAGGCAAAGCTAACTGCGGGCTAGCACCACTTAAACAGTATTTACAGACAAGTTTGAGTGAAAAAAAAAAGATCTCCATTGTGTAATTGGATGTACAATATCCCTGTCAGCGTTGTATTTACTTTCACGGACAATTAATGAGCAAAAAAACGTAACATGCAGTGGCGCTTATGACCTCTAGGGGCATGAGTACTGCTTTAAATATACAATTTATATTCCCCGTATGTGCTTTACATGCGATAGAGCTGACAATAAAGCTACTTTTCATTCTATTTTTCCATTAACTTTTAAACCAACCATATCTGAACATACGATGATGGAGAATAATTAGATCTAATGGGAGTCACACAACAGGATAAATAGGGGATAAATAAAGGGATTTACAGTGGCATTGTGACTAAACATGGATTGATTAGTGATTCGTTTCTCCACACTATTAATCAACGCCTTGCCACAAAGTCATTATTGCCAAAAGCCTGGTTTGATATAACAGTATATTTCGTGCAGCCTGATGTTTGTATTCATGAGGCATCAGATCCGAACATCAATATAATGCTTTTACGTGTCCTTTTCCAGCATATTTCTACAAAACAGTAAAAGTAAAAACAACACGCTTGACCCCTAAAATGAATTAGTCGCGTCCCTTTCTGTAAACAAACCCATTACGGAGGCCTTTTATAATCCACACCCAAATTAGTGCCACCGTGTTGAAATGCATAAATATTAGTCAGAAACAGATCTTGTGTAATGGCTTCATGTAACACCCTTTTAATCAATTTGTAGTTGCTTCACGGATCTAATGAGTGACGGAGCAGACACGTGTAGATGGGCCGCAGGGGATTGTGGGTAGACAGGAGGTCACACATGAGCAGCTGACAATGGGGACAAGGATGAGAACTCATCGGCAATTTGGTATTTCTGTGTTGTTCATAATACAAAAGAGTGCAGTTTTATTGATGAAAATCTATATTGTTTATATCTTGCTTTTTCGATTTTAATATTTTGAAGGTTCATATCTCAATATCGATACGATAACGAAATATCTTTCAGCCCTACCTGTTTCCTTAGGGCGATCCAGTATCTCCAGTCTCTTTAAAAGGAGCTATACCTCACATTTTTTTCTTTTTGTAGGGTAAAATTGACTCTGTGCATAACTTCAAATCATAACAACGCCGCCCAAGAATGAACACTAAAACATGTACATAAGGGCCCACTCTGAGACCAAGACTTCCTTGATATTGAGCTTTTAAATTTCATCGGCAATCCCTGCTAGATAATGGTTATAACTTAAGTAATTAACAGTCACTAAAACTTTGGAGAAAAACAATCAACATATTACTTGAAGGAATAGTTCACCATTTTTACATACTGAGATAAATATGTTCTTACCTGAGCTTAGATGAGACCTGTCTGGTCTTTTTTTGCTCGCCCTCAGTCATGCAAAAAGACCAAAGATGTTGTTAGCATTTGGCCTCTCCTAGTGTATTCCTATTGCTCCAAACAGGGTGAAGTTGGAAGCTACCACGCTCCTCCACGTGCACACACAAGACCAGACAGGTACGCAGTGGCGTCCGGTCCATACTCTCTAAAATGTTTCTAAAAAATATCATCATCATCTTATATCAATAATACAACATATTGCATTATAGTTTGCAGAAAAGCCTTTCAGGGATGTATTTAAGATGAATCTTAAAAGGGTTTTCACTGGATTCATTTATTACGGCGCTGTTAATCATTGGAACGTCGCCACGCACGTGGAGGTGCCCCGACTGTAAACAACGCACGAGCAGTTTATGTGGTTAGCAGCGCTGAGCTACGAACCCAGGGGAGTAAAAACTTCTCATTTAAGACCCGGGAGAAGCTTTGTGTTGTTTCCTGAGAGGAGGTGAAATGTTTTTGTCTCAATAATGGACTTTGACAACTGTCTCCAGAACGAAGTCACGTCTAAACGCACTTTTCTGGAGTTAGCATTACATGCTAGCTAGCTCGTCTGCTTTAGCTACTGCATGTTTATTTCAAACTTTGGGACAACACTCGCTAACTTGGCCAGTTATTTCCCAGGACATTTGATGGAGAGAAGATTCGGGACCGTGAGGAGCTACGACAGAAGATTCAGGACCGTGAGGAGCTACGACAGAAGATGTGAGGATAACGTGACGTCATTCATACACTGAGGAGGAGCGCAGGTGCTACGGAGTCTCTCATCATCAAACGTAAGCTGTTATTTCTGACCGGAACATTTGACAGTTTACAGTTTTATACCTGTGGCTCTGAGGCTCATAATGAAACTATACTGAACATGAAATCAAAGAAAAACAATGTTTATACGTATCTTTTTAACATATAAGTGAGAGAACTGTAGGTATAGACAACAGCGCCCCCCTGGTTTTCACGTCACCAGCCGCCACTGCAGGCACGTATCAACTAATCTAAGCTCAGGTAAGAACATAAGAACATATCACAGTGAAATATTCCTTTAAGATGAACTGTTGGCTATTTCTACCGTCTTACTAGCTGTTTGTGTGAGTCTGTTCCCCTTCACTGCGTTTGCACAGATCCATTATGCTTTTCTAGAAGTATACACAAACATGTGGTCCCTATAAGAATGACACGTGCAGCCTCTTCACTCTGGAAATGGCCTTGTAGCACAGTAATGCAGTGGCGTGATGTTCTCTGTTTGACACACTTCTTAGCACAATATAATCCTCATTATGAATGATCCAATTCGCAGATGTGTCGATCATCTTTGCAGGTGCCGTGCCGATTAATTATGCAAGATGCTCCAATATGGAAACTGAAACTGTACAAATGTGGCCTATTTACAAATGGTTTTACTTTTTGTGCTGTAGCGTTCACTTTTTGACATAACCAGAACAGAGTGCAGCTATCCTTCATTCCACTGAAATGGTAAATAAATAAAAAATGCAGTATTACCGGCAGACTTACCAAAGCAGGGCAGTGTGGCTGGAAATACTGACGATGTGGAGGCAACGATGGGCTCGTGAAGAGGTTTGAAGGCATGTGTCAAAGTAAGCAGAGGTGTGGACAGTTCCGTCAGCCTCATCAGCCCGTGCGGCGATGATGTGTGCGCACCGCGGAGTAAACGAACGTGCGTAAAGCTGGCGACGTCAAACAGGAAGTGCGCAGATTGTCACTTCACATTAAAAGAGTTGCCCTTGTTTTCTTTCGTTTTTTCCTTTTTTTTATTTTTATTTTTACCGATAGCATCAAATGGCATGTGCTTAACCTGAACTGAGCGCATTTTCTCCAGTTTGGCTTAATTGAAAAAAAAAAAAAAAATGAAAAAAATCTACGAAAACGAGGGATGAAAACGAAAAGTGACAAAAACAGTGACGAAAAAGTGACAAAAAAGCAATGGAAAAGCAACAAAAAAGCGACAAAAAAACCTGCTGGAAAAACAACATAAAAGCGACAAAAACGTGGCAAAAACAGGACAAAAAAGCTACAAATAATGCTACAAAAACGCAAAAAAAGTGTCAAAAAACGTGCTGGAAAAGCAATATAAAAGCGACAAAAAAGTGCCAAAAATGATGCAAAAACGTGACGAATACGCAAAAAACAAGAACCGACGAAAAACGTGCTGGATAAGCAACAAAAAGTGTCAAAACGTGGCAAAAACGCAACAAAAAAGCAATCAAAAAATGCAACTAAACTCGACAAGAACAAAACAAAAAAAGACAATAACGCAAAAAAAGGTGTGATCACTTTTGTAAGTCTTTCAAATGAGGCATTACATTGTTGCTCACCAGTCGAGAAGCTTTAAGATTTGGGTAAAGCCGAACTGGAGAAAATGTGCTCGGTTCAGGTGTGGGGTAAGAGGTTAAACATGACTAGTAAGAAATGCAGACGTATTCCTTTGCCTTTGCTATACGCACACAATATTGTTCCACTCTGCTGTTGGAATAAGTTTTATTTTGAAAAGCCCACACGGAAGAGATAAGACGTAGCCCAAGTTGAGCGGTATTTGCAATTAAGAGGATTACAAGATGCTGCTGACCATCTGTGGGCTGGAGGGCTAGACTAATAAACCTTAAATCAGATTCAGTCTAGTCGTTCAATTCACCAGACCAAAACTATTGTAAATAAACAAACAAACAAATAACTGAATAATCAGGATGATGATATAAACATTAAAAACAGCCATTGTCTGCAAGTTTATGTACATATTTTCAATCAAATACGAAGAGTTTTGATTAAATGTTCAACCCGTTCAACCCATTGATTAGGTCACGCGTTACGCACATCGTTACATCATCGCGTTTAGACGGTTGCCATTGGAAACCAGCAGCACTCCACTCTCAAGGATTCCCAAGTCAGCACTGGGGGATGATTAACAACATGTTCGGCTTTATATCTATGGAGAAAATCACTGAAATAAAAATAAAGTCTTGATAGATGTTGCTTAGAGTTATGATGAAGTTGTTTTGCCTCATAGTTTGCATGATAATCCTATCTTTTCCCCACAAATACCTCAAAACGACAAATTGTATAGGTATGTTTCGTAAGTGTCTAAATAGCACCACCTACTGGTTCTTTTAGGCTACTGGATTTCCTTTCAAACTTAATAAAATCTCAAAATAAGCAATAATTAATGAAACAATACAGCATTTACTCTCATGTTAAAACATTTTATGGCCATTGTTGGAAAGAATTGGCTGATCTTGAATTTTAAGTCTTGAATAATTAGCGAGAATACGGGCCTGTGCTGAGCATGCGCAGGGCCTTTTACGTATTAATTAAAGTTGAATAAATGAGGCCCATTTCGCAGCAGAGTAATCAAGATAAAGTTCAGTGTCACTCCGAACCCTCCTCAGTGTAATTAGCCAAACTAGTGATTTATGCAGTGTTGGAGACAAGATGATTAGTCTGAATGGACGTGGAGACAGCAGGGAAATGTTATCTAAAGTAATCAGAAATATGTGCCCCCAAGAGCAAATCATTTTTATTTTTATGGGGTGGTGATATGACTAAAGCCAGTTATGTAGAGTAAATGACACTAAAACAATAACTTCCATAAGCTAAACGTTGCTGCTTCCTTTTGTGTGTAAAAGGAAGCATTTATATCCTTATTTATTACATTATTTTTTATTTAGATGGGACTGGAATCTCGGACAATCAGGAGGACTCAGATAAAAGAATGAAGTTGGACTGTTTGGATCTCACTCTGCGACATGAAGACTGCATGGTGAGTCTGTGAAGCTAATCCCTTTTCTTTCCTGATCTTCCTGAATGCTGCTTCACTATTTGCTGTAAAAGTAAAACTAGACTTGTCACTGTCACTGTAGGATACATTAGGCCTACTTCTAAAGTATTTTTGTCTCACATATATATATATTTTTTTACACAAATCTACCTTTTGATGTTCAACCCTGAAGCTCCCAAATGAAGTGCGTAATACTAGGTGCGTTTGAGATGAGCCAGACGGACGCAGTTTTTACAGCCGACTGCAGACGCACGGTGCCGGTTAGATTTCTGTCCGACTTGCTCCAGAGGCTCTGATGTCACGGGCACGTGGGGCACGGAAAGATCGTGAGACCCCAACGAGAGTAGCCGACTTGATCAGCCGCTGCATCTCTCCAGAGGCAACTGCAGCGGCTCCTCGGCCCCGTGCATGATGGGAAAACACCCACCTGTCCGCGGCTCACGCTCAGGTGTTTGGATACGAGTCCGCTGTGATCAGAAACGTGCTCCTCGCCCCCTCCCCTCTCCTCTTTAGATCTGAACAAATAAACTATGACTGAAACTATTAAAGTTATGTATCGCCCCTAAAATAGAGCTCATGTTTGATGCTTTTCAGAACAAACTCATGATTTAAAAGGACATATTTTATCTCACAAACTTGAACAAACAAACGAATGGGAAAGTTTTCTCTGATGAAGAATGATGTCTCTGGAGTAAAGGAAACAGAGCAGGAGGTGAATGACTTTTATTTAGGATAAACTTTAAATGAACGCGATATCTGAACGAGACGCTGCGTGATCTGAGGCCACTCTCGTTGTTCTCTGCATGTGGAGGGTCGGATTGGCTTCAGACTTTTTTCTCCGCCCCCGTTGCGCCGGCTACTCTCGCCGATCATCCAGGCGAGCCGCAACGGCATCTTAAACACAACTAATATCTGCAAACCAAGACAGATCATGAAAGTGTAGCCTATATCCTTACCAAATGTAGAGGGATATTTCAGGATTTTTGACATAGGACCTCATTTCCTAGTTATCCAGAGTGTTGTTGATTTCTGGAGAGATTTTTTTTTATTTTTAAGTCATGCAGTCCTTATATTTGAAGAGTTTAGTGATGCTATGTCTATGGTAACTAGTAGCCTGCATTAAAAAACCTCTTCTAAATCATGGGGTCGTCCTCCAAATGTTGCCATATCTGATTTGTAGAAAGCTCCTTTGTGAATTCCACGTGTAGTAACGCCGGCCGCAGGTAAACAAACTACTGTAGATCCGGTAACCAAGCAGATCACTCTGCCGCTGCGTAGCTACAACCAGGAAGCTGATGCTGCTCAAATATAAGTTATTCTAAATGCAAAATGGTTATATTTCAAAGATTATTCAGTCATCACAGACATTTATATGGGTAGTCTGGTGTTATAAGTGATTTGCCTCAGGTGCACTGTGCTTGGGTCAGACTGTTTTTAATGCAGGCTACTAGTTACCATAGACATACACTAGCCTAGCACTAGCCTAGCACCACTAAACTCTTCAAATATAAGGACTGAAATCAACAACACTCTGGATAACTAGGAAATGAGGCCCTGTGTCAAAAATCCTGAAATATCCCTTTAATGTCCACCAGGTGGCGGCAGATACTTGGTAATGTCAGGTATCGCGGTATGGGACTGTTTTGATGAAAACCCGCAGGCCAAAAGGGGAACCAGGTTTGGGTTTTCCTCTGCTGTCTGTGCAATTACATGTCTTTACGTTTTCTGAACCTGGAAAGTCAACATAAGAGATTATAATGAATTGAAATTTAGCTTATTGTATACATAATAAATACAGTGCAAACACTTTATCAACCAAGGAAACCCAAAAAGCGTATATAAACTCGTGTCTTTTCTTGTTCAGAGAGACAAAGTGAAAAACACACTACACAAAGGTTTAATTTTGCAGGTGACTCACACTGATCTTTGTTCCGTTCGGCTCCAACGGTCCACAAAGGATGATGCATGTCTTATTGTTCATTTTCTGGAAGAGGCTGTGCTGTTTTTTGCCAGACTCGAGCCCTGCCAGATATATCTAAATATGCCCAAAAATACGAACTGAAAGCTGGTTTGTCTTTGTTCTTACTTCTTTTTTACTCAAGGCTGCTCAATATAAGGAAAGATGCGATATTCGACAACTGTATTGAAGATCGCGATAGTGTATTTCTGTGATTCGAAGCATATGCAAGGCAATATATTCTTAAAAAAAATACTTCTCTTAGGGTTTAATTCCGCCGTTCCAACTCCTTACCATGAAAACATTAGTCTAAAGAGCCGCTCCGAGTCCAAAAACTGTTGCAGTGAATCCCGGCGGGGCTGGTTTTAAAGGCAGCGAGCCTTGGCAGCCGCAAACTCCGTAAATAAGACACAGTTTAGGAACACGACTCTATTAATTTAAGCTGTCTTTTTATTTTCCCTTCCCTCTCGTTGCGCCCGGGCCACAAACGATTCCAACACAAACTAAGGGCTAGATCTTTCATCACAGCGGGGTTATACAAGTCGATGATGAGGGTTTGGATGCAGCCACAGGAAAATATTAGGCAAAATGGGGAACGCTTATAGTAAATAAAGCGATACTGTACGGAGCTGTTCATGTGTCTGTGTAGCTTTTAAACTTTTCACTCTGGATACAAAATGAGGTCAATAGAAAATATTGTCAGGAACACATAAAAGACAGGAGGGATTCATTGTATTTTCATAATAATAAATCAGAAGTCTTTATACTAGTTTATCTGTAGCTTAAGTTAGCCTATGCTATGCTAATTGCTAATTGCTCATCTATGGCTGTTTATTGACAAGTTTGTGTTGTGGGAAACATGTCATAGAAAGGGTCTAATACTGTAATTTGTCCCAGTATTGGAATTATTAGGTCTGTCACGATAGCAAATTTGATGTTTGATATATTGTGGCAGGAAAATATCGCGATAAACGATATTATTGACTCTAACGATACTGGATACTGTCTACTCTAAAGCATTAAAATGAGAGTAAACCTTTGTTCTAAAAGTGCTTTATCATATCCTGAAATCATGAAATATAATGTAACCCCCAAAAAATGTAAGTTTTACAAAGAAAAAATAGAGGGAATTTCTAATCAATGTACAATGACGATAAATATCGAGCCCATGTATGTATTGTTTATCTGTTATTTATTGAACAATGCATCGATATAGTAATTATCGTGACAGTCCTAGGAATTATGTGTTTTAATTCTGCTTTTAAACCTTGATTTGTTGGATAAAATTAGTGTAACTTTGTCGATTCCACAAGAGAAATTCCTATATCAGAATAATGTAATAAGATGATCTGAAAAAGGTGAGGAAAAACTACCCAAGGCAGACATTTTATTTTGTTATTTTTAGGTTTTGGGCCAAATTGGTCTCTTAACTGAGTGCATTTTCTCCAGTTTAGCTTGGCCCAAATTTAAAAGCTTCTGAACTGGACAGCAACAGTGTAAGGCCTCATTTGAAAGCTAAGACCTACAGAACTGATCTGAACTTTTTTGAGACATTGTTGATTTTTGAAGCGTTTTTGTCATGTTTTCATCGCTCTTTTGTCATGTTTTTGCCACTTTTATTGTTGTTGTTATTATTATTCGTCACATTTTCATTGCTATATTGACATCTAGAAGCTTTTAGGTTTGGGTAATGCCCGACTGGAGAAAATGTGTTTGGTTCAGGTGGAGGTTAAGAGATTAAACTTTCACCTGGAAACAGAGAAATAAAATACTTTTATCTTCACAATAACATGTTTCTCTCATTGGTCCGACAATAGCTCTTTTTTTGAAGATTTCTTTATTGAATTTATTGAATTTCTTTTTTTTTTTTACTGATTTTCCCACTAATAAGCAGGTTATTTTTAGCTAAGCAATGTATCCAAAATCCCCTCTGAAAAAGTAAGTCATAGACATCAACAAAAATAATACCATAAATTTAAACCTGTCTTGAGCGATTATTCAGATTTCGTTGCTAAAAATATTTTTTTTTAAAGACAGAAAACTTGCTATACATTTTCCCCTCATATTTATGCCAGTAATCTACAGCAAAAGTTTCAAATTGATATCTCTACATTTAAAAAGTTTCCCTATTCACCTGCTGCAAAAAGCAATTAATAACACCTTTTAAATGGCCAAAAGCTCTCATGTAGTCTCCATAATAGGAAAAAGTCATGTGACCCATGGAGAGGCGAAATAGGAGGGGGAACCTCATTGGGCCTGCAGTATATATGGTGTATATGGTGTAGTGAGAGCACAGCAGCAGCAGGGACAGCTATTTCTCTGCCGTTTGGGAATAGCGGCTGTGTGCGGTGGGTGAAGGGTTAATTACCAACAACTGAAGAGGTCAGGGGGGCTCGCTGTCGGGACCATGTGATCACGCGCGGTAATGGGGGGGCGGATTCAAACGCAGAGGGGAACATCGGGGACGATTTATCCGCCGGGCTGTGACACGGGGGACAAATTGCGCTGAGAGGTGAAGGCTCCTCACATATAGAGTCCAGTCCGGATGACAAATAGCCTGTGTAATAGTAGAGAGAGGGGGATAGTATTCACTTATCACCGCGCCGTACGTATACGACCATCGCTCTTGTTTTCTATAGCCATATCTACAGTAAAAATAAGAGAGCGCTGCAATTTCTTCCTCTTTATTCTCAAATCAGCCTTTCTCCAAAATCTGACAACCATTTCTCAGCCATTTCAATTAGCCACGACCTCTTCATGCTCCTCTTTGAACGTCCAGCGACACCTGGAAATTCACTAAAGTAGGTCCTGGATTAGAGCAGGGTGAGATGTTTTCATAGGGTCTCATAATACACCCATTTTCTTTTGTTAAAGCAGCCTGACTTTTTTTTTCTTTATGTACGGTCAAGTTCTTTTTGCCCCATTAAAGTATGTTTTCAAAGTAGTAATTTGTGACTAAATCAACCTGATGTGTGAAGTTTGCAATGTATTATGATTTGTTGATGCTGTGTATGGTCAAATAGTCAATATGGGACGAAATATAGTGACTCCGAAGGACGGTCGTTACAGTAAAAATACCAATTTCGTCACATTTTGACTAAAAAGATTCAAAATTAGGTATAGTCCCTTTAATAATAATGTTACCAAGACCTCATGACACATTTTTATTCACTGATTTGGTCATAGTACCTGGTTTAGTGGTAGTTCAGGTCCCTTTAGTCAGTGGTTTCCAACCTTTTTATGTTTTGGGGACGCCTTAATGGTAATCCGGGTACCCCCTATCTCAATGATGGTGAAATATGCCTTTCTAGATAAACTGATTCAATGTTTCAGAGGATCAGAGGAGCACTGAAGGAAGCAAGCCAGGTTTCCTCTACCTCCAAAAACAGGCTAGTCAGGCTAACACCTGAACACAATTTCATTGTATGGTTGTACAAAGACAAATAAAGCTCTTACTTACTTACTTACTTATTTACTATTTGTCTGTATAAAGATAATGTTGTGTATTCAAAATAAACCTAAAATGTTCTGAAAACCATACATGTTACCACAAAAATATAGCTTGTCATTTCACTTTACTTTTCAATCTGAAATAGTTCCAAGTACCCCCTGCCAAATCCTTGAGTACCTTTGTACATGGTCATATGTAATATGATCTTTTCAGTGTTTCCTATCCATGATCTTTAAAGTGGACATTCATGCATATTGGCCTTAAAAAAAGACTTATTTATGGTGCCTCACCTCAGTGTTTATATGTTACGTTTTATTATTGGAGATGATGTGTTTAGAAGAATTCAATAGTAACAGTGAAATACAGGCGATAGAGATGGACTGGGGCTCCTCCTGCTGGCAGCTGTGAGAATGACTTATTAAAAAACAAACTTCCAGTTTCGATTCACGGCACGGTTTACAGCGTCAGCACGGCCTGGTAAGCACAATATGAGCGCAGAACAGCTCAGAGGAGATACATAATGTTTGATTATGGGCTTTAATAAAGTGGAGGACTTAAGAATGTTGAATCAGGACCAAAACAACAAGGAACAAAATGAGGAAAATCCTGATTTGGACATTTGGGGATGTAATGTCGCAAAACTAGCACTACACCTCCTTGCGACTGTTGAAGATTAAACAAGCTGGATATTGTGCAGTGGCCTCTTTTCCTTTGAACACTCACTCCAGCCTCTCCAGCCTCTCCAGCCTCTCCGTCTCTCGCGGTATCTCCCTCCCCAAAAGCCTCTCCGCTCCATATTACCGCGGCAGATAAGGCAACGCGAGGGCCCAGGACTGACAGGGGGCCCAAATTAATTTACAAGAAGCCGGGCTCTTTCTGCGCTGATAGAACAGTCTTTATACAACATACGCTGCAGGGGCACAGTGGTACACCTCAGGGAAGAGCACTCGTCCCGCTATCTTTGTAATTATAGGGAGAGACCTGGGTCCTGTCTCTGTCAGGTCGATATTAGAAAAATCTTAACTGCTGAACCACTCGCATTCTCGTGATGTGCAATACAAGCTTTTCTGTTTTTGATTCAATTTCAATCCATACCAAAGCTGGAAAAGGCAATATCTATTTCTTCTTCTCTGTATTAATTCATTTGTTATTCTAGATACCATATGCAAAGATCACAAAGGCCACTGCCATTCGTTGAATCCATCTTCAACTGTTTCTTGGAGACCCTTAGAGGAGGAGAACCATGTGTTCCCTCACTGACTCAAAGATTTTGTATTTGCAAATATTCCTTCAAACGATTGCACAAAATATGGCTTCATTATTGGTGAAATTACTCGAGGGGTGGGGTATGCCTTTGAGTTTACTGTATGTACCTGTGCTACCATTCTGTCTGTCTGTATTTGTGTGCGTGTTCATGTGCTGTGTGTGTTTTAACCAACAGAGTGAGGACATTTTTGGAAAGCGAGTGCGCTTTGAGTGGGCCTCACTTCTTTGAAGGACTGTTTGAGGGTCAAGATGTGGTTTTGGGGTTAGGGTCTGGGTAATACATTATGTCTGAGTGTCCTCACTAAGATTGTGTTTGTGTGTGTGTGTGTCTATCTCTCGCTGTACTATATGTACATATATACTATGTACATGCTGAATTTGATTTGACTCTTATCCCTACATTTTCAATAAATCAATAAATAATGTATCACAAAAACACTACAAGACTACAAAAAGTCAGCTAAAACACTTTTTTTGACCAACTTTTTACCCCAATTTACCTTCACCCCACACATTTTCTTTCTTCTTTTTTTCCCCCCCAAATCTTCATATTGATTCCCAATTTTTACCAACTTTCTCCCAAACTTCTATTCCATATATTTCTTTTTTTTAACCCTTTCTCAACAAAACTCAACTCGAAACTCAACATTGTATTTTACAGCTAAAAGAAAAAAATCAAGCAATGATTTCAGCCTAAAAAGATGTTTAAAGTGGCACATTGTAGCAGATGCATGTATGTACTTGTTTTCTAGACAAGCTTTAGGGGACCCCCTGTAGTGCATCTCCATTACATGTCGTTCTTTCTTACATCCCGGAAAAGAAATCCAAGATCTTAACTAGCTGGTTTCATAGAAAACCCAGCGGAGACGGCCTTTGTAAGCTCTTTCTTTTCACTTCTGTCTAACCTAAAAAGGGTCTGAAGATAATTTCTCAGCTCCCACCTAAGTGAAGCCCCGCTGTAGTGTGTATATATCACCGTGCAGCTTCCAGTTGTGCCACAGTTGTCTCTCCCAGCTCCACTGCTTTCAACACTGGCCGCGCGATTCGCCACACTCCTATGACCTAATAGGCTTAATGCTCACTGTACAATCTAAAGAAATGTAAGGGGATTAGGCAAATCAGCCGTGGCCCCTTTTGATAACACGTTCGTTATTAGCCACTAGCTGCACTTGGTGATGGACCCAAGCCTCTACAGTGGGACTCGTGCCGTATATGATCCCCGGACAATAGCTGTAAATTGAGGAAATAATTTAAAGTCCTCCAGCTGTCATGATAGTGTGAGGCAACATCTCATTTACATCTTATATAGGCGGCAGAATTTACTGTACTGTAACAGGGTCGAACTGCATTGCGATGGGTGGAAAGTGTTTCTCAAAGTTCCCCAAAGCCACGAAAACTGAAATTCTTCCTTTAACCTTTCTGACAGACAGTCTTTGTTTGGTCTTCTGCAGTAGGTGTCTGTAGCCTTTGCCAGTCTGGTCCAGTGTGGCGTCCATAAGGGCAGACCGCCACTTCCTGATTCCACTCTGAGCGGGTGTCCTTCGAGATTGGCAGTCACGGCTCCGCTCCCCTCTCTCGGTTTTCCGAAGGTCAATGCTTTGCGAGCTGTGAAACAGATCATTTGTCGAAGCCGCTTTTCGGAGGCAGCTGCACGTATCGTACTTACACAGCGCTGAACGTCCGAGCAATCCGACACACGAGGCCCACGGAGCTGCGGGGCAGAATTAACGCCATGAAGCTGGGGATCTGAGCATTAGCAGCTCAGGGGCTTAATCTCACACACATTTCTCACATCTTTACTGATTGCAAACATGGAAATTAAAGTCCAAATCATCCAAATTTATCTTTAAGTTTCACTGCTCCCTTGCAAATTTATTTTGGAAATAAGACATTTTGAAGTTCGATATATTGAAGCAGGAAAGTATCGCGATAAATGATATTATTGTTATTATTTCGAACGATACATTCAACTCTAAAGCATGAAAATGACAGGAAACCTTATTCTAAAAGTATAATCATATCCACAAGCTGCAATAAACATGAATCATAACTAAGGCCCGACCGATATGGATTTTCGGGGTCCAATGCTGATACGAAGGGGGTTGGCATGGCCGATAGCCGATATAAAGGCCAATATTTAAGTAATTTAATTTGATGCTGTTGTTTTTTATCTCTCAAATAGCCTTAAGTTAAACATTTATTATTATATTAATGGTTTCTATCATAGAAATATATATAGAAACATCAGTCGACCAATGTTGGGATTACAGATGGAAATTAGCATAGCGCTAAATCTGGTGCAGCCATCTTTTTAATGTAACTGCACACTGTCCTTTCAATCAACTAAACTACTTAACTATTATCGGGTATTCTGATTGGCCGATGCCGGTATGCACCACTGATATTTTTAGAACTGCTTGTAAATGTGTCAGTGTTGAACTGTGACAGCAGGGGGCACTGTATAATTATGTTTAGTTGTTAGGAGTAGTTCGGAAGGAGCTTGTTTGAAAGACAAAAATCAGTACATTCCAAAACAAAATCCAGTAAGTGTCTAACTCTCTATCTCTTATGGTTATACGCAAAAGTTTATGAACTAAAATATGTAAAATAGGTGCACAATCAATTTTCACCATGATGTTTCTCCGCTCCCCTGAGGCCTAGGGCTCATTTTAAAGCTCTGACTGAGAGACTCTGACTCCTGGAGATATCAGCCGATTTTGGCCGATAGCCGATATTGAAAGTATCCTGATATCGGTCGATATATCGGTCGAGCCCTAATCATAATGAAAAACAAAACAAAAAAAAGTTTTACGAAGAAAATATTGTACAGATGATAAATATTGAGTCCAAAAAGTATTGTTTATCTGGCAATTATTGAACGATGTTGATAATATAGTGATTATTGTGACAGTTCTAGCCACAGATAAAGACATAAGTATCTAAGAGTGGGGAGAAATATCTTAATTGTTAGTATTTGTGATTCCATTGCGAGTGTTGGGACTATAGTCGAAACATTGCTGGCAGCAGGGTCCCCCCCCCCCCCCCTCTCTCTGGTTTATCATAAGGCTGAAGGAGCTAACACAGCACCGCTCTGTAGATGGCACTCCTTCTGTTCAGCTCTTGTGGCTCGTCGAGAATCGCGGGTGTAAATCCCGGAGCTGAAAACTCCATTAGGCGGAGTCAGTCATGCATCCTGGTGCGGCAGTGCCAGACAGCTTTGTAAATCAGCCGCCGTTTTCCGAGCTCCACTGAAGAAAACAATACGGGCCACAGCGAGCCACGCGTGAGCATACACAGAGGGCCCGCGGGTTAGACTCACTTGGAGCCAGGCCACGGCAGGACCGGGACCACGCCAGATAACTGGACTGGGGAGACTTCTGCACCTGTGGACCAGTGAGGTGTGGGTGTGTGTGTGGGACGGTGGTCAAGTGCGATATTTGATATTACGTCCACTCAGGGAAACTGGAGGACCCATCAAGTATTCAGCAGTTTGTCATCAGTCGGGCTGGGTACCGTTAAAAGGCACCAGTGTGGTACAGGAAAAAGTATTGGTACTGGAAAATAAACATCCTGTTTCAGTTTTGATACAATGGAAACCTCTCGATTTGGATTTTGATGCCACTGAAAAGAACAAAACAGAAAAAAACATTGGATGAATTGAAAAATGTACAATACATGCCATGAAAAATATCAGTAATTACTGGGGCTGGGGCAAAATATCGAATCAGACTTACTTGCGATACTTCTATCAAGTACTATACTATCAAGTATAGTACTTGTATAGTTTCATTTACACACAATACGTATCGGATCGGCCTCTGAGTATTGTGATACGTATTGGATCGTGACGAAAGTAGATTGCCCCAGCCTTAGTAGCTACTTAGGTTAGTACAATCATAATATTTCTGAACTTTATACAAGGTACAGTACTATGTGGCTTCCATAAATGAATAAATTGAGCGATAGGCGATACGGCTGTACAATATCACGATAACAATATTATTGCGAGATTTCACAAAACCTTTTCAAAACGATATGGTCCATTATAATTAAGCACACATTTTAAGTAACTAGTTTTTCAGCAAATTGTGTCAAAACACGACTTCTCAGTCCGATGAAGACGTTAATGATGTTGTTATACATTGTGGCTTCTTGCGATACGATATTGCACCACTTAATATCCCGCTACGATATTTTTTGCGATATATTGTGCAGCCCTAACACAAACTCTGGTCAATTGGAGCCACTTTGCTAACAGTAATATTCCACTACGTTCCCATCGTTGAGAACTGGACACATCCCATTTAGTTTGCTAAATGTCTGTCCGGAGCAATGTACGTTCTGGACCATTTAAATAGCGATTCTGATTAGTTCATGGTTATTCATTCATGGTCCGTGAGGGAGTCTCCCACAGAAGCCCCAGACTGACTGGACTAAATGGATTTGGAGGGTCTGGTGTCTGGAGCAGGTGCGAGACACTTGTCTGAGGAATGTGTGGAGCAGAGCGGACCTCCCACCATGACCCCGTCCCACAGGCCTCTGGACATGTGTGTGTGTGAGAGAGAGGGCGGACCTGTTTACCAAGCGCTCAGGAGGTCCGCACAATTAATGTATCGCCACGTTATTGTTATTTATATTGTACATGATGTGATTTCCATTCCAGTTTCCTTATTTTTGTCCTCATTTAGTGTTTTTTTATGTCAATTTGATGCACTTTTTGTTTCTTTCTGTAAACTATATTCACAAAAACATGTAATAAACTCTCAGGGACCAATATCCTGAGCTTCTGTGTTCAATAAAGGTCAATCCAAAAAAAAAAAAAAAGTTAAAGCTTAGGATTAGGCTCTAGAAAATGAGCGCAATGTGTTCCGGTCTCCACAAAGCACATAAACCGCACGTGTGTGTGTGTGTGTGTGTGTGGGACAGAGGGGCATGGGTGGCTCTCACCACCTGCTCTCGGCCTCACAGTTTACAACCACAGTTTTCACAAGAACAAAACATGTAACACATACTCAAAATATTAGTCAAATACTGCAAATTAGGACATCTCTGAACACGTCAGGCTCGGGGTGTTGGAGACGGGCCTCTTCTCTGACAAACCAGGCTTCGTGAGGACGGGTGTGTTTATTGATATTATTTGCCCTTTAAGTGCAATGTGATGTCCTTTGTGTTTTGTAAAGCCTTCAGAATTACTTTGTGCCACTATTAGCCAGCTTTAATGAGGGAAACTGTACATACCTTCCTGTCAAAGTTGCACAAAGGCCAATTCAGTGTGACTATTTTGCTATTTGATATGGATAATACTATGTGGTTAGGGCCAGGAGTTGGAAAATGGTTGAGTTTAGGAACACGGATACAATTAAGGTTATCTTTCAAGTCATTACCAAAACATTTAAGACCAACAGTTTAATGGAATATGAATGTTCTTTTTCTTCAAAACGAGATAATAGCAAAGAGGATTTGCAGCCGTCGATAGAAATACTACATTTTTTAATTGACCCAATAGTCATTTTTATATCCTTTTGCTCATTTCAGTCTCTTTATCTTTTTGGCAGAATTACAAGTCCACTTTTTTGCTCCATCCGCAGAAACAAAAGTGTAAAGCCTCTTCCTTAAAACTGCCGGTAATAACCTGTTTAAACCACCTGAATACAAAAGTCCCACAGCCCACCTAAGTTCACTTCAGCTCAGCATTAAATACTATTAATTCGGCCTTATCAGAGAAGCACACGCAGTCAAAACGAGCGTGAATCAGCAGAAAGGAGCTCCCAGTGCCGTCTGCCATATCTCTAATGTAGATTAATGCTACCTGCCCGCAAGAGCTGCCCCCGTAAGACACCAATTAAGGGTAATAATCACCGGCGCATGGTTAACCGGTCGTCCCCCTGGCTCCCATAGACTCTGCTGTTGCCAGACGTGAAATCAGGAAAGTGTTGGGCAGTTTTGAGCCCTGTTTACATGGAAAACCGGGTCTAGGTTGCCAGATCAAATGCCGCCTTTGAGTAGAAATCACTGTTTGAATGATCGGAATAAGCATATTATGAAAGCTGCGATTGTTTATGTAACAGAATACCCCGATATATTGTCTCCATGGGGGCCTGTTTAATACCATTTTCAAAACAAACCTTTTTTTCTGATTTTGGCTAGGTTAGCAAAGCACAAACACAATGTCAACAATGTCTTCAACTTTTCTTAACCCCATGAGCCACTTTTACGCAACAAAACTGGCATTGTACGACTTAACAGTGCGACTTACTGTAAGTAGAGCTCACCCTGGAGAGTGGCCAAGATGATTTTTCAACACAATAGGCTCAGTGCACGCTAACGCTTTGGCTAACTTCCTGTTGGCAAGATGAGGCGAAATGCTACTTCCTGTAAAAATAAAATCATTTAAGAAAGAGAAGAGCACTTGAATAAATGTCAAGCTCAGTGTGTTTCATAAAAGAATAGATTGTCATTTTATTTGAACATTTCTTTGCGTTAGCCTTTAGCCTTTTGCTTCAATGCTAATACAGCTATAGTTGTAAGTCTCCTGTAGTGTTTTAAATATTTCGTAAGTTATTATTCAACAGCTGCGTGTTTTATGACTGCCACACAGCCCATTGTTTAAAGATGTATTTATTTCAACAAGACGCGGCTAACTCTCCATAGGAATAATGACTAAACTTACAGAGAAAGGCGGGAAACAGACAGGAAGTTAGCATCATGTAGCTATGAGACAATCCATGCTCAGAGCCTATTACTGAAAATGACTTGCTTTCCCTCTTCATACTGTACTGTATTTACCTTGCTGATGATATGATATCCAGTTTATCTTTACCGAAATCCATAAGGTTACAGCATATACGCCTCATTTGAAAGCTAAGACCTACAAAACTCATCTAAATGGATCTTTTTCCTCGCGTTGTCGTCACTTTTAAAACACATTTTTGGCACTTTTCTGTTCAGGTTCAGGTTAATATTTGTTTCTTCAAGCGTAAGAACTTAAGAAAGCCTTTGTGGAGCTACTTGGACGAGCTATTGTTTGGACACCCCTTGTTTATGAGTTGTTTCCCATGTTGAGGATTTAAACTAAATAAAATTCTGTTCATGCCACATAGCTGACGAGTATCCAAAACTATGCACTATGCACTCTGGAGTTCAAACAGGAGCCTCTCTGCTCAACATGGCGGACCACAGTGTGTTGATTTCGTATGTGCGACTGTCCGTCTAAACCGAGTCGCAGATTTATCTTTCTTCCTCTGCGCCGCCACCTCTTTCTTTCTTCCTTCCCCTCGCGTTTGCTCTCTCTCTCTTTCATTTTTCTGCACGTCAGGATGACTGATGGTAGCCAGCCGAGCCGTGTGTCCGGCCCTATTCCTCGGACAAATGGCTGCGGCCCGCTCTGCCCAGGCCTTGGACTGGACAGAAATCAATATTTAACCATTTAAAATCTATCATGCTTGGATTTTCGTCTTTTTTTTTTCATATTCTCACTACGGATGCCGGCGCTCACGACACTGCAAAACGAAAAGAGCTTGATTATGACTTTTGAGTTGAGTTGTTTTTGACTCTTTATCTTATTTCAAGGAAGAAAATTGAGTACGGCAAGTGATCTTCCAGCTGCTGTACACGATTTCTCCTTGTGGATATGAAACATAAAATAGCATACTGCATGGGGAAACTTGTACACAAGGAAAAAAAAATAGTTGAGCATTGATTCTCTTTTGCAGATAAAAAGTTACCCTATACACACTTTATATCAGAAGTGGCTCAGGTGGTAGAGGGGTCAGAATCCAAGTCCCCACAGGCGTAGACTTACCTTGCCTTTGAGTCTTTGAATGTCGAGAAAATAGTAGAAAATAGTGTATAGATACAAGACGGTGTCTCTGTAATCGCCCTTATATGGTCATGTTTGAAAACAGTTAAGGGGGAAAAATCTACATTTTCTCTGATCATTCAAAAACTCTACTAAATAAAGATAAAAAGACATGGAGAGGAGCAAAGAGGTTCAACAGCCCATAGATGCATAAAAAAATGGAGAATGCTAACATGATGCTACATGTTAGCGTCGTGCTAATCCTGACGCTAGCTAGCGCTTGCTATGACTCCTGTTTTTTCGGCTCGACTGAACAATCTGCTGTCAATGAACATCCATATGGACCCGATTTAGACTTTACTTTATTTGTATGTAATAAAAAAGTTTATATTTCGCCAGAAAATGGCTAAAAGACGAGACACAGACTAGACACAGACGGCGTCTCTGGAATTGCCCTTGTATGGTCATGTTTGAAGCAGTTATGGGGTAAAACAAAGAAAAAAATCTAATATTTCTATAATTACTCTTAAACTACTTTAACAAATGCTGAATTATGAATATAGTTTTCTACTTAGTAAAGACATGGAGAGGAGAAAAGTAGGTCAACAACCCATAAATACATAAATAACAGAGAATGCGAACATCATGCTACATGCTAATGCTAGCTATGACTCACGTTTGTTCACTTCTAAGGAACAATCAGCTGTGAAAAAACATCCATATGGACCCGATTTAGACTTTACTTGATTTGTGTGGGATAAATGAGTTTATATTTAGTTACAATACATTTTTTGAGTATTGGGTGCTTGTTTTTTGTGTAAGTGGATTTGCCCTATTCTTGGTTTAGCTTAAGTTTAGACCTAATTTCGCTCAAGTTATGATCTTTTGAAGTCCTGTTATTTATATGGTTATGCACTGACCTACATTTTTCTCAGGAGATAAGACTGGTGGCGTATATTAGTAGCTGCCATCATTCTTCTAAACCCTTAATAAGTCTATAATTGAATAGTATTTTTACTTCCTGGACTGTTGAGCTCCGTTGTATAGTGCCTGTAATTCACATATTATAGACACCTACTAATTAAATAAGCCTCCCGACTCAAATGAATGATATATTGTGTTTGAAGTCATGTTCCTTTAACAGTGTAGCATTGGTTGAATTGGTCCCGGCCCACCCCCACGCCCCCCTCCTCCTCCTGCGCTCCTCTGAACTACCAAATCAGACACTTTGCAGTTACAAGCAGCAATCAATAAGCCAGCACCTTCACAGATCCTGGCTGCGGTCGCCTCAGGAGCCGTGATGGATCGCGCGGAAGGCCGAAATTCATTTTGTCAGGCCATTACGCCGCCGAATCCTGTCCACTTCATCCCGCGGACCGTCATTTTTCACACTTCATAAGAGGCACAAATGGGGAGAAGGGAAGAGAGAGAGAGAGAGAGAGAGTGGGGCAGATCGCGGGGCCGAGGCGAAAGACAAAAGAGGAACTGTATGGGAATATGGTTTACAGTACGAGGGGGGAAAGATTGAGCAGGTTTAAAGAGCAGAGGAGGAGAAAACAAGGCAGTGATGACAGACGCCGGAGCGGAGAGAGGGGCAAAGATATGAAGCAGACACATAGGCTCTCACAGGGCTGTCTGCGGCGGCCATTTTGACTTGTGCACTCACCAAGGCAATCGATACTAATTAGGTACAGAGGAGGGTCCAGAAGCCAAAACATTTACTCGAGTATAAAGGCAGCGGTGCTTTCGAACAACTTTATTGAAGGACTCATGTTACATTAAAATACAAATCTATTTTTTATTAACTATACTATAATCGTTATTACTATATCGACTTATAAGTAAGATAAATACATTTTAAGATCAATATTTATTGTCTGCACTAGGGATGCACCGATCTTATACTGGTTTTGGATGTCGGATTCGATGCTGGAAAAAATACTATATTAGCGGCTACAAATATCCGATATTAAACTGATGCCTGTTTTGATTCACACCTTTTTGAAAACACAAATTTCACAGACTAAATCAAGCGAATATGTGCATGCCGTACCTCATTTTAAAGCGCATAACCTGAAGTTTAGTTTTAACCCGTGCTAATGTATTTTTGATCGCCGCGCAAAATATCGCGGCTAGCAACAGTATGCTAATGCTAACGTCAATAATCAATCAAGGCAGGGACAGAAACTATGATTGGATCACCTAATACTTAAGGTATTAAAATAAAATCGGCCCATCTTTTTCACTCACAGCAACTACTTTTAAGGAAGTGTCTTGGTATCGGTTAATAGGCTATTAGATATTGGCAGATACTCCCTAGTATCGGTATCGGAAGCAAAAAAGCTGGATCGGTGGATCTCTCTGTACATTTATTTGCTTTGTAATAATGTTCATGTTTTGTCATGGGGTATTTGAAGAGGAAGTGCTTTTGAAACAAAGCTTTACTGTCATTAAGCTTTAGAGTTAATTTCTCTGGCATTAGAAGGTCGTTCATCGCGATATTTACTTGGCTCAATAATATATCGAACTGCGAAGAGGAGCAGAAGGAGGGAGGTGGGCGGAGCTTATGGGGAAATGGCTTAAAAATCAGGATGTAAAACTGTTAGATATTTTGTTTCAGCTGTTTGAGATCAATTTAGGATTTTCTAGCCAACATACCGATACCTGAACAAAAATATTTCTCAGAACCAGAAAATGGAACAATAATGTGTGGAAGTTTAAGAAAAAAAATGATAATAATAATTGGGAAAATGAGAACAATTTGGGGCAAAAATAACAAAAATACAAAGAAAAATTGGGAAAAATTGGGCAAACATTGGGCAAAAAATGTGGAAGAAAAAAATCATTTATTTAAGCTGCAACTGTGAGGGATAGGGAACACGATTAGATGCTGTCATCATATGGCTCCTTTGATCTGATTTTTTTTTTTTGGTTAACGCACTATAATTTCTAAGCTCATTGATGATAGAGAAGACAGAACCTTATGCCAGTTTTTCTTCTAAGTGGATCGGCCCATCTTTTGAATGGTGAAAAGTCTCATGTCATATGAATGCAACCTATTGACCTTACAGAGAAGCCATTCAAGTCAGTTTGAGTCCTTCGCTTTTCAGAGAGAGTCGAGATTACTGCCTTTTTGATTTATGAAGTGTTTGCAAAGCCCAAACAAAACACGGTACGAAAACAAGACAACAAGCTAGCGCCGCTAAACCGTGTGCCGCCGATGCTCGCGCCGCTGCTGCTGCTGCTGCTGTGTGTATCCAAATCAGTCAGGGGGCAAATTGATTTTTTCTCTCTCCTCACTGAAAAGCTTTTTATCGCTATAAAGCACACACAAGGGCAAAGTAACCATGAACAAGTCCCACCAGTCGAACGCATTATGTTTACAAACGGCACAGGGGTGAATTAGTCGAGCTAAAGGACTCGGCGCTGTAAAATATAGGGCTATTACCGCTGTACTCGATGTGCGATCACAAAAGAGTCTGCAGAACGCGGGGTTACGAACTACTGGGGCGGGACAAAGCGGCATTAGACATTTTTAAAAGCAACATTTTGGGCCGTATGTACTGTACCTTTGGAGCTTGGCAAGGTAATAACAATAACAATATAGCCTCAATGGTTTTAATAACACTCATTCAGGTTCTTTCCCTTAAACTTTACAACATAATTGTGATAAAGTAGTGATTATTATTGATTTGACAAAACTAGCTTGTGGCCTCTTGTGGCGAGATTAGGCAAGGTAACAAATTACGAAGTTCGATATATAGAGGCAGGAAAGTATCGCGATAAACGATATTATTGACTCTCACGATACTGGATGCTGTCAACTCTCAGGCATAAAAATGACAGTAAACCTTTGTTCTAAAAGTCCATCATATCCTATAATAGCACACAAGCTGCAATAAACATGAAATATAATGCAACTCAATATGCTTTTCAGTTAAAAATCAAAGTTTTACAAAGAAAAAATGGTGGAAATGCCCATAAATATATCGTTTATCTGTTATTTATTGAATAATCAGTCGATATAGTAATTATCGTGACAGCTTTACCTGTTGGTCCAGGAACAACATTAAAGGAAGTCAAATAAATGATACAAATTTAAAAGAAATAGTGATTTATGAAATGAATTAACATTATTTTTTCAGTTTCTGGTCCTTTACTGACAAATATTTGAGTATATGTAAGTATTGTTCAGATATCGGTATTGTAGACCAAGTATCGGTATTGGAAAAAAATTACTGGTGCCCAGCCCTATTGAGAGGTTCTCAACTGGTACGACATTTAGGGCTGTCATGATCATTTCTATATCGACTTATCGTTCAAGAAATAACAGATAAACGATACATTTTTGGATCAGATATTTATCGTTATTAGCATTTTCCGCTATGTTTTCGTTGAAGCAAATTGAGTTTCATTATATTTCATGTTTTTTGCAGCTTGTGTGGTATTTTAGGACATGATGATGCACTTTTTCATTTTTATGCCTGAGAGTTGACAGTATCCAGTATCGTTAGAGTCAATAATATCGTTTATCGCGATACTTTCCCGCCTCAATATATCGAACAGGCTGAATGGCATTGGGAACCACAATCACTCAGGGATGACAAGCCGTGAACTAATATGACTCAAACTTGTAAATTATGGTGTTTTCCTTAAAGCACCACTGCGTAGAAGTTTACCCTATAAATAACAATGAAGTACGAGCATTTATTTTATGACAGATATTTTCATCATTGAAAAACACCTCATAAATGTACAAACAAACATGTGCTTTTTGCTGTGTCAGCTCTCCTAAGATATGACTGTAGCTTTACCGGAAGTGGGTGCGTCTCCAGCTCGTCTCCATGGAGATGTGACAAAAGTCAGCAGAATGTGGGTCCTCATCCAAATCCATTCTTTTATCACCCACAGCAGTAATAGCCTTTTCTGTGTTGATTAGGAGCATGTTTTGTACTGATGGCAACAGTATAGTCACAGTGTGCCTTTCAACATGAGTGAAAGTATGATAAAAACAACCTGATAAGTCTTTTCAATCAATCAAATCAAAACAACTTTATTCATCCCAATGGGCAATTCTGTTCACTGCTCTCTAGTCATAAAAAACAGACTCAAGTACTGTTAGTGATTCTAGTCTTTTTCTGTTCTACTATAGATACTATGTTGTATATTAGAATAAATGTTTTGAGTTCCATGCAGCACCCTCTTTCACCCTGACCTGTCTTAAGTCTTGAGACCAAAAATCCTTTCAAAACAAACAAAAAAATGTGACACTCAACAATACGGCAAGTCTCAGTGCAGCGTAGTCTTTGAACCCGTCCCAAGCTGGAATTATTGTGAATCATGTATCGCACGTTGTGTCCAGGCTTGATACAACGTGCGATACATGATTGACAATACTGATAATATCATACGGGGATAATGCAGTAATCGAGTTTATATTTCTTTTCTTCTACAAGATGGTATTTATTGGAATATCAAGGTTTTGTCACAGCCCTGCAAATACCAAGTGTCAACATATAAATCTCTCTTCCTGGTCCACTTTTTGGCCTGTTTCCCGCAGACCCCGCGGTGCTGCGTTCGGGTCGCCTCTCCTCAGAAAACAACAGCTGCTGCGTGGACGGCCCTGCGTTGTGTGTGCGGCGTGCGCTGTCGGGCCCGTGTGCCGGCTGGACCCATATGTCCGCCCCTCACCTGCAGGCGGCCCGGCGGATTATGAGCTACAAGCCTTTATTAAAACTGGATTTGTTTACCCTTCTGCTCGCGACACAAACAGGGCGACCCGGGCGCCGCGTGGGGCCCCTGGGAAAGCGGATCGACGGGGAAAACAAGGAATGAACATTGTGAGCAAGATGCAAGAACTGAACCTAATTTAGTCATTGCATTATCAGTCATTATTGTGCTATTATACATTTCTATCTAGTTTCCAGTTTCTTGGGGGCACAGAACAGAGCGCTACGGGGTAGTAAAGAGTGGTGTAGGATTAGAGCCAGTGGCTGCACCGTCAGCATCTCTGTTATGGAAATGAATGGGGAGTGTGACAAGATACAGTATAAGGGGGCAGGTCAAAGAGGGGCGTCCAGGACCAAGGAGCGAATAGGAGGGAATAATGTGGAGCAGAACGCAATACAACGTTTAACATGGGCCGAGAGATACAGGAAAGAGAGGGACAGTATTATATCGAATAGGGCTGCAACTATTGACTACCGATTTTTTTTTTTTACAGTGTATTGAGGTGTATTGAAATTGTATTTTTCAAACTTTGTCCCACATAAAGTTAAAGTGACGCTTGAGGACATTGATGTGGATGGAGTAAACTTAAAGTGAATGTAGGAGGGTCTTCTTTCTGATTGGATGAGACACAGACAGATCTTTATGAAATTTTGGACACAGTGTCACAGTTGTAAAAGGGGTTAGGCAGTGTAAGACTTCAGCCCAAACCCCTTTCGGTCAGGCTTCATTTAGCACTTAAATACTTAAAGTACATGTTTTCTTATTGTATAATGTTTAAGATCTTTGGAAAACATGTGACATGTGATCTAAATGTTTGTAATGACCAAAGAAAACTAGACTAAACTAAATTTGCAATGCACACAACACTCTGCAGACCCGAACTTTAAAAACAAGGCAGTTTTCCATCAAAAATACAGCATTTTCTTGTAATTTTTACTTTATTTGAGTCTGTGTTTACCAGTAAACACTAAACCTCTTAACCAAGCATTTTTTTTTTTTCAGTTTGACTTTACCCAAATTGAGAAGCTTCTTGTAAAAAGTGTCACAATAGCAACAAAAGTGAGACAAAAACGAGGATGAAAATGCAACAAAAGCGCGACGAAAACATAAGGAAAAAGCAAACTAAAAAACGTATTAAAAAATCCACCAAAAGAGCAACAGAAAAGTGACACAAACACAACAAAAATGCAACAAAAGAGCAATGGAAAAAGTGACAAAAAAACACAAAACAGTAACCGAAAAGTGACCAACATGTGTGATGAAAATGCAACAAAAAAGCAAAGACAATTTTTGTTTATTTTCAAAACAACGCAGCAACATTGCGAGGAACAAGATTTGATCAGATCAGTTTAAAAAAAAAAAAGGAAAAAAAAAGGATATTTTTATAATAATAATAATAAGATAATTTGTGGTGTAAAAAAAACACAAAACCAAAAAAATAATAATAATAATTGTGAAAAAATTTGTATTTTGTTATATACATTTTTATATTTCTTAAAAAAATATATAGATTTTTTTCACCCCCCATTTTTTTTTTTGTCTGTCACTTCCAGGGCTCCATATAATTTAGTTCACCATGAGATTTATGACTTCATACTCAAATGGAATATACTAATGCTTGGATGTTCAGACCCACAAATTAACTTTCCAATTTGAACAATGCAATATGTCCATCTTGTTTCCTCTGCTGCCCTGATGCTTTTAACTTTGCCTTCATCATTTTGCGGCTTATCTTCATGTTACAAATTTGTAATGGCTGTCTTCATGTTGTTCTTAAGCAGAAATGTGGTTTTGTTTTGTTTTGCCTGCGTCACCAGTAGGGGGCACAAACCTCCTGGTTTAGTCTCATCAGGACTCAGGCCTGCAGCTCACGTTCTGTCTATACACTGTTGTTTTGACTTGTCCTAATAATTGACTTTACAAAACAGAGCTATATTACTGAAGAAGCATGTAATTGAAACGTGAATTCATAAGCTTCTTTGTGTTAATTGTGATGTTATATTAATGACTATTACGATTTATTTTAAACATATATATCAAGTTAAACTACTAAAATGCATGAGGGTGAAATTTACCCCATTAACAAAAAAGGATTATATACAATTTATGCTTTACAGAAAAAGAATGATGCGCTGAAGTGAATAAATTATAATTCAAAGCAGTCGTACTGTCACTAAAGCCTAAGTTCTCATTATAAAATCGCAGATGTGTTTTTGTTTATTTGGGAAAGAACCAGGATGTTCGTCTATTAGCCTTTATTTTGCCAGAGCCTCCGTGTGCACAAGCGCTAACTCGGCCTGTCTGTTTAAGTGCGCCCGGCTTGAATGAGGGCTCGGGTTAAGTAGCTCGGAGGTGGGGACAAAAGCCAATTTCCTTTCGCCTTGTTGTCTTTTGTGGCGCGGCACATTGGAGGATTGGGCCTGTCAGTCAGCGCTCGGAGCAGCATGTTGTCGCCGCACAAGACAAAAGCGACTGCCCTTTTTCTTTTTTAGGGATTATCTCTTTGAAGGAGTCTTTAGGGGCTTTCCAGGAACTCGGATACTGATGCTCTGGCTGCGCGGCGAGGCATGCGGCAAGTTATTTAGGTCAATAATAACTACAGTGTTGTGGAAATGTTAAAAGCCTTAATGTAACAGATTTATATATGTAACAGGTTTTCGAATCTCACGAACAAGCAATAGTGTAATGTACAAAGAATGACACTATTTTAAAAAGAAGACTTGAGCTTAAAGGCCTCTGCTAAGGCGTTGGTCTCGTCTTGCAATGGCTAAAATGTTTTGACTGAGAGATCTTAAATACAACTCTTTTATTTGATAGTATTACTGGGCTCAACAGTACCGCCCATTTCCGGTTAGAAGTAGAAATCAGGTTCATGTTTTCCATTGACTTTGGAAAAATCAAAAGTGTCTAAAAGCACAATAGCAGCTACAGCAATTTTAATATAAAGAATTATCAAAAACCAATAAACTAAAAAGTTATAAAGCATATTGCTGTATTTTTTGCCTGTAAAACAGGGGTAGGCAATGTCAGGCCCGGGGGCCGAATCCGGCCCTCCAGCACAGAACCTCTGGCCCACAAGGTGATTTTGAGAAATATTATTATACAAGTAAGAGATCAAATACCTGTTAAAGTACTCTGAAATGTGGGAAATTCTGTCAGTATTTCTTAAGTTTCCTGGCCGAACATCGCAATATGTCGTATATAATATTGGCAAAATTAATGGGATTTCGACTTGTGGTGCCGCCCAAAGCAGCAGCAGTGGGACTGTTGAGCTCTATTGAAAAGTGAAATCACCTTTTATTTGGCTATAGTTGTCGTCTAGTCTAATAGGGGGGGCCATATCGTATCGCGATATAATTTTTGATATCGTTGTCATTTTTGATATTGTTGTGGACACAATATGATTTATGTTACGCTAGGGCTGGGCGATATGGACCAAATGTCATTGCCCGATACATAGGTTGAAGTCAAAGCCGTAGTCAAAGAAGTAGTTTTATTGAAAACTCACTACAAAATGTAAACATAAACACTGCATAACAAAGCTCTGTAAGGTGCACATTTAAATAAAAAATATCTTAAATAAAAATAGTCTATGACATAAGTATAAAGCATCTTAAATATAGCCCAGCCCTATGTTACCTTCAGCTCCATCAGAGCTGCATAAACACTGTAGGACACGGTGCTTAAAAAGTTAAAGAAAATTAAGGATGTAAACTGCTTGAGTAGATCATATTTGTGAGGAAATGTAATCTTCCCAATTGACATGAGGCTGGGATTTTGAAGTAATTTGCCCTTTATCAAGTATATCGTCAAATATATCGTTATTGTGATTTATAGCGGGATAGAGATTCGCCTTGCCCTAACACATAACATTTCACCAAACATGTGTCACCTCTCCTATAGGACCTGACATCCCTCTAACCTCTGGATGCCTTCGTCCTGGAGGTCCAGTCTGGTCTGGTCTGGTCTGGTCTCCAGCTCGTCGCCATGGAGACGTCGACGAAACACCTGATAGGAGATTTGAAGAGGTCAGGCCCTCATCCAAATATTCCTTCTTTGCACTGTGTCGAGCTGGTCATTAGGAGCATGAATTGCAATGCTGCCAACAGTCTAATCCAAAATGTTACACAGTGTGCCTTTAACATCCCAATATGAGAGTATTTATAAAAGCAGTGGAGTAACAACTATATATTAAAAATGCAAAAACAACTTATATTATGATGTTCCCTTATCAAAAAAAGAGTATTTGATTTGCTAGCATGCTGTTAGCTGAAAGTGAAAGCGTGTTTTCACTGCTTAATGATGTGTCATTCCTGCTGCTAAGTGCAGAGGGCGCTCCTGCCCAGCCCAGTCTCTCACTCCTTACTGTCTTTCCTTCACGTAAACATTATTTCAAAATCTGCAATGTAAAAATATCAAAGCTGTGGTCCCCAAAAGAATGTCCGTGAGCTTCAATTACACAGAAATGTCCACATAGACAAAACACAAGTATCCATCGCTTCTTATGGATCATATTTTCATAAACTTCTCCACCATTTTCTCAGCGGGGAGCGTCGGAATTATAAATTTGCACTAAAATGGGAATTGGGCTCTGCTTTAAGACAGATTGGAAAAAGGAAGAAAAAAAAAAAAACCTCCTCTGGACTGGCCAAGCGTCACAGACATCAAAGTAAAGACATTGTTTTGGGGGGAACAATGGCCGCCGTCACACTCCACGGCTCCCTGTGTGTTTGCGGAGCCACAGTCCCACGCTGAGGACGAATCAGTGGATTATCAAAGCAGCAGATGCAAAACGCACGGAGCAGAATCACCGAAGTCTCGCAAGGGGGGGGGGTGGGGGTGGGGAGTCCGCCGGGGATGAGAAACAAACCACACGTAACAGAAAAGGAAAAAGTGTGTAGAATGTACTTCCGCTGCTGATCTCAAGGCGGCTGGTGTTTCGGTGCTGATACGTCATTAGGAGCTTTAGCATTTGAGAAAAGAATGATTTATAAACGATATTTCAACAAAAAGAGTCACCATTTTTTTAAATCATGTCCAGTCGTGTCTTATTGTTCATTGAAAGTCACTTTGTCTCCTCATTAACAATTTTTCCTGGAGGATTTATGTAAAAAGACCCGAAAAATTCAATCCTTCATTGCTAACAGTTAATATCGATGAGACTACAGGTATACGTCCAACGCTTAAAGGGATATTTCAGGATTTTTGACATAGGGCCTAATTTCCTAGTTATCCAGAGTGTTGTTGATTTCTGTAGATTTTTTGGGGTTTTTAATTCATGCAGTCCTTTGATTGAAGAGTTTAGCGGTGCTAGGCTAATGCTAGGCTAGTGCATGTCTATGGTAACTAGTAGCCTGCATTAAAAACAGTCTGACCCAAGCACAGAGCACCTGAGGCAAATCACTTATAACACCAGACTACCCATATAAATATCTGTGTTGACTGAATAATGTTTGAAACATAACTATTTTGCATTGAAAATAACTTATATTTGAGCTGCATCAGCTTCCTGGTTGTAATCTACGCAGCGGTGGAGTGATCTGCTAGCTTACCGGATCTACAGTAGTTTGTTTACCGGTATTACTACATGTGGAATTCACAAAGGAGCTTTCTACAAATCAGATGTGGCAACGTTTGGAGGACTACCCCATGATTATGAAGTGGTTTTGAAAGCAGGCTACTAGTTACCATAGACATGCACTAGCCTAGCACTAGCCTAGCGCCACTAGACTCTTAAAATATAAGGACTGCGTGAAAATGCAACGCAACACATGACCGAGCTCGTCCAAACACATGTGGAAATGCTTTCAGCTCAAAGTGTGGAGACATCCCTCTAACCTCTGGATGCCTTCGTCCTGGAGGTCCAGCCCGGCCTGGTCTGGTCCGGTCTGGTCTCTGACACTTCAAACCCTCAGATGGACCAGTGAAGATAATACGAAACACCTCACCCTCATTTAGAGAATACGGAATGACATGGAAGGAAGAAGAAGAAGAAGAAATCCTTGCACGAAAACCTCAGTCCGAAGAGAACCAGGACCCTGCACCCCGTTTTGAGAACCCCATGGTCTGAAGCTAATCCCCGCACATTCCCTATAAGTCCTCTCTCTTTCTCCCTCTCTCTTAACCTTGATCCTGAAATAGTCCATTTGAGAGACAGAGCTCCTCGGGGAAAGTCCACCTGGGCATCTCTGGCGGCCAAACAGAAAATCAATAGAGATCACTGTAATGGCGGCCGACTCGGGGGCCTACAGCCGCAGTGGATAGAACAACACTAAATAAACGCTAATCGTACCGTATTAGCGCGGATCAAATTAACGCCATCGATCCGGCGCCGGGTAATGCGAGTCGTTAGCTTTTTAATGAAGCCGGGTTTGACTGGGAGAGGGGATACTGAGGAGCAAGATGGATTTGGAATGAAACTGATGAAGAAATAAGGAGGTATATATGGATTGTGCGGCTTCTCTTTGTGCCAGTCCCATGCACGGATAATGCGTTTTGTCAGAAAGCCATAGCTCATAACATTAGACATTGGAGCATAAGAGTTTGTTTCATTCTTGGCGGAAAATGCCATGCAAAACCTTCGGCTTTCCTGACTTTTGGGTGATTTGAAACTTTGCAGTGGGCTGGACATGCTCAGTTGGTTTCCATGGAGATGACAAAAAAAAGCTGGAATGTCCCACATACTGTCTTTAATATTAGAATAATCAATAGAAAGTTGCTCATGGGCTTAAAACACTGTAGGAAACAGGGTTAAGAGTTACTACTGGTACCCGAAAAGAAATCTACAATTATTATATTCAAGTTTTGCTGCTGTTCGTCATCAAAATTTAAAAGAAAAGAAAAAAATGGGGAAAAAATTGGGAAAAACTAGTTGGAAAAAACTGGGAACATTTGGGGAAAAATTATATATATTATATATATATTTTAAAAAATGGGAAATTTGGTAAATAAAAAAAAAACATGAAAAAAATTGGTTAAAAATGGGGGAAATAAAAATAAATAAGGAAAACTTCTGTCTGTCCTTTTGTAGTTAAAGGAAGTTTCTCGGTTTCCCCTCAAACAAATGATACAAATGCAAAAGAAATGAAAGAGGAATAAACATTATTAATCTGTTTTATGGTTCAATATGACAAATATTTCAGTATAGGAATCAGAAAAAGTATTGTTCAGGGACCGGTATTGAAAAAAACGGTAACCAGCCCTAGTTAAAGCAGTACTAAGTAACTCATGCCCCTAGAGGCCATAAGCGCAACTGCAGGTGTCGTAGCATGTTGCGATTTTTTTACGTATTAATTGTCTGAGAGTAAATACTACACTGACAGAAAAGACAAAGGGAATGAAGATACTTTTTTTCACTCAAACTTGGCTGTAAATACTGTTTAAGTGGCGCTAGCCCGCAGTTAGCTTTGCCCGTTAGCCTGCTAGCTTCTTCTTAATGATTCTATTAGTGTGTATTGGTGACTTTTTTCTGTCCAGAGACACCAGAGGGAGAAGAAAGACCCTCCAATCATCCCATCAACACTTATATTACCCCCAGAGGGACGACGGAAAGGATTTATTAAGGTAAACAAGACAACATATTGAGAGACCTAGAGCTCGAACTCATGACGCTGTCGCCGAAGCAGATATAGTATGTTGGAAGATAACTTCTTCAATACTGGGGGTATTTTCGAGTTATACTACATAACTCTCTGCACAAAGGAATCTAAAGTAGCGGATAAGCCCCGAATAAAGGCTATTTTAAAGCCTATAATTTAAAGTATATGCAAAACTCCCATTTGCAAATATGAGAAAGTGCTTTGCTGACTCGTACAAATGCAATGCTTTTCGCTGACGCTCTTATCCAGAATAAAACGCGTACCCAAAAACACTAGATAACCACATCCGCACCTGAACAATAGCACTGACGATATAAAGCGCGGAAACTCGAGACCCGCCGAGGTAATTCCTGCAAGAGCCGGGGAGATGTAGTGATTTGAGAGGAGCGGAGGGGGGAGAGTGTGCCAGCGCGTAAGAAAAACGACGTGCATAATGGGCTCCTGTCGGCTGCAGTAGCTGATGGAGTGTTACATGTCTCCGAAAACAAACTCAAGACCGCTGGCCGTCTCATTGGCTCGCGGGGACAGGGGAGGGCATTGACTCGTGGGACGTCCCGCGCTGTTGCCAGTGTTCGCTGATAACCTGTTAGTGGGACATTGCTCGCACCTCCTCTCATATCTGCCGAGCAAAATGGATCCATTACCGAGGAGTCCCACTGGTAATTTGATTTAGAGGGGCAGAGAAACACAGATAACTCCGAGACATCACTGAATATGTTGTAGGAGAGTAATTAGATTGAGAAAAATGTGCTGTGAGCTTTAAGTTTTTTTTTTTTTAAAGTTTTTATTGTTAGTTACAGCTCTTGAGGCTCATATGTTTCTACACTTCCAGTAAAAAAGAAGGTTTGGTTCACTTTATTATCCTCGTTTGACCCCCTGTAACCCTCTTTGAGTGGGTTTTGCTTCGAGGTACATAATACATTTGAAGTTTGATATATTGAGGCAGAAAAGTATCGCGACAAACGATATTATTGACTCTAACGATACTAGATACTGTCAACTCTCAGGCATAAAAAAGAGTTTCTAAAAATGCGAATCCGAAAATACCAATCAAGCTGAAACATAATGTAACTCAATTTGCTTAAGTTAGAAATCTGTCATGTTTCGTCTTTTGTTCATCTGTTTTTGTATGTTTTTCTTGTGTTTGGTCTTGTCCTGTGTTTTATTTTGACGTGTGTTCTGTCCTTGTGATTTTGCTTTACTTACCCTCGTTACCTGCCAGCCCCGCCCTGATGTGTTTCACCTGTGCCCCGTTTCCTCTTGTATTTATACCCCTGTGTTTCCCTTGTCCTTTGTCGCGTCATTGTCTACGTCAGCCCAGGTTTGTTTGAGTTTTTGGTTACTTCTGGATTTTGTTATTTTAGTTTTCGTCCGTCATTAAACATCACCAGTTTTGTTGCAGTCCTGCATTTTGGGTTTTCTTTTCTTCACACCACCTCCAACCATGACAGAAATCAATGTTTTACAAAGAAAACATTTGGGGGAATGCTAATAAATGTACAGACGATAAATATCAAGCCCAAAATGTATCATTTATCTGTTATTTATTGAACGATACTGTAAGTCGATACAGTAATTATGAGGTTGTCCGCCATATCGTCTGGATCATATCGGGGCGATATTTGTGTATTTTACCATATCGGCTACTGGCTGATACCATGCAATTAAAAGGCTAATATCGCCAGAACCAAAAGACTTCTTGGAGAGGCCTCAGTCAGAGCTTTAAAATGAGCCCTCCCACAACTTCCTAGTTCTCACATGAGCTAAAAACTTTGGTGAAAACTGGTCCCAATTGAATGCCTTGAATCGTTTATTATATATTTTATGTTGCAGACTTTTGCTTATAATTCTGGAACCATAAGAGATAGAGACTAGTTTTAATCTTTCAAAGGAGCTTCCTCTGAAATATCTACTAAACATGACTGTCCTGAATAAATCAGCCCAGTATGTCTCTAATAAAGCCCATCCTGCTGTTTAGAATCCTCATATACAGGATTATAGATGAGATATTTTAAAAAATCTGCCAAAAAATATCAGATTTTTGTGAATTTAGATTTGCCATATGCACTATATGGGCATCGGCAAATCTAAATTCACAAAAATTGGCATCGGCCTAAGAAAAACCTCTAGTTTTGCGGCTGTTTTCCCCCTCGGTGAAAACAGAATCTTATGGGAAACACAATTTTCCGCTCTTTTTAGCCAATTTCTGGTGAAATATAAACCTATTTATCACACATAAATAAAGTCAAGTCTTAATTGGGTCCATGTGGATATTTTTTCACATAATTGATAGCTAAGCTATGGTTAGCATTAGCACGATGCTAGCATGTGGCATCATGGGCTGTTGAAGCACTTTGCTCCTCTCCATGTCTTTGTATTTTTATTGTGTAGAAAACTATATTCATAATTCAGCATTTGTTAAAGTAGTTTTTGAATAATTTGAGAAAGTTTAGATTTTTCTCAATTGTTTTTCCCCTTAACTGTTTTCAAACATGACAATATATATGGGTGAGTCCAGAGATGCTGTCTGTATCTATACCTGGCAACCTAAACTTGTCCCTCACCACACGCCTGGGACCATAACAAATCTAACGTGTGACCTGTCTGTAACAACGCAAACAATCAAAAATTGTATCACAGTAAATGACTGACCTCTGCCAAAGTTTCAGACACAAGTTTATTTCTTAAAGCTTTCTTCTCTCCGCTGGTCCTCGCCCTTGCCGCTTAACCTTTTCCATATCCAATGTGATATTTTCTGGGGCTGAATGTCAGCAAACCATCAGCTCCGTCGACCCCTAAAACGGCATCAATTTCAGCCTTGTTAGGTGGGTTTGACACACACCCACTGCTTATACCAACACACAGCGGTGGGCCTGCGGAGCTCAATGAAAACCAATCCCTTTATCTGCTGTCAGAGAACAAGTGGCTCCCCGCTGGGCCAAAAAAGGGCACCGCCAAACGCTCTCAATCACTTTCAATTAGGCGCTCCCGCTCCCCTCCGGCTTTATGGGGATCTAAAAGGACAGTTTACCATGCGGTGTTTGTGCAGAGGTGCTCGGGCTGCCCTTCTGTCCGTGTATCGATTTATATGACACGGGGAGACAGCGGCTCTCAAACTTTTCACACCAACTCTCACCTTAGAGAAAAATAGCTCTCTGAGGTCTGCATGACTTGGAGAAACTTGTACGTGATTTTTCTAATGACAATTTTTTTGATTTGGTTACATTTCCGTCCTTATAATGCACACTCCGGGACAGTAGGTGGCGCTGTGCAGATGTAAGGTCAATATCCTCTGTCGCACAACAAGAGAGAAGGATTGTCACCATTGTGTTGCCGTACAGGTGGTCAATTCTTTGATTTGTTTTCTCCACTTCTATCCCACTACTATAGGTCAGTGTCACGCCTCATTTGAAAGCTAAGACCTGCAAAACTGGTCTCAGGTTTCTCTAATAATTTATCATATTTTTGGTCCTTTTTTTGCAGTGTTGGTTTGGGTACTTTGGGACTGTATTTTGTAATGTATTCTGTTACTGTGTTTTATCAGAGTGCTGTATTCTGAATACTTTGAATACTTTAAGAATACTTTCACATTGATTGTTGTTGTATTTATGTATAAATATGGCGTATAACTACAAAGATGGAGATTATGATCGTTAGAAGACCTGTTACAAACTCACCAAATGTAATGATTGAGAACTGGGATGTATTTCCTTGATATTTGGAGTAACTGTATTCTGAATACTTTCAAATTACTCAAACTGAGTATTCTAAATACATGTATTTAGTTTCTCCCCAGCGCTGTTTATTGTCAAGTTCATGCTGCATTTTTGCTGCGTTTTCATCCTCATTTGCATCTCGTTATTGTTAATATTTTGATGGGTCGATTGATATGGGTTTTTCTAAGGCCGATGCTGATTTTTGGGGATTTTTATTGGCTGATACCAATATTAATGACCGATATTTTTAGCCGATTTTTCCAAACGTCTGGTCTATATTCCTGGAAAAACATAAATACTTGGCCGCTCCAGCAGTGGTCGATTTTATTTTGTCACTTTAGGCAATTCAATCATAGGTTCTGTCCCAGCCTTGATTAGTTGCCGTTAGCATTAGCATGCAGCCATTAGCATTAGCATTTTGCGCGGCGATCACAAATACTATAGCGCAGGTTATAGCTAACTATCTATGACTAGTGATTGAATTCTCCAGATTCTGTGCTTCAAAACAATCATGCAGCATGTCCATATTGACCGAGATATAGCAAAACTTATAAACTTGTAGCTAACCAATTGTTATGTTTCTCTGTTCCCCTGAGGCCTATGGGAAGTCGTTTAAAAGCCCTGACTTCGCTCTTTCCAATGCAAAAAAACGGGGAGGCCCTATCACTTTCAGTCTTGGAGATAAGCCGATATTGTAAAATCCCCAAATATCGGCCCGATATATCAATCAACCTCTAATTTTGATGCTTTTTTCAAGAAGCTTTTAGATTTGGGTTAAGTCAACCTGTGCTCAGTTGAAGTGGGGGGTTAAAAGGTAAAAATGTGAGCATCAGTTTGACCATTACTGGCTGTGTTTACTTTAAATGTGTCTGAAACAGTGGGGAAACTTTAAACAGGTGGTTATATTGTTATGCTCGATCATTTGTCGATTCCGAACCAACCGCTGACTTTCTGATTGTGGGGATTTGCTTAAAAAAAAAAGCAGAAGTCGATTCATAACGCGGCGTACAAATATTAATACCGTTTTGTGCAATAATCTCTGGTCTCCCCGTGATCGCGCCCGCAGTCCTTATCTCCCGCTAATAGTGTGGATAATTATAATAACGGTGCGCGGGGGCCCGGCTTTTGGAAACGATGAGCCCGGCTTTCCCTTTTATGAGCTGCTCCCGGTGCCTTTTGTACGGGGGGCCTAATGAATATTGAAGCGGGGATATTTGGAGCACTTTTAGCAACTAACAGCCTTCTTAATCCTTTAATCCTCGGCAAAACCAATTTCACAGCGACGCACACACATTTTATTTGGGGTTGGGAAAAGAAAAAAAGGGCGATGCGTCGCGTGTGTCTCGCGCTAATTTCCCGCCTCACGGACCTGCTGATCTCGGAGATTAGCTTCATTTAAATCATATTGTAGTCATCGCCAGTGTAGGATATGATAGGGAGATAAAGGAGGGAGAGGGGTTATCGTTTGGAGTGTAAAGGGGGGGGGAGGTGGACACGCGATCCCGGGACCCCCACTGACCAGGGACAGGCTCGACTCTTGGCTGGTCGAAGCGTCCCGCTGTGAGGAGCACTGCAGAGAAAGTGACTCCTTTAACCTTTGCTGACTGCAGGGCTAATCCGAACAGAGGAACACTTACTGATGAATATAGATGAAGACATGTGACTGTGATTACAAAGGCTTTTGTCATTTCTAAACTTTGATTTTCAGGCAGGAGGCGAATAAATGTAAGGGTTTCAAAACAAATTCAACAGTGGGTGTCTGGTAGGGCCCGACCAGCCGATATATTGGGCCGATATTCGAGCATTTTTGATTTTCACCGATACAGACGGCATCTCTGGAATCGCCCATATATGGTCATGTTTGAAAACAGTTAAGGGGGAAAACAATTTGGAGAAAAATCTAAACTTTTATTCCAAAACTACTTTAACAAATGCTGAAATATATAGTTTTCTACTAAATAAAGATACAAAGGCATGGAGAGGACGGAAAGTGGTTCAACAGCCCATAAATACATAAATAACGGAGAATGCTAACATGAAGTTTCATGCTAGTATCGTGCTAATGCTAACGCTAGCTAGTGCTTGCTACAACAGCCGTTTTTTTGCTTCTACTGAACAATCTGCTGTGAATAAACATCCATATGGACCAGATTTAGACTTGACTGTATTTGCATGTGATAAGTAAGTTTATATTTGGCCAGAAAATGGCTAAAAGGAGTGGAAAAAAATTGTGTTTCCCTTAAGATTCTGTTCCCCCCCCCCCCCCCCCTCATCTATAGCCAATATCTGCCTCTTATCGGCCGATATCTCGAGAACTGAAAGTGATAGAGACTTCCCGTTTTCAGTTTGGGGTTTAAAATGACTTCCTAGGCCAGTTTGTTCACCTATTTTATGTATTTTTTGTTGTAGACCTTTGTGTAGAATTTCGGAACCATAAGAGATAGAGACTTACTGTTTTTTTAAATTATATCACAGATATTTTTATGGTGGAAAATAGTAATTGAGCGCCTCACCGCTAACTTTACTGAGAGCGGGGACGTCTCCAGCTCGTTTCCATGGAGATGTCGACTAAAGGCAGCCAAATATGAGATTTAAACAGGTTCAGTCCTCATCCAAATCTATTCTGCAAAAATAACCTTTTTCTGTGTTTTGTTCTGCTGGCGACGGTGTGATCCAAATGTTGCGCAGTTTGCCTGTGCGAGAGCTTTTACTACGTTTGATTTGTTACTTTCCACCACCATCTGGTTTAAATAAGCTTCTTTTTTCATCCATTTATTTGATCTGTTTTTAAGCAAATGTTTTGTCTAATGTATCATATGCACTTTAAGGCCTTGATTTCGCAACACGTTTCCATTTTGTCCAATTCTCTTTCCTCTGTTTGATGAAATGTTTGCCAATCTTAAGAATTTGTGGCATTAAAATGTAGTATTTGGGCATTAAAATGACATTAAAAAGCATTAGATTTGACCTGTGTAAACCTGTTCCACATACTTCTGCTTTAGTCGCCCAAACTTCAAGCAGAAGATGAGACGGAAGCTCAGGGTAAAGAAACTGTGGTTGATTCGGTCAGTGCGAGACTTCTTTGCTTATTTCGTTTATATTTAGCTAAAGCTTCCTAAACTGGCCGTCCGCTCGCTCCTCGGATCATACGTACGGGTACATTTCATTTCTTGTGCTAATCCAGTGTAATAAACCATATCAATATCAGTTTCGGGATTATGTTTAGCATTATAAGACCACAGAGGGACTCTCGGTGACCACTGTCAATTTGCGATAAGGAATTAGCGCCAACTCTGCGTAAATTCCTTTATGCGTTTTTTTTTCTCCTTCCCCAATACATTTTGCTCTATCCCTTCTTTCACAGGGCGCCCTATCAACGCTGGATAATGGAAGGGCGTCTGGGGAGTTTTATCACCAGACCCCACTCGAAAGGGCGCCATGTTGGAAAGGTATTGAGCCGGGGGCCTTTGTGCATGTAAATTTATGTGCCGAAGTCAAGAGGGCAGACCTATACGCTTACCCAGCATGCTACAGGGCGGGGTCGTACAGGGGGGGCATCGCAAAAGGTACAAAAATAATTAGATAGATAAAAGCGTAGGGTCAGATAAGGTCTAATGAGCGAGGGGGGGATGGAGGAAAACCGAAAGAAAGGGACAGACGTGAGAAAAAATGACCAGATGAATGTTATTACTGGGCAAAATGATATGAGATGTTTTTTTGTCTTCCTCAAGCATTGAAACATACGGAATTTGAATCCATTTACATATAAAAGCATGGCAGATGTTCACAGTCAGGGTCAGAAGTCCAGATTTAATTCAGTTACTGGATATTAAAAGTCCACAAACATTGACGGTCTACGATCCAGGTTAATGGGTTGTCACCTTTGCTTTTTACTTTTGTGTTTCTGGCGTGTTTTCGATGGACGTTTATGGTTCTAGTCACTTCACCTCATCTCTCCCATTCGTTCATATTCTCCGCTTGTTATTTCTGCGCTTTCCTGCCAGTAAAATTAATTAAAGATCGTTTGGCAGTGACCAGGTTTTGGCCGGTGATCCAAACAGGTAGGGCTTGCTCTCCAACACTGATACTCGAAGTCTTGGACAGATGCTTTGACGTGAAACGGTGCCAGTGGGTTTTCGTTGGCCCCTGTGAGTGAATACAGTGGTGTGCGATGTAGTGCGGCACCCAGGCACCCGTGTCCAGATCTTGAGATGAGTTTAAAGTACCTCGCTGGAGTATTGGTCTACATAACTTTTAGGTGAATAGGGAATCCCTCTTAGACATGGAGAGAATGTGCAAACTCCTCTCAGAAAGAACTACAATAGCGATAACAATAGTATTGCGATATTTCACTAAGTTAGTAATTGTTTATTAATGGAGTGCATTTTCTCCAGTTCGAACGCTTTACCCAAACCTAAAGGCTTCCTACAGCCTACAGGCATACCGAGTAATGGCTCATTTGAAAGCAAAGACCTACAACTGATCTAAGTATTTTCCCTGTTGTGTTTCCCTGCATTGTTGTCACTTTTTTGACATGCTTTTGTCGCATTTTTATTTCTTCACTTTTTTGTACTGTTTTTGTAAGCAAATTGTGTCAAAATAAGAAAAAAAGACGACATCAGAACCAAAACAAGGCTTCAGTTGAACAAAACTGAACTTATAGACAATTATAAGTTGAATACATTGTTTGTTTTTGGCTGAGTTTTTAAATAACAACTGTGAATCTCAGTCAGATGAAGACTTTAGTGATGTTGCGATACGGATATTGCATCACCTAATATCTCAATACGATATTTTTTGCGATATATTGTGCTGCCCTAAACCACAAGGTCCAGGAACCCAACCCAGGATCTTTTTGCTCAGACACCAGTTCATCAAACACATGTGACGGTCAGGAATAAAAGAAAACTCACAGAAGGAGAGAACACAGACTGGACTTCCATACCTGTAGTTGGCTTGAGAAACAAACACACTTCATGCCCTGGATGCTAACGGGTCTGACACTTTTACCAACTGGAAGTAGATATCCACAGTACCCGTCTGTTTGGAATGGAAACACTTAAACTATGAATGAACACATGGGATTATGTAGGAAACAAATAAAGGTCAAAGAAGGTTCTTGAGTCATCTTCTCTGTAGTTGAAGTGTTGAACGTTTCATCCAAAAGGCTTTGTCTAATGAGAGGATGGATGACATGGATGAGAGGAGGCGAAACGTTGGACACTTCAACTACAGAGAAGATGACTCAAGAACCTTTTCTGAATATGGACACCTCCTGTACGAGCCTACACAACAACCCAAAATATGTTTTATATTGTAAATTCTTCTCTCCATGAGCTTCATAATGTGAAACCTGATATGGTTTTCAACAGTCAAAACCACAAGCCGACTGAGATCATATCAAAGGTGTGTAAAGCAGTAATAAAAGCAGAATGTATTTCAACTTTTTTTGGTTGAAACACAATTCCATATGTGTTTATTCATAATGATGCCTTCAGAGAGAATCTACAGTGTAAATGTTTTTGAAATAAAAGAATAACCACTACAAACTTTAGACTGGTACTGTATATCTTCAGACCTTTTCATTTTACTGATCATTTTGCTGTCACGAATTGGCCTAAACCTGTTCAGATTTGATAGATAAATGTTTACTATGTACAAGGAGCCTCCACATTATTGCCACACGCAAACCGCCTTGAATTGTGACTAAAATTTGCCCATTTGGAATCTTTTCTTAGCCCTGTGATCCAGCTGAGGTAACCGTATCGATTAACCAAACCAGAGCGCTTGAATAGGCAGAAATAAGATGATCAATCATATCTTTAGGAGTCCCGGGCCACATGTTTTTAGAGCCTGCATTAATTCGATCCCCATTATCCCGCCTAAGAAGGAGGCCGTAATGGATTTGTGCACTCTAACAGAAAATGGCTTTTTGAACCAGCGCGCAATTAGCACACAAGAGTTTTTTGGCAATCCCGACCCATATTATCAACATAATGGGAAATAGGCCCGCGGCTTTTTAAATGAGTTAGAAAATGGGGGGTTAATAATGTGTACAGAAAGTTTTCAAGTTTAATTTATCATTTGGGGAGAGACCATTAATCAAGACGACCGTGAAGTGATGTTTTTCCTATTGATTTTAATCTGTAATTTAATCCCCTTTTAGCTAATTTCCCCACAAACTCTCTTCGGCGCGGTGTTAGTTACCACTGCTGGGTTCAGGCTCGCTGTGTTCCAGTACAAGAGAGCAAAAATACTCATAGTTTATCGTCTATATTGTCGTTTTCTTTAGATCTGACCAGTCGGATCGGTCCGGAAGCACCACCTGATCGCCACGCCCGCCTGCACACCTGGTGAGTGAGTTTGCCCTTTACTCTTGTATGAAACCACATGTTTTGTTTGAGAAAGATTTCATGTTTTTGAGTCAAAATCTGCCTGAATTACTCCCTTATCAAACCATGAAAGTCGGAGGTAGTTGAGAGTAGGGTTAGGGTACCGTTTTTTTTTTCCTGATACTGGTACTTTAACGATACTTGGTTTATAATACTGATACCTGAGCGATACTTTTTTGGATGCCTATACTCTAATATTTTGCATCTTGAAGCAGAAAACAGAATAATATTGTTTTTCCGTAAAATACTATTTCTTTTTCATTTGTATCATTTACGTGTTTGCATAAAAAACTACAAAAAAGTGACAAAAATTTAGGAAAAATAGGAAAAGGAAATACAACAAAAGAGTTATGATGAGTTTAGCTTCCAAATGAGGCGTTTCTCTGGTTTAGAAGCTTTAAGCTCCAGTCCAGAAGCTTTTAGATTTGGGTAAAACTGATCTGTCTGTAAACGAACATTTTCCCAGAACTAGGTCCCAGAGTGGAAAGATCTCATAACGCCGTTCACGTGGTTCCATTGTTACGACGTCTCCGAAACTTTTACTAAAACGATGACATCACAGCTCCAGAGTGGTGTCTGTTATCCATAATCTACTGACCTTATAATGAGTTTTACTCATGGATCTATGGTGGTTTGACTCCGCTCCTCTTTGCTCCACTGCAGTCCACAAGCCACAGGTGACAAGTAGAAAAACACGAGTCAGTCTGTGTTTTTGGACTGACAGTAAAAGTCACTGACAGGTTTTTCTGCTTTTGTCCTGTTACATCTGAAGAATAAACTTGCCTCCTCATCTCTTCTGTAGATCGTAAATCCTTGAAGCAGTTTAATTTTCACTGTTTACATTCCACATTTACTGTGCATGCACCCTCCACATCTTGTTCTATTATCTGTTAGCGTCACAGTGCCTCACACAGGCCTGGAAGATGAATTGCTCCGTTTTCACAGACCTGAGTCGACCCATGTGGACGCACACATTTACTAAGCTGGATTCTTGCTCACAAACAAAGTTTCTGAAAACGTGAGCGTTTTGTCTTCGTGTGGATATAGCCAGAGTGAAAAGACTCAAAATACTACTCTAGATGAGGGAACGACGTACTAAAATTGCCAAAAGCACAAAGTAGTTGACTGTATATTGCTTTTTATTAGGTTGCCTGGCTCTGTGCTGATTTTCTATGATCTCGGTAAGATGACACTACAGTAAAACGTTCCTATTGCGCTAAAAAGAAAACCTTGTAGAAGAAGAACACTCTAAATTTTTTAACTGAGGAATAACCCACTTGAAACTGCACCTACCCCAAACCTGGATAATCTGTGTCCGATCCTGAATGGGTTGAAAGTTATAATAGGTTTCTCTAAACTAATAGGGATTGGAAGGGCAGGTGAAAAGCAGCAGCAGCGTTGGGATTTTTGTCAAACACGACGACTTTTCTCTCGCGTCAACAAAGCCTCCTCGGTCGGTGGTCTAATTCTCTGAAAAAGTGCCAAATCAGCCGGTGAGCATTCGAAACGTGTGCAGGGATTAACTTTATAAACCCCCGGAGGCTGCGCTAGCGCCCTGTATGCAAACACGCTACGCTAACCTTAGTCTGATATCACAATGCATAATCTGCCCCCCTCCCCTTTAAAAAGCAATGCTCGCGTATATACGGGCACATAAGCTCTTTTCCACACAACTGTCGGGCTGTGAACTCTGCGCCTGGGTGCTTCCTCAGTGGTGCTGCGTTAGACAAAAAATACACTTAAGAAGACATCACATCTGCTTTAGCTGCTCCTCAGGCCTCCATGTTTGTGCACTCCTAACCATATTTTTGTGTAAGTCATCAAATTCTAATCGAAAAGGGATTAAGTCTGTGGCTGATTGTAATTAAGGGGAACAGTGTTGTTGAATCGCTCATTGATTGGAGTTGAGTTGAGGGAAAATGTTGGCTCTAAAGTTTCTTGCTTTAACTCTGTTTTATTTTTGAATCATTTGAATGTAAAATGTGGATTTGGTTACATAGTTGTCGTACATACTTTGGCCTTTGCCCACTGCAACTCTTTGAGACAGGTCCAGAAGGAAGTTTACCAAAAGAAACACTTGGGAAATACTGTAACCCGAGCCACTTGGTGCCGCGCTGATGGATGGGTCAAATACAGAGAGCAAGTATATCCAAGGAGACAGTAGAGCATACATTACCCATTTTGTGGAAATATGTGGTTTAGCAGTAGCAAGGAAAGCCAAAAAGCGAATATCCTCGTGCCTATATCCATGTAAACCATCACGAATGGGCCCTTTAATCTTAACATACTATGAATTGGAAAGGTACTAGGGGTGGGCCATCATGGGGCCAAAGAAGAAGAATGAAATATCTTTGAATTAATCTTCCAATAGGCGTGAAGCTGCGATTTTGAAGTGTTTTGTCAATTATATCGTCAAATATATCGTGATAGTTGTTTTTTTTATATTGTGATATAGAGTTTAAGCCATATCGCCCAGAATGTTTCTATGTGGCAAGACAAAACGACTGAAATCAATGTCATATACTAGTGGTATAATTTTAACAAGGGCTGCACAATATATCGCAAAAAATATCGTATTGTGATATTAGGTGATGCAATATCCGTATCGCAAGAAGCCACAATATATCGTAGCATCACTAAAGTCTTCATCTGACTGAGATCAACGCTTTTTTTTTTCAAACTCGAAAACAAACGATGCATTGAACTTATAATTGTCTAGAAGTTCAGTTTTAGTTAAACATTTACAAACTTAGTTCAGCATAAGACAGGTACGTATCACCTCGTCTAAGCTCAGGTAAGTACATGTCTCAGTATGTAAAAATGGTGGCCTGTTCCTTTTAATATAGAGACTGCAGTTACATGTAAGACCTGAGGTGGCAGTAGCGAGTATAAAAATTACCAACTTGCAACTAGTCCCTTTAAGTCTTGTTTTGGTTCTGATGTAGTCTTATTAAAGTCTTCTTTTGACACAATTTGCTGAAAAACGAGTGACTTGTGTTTAATCAAAGCAGCATTAAGTAACTCTTGCCCCTAGAGGCCATAAGCGCAACTGCAGGTGTCGTAGCAAGTTGTGATTATTTAACTTATTAATTGTCTGGGAGAGTAAATACTACTCTGACAGAAAAGGCAAAGGGATAGAGGGATATTGTACATCCAATTATACAATGGAAGTATTTTTTTCACTCAAACTTGGCTGTAGATACTGTTTCAGTGGTGCTAGCCCGCAGTTAGCTTTGCCCGTTAGCATGTTAGCTTCTTCTTCGTGATTCTATTAGTGTGTATTGGTTGCTCCGGTCCGGTGGCAGTCAAGTTGCAAGCGTGGTTTTCTGGCCAGAGACACCAGGGGGAGATGAAAGACCCTCCAATCATCCCATAAACACTTGTATTACCCCCACAGGGACTACGAAAAGGATTTATTAAGGTAAACACGTTACTTAGTACTGCTTTAAAATGGAACATGTCGTGTTGTAGCCATTCCTCGTAGTAAATGAAATAATCCACCTCACCAAAGTTCCAGTGTATAATTGTGGTAACCATGTTCTGTTGAAATGGTCCAGCCCGTCACAAACCCCGTGAGCTGCAGCTCCTCTGTGCGTGTTTTCTTAGATTACCTCTCTCCTGGTGGACCCTCTTTAAAAACCCCAAATATGAAGTGACACAAACTTGGATGCCACGTCCTCTTTCTATTCCCGGCTCCCCAGGCTTCCAGCGAAACTGGCTTTTTTTTTTGACACGGTCCAACACCGCGCCTCCGTATCTCCGCCTGGCACGCGTTAAACCTGCGCACCTAAAAGCAAATACCCCCCTTAGTTAATATTTACAAAGCCTTTAGCAAAGCCACTCTTTCTTTTTTTCTTTTTTTTTGCAGGCGTTGTAGGTGCCGCGGTGCAGATGGTAATCGCGGAGGGCATTGATCCATGTCCTTTCCAGACCGGGTCGGACGCACGAAAGGTTAATTGGAAAACAAGCGCGTGTGTGAGAGACTTTAGCTCATGCAAAAAGTTTAGTTGGTAATTGTCATAAGTGTAAAAATAACCATTGGGGTTACTCTTAAACACAGAGGGGAGTTCGCCGTTCCCCGCTTTGTCATCGCCTTATTTTGTGCCAATTTCACCCCGAGTCTCTTTGCATAAACGCTGTCATTTCAAAGCTTTAAATTTGTCCATTTCCCCCCAGTGCGCTTTCCTCCCTCTGTCAGTTTGTGGGAAAAGTGGAACTGCAGCCAAAAAGGATGTGAGAGGCCCTCGACTTGAAGAGGACCCGCTTTACAAGCAATTCATCACCTTCTCTCTCTCTCCATCGCCTCTTCTCTCTTATGTCTTTCTACAGTTTTTTTTTCTACCCCCCTATCATGGTGTCTAGTTGTCCCTCTCTCCTCCTCCTCCCCTTCCCCTTCCTTCACCCTTTCCCCCTCTGTGCACTGCAAAAATGAAGAATATTGCAATCGTTTTGGGGTGAATTCTTGATTGGACAGGCGTTAGACTGGCTGAATGGGATCAAGTCAGCCATGGTTGTTTTTTTCATGGAGGAACAACATAACACGGCAAAAGACTAAAAAAAGTGGGATTTTTTTAAATGAAATGCACATCTTTTTGACTGCAACTTGATTTTTCTATAGTAGACTGCAAAGGGAATTAACACATTGAGCGCCAACAATCCAAACCATTTTTCATGATATTTGTAGCACCACAGCGTATTCTATGTTATAGCTATAGACACATGCCATGTCTCGTTTGAAAGACGAGACTCTTAGCTCTCCGTAAGTGAAAACAGTTTAATTCTATGTGCCTCGGTTTCTGAGAAATATAAGCAAAACAGAGGCTAATTTTTATCAAAATTGCTGATTTCTTCTAGATTTGGAGATAATTAGTGTTTTATGAAACATTCTCCTTTCAGATTAACTCCTCTCCTCCTCCTCTCCTCGTCCATCCTCTCTGGATGGACACTCACGTTTTGGGAAGAGGCAAATGCCTAAATACTGTATATTCGTTTCAAGTCAATTTACAAGGACAATATTGTTATTGTTATTGTTTCGCGTGTGCATTTAAACAGCCTGGTTCTCAGATTGAAGACTTTATCAGGATGTTTCTCAGCCGTCCGTGGACTGATTTTGACCCTTTAAAAACTCAGAGAAACGTTCAAATCTCAACTCTTTTGATCTGTCCATGGGAAGCCGCTCTGCTTTGTCAAATGTTCTCCAGAGAGCGAGAGAGAAGTGTCGCGTTTACCCCCCGGACTAAAAAGAAAGAGAAAAGAAACGCAATAATATTATGAAATGTCCAGATCGTGACTTTTCACAAGTTTTTGATCGTCATTTATTTCACTTCTGTTCATCACAGAGCTCCCAAAATCACTCATAAGGCGTATTAGAGTGTCTAGTGTTAACCATAGCAAAAAGACGAGTTACAAGCTACGATTTTTTTGTGCCAATTGAGTAGCAAACTGGGTTGGACACTCATGGATCTTGTCTATTATGCAACAAAATCCTGGAGTGACCAAAGTGAACAAATTAGTGTAAATGTGGCAAAAATAGTAGTTTTTCGGCGAGCTAGCGGGCTTCAAACATGGCCGACAGCTCAAGAGAGTCAATCCCGTACGATGCGTCCCTTGTTTTAACTAATCTAGACGTCTGTTTGTGCAGTGCAGCAGCGATCAAGTCCCCGTCTAATCCCGGGCGCGAGCGAAAGGTTGTGCACCGGCGCATGGCTATCTGACCTCGGCATCGCGCTTAATCCGGCTTAGTTCCTTTTAATGATGCCACTTGTGGTGCCACTAACGCCGCCGCGAAGTCTATAAAAGCCCTCGCGCCTTCTATTAAAATGCAAATCTCTGCCGGAAAGAAACTGCTAAGCGACACAAAAAAAAAAAAAGAAAAGTGGGAGATGTTGACCGGTGAGCGCGGCTCCTCTCCAGCTATGCAAGAGGAGCCCTGATGCGGCATTACTATATAAGCCGTCTTTCCAATAACAGAAGATTTTGGCGATTATGTTCAAATAGACTCCTTTCGTTGTTGTGAGGAAATGAACAAATTGTTATCAATGTTCGGCGAGGGGAAATCTGCCATCTCCGCGCGCCAGGTTTTTCCGAGCAGATAGCGTTTTGCCCATACAAGCCAGGAAATGACTTCTCTCTGTATCTCTACCGAGCTCCCTTTTTTGCCTCCATAGCCTTGTCGCATTTTTTCCTCCTCTTCTTCTTCTTCTTCTTCTTCTACTCTTTTCTAATCAGGATATCCTTTTGCCTTGAGAGAAGAGACACCCCAAAATAAGGTGGGGGGGGGGGGGTGCAATAACAGGCAGTGCACGCATCGCCGCTGATACATGCAGCAATAGAGTAGTTTCGATTTACAGAATTATTTGGAAGAAGACGGAGGGATTTGGGGCCAATATTTCTTGGGGGGATTATCCCAGATCATGTCATTTTCACCACTCTGTGTCGCAGATAGTGAATTAATTAAACAATATGGCCGCCTTTCAAGTGCGCCCGCAAAGTATTGGTTTTTTGGCTAATAGGAGTCACAGTGCGTCACGGTTTCTTTGTCAGCGTTATGGGATTCAGACGTTACGTTTGAACAATGGGATACTTTCGAGGTCATGTGAAGTACTTTTTATGAGGCAAAGTAAAAGGGATGAGGAAGTTTATTTGGGGTCAGTAAGAAATGTGATTAAATTTATCTTTTTCTATATTACCAAACAATGGGAAATTATTTTTTATTGCCTTTTCATCACTCTTTAGTCATGTTTTTGTTGTGTTTTCTTCTTTTTTTAATCACTTTTTTGTCGCGTCTTTGTCGTTGTATTTGTCACCTTTTTGCCACTTTTTTGCTTTTCGATTATGGTAAAGCCAAACTGGAGAAAATGTGCTGGGTTCATGTGGGGGTTAAGAGGTTAAAGCCGCACTGTGTAACATTTCACTTATTGGACTAGAATAATGTTTGTTGTTGAAAAGATGAAAATAACATTGGCCTTTATGTGTTTGCTGTACTGCAACTTTACTGGAAGTGAGACCTTTCCAGCTCATCTCCATGGAGATGCTGAATAAAAGCCATAGATGCAGTGCATCATAGAAGGGGGCGTGGCCTCACCCAGGGAGAAGGAGGAACACACTCTTTCGTCACTCTTTTTAGATGTTTTCTGGCAGATTGTAAACTTATTTATCACACACAAATAAAGTCAAGTCTAAATAGGGTCCATATGGATGTTTTTTTTTTACAGCAGATTGTTCAGTAGAAGCGAAAAAAACGACAGTCGTAGCTAGTGTTGGCATGTAGCATGATGGTAGCATGTAGCATCATGTTAGCATTCTTCGTAATTTATGTAGTTATGTGCAGTTGAACCACTTTGCTCCTCTCCATGTCTTGGTATCTTTATTGAGTAAAACTGTGGTTCCCAACCTGGGGGGCGGTGCCTTGGATTGCAGGGGGGGCCCAGAGCTTTGCCCTGTCAGGTCATAAATGATGATATTTGAGCAAAATAAATGGTCTAAAATCATCAAATATGCCTGAGTAAGGACTACAGGGGCATTAAACAGACCAATTTTAGTGTATTTGTTTGCATGTTTTTTATTTTAGTTTGCATTATTTTCATGTTTTGATACATTTGTAGGGGGGCCACAGTTTTTGACGCAAGGGGGGGCTTCAATGAAAAAAGGTTGGGAACCACTGGAGCATTTGTTAAAGTAGTTTTTTTGTTTTGTTTTGTCTTTTTGTTTTCCCCTTCAACTGCTTCAAAACATGTCCATATATGGGCGATTCCAGAAATGCCTTGAACATCCTATTAGATTAACTTTATTTCCCTAAAGCAAACACTTGACTGAAGTTGAGTTAGCATTTAGCTTAGACACTTTAAGATGCTAATTTATATCTAAAGTAAAATCTCAAGATGTCTGTACATTCACTAATATCGTATCGTTCATAATTTGCGACGTGTGATTGCTAATGCTAACGGCTATAGGATAAAAAAAATAATAATACATTGAAAAAAAAATACATTGAGCAGGCTTACGGACTAAAAACTCTCTTGTACTAGCCTACTTGTTAACTGTCCGCACACATTTGGCTCGAACGCCGCTTCTCCTTTTTATTTTTATGACAAACAGCAGCCAACTATGAGACTTAAATAGATTAGGTCCTCCTCCAAATCCATTCTTTGATTACCCACTGCACTGTCATCAGGAGCATTCTGTGTATTGGCAACAGTAGAATCCATGGGCCGGTCCAAGAGAGCTCCCGAAAGAAACAATATGACCCAAGAAGAATTAACTTGATTTGGAAAGTTATGACTAAAACGGAGCTTGAGCTCATTTTTTTAAGTCACAATCCAGACTTTGGTAGCAAAAACATGTGTAAACCTCATTCAGATGGAAAACAATGTGTGATATATTGCCTTATTACACTTTTAGGTCCCCATTTCCAGTGAAAATCTACACTTGTTTGGCAAATATAAAAGACCAAGCTAATGTTTTTATCTTCTCGCAGCCTCACCACTCGGAAAAACAATATGGCCTCTTCCTTCTCCCAAGCGCTGTCTGGAAGTGGCAGAATCTCGAGGCTAACATTTGTGTTGGTGCTTTGGCTGGCCGGGGCAGCGCGTTTTGGCTCGGGCCCTTGGAGACGGCGAGGGCAGAGGGGTGGATCTTGGGTCGCCTCATCGCCCCACGTCGCTGCCAAAGACCTGATCAAATCCTGGACCCAATCCGGAGCTGTAAGTGCCACTGTTTTTAATGAGAAAATCTGGTTACTTGGATTTTATATCAGTATTTCCAACAACAACACTACACTCTCTTAGTTTAGCTAAAGCTTTGCTCAACTGACTATTTCTTCATTTGTTTCGCTAAGTGACTCATCTTTGACTGTCCTGGCTGTTTGTGGTCGATATAATAAGCCTAAAAAGTCTAAAAGAAGCGGTAGCCTTGCCTCATTTTTGGGGAATGGAGGGTGTGAAGTGTGGAGCATCTGCCCGCGGTCATGCTTCAGTCGCTTTCGCTGTGGCCTCTTTGAAAAGATGGTGAAAGAAAACGGGAAGCCAAAAAAAAAGGGGGTTTGTGTTCAGAGCTTAGTTTGGCATGAAAAATCTGAACTTTTTTTTCTTAAGGGTTAGTTTATTCTCAGCTCGACTCTCCTACAACATGCAGAAGAGGTATACAAAGGCTATTTCTTGCTGTGCGGTAGCCCTGATCTGCTCAATAGAGATAACACAAGCCTGGAAATTCGGTTGCAATCAAAAGCGGCTCCATCATGCGCTGTGTGGTGCGGTATAATCCTGGTGTACTGGCTGCCTTGGGAGGGGGCGTGGCTTTGCTTTGTGCCGGGGAATTGACAATGACGCCTATGTTTGCATGTTAAAGAAGACTTTCGGGGCTTAGAGAGAAAGACGTTGGGTCACCGGTGTCATCGGCACAGAGGACTATGCGGCGCAGCAACGATAAGGCAGCCCTCTCGACAGGAGAAGACGTATCGGTTCATGATGCAGCGTCCCATAGCGTTGCATTGCTCTGGCCACGCCTTCGAAACCACCACACATTAAGTTACTCTAATCATATGTTGACATATTAATGGGTTTTATGGCTAATAGGTTGCTGGAATCGCCCATATATGGTCATGTTTAAAACAGTTATGGGAGAAAAATTGGAGAAAAATAGAAACTTTAATTATTATTACTCTATATTATTACTCTAATTATTCAAAAACTCTTTCAACAAATGCTGAATTATTGATGAAGTTTTCTACTATATAAAGATGCAATAACATGGAGAGGAGCAAAGTGGTTCAACAGCCCATAAACAAATAAATAACATTAATAACATGAAGCATCATGTTAGCATCGTGCTAATGGCTAATTAGCGCGAGCTATGACTGCCTTTTTTTCACTTCTACTGAACAATCTGCTGTGAATAAACATCCATATGGACCTAATTTAGACTCGACTTTGTTTGTGTGATAAATAAGTTTATATTCCACCAGAAAATGGCCCAAAAGATTCTATTTTCCCCCTCGGAGAAGCCACGTCCCCTTCTATGATGTGATGCCGTCTGTATCTAAGGGAAATAAATAGTGTTTTAAAGCAATTTCCATAAAGAAAATGTCCAAATGTTTTCCCTGATCATTATTTGACAGTGATCGGATTCACAAACCTTTTCATCTTACAGGCCAACACCACAATATTGTCACCACTTCATGTGTAATTAAAATAAATATTTAGACCCTGACTTTGAACTGCGTGACAGCCTTTGTCTCATGTGAATTGGCCCAGGTATTACAGAGAAATTAGCAATAAAGTAAGACTTGGAAATCTGGAGTTTTGTCGGTTACCATAGTTACCGCCATGGAATTGTCAGCTGCCATCCACCTCAATTTTTGATGTCGTGGGTACCAAAAATAGGGTTTAAATACATTATATCTTCTTCAAAATGCTTTATTTCTTGTCAACTCATAGCAAAAATAGCACTGTCAGTGTCTAGTTGATCATTAGGGGCGTGTTTTGTCTCACAAGCATGTTTGTTTATGCCAAAAACATACCCAATACACTTCAATCGCACAGTTGGGGTTGTAAAGTGTGCATAGCAACATATAAGCGAGAATGTGTGTCTTATAAAATGGACCTACATTTTTCGAACTACAACAAACACTTTTTACTCATTGAATTACCTAAAATCCCGAATCGTTTTTGTATTTTCCGAACACATTCTGGTTGTTTACATCTCTCCACTGACTCCTCTCTTTATTCCTGCTTCCTTTGTCCCCTCACGCTCGCCCCCCATGTTTTGTCCCATTAACTCAGATGTGTCAAGGCATGCCCGGCGCTCGCTGTGCCCAAATCCGAGGCACGGCAGAGGGGGGACAGATGGTTGCCATGGAGGCTGCCAGCGCGGATCACCGACCCGTGTGTGTGTGTGTGTGTGTGTGTGTGTGTGACTGTGTGTGTGTGTGTGTTCGCTATCGGAAAAACCAAACCCCGGACAATGGCTTTGGCTGTGCTCCTGCGCTCGCTGGTGACTCGCGGGTTTCGTGGCACCAAACCGCGACCCAATAATGCCGGTGCCGCTGAGGGTTGCGACCTGGAAACACTTGCCGACTGCGATAACAGCTTGGCCGGGCGGCGGGAGGCGCACCTCGTCAGTGTAGCCACGTCCAAACGCGTGAATGTCACTGTCCTGCCACAGAGCATCCGCGTCTTTCTATTCTCAAACTGACTCCCCCTGTGCCGACACAACCCCAACACACACACACACGCAATCTTGTACTTCTATCTTCGTGAGGACACGCATAGACATAATGTCCCCTGACCTTAATCCTAAACCTAACCCTAAAACCATATCTTGACCCTCAAACAGTCCTTCAAATAAGTGAGGACCACCCAAAATGTCCTCACTTTACAAAAATGTCCTCACTCAAACTGGTCCTCACAATGTCATAAGTACAAGAACACACACACACTTGGCCCTTTGTTTTTGGGAGCTGGAGTTCGTTGTCTTCTTTTTCTAACAACTAGAAAAGACGCTCTTTGTACTCGTTTTTGGGAATAGAGTTTGTTATGGCTTCTTGTTTATTATTCGATTAGATATTATATTGCAATTTTAAGTTGGATGCCCTTCCTATCGAAACCAGACTGTTATCTGATACGTTATAAAGTCATAAAGTGTCTGTTTTTGTACTACTTAACCGCTGAACCCTCTCCTGAACCGAGCACCTTTTGGCATTACCCAAACCGAAAAGCGAGAAGAAAACGAGGATGAAAAGGTGACAGAAAAATGATCAAAATGTGAGAAAAAAAGGAATTAAAAAATGTGATGAAAGAGTGGCAACAATGCAAGGAAAAGTCAGTTTAAATCAGTTTTGTTGGTATTTGCTTTCAAATGAGGTGTTACACTGGACGAACTAGAGAAAATTTGAGGTTAAAGGGGGGTATTATTATGCAAAATCAACTTTAAGAGCTCTTGACCACTGTTACAATGATATTCTCTCATCAAAACCACACATGGAGCTCTGTTTCGAGCCGCTCGCGCATCTTTGAGTAAGCTTTGGATCTTCTCCAGTGACTATTCACATCGTAACCAACCCAAAAAGCTCCTCCTGACGTTTTTCTCTGGATTGAAACAGCGACGCAGTGAAAGGGAGCAAAAGAAGGGCGGTGGGAGGGGCTTATGGTTGCCTACTCGGAGGATCAGGAAGTGAAACTACTGGATATTTTAGTATAGCTGTTTTTCTATCAGACTGGTTTGTCCCAGAACTGGTTTGAGCGTTTCTCCACTGATCCAAGAGTCGGTGGTTTGAATCCAGCTCGGACCGGTTCATGCTGTCGTTTGCCGCCATTACTTCACCACTAAGGTCGAAAAAGGACACCAAAGGAGCCAAGATTTGCACTTTCTCTTGTCGATAATCTTTGCAATCCAGTCAGTTTCAAAAGCTAACAAAGAAATCTAAAAATAACTTTGAATTCATGTTTCTTTTCTTCAAACCATGCCTCTTATCCCCGTCTGGACTGAGATGTTTATGCGTTCTTTGCCTGTTTTTAGATTTTATAGCCCAATATGTCAGACTTAAGTATCTTCATCTTTCCTATAGAGTCTAGACACCACTGGATTATATCAACAGACTGCACACTTGTACTTTGGGGCCTGCGGTGTCTGTCCCTTTGCAGTTGTGGTTAAAAATACCAAGTCTGCCTTACATAATGAGCGCGAGCAACCAATAATGGCCACTTGCAAAGATATATTGCGGAGATAACAAGGCCACACAAGAACTGGATGTGGAAACTTGACGAGTGCGTCCAAAATCCCTTCCCGTATGAGGAGCCTCGGTCGTGACGGTTTTCACACCTACATTTTTTGCACAGCTCTGTAGGTAGAGTTTGGCCAATTGGTGAAGGCACAGATTCCTCCCAGCAGGTGAGTCTATGGGTAACAGGGGCAGGCTGCTAGTTTTGGCACACCGCCCTGACAGCAATATCTCTAATGGAGCACTTTCAGAGCCCCTGGGAAGGGAATCAAATCATGTCAACCATGGCGTAATACTAACAGACCTGGTTTTGGTGCAGTCAGGCAGCAGTCGTAAGGACAAGGAGAGGGCAGATAGTCGGGGACTGGATGGTTTACATACATTTAACCTAGATCCTTGTATTGTTGGAGTTCAAAGCATTATTTTTATTAGAGATGCACCGAACCAGCTTTTTAGCTACCGATACCGATATTGGGGTTTGAGCATCTGTCGATATCTGATATTTAGCAAGAGACTTACTTAAAACTGTCTTTCTCTGAGATCATTAAAGTCATATTTTATTCTCATGTTACGGATCAATTATCAATTATATCTATTGGATAAACATTTTACAAGGATGACCTTTCTACACTATCCTTGGGTATATGACAGGCTTTAAGCTACATAAATATAAACATATTTTATATTTAACTCACATTAACTGATCTGATCAGTACAAATATATCAGATCAGTTATTTCTTAGGCATTGCTTTAGGTGTGCACTTCACGGTGTGCTCACAAAGTATTAATAGGCATTAGTAATCATTTTAGGGTTAAGGTCAGGGTTAGGTTAAGGGTTGGTTATGAATGAGTGTATAATTAATGGCCTATAAGTATGTTAACATATAAAAGTATAATAAGCAGTGTGTTAATACTTTACAGGCATAATATATTTATTTACGTTTAAAGGAATGAACTGACCGAATAAACTACTACTACTACTAAATATGCTTGTAAATGGGATTAATAGGTAAATAGGATTAATAAGCATATTAATACTGAATGACCTTAATATAAAGCGTTACCATTTCTTAAAATACACTTGGCTTCAGCAGTGGTTAGTTTATTTTATTAGGCCTATTTAGGTATTTCTATTATAGTTCCTGTCCCAGCCTTGATTAGCTTTGTTAGCATTAGCATGCTCCCGCTAGCTTTAGCATGCTATTGCTTTACAGGGACATACAGCATGTCCATATTCACTTAGATTTTGGTGGTTGAAGTTGTGTTTTCATGATGTTTAAGGTTCATTATCGGATATTTGTCGCCGATACCCGCTATCGTATTTTTTTCCAGTATCGACTCCGATATCCGATACCAGTATAGGATCGGTGCATCCCTAATTTTTATTGCATGGCAGGAACCCTTTTCCGTTAATTTAGCTGTTTCACTACAACAAACATTCATTAAAGGTTAGTAAATGAGTAGGAAATAGTATTAAATCTGCAATACTAAAGCCTTTCATTGTGCAAAGTTCTGTCATTCTTAACTATAGATAAATTGCTATCTATACATTTCTCTTGATAAATAAGTGAGCGCACAGTCGAAACAATTTCCCAGCAACAATGTCTCGTTTACAACTTTATACCCCTGATATTTAAATCGGAGCCTTCACACGATGCCCGCAAACTTAATTTCCCAGTAAGAAGACATGTGCAATCAAAAGATGAAACCGTGTAAACAAAAGCAGCAGAGGGTGACAGCGTTTCTCCTCCAAGTCTCATTCTTCAATTATGAACTTGAGTCTCTAAAACAAAGACATTGTTATCTCCAGACCCAGTTGCGATCCCCGTCTGATGTCTCTCTCTCTCTGCGTTTTTCACACATGGATTGGGAAGCCGTACTTGTTATTTTGTGTATTTGTGAAATGAGCGCGCCGTAACAGTAAAATGAATCCTAGACCCCGAGGCTGTACGTCTTTGTGAACGGTGAGCACAAACAGTTCCAGCTCGGAGTGTGTCTTGTTTTGTTTGAGAGGAAATTATTGTAGGTTAGAGATCTTTGCGTATTTGGAACTTAGAAAATTATGATGGAGATGTGAAGGGTCTTATGTCAAGTTTCCATGGTAACAGTTTCTATGATGAAGAGAGCAAATCTTCAGACGATGCTGATGACAGGACAGTGCTCTGCATTATGTGCAGCAGCTTAACCACTAGGCCAGGGATACTATAGGCAACTTCAGGCTCAGGGACAAAATCTGGCCTTCAAAGAGTCTACTCCACAAGGTGATTTTAAAATATAACATTACAGTCGTTGGGTGGAAAGACGGCATCTCTGGAATTTTACATACTGTTTATGGTCATGTTTGAAGCAGCTGAGGCGGAAAATTAATTGGAGAAAAATCTAAACTTTCCCTAATTATTCAAAAACTACTTTAGCAAATGCTGAATTATGAATGTAATTTTCTACTAAGTACAGATACAAAGACGTGGCAAGGAGCAAAGAGATTCAACAGCCTATGAATACATAAATAATGGAGAATCCTAACATGATGCTTCATGATAGCATCATGCTACCTGCTACCATGCTACCTGCTAGCTACGACTGCCATTGTTGCTTTTTTGCTTCTACTGAACAATCTGCTGTGAATAAGCATCCATATGGAACTGATTTAGATTTGACTTTATTTGTAAGTGATGAATAACTTTATATTGAAAAATTGTATTTCCCTAAAGATACTTCCTTCCCCTCATCGAAGCCACGCCCCCTTCTATGACACAAGGCTGTCTGTATCTATATTATACAACAAGTACTATTTTAAAATTGCTTCAAATACTGTCAATTCCATGAAATATCTGAGGGGGCCGCCTCCCACACCCAAACTGGGAAGTTCGGTCCCTAGTGTTTTGACATGGAAGGAAAATCAGCCCTCTTCCTCTGCACTAGACCATCAGCTGTTTATGTTTATTAGACATTTTGGAAATTCCTACATACAGTACCTTTAAGTGTAGCACCTCATTCTTTTGCATTTCCAGATTCTTTTTGCTCACTTTACTGAACTTACAGAAAACCTTGTATCAACTCATGCTCCGATTTAACACTTGTCTGAAAGCGTCCCTCCACATCTCCTCCGCTGTATTGATGACCTATCACCATTAGCTGCGCTCACAGTTGGAGGGGCCCATTGAAACTCGACGGGGCGCCGTCACTCCCCTCGTCCCGTACGATCAAACCTAAAGCGCTGGCCCGGTGACGGATGACGTTACCGCTCCACAATGGGAGCACTCCAGCCGAAACAAAGGGCCCCTAATTGTGCCTTTGAGCAGTCAGCTGGTGGCTCCGGGTCCCTCGGGTGCCCCTGTCCTCCCAGATTGGCCCGGGATACAGGGAGGAAATTGGGACCGTTGTTTCGTCTTGCGCGGGGCTGGTTTCGCTGTGATGGATAAGCTATAGGTCTTCAACTTTGTGTCATGACGAGGTTTTACGAGCGACCCTGCATTTTTAAGGCGGTTTTACACCAGAGATTCATAGTAGCAAGTTAGACGGGGCTTTGACCAAAAATGATGAAAAAGTCTCTCTTTTACCAACGTTTAAACATGCAAAAGCCGGAACAGCTGAGAGAACACTGAAGTGTGAGCTTCTGAACTAATACTGCATGCTTAAGGACACTGACATGATGCTTTAACAATAGCACTGTTCACAATATATTTTTGCCGGATTTTTGTGGAGAGTATCCAAACCATACATTTTGTAAACTTTATTTAAATAAGTGATCAGAAAAACAATGTTTCCATTTGCTCTGATATGTAAAAAAAAAAAAAAAGTGCGACAATTTTCAAAATTTGGCCAAAAATTCCATTTGGTCCTATCAAAAAAGTCAATGAAACCCTTGTCATATGTTACATGGCGTTACCATAGCAACGACCAGAACTCCCCATTTACTCTAATGGGAAAATGGTTTAATTGCACAATTTTACCAGAATGACAAGGGCAAATGGAGACACTGTTTTTCTCATTGCTTATACCAGGGGTGTCCAAACTATGGCCCGCAGGCCAACTGCGGCCCGCGGCCCACTTTTAATTGGCCCGCTGCCATTTCTAAAGATAAAATTGTTTTTTATTTTTTTTATTTTATTTTTTTGAATTGAATATATATGAAATAAATGAAAATCCATGAATAGAAAGCTTAAATTAATTAAAAGCATAGTTAACATTTTATTGAATTTGCTGACTTTAATACAATAGAGGTGAAGTTATATATCAGACCTCAGATATATATATATCTATATGGCCCAGTTGTTTGTATGTTTTTCTGTTTGTGGCCCTCAGTGAAAACAGTTTGGACACCCCTGGCCAGGTCTCCATAGATACATAAATATATAGTTTTAATACTTTCCACGAAAATCAGTGGAAATCTAAACATAGTGACCTATAAGGGTGTCATATATTTTCTTTATCCAAAATTTGGAAAATAAATGGACAAGGTGAGATGATTTTGTTAAGCTTTGTTCCTGCCAATTGTGCATAATCTGCTAATTGTCTAATTTCCCTTTTATTTTATTTTATAGTATAATATACTATACTAAAAGCAGTGCCTCAATAAAGAACTCATTTGATAGTAAACGCTTTATTTTTAGAACCGACTTTACTGTGACAATTTTATCACCGAAACCTCCAAAACAAAACCGTCAAAGACACCACTGGCAAAACATCAGACGGCGTTGAAATGCGCGTCTCTAAATTGGACCCGGTGTCTTCCCAAAGTCCCGGGACGCTCTGACTGTGATGGATGGAGGGTGCTGGTGGTCCGTTGTTTCGTTCTTCAGTGGGGGGCCGCGCCGCACACAGCATTTGGCCCCATTGTTGGCCTCCCGTTCAGGGGGGGCACATCTAGACTCCGCCGGCCCCTCTGCGGCGGAGGAGGTCAATGAGGGTTGATGACGCCGTAATTGATACTAAATGGTTCTTTAAAGAAGTGGAAGTGAGACGGTCCTGCAGTGCTTTCTTTGGCCATGAGCTCGATTTGTGTCAGTGCAAATGTAAAGATATGAATATGGAGGTTTCAAATCAAAGAAATTAATGAACTGATACATTTTTTATTTCCAGTAACAGAAAGAAAAAAGGAAATAATGTATATTGGGCATTTGATTTGGGTCACAAATACTTATAACTGTTATACCGTATATCTTTTATCTTTTTTTTTACAATTTAACCTCAACCCCCACCTGAAACAAGCACATTTTCTGCAGTTGGCTTTACCCAAATCGAAAAGCTTCTTATATATTCTTATATAATAGAGACACAAATTAGAGGATTAAAAAAAAGCCACAAAAATGTGACAAATGCAACAAAAAAAAGCCATGATGTTGACACAAATGTGTGACAAAAACGGCAAAAAATCTGTTTCTATGAGTTTTGTAGGTCTTAGCTTTCAAATGAGGTGTTACTCTGGCCTATAGGCTGTAACATTTTAGATTTGGGTGTAGCTGAACTGGAGAAAATGCATTTGGTTATGGCGGTGGTTAAAGCAGAGCTAAGTAACTTTTGACCCTAGAGCGCCACTGCAGGTGTCGTAGCATGTTACGTTTTTTTTGTCCGTGAGAGTAAATACTACACTAACGTAACATGCTACGACACCTGGATATTGTTCATCCAATTACACAATGGAGCTATTTTTTTTTCACTCAAACTTGGCTGTAAATACTGTTTAAGTGGCGCTAGCCCACATTTAGCTTAGCCCATTAGCCTGTTAGCTTCTTCTTCGTGATTCCATTAATGTGTATTGCGCTTCTGGGTCGGAGCAGGGAAAGCTGCAATTATGGTTTTCTGGCCAGAGACACGAGGAGGAGATAAAAGACCCCCTAACAACCCATTAACACTTGTATTACCCTCAGAAGGACTACGGAAAGGATCTACTAAGGTAAGCAAGTTACTAAGTTCTGCTTTAAGAGAAATATTCTTTCACACTATTGTTCAGTTTTCTCGTTCTAAATGACAAGTATTTTCGTATAGGTTTACAAAAAGTATCCTTCAGGTATCTGTATTGAACAAAATGTAATGGTACCCAGCCCTATATACCAGTATTGAACCCTATCCTCTAGTTCAGGGGTAAATGCTCACAAAGTCGTGCACCTGACAGTGGCTAAAAGAGGGTGTTCACTCTAAACGTGTATGAAGCAGAAGACTTGCCGCAGAGCTGGAGATGTATGTAAAAAAAGAAGAAAAGTTGCATAAATTCACTTTTACTGCCGTGAGATCCTCTGGCTTTCAAAACATGTTTTCCTCAAAGGCAGCCGGCTATTTGCGGCGTCGCGTTCGCCGTGGCTGTGAAAGTGTCGCTCTCTCTCTCTGACTGTGTGTCGTGGTGTGTTGTTTCGTCGTGCACTTCTGCGAGCGCTGGGGTTTTGTTGGTGACAGACGCCAGACCGAGAGGCAGTCTGCTCCCGCTGTGTGCCGCTCACGCCGCGAGGACCTGCTTCATTTCAGAGCCTCGTCCTGTGCACCTCTATATTACGCAAATTTACACATCATCTGCCCCTGTTAATACGCAAAAACAAAACACTAATGACTCACTAATTGGAACATTGAAGGCACTGTGCTTTATTCAGGACTTCTGAACTCGATTTGGACACGCTTTCCTTGGTGCTTTTGTTGTGTAGCTCAGAATGACTTGTCTGTACCTCTAGATGGTGTTTTATTTGAAATATTTACAAGACGCCAGCACAAGCACAGGAAGAAAGTGTGACCATGGACAGGAGCAGAACAACTTTGGTGAAGTTGTCTGGCCTTTTATAACGTGTATAAGTACCTTCAAAATGTTAAGTGTATTAAATGTGAAGAACAAGTTTGGAATCTGTAGGAGCTACTTAAAGGGGCTAGATACAAGTTGGCCATTTTATGCTCACTACTGCCACCTCAGGTCTCACGTGTAACTGCATCTTCTATATTAAGCTTGTGCATGATGGCGCCTCAGACCCACAACTTTTTGAGTGACAGTGCCGGATTTTAGGGGCAGTTGTGGTGATCAGGTCTGGGCTCATTCTACACATTAGGACATGGCTGGAACATGTAGGGGGAGGAAAATACATAATTTTAATGTTTTTAAACTCTGTATAGTCCATTTAAGCTGTGATATTGTTGCAAGAGTGTAAAGAAAGCAGGCCCTAAAGTTCTGTAACAAATGCGCCTGTTCTCCTGTCTTGATGATTGGATTACAGCATCATCTCGGTCACCTTACTTGCAACACGTAGATACCAAACGTGTAAATGAACGAATAAGCATGTGAAAGATGAGGGACCACTGCCATGTTTTGAGTTTTTTTTTTTTTTACCTACTCTGACATAGATGTTACGAGAGAAAACTAGCTAAAAACATTGACCACTGCGTGATTAATCTATGTTTTCAAACAAAACACTACAGACATACAGTGGGAGAAAAAGTAAGTGCACCGCACATCAACATCAAAACCCTATCCTCACTTTGAAGTATGGAGCAGGAGAATCATGGTGTGGGGCTGTTTTGTTGCCTCAGGGCCTGGGCAGCGCGCTATCATCAATAAAAAATAGTTTATCAAGATATTTTGCAGAAAAACCTGAGACATTCACAAGATGCATGGAATAAGTAAGTGAACCCCTGTAATAAACAGCAATCAGGATGAATCTTGGACTATTCCTCTTTTTAAAAAAACAAACTGCTGCAGTTCAATGAGATTCAGGGGGTGTAATCACTTATTCCTCCCTGTCCTGTGAGTGTTAACATGTTATGGCTATTAAAAATATGATGAAATGTAAATGTGTGGGTGGTATTACTTTAAGGAGACACTGTTTAATCATTCCTGTGATTTTGATGAAGATCAGACCAAATTTAGTGACCAATTTTGGCAGAAATGTGAGAAATTCAGTGTACTTTTTTCCCCACTGTATGTCTAATGAGAATACATGGCTTACAAATGTGGCAAGTTCAAACACACCATTAGTGACGAAACATATAATTTAATGTAATAATAAGCATCAATGGCATCACTCATTTGAAGGAAGATATTGTGCCATGAATGATTGTCAGCAACAAAGTAAAACTCATATATATAATTTCTCAGTATATATTTCATTTTGACATCACACTCCGAACGTCTTTTGCCTGATGTCCAACTCTCGTCCCTCTGTGCCACTAAATGACATAATAGACGCTGTGCGCCACACACAATGAGTCATAAATCTCAATACTCGTCCAGGGAGGCAGTGTGGGCGCCATGCTACACTGCACCGCGCTGCACGGCCCACTGAAACCTGCAGATGAAGCCAGGGCGCCAACTGTTCTCTAAAAGTACCAATCCATTTGTTATCACTGTCAGAAATTAGACGTCCATTCCCCAAGGGCTTTATGATGAGTGGAGATTTAAAGCAATTTGGAGGTTAAACGGGACCTTAAGATCTTTCAGAAAGTACTAGTAGATAATGAAAGGTTTGAACAGTATAAGCGCTAAGAAACTCCATCGTAGCAAATATATAATGTGCTGAATGATAGTAGAGGTTTACAGAGTCATCGGATTGGCTGCTTTGTCCAGTCGTCCGGGTGATGGCTTCCAAATACCCACAAAGGGAGCTAGTTGGTTATTATGGTCCCAACTTTCCTCACAAATTATGAACATCTTGATACTTCACACACCTTTCAGGGAGCAAAGTGTCTCGCTAACGTTTTGGAGCCCTCTGGGTTTTTTTTTGTAGCCTCTTAACCCCTTCCCTAAACAAATATTTTGCAGCTTTCCTTGTGCAATACACAATTATAGAATTACGTAGAAGAATCTAACAGGCTAACAGGCAAAGCTAAATGTGGGCTAGCACCACTTAAACAGCATTTACAGCCAAGGTTGAGTGAAAAAAATGATCTCCATTGTGTAATTGGATAAACAATATCCCTCTCTCCCTTTGTCTTTTCTGTCAGTGTAGTATTTACTCTCTCATGCTATGACATCTGCAGTGGCGCTTATGGCCTCTAGGGGCAAGAGTTACTTTTGAGTTCTGCATTAAGCCCCGCAAGAGCATTTTCTCCAGTTCGACTTCACCCAAATCTTAAAGTTTACAGCCTATAGGCCAGAGTAAAGGCTCATTTGAAAGCTAATACCTGCAAAAGATTTCTTTCCTTTTGTTGTCATCACTTTCCTTGTATTTTTTGTAACTCCTTAGTCACTTTTTCCTTGCATTCTTATCACCTTTTCATGTCATTTTTTGGCACATTTTTGTTGCTCTTTTATTGCATTTTCATCCTCGTTTTTGTTGCTCTTTTGTGGCTTATTTCGTCACCTTTTCGTCACTTTTCTGTTACATTTTTGTCACTTTTTCAACGCCTTTTTCATCACTTTTCTGTAGCTCCTGTTTGGCTTTCTTGTCACTTTTTCATCACTTCTTTGTTGCGTTTTTGTCACACATTTTTTCTAAGCTGCAGATACCACATACAGTTCCCTTCTTTGGTCCCCACATGCCTCTCCCATTGCTTTATACAGTATCTCAAGGAACAAACATGGATTTAAAGTAGAAATAGGGATAAATGTAAATCCCCTTTGAGTGGATTGTTATTGGACTTCTTCAAACTACCAGTGGAGAAAAGGAACAAAAGTGTCATGGCCTGGCTTTAAGTAGAGCTTCCTGCACCTGTGATTGTCCCTAACACTTGCACTAAATACAGATCGTCCCGCAGAGGACTGACCCCGTCACACCAGTATTCCCAAAGGTCCCATAGACTCCCGCAGGAGGACCTCATTCGCCCGGTGGAATCCCCCCGTGGCCTCTCCATCACTTTTAAGACAGTAATTATTTCTTCTTCGTTTTCAATTAGCCGTCGTCACCCTGCGTGGACAGACCAGAGCCACTGAACAGGTTTCTGGATTCAGGCGACCAATAATCTCCACACGGCAGAAAGATGCTGCTTTGATTGATAAACCTTCAGTGTTTTCCTGTTATTTACAAATGCTTTATAAATGCCCAACAGGGTGTAGATACAAAGTCGAGTTTATTGATTATTACTGAAATATAATAATATAATGGTGGAAGTATAATGGTTCTGCTGTCTCATAGTTTGGCGCATTACTGTGTAAGTGCGATATAAATGATAAGATTGTTTTGAAATTAACCACTTAAAGCAGAACTACGTAACTCATGCCCCTAGCGGCCATAAGCGTCACTGCAGGTGTCATAGCATGTTACGGTATTCTAACTCATTAATTGTCCGTGAGAGTAAATACTACACTGACAGAAAAGACAAAGGGAGAGAGGGATATTGTACATCCAATTACACAATGGAGATAATTTATTTTACTCAAACTTGGCTGTAAATACTGATTAAGTGGTGCTAGTCCGCAGTTAGCTTTACCCGTTAGCCTGTAAGCTTCTTCTTCGTGATTCCATGAGTGTGTATTGCGCTTCCGACCCGGAGCAGGGAAGTTGCAATAGTGGTTTTCTGTCCAGACACCAGGGGGAGATGAAAGACTCCCCAGTCATCCCATTTACACTTGTATTACTCCCAGAGGGACTACAGAAAGGATTTATTAAGGTAAACAAGTTACTTAGTACTGCTTTAAAGGAACAGTCCACCGTTTTTCCATACTGAGATATGTTTTTACCTGAGCTTAGACCAGTTGATATGTACCTGTCTAGTCTTTGTGCCCGTGGAAGAGTGCGGTAGCTTCCAACTTCACCCCCTTTTGGAGCTATAGGAATATACTGGGAGAGGCTAAATGCTAACAACATTTGGTCATTTTGCGTGACTAGACCAGACGGGTACGCATCAACTCATCTAAGCTCAGGTAAGAACATATATCAGTATGGGAAAATAGTGGCCTGTTCCTTTAAGGCGGGGGTTAAGAGGTTAAATAGCTTAAATGTTCATTATTAGACAGTACTCATAACCTTAGAATGAATTGCTTTCTTAATTTTCAAAGCTGCTGTATAATGAAATATGCCCCTGGGCTTACAATACAAAACAAAATCATTCTTTGTTTCTTTTTTTGATCTGAGGCTCATGTTTGGGCTGTTCCTGGACAACCTTATGCTTGTAGAGAACTTTCGGAACCCCTGATAGGGACGTTTAAATTGTTATGCCATCACGTAAACCCATTCAGTTCAACTATCTTTCTCAAAACTTGCCAAGGCTCGACATACTTGATGAAAAAGTGCTCAGTCACTTCAATAGCTCGACAGCGCCATGGAGACGGTATATTTTTGGCCGGCGAAACCCAAAGTTGGAGTGAACTTCTGGAGGTGTATGAAGCCGTTGCCGCGTCTCGCTTCGACGCACGATGAAGCGCGACTCGAACGCTCCTCCATTGTGTATAACGCCTCTTATGGGAAATGTCGCTCGGATTGTATTTAATTAGCTTTCCTTGGCATGCCACTATAAAGAAAAACAATTAGTCTTAATTAAAATCCGCCGCACGCCGCGCAGTGGTTTCAAAGTAATAACGGCTAAATAAATTCCCTATCATTTCATTGAGGAGTCACTTACCGCGGGGAGGGCGCTACAAGCCCCTCACACTCGCGCTAATTGACACGGTTTACGCTGTTATGAATTATTGAAAAGCTTTGTCCGTGGAACCGAACGGGGAAATGCGCTTTGTCAAATTAGGATGCTAAAAGGCAATTTCTTAATAGTTTGATTGTTTTTCAGACAGTTGCAAATAATGTTCATGAAATAGTTATCGCCAAATAACGCTGCACGATCTGAGGGGAACATATATAAGTGTGACTGTTTGGGAAAGTGTTGTGACTTTGGGTTGCCAGGTCCAATTACTAAAACCTGTTTGGAAATGAACTCTCTCCCACCTCCACAATCCCAGCACCTTTCCGTAGTGACTGAATGCTGGAGGTTCTTAGCGTTCAAATGGGGAATGGCATGTCCACATATAGTGAAACTTTATGTGCAGATTTTATACAATACCGACCAAAAGTTTGTACTAGGGATAGCGATCCGATACTGGTGTGGAATATTGGAGCCGATGCTGGAAAAAGTATCAGCTACAAATGTTACGATACTGAGCTGATATCGGTTTTGGCTCTCCCTGCTTTAAAAACACAAAATAAATCAAACAAAATCTTAATGGACATGCTGTAAGTCACTATGAAGGGAAGAACCGCTTAATTTCAACCTCCCCTAATGTATTTTTTTATTGCCGGTGCAAAACCGCAGCTAGAAACGGGAGCATGCTAACGCTCACAGGAGCATGCTAACGCTAACAAAAACAAATCATGGCTGGGTCAAAAAACTAACATTGAAATACCTAAATAAGCCTGAAATAACAACTACTGCTGGAGTGAGTGTAGGTATTTTAGTTGAAATGCTGTTGCATAATAACTGCGCCTTCGCTCTGCCTGATCCCGTCAGACCTCAGAAGCTAAGCAGGGAAGGGCCTGGTCGGTACTTGGATGGGAGACCGTTTGGGAAACACCAGGAAGCCTGGTGAATGTAGTGAGTGAGTGGTTGGTGGTGGTCGGAGGGGCCGATGGCACAGACTGGTTGCCTCGCTTCCGTCAGTCTACCCCAGGGCAGCCTAAAAGCCTGTCATGTAGCCAAAAGTCCGGTGATCCTTGTGTAATGTTTTCCATTAGTTTATTAATAGATAAAACTGATAATTGATCTGTAACATCACAACAAAATATGAGACTTTATTGATCTTAAAGGGACTATACGGAGTATAAAAATGTATAGAAGGTGCAGTTACACGTATGACCCGAGGTGGCAGTAGTGAGTATAAAATGGCAAACATGCATCTTGTGTGTTTAAAAAGGAGAAAGAAATATTCACTTTTTTTCACTCAGATCAGCCACTTTTAAGAAAGTCTCTTGGTATTGGTTAATATCGAATATCGACAGATACTCAACCCCCCAGTATCAGTATCGGAAGCAAAAAAGCTGGATCAGGGCATCTCTAGTAAATACTCTTAATGTTTTGGCTTTTCTTTATTTTTAAGCAAAAGCTTCTTCTAAAAGCTTTAAAACGAGGATGAAAAAGTCACAAAAAGAGACACAAAACAGCGACAAAACAAAACCCACTAAAGAGCAACAGAAAAGCGCAGAAAAAGTTGACGAAAAAGATCCTTCTCGATCCGTTTTGTAGGTCTTGGCTTTCAAATGAGGAGTTACTCTGGCCTATAGTGTGTAACCTTTTAGATTTGGTAAAGCTGGAGAAAATGTACTCTGTTCTCTTATTTAAGGATTTCCACACAGTTTGATCCCCAGCTCACCCGTGTCAATATAATGAATGTTTCGCCTTTGGTTTGTCCACTGCCCCCAGCCTCGCCGGTACATATTTAATACCACCGAGTTTGTATGTTTTTTTTTTACAGTGCGTAGGACACAATAACGGCGGCCGGCGTGATGAATGAGAAGGGTAAATATTGCGTACGCGGCGGCTCCACTGGGGCATGGCTGTAGCCTAAAGACGTGCTGAAGAGGAGAGGGACCGCGACACACTCCTGCCTTTGGTTTAATATGTAGCGCGTGCACTTGGGAGGTGAAGCAGAACTGCACTGAGGCTGTGCCCAACCCCGAGCACTCTATTATTCAGACTTCATATCCTTCGCTTTCGCTGCCGGGCACAGCCGAGCCCCCCTGAGGACGGCCACGGAGGCAGTGTAATCATTATTTGTATATTAAACATCAGCGGCGAGTGCAGTGCGGTGACCGAGGATTTGTTTTGTTGTTGCAGTGGGTATTTCTTATAGAGGAACATTTATAGCTGGAATTTCCCCTTCCACTTCCTCGTATATATCTGGCATGACAATGGGAATGAAGCTGCCATGAGGAGGCTCTCTGGATGTGGGATGAAACGTTGGGATTCAGTTGTCTTTTTTCTTTACTGTTTTTTTTTGTATGCTTTGTAATACAGATTTTTTTTTAGGCTGCAGCCGAGAAAACACAGAGCTCGTGCTTCACAGCTAGAAGGTCTGGGTTCGATTCCCACCAGGGACGGGGCCTCCCTGTGTGGAGTCTGCATGTTCTCCCTGTACTGGTACTCCGGTTTCTCCACCACTGAAACATGTACAATAGGCCAGGATGTATGAAAGTGTGTTTGAGCGTGCACAGGCTACAATCCGGTGTGTGTTGTTCATTAAAGGGACTATACAGAGTTTAAAAATGTTACAATTATGTCTTTTCATCCCCCTACATGTTCCAGCAATGTCCTAATGTGTAGAATGAGCTCAGACCTGTTCACCACTGCCTCTAAAATCCTGCACTGTCACTCAGAAAGTTGTTTCTTCGGGTTTGAATTGCCGTCATTCACGAGCTTAATATAGAAGGTGCAGTTACACGTATGACCTGAGGTGGCAGTAGTGAGTATAAAATGGTGAACTTGCATCTAGTCTCTTTAACTTGCACTGTCACGACCAAGTAAATAAATGAATAAATTAAAATTAGCTGGACTTCTGACAGTGAGTTGTAAGATAGAGCCGACTTTTACAATTATGAATGCGCTGTTTACTAGTATTTCTTCATAAAACCTATATAATAACATCTTAACCCCCACCTGAGCTGAGCACATTTTCTCCAGTTTGGTTTCTTGAAAAAAAAACGTCAAAATAGCAACAAAAAATGTACGAATATGAGGACAAAAAAAGCAACACAAGAGCAACAGAATAGTGATTAAAAAGTGACAAAAATGTGACGAAAAAGTGAGAACAGTGATGATGAAAACAAGAGTAACACAAAAGTGACAAAAATGCAACAAAAACACCAACAAAGAGTAACAAACTAGTGACAAAAAGCAATGAAAGTGGCAAAAATGTGACAAAAACAAAGTAGCAAGGGGGGAAAAAAGTACAAAACTGTGATAACAACGCGGCAACAGCGCGAGGATCCATTTAGATGAGTTTTGCCGGTCATAGCTTTCAAATGAGGCATTACTCTGGCCTATAAGCTGTGACCTTTGAGATTTAAGTAAAGCTGAACTGGAGAAAAGCCTCCGACAGAGTTAGCAGCAGTTTTCACTCCACCACAGCATCTATCTATTGTATTTTATCATAAAAGATTCTCAATTGGGTTAAGTTACCAAATGTAACTACGGTTCTATGAATATGTTGCGAGGTCCTTTAGGCTTTCGCTGATGCATAATCTCTTGGAAGCTTCTGAGAGATTAACATATGAAATAGAACTGGACTCTGTGGCCGATCCATGTGTGAACACGAGCTCCCTGATCCACTCTTTCACAACGTAAGAGCATCGAATCCCGGCATGACCAACGCTACTTCGCCATTTCTAAAATTAAACGCACTGGTCGTATATTTTGACTATATATGATCCGCTCCCCCTCTCTGTGTCCGCTTCATTTCACTTACCATCCTTCTTCGCTTCTTCTTCTTTATCAAACTTATAGGTACAGTCGAAACTTTCCGGACTCGATCGCGTGGTTCCCTTTGAAAGAGCTTAATTAAACTAATTATCGAAGCGGCGCCATGTTTGATAGCCCAAGTGATTAGAGTTTTTCTTTTTTTTCTTTTTTTACTTTTAATGTGAAGGCCTCTCTGACTGTGCGGATTATCAAAAAAAAAAAAAAAAAAAAAAGCCTGTAGTAATTCGGTGGTAATTGAGAATTAATTGGAAATAACATGTACGGCTGCGGCGGGCGCATAGTGTGGAGTGGCCTTTTCTAATCTGCGGCCTTTATGTGAAGTAGCTGGAGATAAGACTAACCTTTTCGCCTCTTCATACAGGTTCAAGTTAATTACATCTCCCTTTTAATTGTGTTTTAATACAAAACCACCTAATGCGTCTCCGCCGTGGCTGACAAAAAAGCGAGAAGAGAAGGAGTGGAGACTCGTCATTTCTCCCTCCCCGCTCCTCCACTCCACTCACTTTTTTTTCTTTTTTTTTTTTTTTCTTTTGCGAGTGTCAGCGAATTCGGGGTGGCGAGGGCAAAATTAATTATTCCAGCCTGATAAAGCTTTTCATCTCCCTGACTCTTGGAACTGAAAAAGCCAATTAACGATGTCAAACACTGGGCCCCCCCTTGCCTCTCTCTTGGGGTCGTCTTCCTCTTCCGTGCAAAGGCGAAGGCTGGCTGACTCGCTGGCATGGCAGACGAGTGTGTATTTACTGCCACTGGTGCTACAGCCGGGGAGAAGAAAAAAAAAGGGAAAACCTGCCCTCCTAATCTGAGCGCACCTGTCAAGCCTCCCCGCCTCATTATCTGCAGACAGCGAGGGCATTTTGTCAGCGCGGCCCCGGATATACGAGCCACCGTCCCGCGGATAATTCTCTTAATTATGAGCGGGGAATAAGGTCAACAGAACGAAAGAACCCCGGCTCTCGCTCTCGCCGCTGCCATTAGCGACGTCGTATCTGGGAGGGGGGAAAAAAAAGGAGGAGAACATGGCGGAAAGGTTAGCCGGCTAATTAAGCGAATGCTATCCGGGTCAAAGGTTAAAGCGGTTACAGAAAAACCTGCCCCGACACGCAAAAACATACAGTTCGATTTACATGCGTGATTACACACACAACTGGACGAGGCGTTCTTTTATTTCTGTGATTAAGACGACTTTTTGGCGCGTCAGTGGGAACGACACATTATAAAAGCTTTTATTTTCAGCTAGTGGCTTGCTAGTAAATCAATGGCACCGTGATTAACCCCCACCATAACCCATTAATGTTACTCCCTGCACCCTTCTTTGTATTTTCTAAGCATTTAAAAAAAAAAACGTATTGCCCTCCGAGTTACCTGCCTTAAACCAGTCCAAACCTGATCTAAACCAGCACAAACCAGTCCAGCCAGACCTGATCTAAACCAAGATTGGCTTTGACCAGGTTTAGATCAGGTCTGGCACCTCTCCTCCTCTGAACCAGTAAAAACAAGCTCTTAACCTGTCAAAACCAGCATAAACCAGTCCAAACCTGGTCTAAACCAGTCAAAATTGGTCCAAACTAGGTGGGAACCAGCCAAAACCTGCTCTAAACCAGCATTAACTAGTCCAAACTTGTCCAACCCCAACCTACACTAGTCCAAACTGGATATTTTCTGTATTACAAACTTGAACCGAATGGTAGCTATAGGCAGAATTAGAAACCACACATGAATCGACTTTTTCATTGCCTTAACCGATTTGAGACCTGCAAAAAGATGCCAAGAGCCCCCACACCTGCAGCACAGTGGAGGCGTCACAAGAGGAGCTTCAGGAAACAAGGAAGGAACAAACAAGGACGTATCCGGGCGAGACTCACAGCTAAGCCACACATGCCTTCTATTGTTCTGGCTAATGGACGTTCACTGGAGAATAAAACAGATTAACAACTGAGCTCTTCCCTGAAGATGTGGAAGACTGTTGTGGAGCGGAGGGAGCTGCGCAGGAGGAAGGAGGAGTTGGAGCTGACCAGTGCAGGACACCATGCTCTGAAACAGGAACAAACAGGAGACAGTGCACCGTTTCAGAGGATCAGAGGAGACTGAAGGCAACCAGGTTTCCTCTGGGTGCAACAGTTTCCCCGACCTCCAAAAACATGCTGGTCAGGTTGGACAAATGAAGCACTTACTTTCTGTCACATTTTTGTCACTTTTTCATCGCTTTTTTGTCATCTTTTTGTCACTCTTTTCTTGCATTTTCATCCTGGTTTTTTGTCTCATTTTTTTAAATGTTTTTTTCAAGAAGCTTTTAGATTTGGGTAAAGCCAAACTGGAGCTTATGCGCTCAGTTCAGGTGGGGGTTGAGAGGTTAAAAACAGGTCTTATGATGGATTATAGGCTTTAAAAATGTGGAGGACAAATTTTGGGGTCCCTCCATGATATAACAATACAGACCGGATTGCTTCATCAATAGAAGAAGAAACAACCAAAGTGAAAAAAGACTATTCAAAACGAGAGAATGAATGAACTAACGTGATAACATAGTGAAAAGCTGAAGAAAAGGCACTATTGCAGGAAAAGTCTCCATTCATGAATCTGATGGACAAAAGGTCAGATTGTCCTTTTATTTGTTCTGACCCGGTTTATTGTTAATGATCGTTAATAATTTCAAGTCGAGTGTACATGTTCGTTTCAGAGCCACGCGGCCACACTAAATCACCCGCGATGTAACGACGCAGGACTTTATTCCCGTAAACGACCTGTTATTAATATTCCCCGCATGTTCTGAGGAGACGGAGGGAGAAGAAGAAGAAGACGCTCAGCTCGGCTTCGCAAATGAAGCTTTAACCCGGCGGGCGCGGCGTTACGACACTGACGGCCGTAACGTCAGACTCGCTTCTTCCCATGTGTTTCCCATAATGGCGGCTTATTTAGTGTGTGCCGTAGCTTAAAATCCCCTTCATTTTTCAAGGCAATGGGGGGGATCTGTAGACGCTGACGTTTATTTGAAGAGGAAAGAGAAGAAGTTTTTCCAAAAACACAAGCAGCGGCGGACATCTTGATCACGGCATAGTCCGTTTCTCACCATCACCCTTTTACTACGGACAAAATGGGGTCACGTGACTCTCGCCTGATGATCTGCTTGAAGACGGCAGCGCATTAAAAAGACATTATTACTGAGTACATAACCAGAGCGGCTCCCGACATGTCTTCATACGGCCCGAGTTCATTCATCCCTTTTTGTCGCCTTTATGTCCCACTTTAGCTGCTTTTTTTCCCCGTTTTGCTGCTTTTTTGTCCCCCTTTAGCTGCTTTTTTGTCCCATTCCTGATGCTTTTCTGTCCTACTTTAGCTGCTTTGTTGTCCCCCTTTTGCTACTTTTGTTGTCCCACTTTAGCTGTTTTTTGTCCCACTTTAGCTGCTTTTTGTACCACTTTAGCTGCTTTTTTGGCCCGTTTTTGCTGCTTTTGCTTTCCCGATTTTGCTGCTTTGTTGTCCTGTTTTTGCTGCTTTGTTGTCCCGCTTTTGCTGCTTTTCTGTCCTGCTTTTGCTGCTTTTTTGTCCCACTTTTGCTGCTTTTCTGTCCTGCTTTTGCTGCTTTTTTGTCCCGCTTTTGCTGCTTTTCTGTCCCACTTTAGCTGCTTTTTGTCCCGCTTTTGCTGCTTCTTTGTTCCACTTTTGCTGCTTTTCTGTCCCGATTTTGCTGCTTTGTTGTCCTGTTTTTGCTGCTTTGTTGTCCCGCTTTTGCTGCTTTTCTGTCCTGCTTTTGCTGCTTTTTTGTCCCACTTTTGCTGCTTTTCTGTCCTGCTTTTGCTGCTTTTTTGTCGCTGTTTTTTTTTCTTTCATTTTCTCAACAAGAAGCAGAGAAATTACAAGTACAGGCACTTGTGGTCGGTTTGTAACGAGAGGCGAGAAATAAGACTTTTATTAAGACAAAATGCAAAAAAAAAAGAGGAAATATCAAAAAAGTCATCACATTCTTGAAGGAAGGCAAACCGGACGGAGATTTACACACAATGAGAACAAGCTGTTCGAATGCTGAGGCAGTGATTTCTATTGTTCTGTTATTGAGTGCAGACGTAAAGCTCTATGCATAGGTTACAGCTCAAATGAAGCATGTTTAAGCGCAGAACTCCCAGGATAGTGTAATTACTCCAGTTTACCATATTACGACTGTGTTTGGATTTATCTGGACGCGGGCGAGGCAGTTTATTTATTATTTCCAAAATGGGAGAGTTTGATTTGTGAGAGACAGTTGTAAAACCTGGGCAGACTTGGTAGTGATAATAAAGCATTAGGGTTTGCTTTTCCACGCTCTCAAAGTTAATATACTATTTGGTGAATGATTTATTCACTCTAGATCAGGTAGTGGAAAAGTCTGGGGTAGACACTGATTAACCTCTTAAAGGAACTGGCCACCGTTTTTCCATACTGTGATATGTTCTTACCTGAGCTTAGACGAGTTTTTGTGCCCCCCGTTTGGAGCCATAGGAATATACTGGGAGAGGCCGAATGCTAACAACATCTTTGGTCGTGACTGAGGGCACATGCAAAGATCAGACAGGTACACATCAACTCGTCTAAGCTCAAGTAAGAACATATCTCAGTCTGGAAAAACCGTGGCCTGTTCCTTTAACCTCCTCTTTAACCGAGCACATTTTCTCAATGTTCAGCTTTACCCAAATCTTAAAGCTTCTTGACTGGAGAGTTCACAGCCTATAGAACGCCTCATATGAAAGTTAATACTGTGCCACATTTTGCTATATTTTTGTCCCGTTTTTGTCGCCCCCCCCCCCCCCCCGTTTTTCTCACTTTTTTGTCCAGATTTTGCTGCTTTTTTGTCCCGTTTCTGCTGCTTTTTTGTCCCCATTTTTGCTGCTTTTTTGTCCCACTTTTTTGCTGCTTTTTTGTCCCGTTTTTGCTTCATTTTTGTCCTGTTTTTGTTGCTTTTTTGTCCAGCTTTTGCCACTTTTTTGTCCCCGTTTTTGCTGCTTTTTTGTCCCGTTTTTGCTGCTTTTTTGTCCTGTTTTTGTTGCTTTTTTTGTCCCAATTGTGCTGCAATTTTGTCCTGATTTTGCTGCTTTTTTGTCCCGTTTTTGTTGCTTTTTTTGTCCCAATTTTGCTGCTTTTTTGTCCCGTTTTTGCTGCTTTTTTTGTCCAGCTTTTGCCACTTTTTTGTCCCTTTTTTGCTGCTTTTTTGCCCCAATTTTGCTGCTTTTTTGTCCCGTTTTTGCTGCTTTTTTTGTCCCAATTTTGCTGCTTTTTTGTCCCGATTTTGCAGCTTTTTTGTCCCAATTTTGCTGCTTTTTTGTCAAAATTTTGCTGCTTTTTTTGTCCTGTTTTTGCTGCTTTTTTGTCCCATTTTTCTCGCTTTTTTGTCCCGCTTTTTCTGCTTTTTTCCCCTTTATTCTTGCCTTTTTGTCCCGTTTTTGCTGCTTTTTTGCCCCACTTTTGCCACTTTTTTGTCGTGTTTTCATTACTTTGTAGCATTTTTGTTGCTTATTTCCATCCCTTTTTTTCCTGTGTCTTCACCTCTTGTTTACCATGTTTTCATTGCTTTTTCGTCAATGTTTTCAAGCTCAGACCTTGTCGTTTCCTTAAATATGTGTCAGATCCATATGAGTAAAAGACAAACTTACCGGTGGATGGCAGGTAACCGGTGAAAACAATAAAAACATAGATGCTGTGGAACAACTTATTATAAATACTTGGCTCTTTTGACGACACAATCTGGAGCTCTGAACTGACATCTTTTGCGTAACTCGCCCTCAGCAGTAGCTCAGCGCGAACCCACCGTTAGCTTGATGCTCGCCCTTGTTTATTTTTACATTTCACTAACGTGCAGACAGGGCTGACACATTTGGTTTCGCGTTGCCGGTGTCATTACATCTCCCGCCTCCGGTGCGAACGCGCCCGCTACATCTGCATCTGTCATGTATGTCCATAACATATCCCCTCCTAACAAGTCTTTTAATTTAAGCTACCGCTCAGAGGAATTTGAAACTTGATGAGTTCTTTGACCCCCCTCTCCCCTGTCCCACTGCGGAGATGTTTTACACGAGCTGTCTGAGGGCTCCACTAAACTGTCGGAATTAATTTGAGAATGATGAGGTTAAGTATTTTACACACAGGGCTTGTATGGGGACGCCAAATCACCCACTTTGAAAACGGATCAACTGTAAGAGGGGAGTCCCTCTGAAACCGCTTCAGACAACAGTTAATTTGAACTTCTGTGCTGGATTAGAAGGTGGATTTTAAGAGCTATGAAGAAGTTTAGCTCTCATACAGTAGGGAGTGTGTGGGCTAAGTGGGTGCACGTGCGGATTAGCTTTGCCCTGGTTTCATCCTCTATAAAAATGTGTTCTAGTAACTACAATCTAACAACACTTCGGTCCATTACAGTAGTTTCTCTCCCATCCATTTGCCTTTTATCCCTATGTAGTCATCCTTTTTTTGTTGTACTTTTCCTAACTATATTGAAATCAAGCTAGAGGGCGAGCAAACATGATCAAGCCCAAAAAAACATACATATTTTTACTGACATAAATAAAGGTGACACATGAGTCTATTTGAGATACTGTATACTGACCCACACTGCGACCAGCCCGGCCTCCATGGCAAGTTTTAAGACCCACGGCCCGATCTTCCGCCTGGCACAACAACAGCATAGCTAGACAAGCAGCTAACGTTAGCTAAAGAGCTAAAGTCGTTTGAGACCTACACATTTCTTCTTCTGAAACACTGAAGAGCATCAAGAGCCCCCCACACCTGCAACACAGTGGAGGCATCACATGAGCTGCTACAGGACACAAAAAAGTGACAAATGAGGAGGTATCCGGGGAAGACTCACAGCTAAGCCACACATGCCTTCTATCCCTAATAGTGTTCTGGCTAATGGACGTTCACAGGAAAATAATAAGATTATATTGGATGCTCCAGTTTCCACTTACTTACTTACTTACTGACTTACTTAATTACTGACTTACTGACTTACTGAGTTAGTTAGTTAGTTACGTAGTTAGTTACTTAGTTAGTTACTTACTTACTTAGTTACTTACTTACTTACTTAGTTACTTACTTACTTAGTTACTTACTTACTTAGTTACTTACTTACTTACTTGCTTACTTAGTTACTTACTTACTTAGTTACTTACTTACTTTCTTAGTTACTTACTTACTTAGTTACTTACTTACTTACTTGCTTACTTAGTTACTTACTTAGTTACTTAGTTACTTAGTTCCTTACTTACTTACTTACTTGGTTACTTACTTACTTATTTACTTAGATACTTACTTATTTACTTAGTTACTTACTTACTTACTTGCTTACTTAGTTACTTACTTACTTAGATACTTACTTATTTACTTAGTTACTTACTTACTTACTTGCTTACTTGCTTACTTAGTTACTTACTTATTTACTTTGTTACTTACTTGCTTACTTGCTTACTTAGTTACTTACTTACTTAGATACTTACTTACTTACTTGGTTACTTACTTGCTTATTTACTTAGTTACTTACTTACTTACTTGCTTACTTAGTTACTTACTTACTTAGATACTTACTTACTTACTTGGTTACTTACTTACTTATTTACTTAGTTACTTACTTACTTGCTTACTTAGTTACTTACTTACTTAGATACTTACTTACTTACTTGGTTACTTACTTACTTATTTACTTACTTACTTACTTAATTACTTCTTTACTTACTTACTTACTTACTTACTTACTTATTAATTACTTACTTCTTTACTTACTTACTTACTTACTTACTTGGTTACTTACTTATTTACTTAGTTACTTACTTACTTAATTACTTGGTTACTTACTTACTTACTTACTTACTTATTGAATAGGTGTGCAGTATGCTAACGTAGCACATAGATGGTTAGCTACATGAAGCATAAACAGCTACCTGGGCGCTAAGGTGTAAATGCACCGTTGACAAACCTCGTCCAACAGCATGTTTTTCAAGCTCTCATTTGCGAACTCGTTCCTCTAGCTATGACCAGCTAGCTTTTAGCCCGTGATTAGCTTTGTTTTGTTTTCTTCATTGTGAGAAGCAGTAACCTCCGCTTTTCTCGCTCACACCGAACTTTCTTTCTGCTGGTCGATTAGTCTGCAGCGCCCTCTAGTGGCATGGGAAATTATATATTTGAATTAAGAAAAACTTGCTTGCTTACTTGCTTGCCTAGCTAGCTAGCTAGGTCCGAAGTGACGCCATCCACAAGCTTAATATAGAGACTGCAGTTACGCGTGAGACCTGAGGTGGCAGCAGTGAGTATAAAACTTGCTTCTAGTTTCTTTAAGCTTTTGCAGGACAAACTATTTCTCCCACTGTAAGTTAAACACTGCCCATGGAGGCAAAGGTTGGGAAACATAAGATCAAAAAGTTCCCAAACATGTGGTTGCTGGACACAGCTGGACTCTCCCCTTCCCTGTTGTGTACATATATTGTATTGGGCTCATTACTGAGACACCTATTGTTATTTTTTTGCACCCTGAGTTCAATGTAATATGATGAATATGATTTGTTTTTTCTTACAGCGATTGAAGTGAGCGAAATAGCTTCTCTTTCTCCCAGTAACCGTTTCCTTTCTACCTCAGCGCTGCCAAACACATCTCGGCTCACACTTGAAGGCATTTCTCTTCCCCGCTCCCTCAATGGCAGCCTCTTACTCCTGCTTTCAATTGAATACTTTTGGCGTGATGTGGGATTTCAACACGCTGACAGGGTCTTGGGCGACAAAATGAGTTACAGTCACCGCAGAATACTTCACGGGACCCGAGTAATCTTTTGTTTTCTATAATTTATCCGAGTAAAACTGTCGTGTTTTTTGGTAAGCAGCTCTATATTCCGTGTTTGATAGGTCGTGTGCCCTGCTTTATCTGCTTAACTCAACCTCGCCGAATGACTTTTCTCAAAAACCACCAAAGGCATTTTATTTACGAATGACAGCTGTTCTCACTTCCTTTAAGATGGTTCGCTTTATCCTCATTTGAACCTCCAGATCTTTGCACCGAAATCTAGTCCAGGTTTAAACTCTTCTGGCCTCTGTGGAGATGCCGGATTTCATGTTTGTCCCGTTTCGACTTCGCTTGATGGGATAATGCCGGCGGTAAGTATTAATTCCGGTTTTACAACAGCGGAGTGACAATCCATGAAGACAAGCGAGTTTGTGAGTTGTTAGATATTGCCTGGGATGATTGTAGGAGGAAAATGTGGGCGGGATTTGCATAAGTTGATCAAGATCGGGACAGGAAAAGTCTGCGGTAACCACGGTGGTGTCACAACTGCCAATTTGCGGCCTCCTCCTGATGTTGACGACTGCATTTTCTCACGTTCGCTGTACGAGCGGCCCAGAGATTGCTTTATTTCTCGTGACTCGCTGCGGTCGGATGGTTCAGGACAGTGGGCGAGGAAAACAAGTTCATCATCGGAATCTGAGGAGCTTTGGGGAGTTTACGGATCATAAAAAGCACAGCCTTAATGAGAATTAGTTTGGTTTATTTGGATATGTTTATAGTGATGATGACAAGATACTTTTTTCTACAGGGGTTGGATATTGAAGTGAATACGCCACAGATCAGTGGTCAGTGCAATGGAAGATTCAATTGTGAGCCTTTAGCAGAGGTTTCCCCCCCTCTAAAATGTGAGGTATTGAGGTTAACAGTAAGGCAGTAAAAATGTACAATCTCCGCAGGTAATGTACTTTAAAGCTGTTGTTTGAGAGTAAAATGTTGTTTTTGCTACTATTGTTTTTCTCTGTATTGTACTGCCGCACTTTGGCAACCTCTGTGGTAAAATTTTAGCCATGGTTTAGTCTTCACATTCGCCATAAACACCGTCCTTGTTTCTGCACTGGTCAGCTCCAACACCCACCTCCTCCTCCCTCCGCTCCACAACAGTCTTTCACCATCTTCTGGGAAGAGCGTAGCAGTAAATCTGTTTTATTCTCTAGTGAACGTCCATTAGCCAGAACAATAGAAGGCATGTGTGGCTTAGCTGTGAGTCTCGCCCGGATACCTCCTCGTTTGTCCTTTTATTAACCTGTAGCCCCTCTTGTGATGCCTCCACTGTGCTGCAGGTGTGGGGGGCTCTTGGTGCCTCTTCAGTGTCTCAGAGGAAAACATATGTAGGTCTCAAATGTGTTTAGCTCATAAGCTAGCTGTTTGTTTACTTTTATAAAGCTGCTTTTTTCAGGACCATTATGGACTCTTTGCAGTAAAAAAAACGCAGCTGTACCAAGAGAGAGGGAGGTTGCTGCTTGTTGACACGTTGCCATGCCTTAAACTCTATTATGCGATATACCCAAACTGTTTTCCTAAACTTGACCCATCCCTGACCTTAACCAGACACACGGATAGTCACCATATTATCTGTTCAAATGCTTATTCATGTTAACAATGGTTAGTAAACTGAGTAAATGCCTTATAAAGGATGAATTAAGTATTTAACAATGCATTACTAACTGCTTGATAGTGTGCAGTTATCCGTTTTATTACAAAATGCTGAACATTATTACAAAATGCTGTTTTAGTACACAATGAATTTAAAGGTGTACTATGTAAGTTTTTATGTGAAAAAAAAAGACTTGATAATAAGTGTATTTGACCTTTGAGTGACTCAGTGGCGTCATGGGTGCAGCATGGCACCTTTGCTTTCCCTCACAATGGCCTGTATGACGCTCTAGAACAGGGGTCTCAAACTCATTTGGACCGGGGGCCAAAAATGCGAACCCAGTGTTGGTCGGGGGCCGCAACAGACGAAGCCTTTTATATTAAGTCAATTATGATTTAGCAACTTTTTATTGTTTGCTATAATATAACTTCAAATAGACTGTACATTACGTATCTGCACATTTTTAAGCTTCCAGAGGTTTCCAATCAGCCAAACATTTGCTGAGCTTCTAGATTTGAAATTACAGACTTAGACAATTAGTTTTTTGTAATTAATCCCATTTTGGCTCTGGGCATCAGTGAATGATCTTTCAGGAGTCAGGTCCAGTTTCTGTCTGTGAGCCTTTTAAAGAAATGCAAAATGTACAAATGTCATTTTAATTTAATGTTGAAAAGCACAACCAGGGACTGGAGCTGATCATGAGCACCAGCAAAAGCATCAGCTTCAAACTTGTTTTGCTCTGTGTTAATTTTCACCCTGTCATATAATAAACACATCGATGAATGTGTGGACTTGGACACTTTTCCAGACTCTGGTGTGTCTGAGATCAGCTCAGTGAGATTCACCTCATGTAAATAATGTGGAGTCACTGACCTCTGACCTTTTTCTGACCGACAGTCAGAACTGATAGGGCTTATATTTTTTACTGTCAATGTTGCTGTCATTATTTGCAGTATTTTAATACATTTCCATATTCTCTATTTTTAATGTAACTATGGGTCATGTGTTCCCACATGTGTCCTTAATAAAGATTAAATTCATTGACCTGATAATGTAGCTCTGAGAGAGAGATGGAGAGAAAAGTCTCCTCACTTTACTGTTGTGACGCTTTTAAACACTATGCAATGCAATGTGTTCGCTTTGCAATGTCCTAATGCAGGGTTTACACATGGGCACGATGCGTTACGAATGCCACGAATCCACATTCGTGGCCCAGGATCACGAATGTGAGTGGAATTGGTAGAGGTTTCACGCGCCGCCACGAACTGTTGCTGCGTGTTGTGATTAATGGCACGAATTATTACGCACTGTCACGAATATGCCTCCTGCACTGCTGCGTGCGGTGGCGCGCTGCTGCGTGCTGTTGCGGGTTATTGGGAATTGTCGCGTTCTGTCAAAAAATCTGTCAAGAATTGGGCGAATGTGGACGAGATCTCCTGCCGCGCACACCGGGTTGGAGGCGGAGCAGGGACGTCTCGCTCCGCCGTGCTCTCCCTGACTCGTTGGGCTCTCGCCAAATCGGGATAAACAAAAAGTGAATTGACCATCAGCGTCGGGCTTGTCCATAAACTGAAGAATGGCAATAGTTTTTCAGTCTATGGGACAGTCACACCAGTTCAACCCCGCTCCTGTCAATGTGTAACACGGGCAAACGCATCAACAAACACACGCGCTTCATGTCAGATAAGTCCGTGCAACAGCCGCACAGGCTGACTTTACTCCACAGAATAAACATAAAAACACTACACTCACTGTGCACTCGATCTTCTGGGGATCCGTCGTAGAACTTGCTGCTCTTAAACCTCTTTATCCATGATTCTCACGTGTCTGGTCAGTCATCAGCTCCAGTTGGAAAAACTTTATAATCCACAAACACAGGCCTGTCTTCACCTGCCCCGCGCCCACCGCCGCTTGTTTTACGTGTCTAAGGTTGTAAATAAGCCTTAACTTATCCATGGTGTAGCTGCTGGAACCACGCGCTGTTGTTTTGGTCAGTGGAGGCAGCGTGGGAGATGCATTCAGGGACAGCGGCGCATCTCCCTTTCCCTGTCTGATGTTTACATTCTCGCGTCCGCAGCAGAGTTGGCGCTACCGCGCGGTGCCTCATGGGAAATGTAGTTCTAACGTGTTTAATGTGATTTACCGGCGGGCCGCATATAATATAAATAAGTAATTATCTCGCGGGCCGCAAAAAATTACCTCGCGGGCCGCATTTGGCCCGCGGGCCGCATGTCTGAGACGCCTGCTCTAGAATCAATTGTTTTGGGATTTCTGGCCCTTTTCTGGTATGAACCCCCAAAAACTATTGATCCTGGAGCGTCATAGAGGCCACTTTGAGGGAAAGCAAAGGTGCCATGCTGCACCCATGACACCACTGAGTCACTAAAAGGTTAAATACACTTAATATCAAGTCTTTTTTTTCCACATAAAGACTTACATAGTGCACATAATGTGGCCTTACACCCTCGCCCTAAACTATAACAGGAAAAACTGCTCATATAAACCCATTATGTTACTCATTGAAGTAATAGTAGAGATTTCTGAGTAGATTACTAGTTTTTTTGCAAGGGAACATTTACTGTACATGTTGGAGCAATCTGGCCCAAATCCCGCTGCATATTCCCTCAAAATGTCTTATTGGAAAACATGCTGCTCAACTATTTTCGCCCACTAAATATGTTGTGGGTGGATAGTGCAAGTAGCAGCAGCCAGCGCACAACATCATCTTGTGTTTTACGACTTCTGAGGGCCATAAACCGTGGCATTAACATTGCTCAAAAGTCCATCGACTGCTCTCAGATTTCCCGCAATGTCGCGCACAGATACTGCCCCTGCTCCGTGGGGGGAGACGGCTACTGTCTGGTTTCCCCAAGAGCTGTGAAACTTTAGCACGACCAGACTCCCGGGCATTCTTTGTGATCTGCCCCCTTGCGCGTGTCCATAACTCACCGAAATAAAGATTTAACATTTCAAAGTCTTGCGAGCGCAGTGAGGAGGCGGAAAACAGTCGCGAGGTATCATCGCTTTTGCAGATACTTGGGAGTTTTTAGGAGCAGTTTTGACGCCAGGAGCGAGGCCGGGATCCAGTTTCCAGCGGACAATAACTTGGCAGACAGTTGCGGTATCCAGCCGGAGCAATATTAAAAGATAAATAATACACAGAGCGGATTTTAAATGACGTCTGAGGGTTAATTTTCCCGTTCACTAAAGCTTAACAGGGGAATTAATAATGAGCAACATGAATTATCTGCCCAAAGATCTGTCGAGGGCAAGTTCTGTGGTCTTTTAATCCAAAACGGAACTTTTTTCACTTAAAAGTTTCGTGTTGCTTTTGCAGGAAATGTAGCAGAACAAACCAAAGTTAGCAGGAGTTCTCCAAACTGCGAGAATGAAGTAAAGTCCAAGGATGTTTTTGACTTCCGGAGATGGTTAAAAGCAGAGGGTTTGTCTGTGACGTTTTTGCAAGAAGCAGAAGTCGTTCGCGGAGCTGGGTGGCCTGTGGATTCTGGCATCACTTCTGTCCTCATGATTTGGAAGCGCTGGAATGGTGTGGGTAGGAAGCATGTATGCAAAAAAGAAAGAAAAAAATCAAAAATGCCGGACGGCGCGTTTCGACCGAATCAAAGCGTGTCACAGTAATGCGAGTTGACGCGCCAAGCGGATTTCACGGAGCTCCGAACCCAAACTCTCGGCTTCTTGAAAATGACCGTGATGATTTACCAAACAATACGAGCAGTTGAGTGAGTGACACATTTACAAATAGCAGAAGACACCCGGATCACTTTCATAGAAATGCAAATCTGTTTGTGATATCGTGATGCCTTTGTTTTGGGAGTAGTTGTGTCACTGGGTTAGTGTTGTGCAGGAATAGCAGAGGAGATGGCTGCATGAGTAGAAGATTCACTTAGAAGAACCTTTTACTGTCTGGGTACGTGAAGAAAGAAGTGACCAGTAAAGGCAAGTCAACAATGAAACCCAATGTGACTTGTATAGGGGATAAGATCTGGAGTCTGTGGTGGACGATCCATGGTGGAGCCCGATGAATCCTGGCAGTGTCACCTTGAAATTGGTCCATGCCATCAGGGAAGAAGAAATCCAATCATGGAATAATCTGGTCATCAGCTGATCTCATTCTTTGGGCACATAGTGTCGCTGAACCTATACCAGCAGCAAACCCAGATCAAAACAGTTTGTTAAATCCAGGTGGTCACTTTTTCTGGACGGATTACTCTGCAAACTCCTGGGGTTCCTAGAGTTGGGTACCAGTCATTTTTCCCCCCGATGCCTGTACTTAGGCCTGACATGATAACTAATTTGAAGTTCAATATATACTGTATTGAGGCAGGAAAGTAGCGCGATAAACAATATTATTTACTTCTCCGTGAGAGTAAATACTACACTGACAGAAAAGACAAAGGTAGAGAGAGATATTGTTTATCCAATTACACAATGATAATTTATTTCACTCAAACTTGGCTGTAGATACTGTTTAAGTGGGGCTAGCCCGAAGTTAGCTTTGCCCGTTAGCCTGTTAGCTTCTTCTTCGTGATTCCATTAGTGTGTATTGGTGACTCATACCCAGAGGCAGGGAAGTTGCAATTGTGGTTTTCTGGCCGGAGACACCAGGGGGAGATGAAAGACCCCCCAATCATCCCATTAACACTTGTATGAAAATTAAAACAAAGCAGCAACATAATGAAACACCATTTGAAGCAGTTTACCTACAGTATGTTCATTATATTGAATCGTAGTTATGTTGCACATCTTTTAACTTTATCTCATATTCTTAAATAGTCAGACATCTTCCTTAAACGCTGCCTGTTGACAATCAGTTACACAATGCCTTACATTTGTCTGTTTCAGAGTTCGCTGACGTCAACGCCATTACCATTACACGGTACAACTCCTATAATGAGCAATTGATTAAGTACACTACAGGCATTTTACTGGCCTACATTACTTTGAATACTCCTTTTTTTTTTATAGCATGATCTTAAACCTATTTTAATTAAAAAGCCCAGCCGACCTTGCAGCGGGAAATCACTGCATCCACACACGGCGCACTAGAAACGAGAGCCCAGCGCTGCTCCACTGTATACGAGCTATAAAAGACAGGTTTCATTTTGTTTTATGGAATTATAAAGTGCAGATAAAGACCTGGAGATTAATTTGGCGAGGGATAGGCATGTCCATAAAACATGCCCGGGATTGAATGCACACGTTTCTGATTTTACTAATGCAGTTCGGTCGCGGCGACGCAATGGGAAATGGCAACGATAAACGGGGAAAACACAAAACAGATCCCAATACATCATAAGTTTCTCCGGCGCTGGTAAAGACGAATGAATGCGTTCCCTTTTTTTTTTTGTGTGTGTGCGTAATCTAAAATGATTTCTGATGGTATTCTCAAGACTTGGGACGAAGCGGCGCTGAAACAAAGCCTCGCGCGCTGCCTGATTTTCCCATCAAAATAATGAAACGTGAGCAGGTTTTTAAGGGTAAAGCGGAGCCGAGGAGAGTTGCACGACTGTCAAGGAGAGACTTCAAAGGCGACAAAGCGCCACTGCACTTTCCCTGCCCCGTGTATCTGCATTTGGGCTTTGGTTGTTTGGCATTCCTGGCTTATTTCTGGAGGTTTTAGACTCTTTTTTTTTTTTGCCCCGACATAGAGCAGAGAGAGACAAAGACATATACAGAATAAATCCAACTTGTGTGCAGTTTTTAAGAATCCTCCAATGCCAAAAGAAAGTCATGTTAGTCATGTAAAAAGCACTTGATCATAATTAAACAGTGACTTAACAGGCCACAGAAAAGGCTTGCCATTGTTGCATCAGAACACCAGTCCAATAAAGATGTTTGGAAAAGCAATGACTAATAAAGCCTCATTATATGAGCGGTCACGTCGGTTTTAAAGTAGTTGCTTGTCTTTGATGGGTTAATTTACTGGACAATAAAGTCAAAATTGCATCTGTCAATCTTGTGAGTGATGAAAGGTTACAGCAGAAGGGGAAGTATGTTGCTTTGACACAAAGATGAGCCACAACACGGCATTTATTAGCCAAGATCAACATGTATTGCTATTAGGCGGAAAATAGCAATAGAATTTTAATGGTCTGGTCAAAATTGGAAAATCATAAAGGCTCTATGATAATGTTAATCTGTTTAGTTTAGACAGAACTAAGTAACTCATGCCCCCAGAGGCCATAAGCGCCACTGCAGGTGTTGTAGCATGTTACGTTTTTTTACTCATTAATTGTCCGTGAGAGTAAATACAACGCTGACAGAAAAGGCAAAGCGAGAGAGGGATATTGTGCATCCAATTACACAATGGAGATAATTTTTCACTCAACCTTGGCTGTAAATACTGTTTAAGTGGCGCTAGCCCGCAGTTAGCTTTGCCCGTTAGCCTGTTAGCTTCTTCTTTGTGATTCTATTATTGTGTATTCGTGACTCCGACCCATAGGTAGCGAAGTTGCAATTGTAGTTTTCTGGCCAGAGACACCAGGGGGAGATGGAAGACCTCCCAATCATCCCATTAACACTTATTACCCCCAGTAAAAAAATAAAACAACCCTGACTGGTACTGCCTTTAATAAAACGTTGGCTCTTATCTTGTGTATGTAGCTAAAAACCCCTGCTGCCTGTGGGGGGCGCTACTCCAATCAACCTACATGATGCTTAAAAGAACAATCATGACTCATCAAGTGTTTCTTCTATGCGCTATTCCATGTCTTACAGGGAAAAAGTCATTGAGACTCTGTGATGCATCTAAACATAATATCACTCTTCTTATTTTTGACCCTTCCCTGCTCCTGTATCTGTTCTCTTTGAGGCGGTGAGGCTGAAGGGAAGGAAAGTGATTGACACAATACAAGCCCCGTCGGATGTTATATCTAAAAGGGCTTGGTCCAATCCCGGCGTCCTGCTCGGTGTGGGAGGAGGGACACCATGTCGCGTTGTTCGGTGACTGACAGGCTACACGCCGCTATTAGCTCTGCTGTCAATCACACTGCTCCTCCGCCCCGTTAGCGGTTAGCCTGAGGGTGACGCTAACATCCTCTATTCATTGGTTTCAGAAGACTTCAGTATATAGATAAGTAATAATAGACATGGGGGAAGGGGAAAGAGCTATTGTTTGCATGCTGTTTTTGTTGTGTTGACATTTTTCATTGACTTTTTCTGTACAGTCACCAATCCATGACGTCATTTCCAAACCCATCCCTCTTCAACGACAACTTTACACTCCCCACTCTCTGATTCCAGTGGATTTGTTCCCCCGGTCAACAGGGAAACAGTGGCCACAGCTGTTTCGGGCCACTCCAATGAGTCCCTATAGGATGTAATGAGATGCTAAGAGTGTGGCTAATCCCCCATTCTTCATCTCGAGCCCGGTGTTTGAGCAGGACATGAATGTATGGGGGTTAAATGGTCTTTGGCGCTTGCCCTGGAAGCAATCTGTTCACATCAAAGGCTCCCGAGTGTTTGGCTTAACCCCAGGATAAAGCCTGCTTTTCACCTTTTTTTAACCACACTACCTTCCTTTCCTCACTGCTAGTTTGTTACTTCCGACATGGTGAGGGATCTTAGATATTCTTTTGTTTCTCCCCAAATGTATTCATTACCACTGATGAACATTGCCTGATTTAACATGTGTGTTTGGCTTTGGACTCTTAATGCAAAGTGAATTCATCTAAAATATATATAAATTTGACAATTTTCAAGCTGCTGCCAAAACTATGAAAACACTTCTGTTTTGTCACAAAATGACCTTGTGATTTCTGTGACATTATGAGGCATATAGAGGGTATGCAGTTGATGTCAAAGTATGGCAACTAGGGCATGATTCCGGTACTTTAACAATACTTGGTTTTCGATTTCGATACCCGAACAATACTTTTTCTGATACCTATACTAACATACAGTGGGGAAAAAAGTATTTGGCCAAAATCCAATAGAATGTCTATGTGAAACTGACCAAATACTTTTTTCCCCCACTGTATATATCATTTAGAACCATGAAACAGATGAATGTTAATTTATTCCTTTTCCTTTCATTTAATTTCTTTTGCATTTGTATCATTTGTTTGTGGTGAAACGATCAAGAAACTTCCTTTAACGACAAAAGTTTTTCTTATCTTTTGTCCCCATTATTATTTTTTTATTTTAATCAAAGTAGAAAAAATGGTCTGGCGTTTCTACATGCGCCGCTTCAAAAAGGCAGCGCTCGTACAAAACGTGGTTAATCCATGAAATCTATCCGTGCCAGAGGTCAAGCTCCAGCTCTGTGTGTGTGCGCGTGTGTGTGTGTGTGTTTGTGTGGAGATTAACCAAATGAGGCCGCACAGGAAATGAGAGGAGAGTTTTAGAAAGAAAAAGACTGTTTAACCTTGTGCCACTTCACAGCAAAAACAGTGGAATGGTGGAAAATGGTATTATGGAAAAAGTATTATGTAAAGTTACTTAAAGGTGCATTATGCAACTTTATATCTGAAAGAAAGACTTGATTTGTGTGTAATTGACCTTTTTGTGAAACAATGGCTGTATGGGTGGTAAACATGGTGTCTTTTCTTTCAATCAACTCTCCAGGAACTATTGTTTTGTCGGTTTTCTGGTGAGAGGGTCCGTCAGCGGTGAAAACTCTAAAGATAATTGATCCTGGAGCGTCATAGAGACCACTGTGATGGAAAGTAAAGACGCCATGCTGAACACTCATACAGCCATCCGGTCATCTGGCAACACAGACATTATTATGATTAGTCTGGTGTTATAAGTGATTTGCCTCAGGTGCACTGTGCTTGAGACTGTTATTAATGCAGGCTACTAGTTACCATAGACATGCTCTAGCCTAGCACTAGCCTAGCTCCACTAAACTCTTTAAATATAAGGACTGCATGAACTAAAAGAAATATCTCCAGAAATCAACAACACTCTGGATAACTAGAAAATGAGGCCCTATGTCAAAAATCCTGAAATATCCCTTTAAGGTGGGGGCAAGAGGATACCCATTGTTAGCGATTGTGAGCTTGCAGGCTAATTTTTGTTAGCATTACGGTGGCAGTGATCTGTGCTAATAAACTGACCCCTGAAGAAAAATTTTCATTGCTGTAAACAAACCAAAAATCAGGTACAGGGCCTTTAATAGCGCATAATTCTAACCTCAAATTACAATGTTTTTTGTCTGTTTTAAGTCTGTTGACTCTAAACTCTGGCTCTGAAGCTAACGCCGAACACATGTCCATCGGCTCATCACTGGGTCGTGTTTTTCCCACTTCACCTTGGATTTGCCCCGTGTCCACTGCTGCAGGTGCCTTTCCCTCTCTCTCTCCAGACCAAAAGTTCAAAAGTCAAGCGTTTAACCCCCCCACTCTTCTCCCTCCATGGGCCCGACACCTGTCATACATGTGGGAGGTAGCGTAAGCTGTCAGGACGCATGTGTTTGGGACGGGGAGGGGGGGCCGGAGGGTTTGGCATGTCTAGAATGCGTGGCCAGTTCGGACCGTGTCTTCTCGTGTGGATATCCGTCGAACGGGGCACCTTGCTCGCTGCACCTGTACCCCGGCTTGTGTTACCTCGCAAGGAATTTTGAAGGAGGGCTCGGGAATGCGTGTCCCGCGGGCCCACACACAGCATGAGACAAGTGCGCCCGCCTGGCCCTTTAAGAGGAACACATTCGTTAGATACATGTCACTGAATAGTACAGGAGCCCCAACACTTGTTCTGACTTAGCCCTAGTAATTAACAGGATTTAATGGGACTTAACACAAACAAGCTTTAAGTAATAAATAAATTCTTTATCACAGCGGAGTCAAGAACAATGTCATTATATTCCCTTTACAGCAGATAAGAATTAGTAATTCTGTGTATGGTATCTGTCAGTTTTAAAAGGTTCTTTTTAATCCCTTTACAAAAGTAGCATGTGTAGCATTTTGCGCTAAATGGATTTTCACATAGTCATCTAGGAATTCATTTTACTAGTTCATAAAAGAATCACAGGTTAGATAATGGTTCTTTCATCCCAAAAAGTTTTTTATTTTTTTAATTCCCACAGTGACCAAGCAAAAGTTTCTGGAGGATTTCTAAAATATATATATTAGGGTTTTTCCAACCTTTAGCGATCATTAAAGGGGCTAAGTGCAAGTTAGCCATTTTATACTCACTACTGCCACCTCAGGTCATATGTGTAACTGCACCTTCTATATTAAGCTTGTGCATTTACTTCGGGTCTGCACTTCAGACCCGAAGTAACACCTTTTTGAGCGAAAGTGCAGGATTTTAGAGGCAGTTGTGGTGAACAGGTCTGAGCTCTTTCTACACATCAGGACTTGGCCGGAACATTTAGGGGGAGGAAAATACATCATTTTTACATTTTTAAACTCCGTATAGTCCCTTTAAGTCATGGTTTCGTATGGATGGGTTTCAATCGCATGATTCTTCTGTTAACGACACCATAATACAGTGTTTTACATTCAAAAATCTCCATAGGTTTAACATATACTATATATTAAGTATATGCGTATCTTGACATATTATATGCATATTCCTTTTACCCTATACTAGTTAGTGCACTATACTAACTATGAACTGCATTACTCATCATAACACAAGTGGACAGTATTGTGCCGGTCCTAAGCCTGGATGAATCAACACAGCTGGATCACAATGACTCAAAGATGCTTCACAGCTGCTCAAAAACAGGAATCCTCAAACATCCAGGTGATTTCTGTGTCAACTCGTGATGTCATGAAGAAAATCCAGCTGTCTTGTTTGAAAACCTTCTGAAAAATCAACGTTGGTCAGTCTCTTTTGTCATTTCCTTTTGTTTTGGGAGCCGCTGCATTGAATCATAATTTATTCACATTGGCAAAAGGCAATTAGCTCTTGTCAAAATGTGAAAAGGGTCCCAAGAGTGACATGCTCCATATATCGTGTCTACAGAATCCAGAGCAACAGAGAACGAGAATTTTAAGCGTTTCTTTTCCCCTTCAACAAGTCGCCAGAATTGACTTATCTGACAGCTGTGATTACACAAACCATCCGCCGAATTTGTCTCTATTGAAATAAGTACAACTCTGTCCCTCCTGTGTATTTTTTTTCTTTTTTCTCCGATGTGTACGTAAGCCCGCGCACTCGCTAGCACCGCCCAAAGCCTTGTAAAACAGCGCTTTGGTAATTAATAAGCCGGCAAAAAAAAAAAAAAACGTGGAAAAGCTCGTCACTTTTTTTGGAATAATGCCATTCGTTGTCTGCGGTTATTCCGAGTGTGTACAAGCCGCCGCTAAGTGGGACGATAACAGTGTGACCCCGCGAGGCTCCGCTATTAAATTATAATCAGCGCGGATTAATTAATCTGTAATATTTATTCCCATTATGGCGCGGAGCTAAGAAAAGGTTATGCGCACACGCCCGCGGCCCCCTCTTTATCCCGGTGAAAGGGCTGAGGCTGCGGTGAGGCCCGACACCCCCATCTTCTCCCCCCCACCCACCCCCGAACGCCCAGCCAGAAGGTTATTGCAGATATCAAACACTCTCCGCGCAATTATCTGTCACAACAAATAATTAAGAGGGCCGATAATGAGAAGATTAACATTTCCATTGTGCGCTGGCTTTATTGTGTGCCTGGGTCATTGCAGAAAGGGGGCTTTGAGAGCGGGATGAATAAATTAATCTTCGTGCCATAGTCTTAGTTGGGTGATAAGCTGAGAAAGAGGAGTGGGGAGGGAGGGGTTTTTCCTGAACATGTTGAACACAATCTGCAAGCATTTAGGTAAATATAGTTTATAGTGCTTAGTCTTTTTCTTAAATGTGTTGAAATATTGTAATAAGTGACTAAGTAAGTGCTTTATTTGTCATTGTACAGCCGTAGCACAGAGCGTGATCAGCTCCACCTCCTTCCTCTTCCTCCTGCGCAGCTCCCTCCACTCCACAACAGTCTTTCACCATCTTCAGAGAAGAGCTTAGCAGTTCATATGTTTTATTCTCCAGTGAATCAAGCAGTTCACTTGCCAGAACAATAGAAGGCATGTGTGGCTTAGCTGTGAGGCTTGTCGGGATACCCCCTCGTTTGTCCCTTCCTTGCTTCCTGTTGTTCCTCTTGTGCTGCCTCCACTGTGCTGCAGGTGTGGGGGGCTCTTGGTGCCTCTTCAGTGTTTCAGAAGAAGACATTTGTAGGTCTCAAAAGTCTTTAGCTCATAAGCTAGCTGTTTACTTTTAAAAAGCTGCTTTCTTCAGGACCATTGTAGCCTGGCCTCAGCCATCCGTAAACTCCGGTCAATAATAATTTCTCTACATGTACGTCTGGGTCTGGGTAGGTGATGTCAAGCATTTGCTGGTTGTACTTTGGCAATGACGGCGGATACGAAAGTAATGGAAGCTCTTCAATCTGTTCTAGCTCGGCTCCCAAATATACCGAAATCAAAATTGAAGCCTTGGAATGCACAAGGAATGCTCCCAAGAGTTATGATAGAATTATGATAGAGTTATGACAGCTTGCTTCACTCACTCGGAGATCAGTTGTGAAGATCCAGACCCTTGTACGAAACTAAATGAGTATGAGGGTATGGTAAAACCAGGCTAGGACCATTATGGACTCTTATGGACTTGGTATGGCAGTCATAGTCTCTTTTCCTTAAGTGTTGCCCATAGTTTGATTTACTTCACATACATTGTCTACGCGTGGTAAGCAACATTAGAGATTCTACTCAAAATACCGTCCTTTAAGCTAATCAGTTCTTAGACAGCATGGGTTTCTTTACTGGTGTCTTGAAATTCAATATACAAATGACCCAGTCTATTGAAAGCCTCTTTTAAATGACTGGAGGTTTGGTTATCGTCAAAGAGCCAGAAATCCCATAACCTACAGTTTTATTGAGGTAGAAATTGAACAAAAACTACATTATCCAATTCTGGTCTATCAACTGTACTGTGCACCCAAACTCCTCCTGTAAGTTTCTCTCAAAATAAATTACAGAATGAGACTCATACTCTTTTCTAAATTGCCGTCTGTTTCCGTTTCCCCGTCTGAGCAGGGTCCCAGCGTGGTGCGGTGGTCTCCGTGGCGACCGTTTGTTTGGGCACATCGGAGCGTGGCGAGGACTTAAGAAAAGGACTCGGGGCACTTGGACCCGGGACTGAGGAGGAGGGGAGGGGGTGCTCAGGGCCTTCTGTGTGGGAATGGGGGCTTTTTCACAGGAACTTGACCCCCACCCACCCTTACACCCATGATACTTAATGCGTTTCAGTATGTAGAGGTCTAAACTTGCAGGCTTTATACATATTTAGACCCCATGGAGATAAAACCTATTGAAACCCTTGTGATAACATTTATATTCTGAGCTGGGTGCGATCATAATTAGGACTGGGTGCCGTTACATTTTTTTCCCTACCAATACCTGAATGATACCTGTACTAAAATATTTGTTAATTAGAACCAGAAAACTGAACTATAAAGTGTGGAAGATCTGCCCATTTAGAATATCGGGTTCATCTCCAATGTCAGGAAATGTGGGGAAAAATGGGAGAAAATTGGGAGAAATTGTGGCAATAATAAGGAAAACAATATAGGAATAAAAAATATTACCATGTTTTTTTATTCCAAAAAATATGGGAATAAACTGGGAAAAATGGGGGGAAAATATTAGTAAAAAAAAATTAAAAGAAAATGTCTAAAAAAATTTAGGAAGAAGAAATTAAAATAAAATTGGGGAAATAAGGAATATAATAGTAAAAAAAAATGGAGCATAAACTTGGAAGAACTGGGGACAAAAATAAGAAAATAATATGTCTAACAAAATTGAGGGAAAAAATGTAATTTGGAAAAAATGTAATAAAATGGGGGGAAATAGGGAAAATATTAGGTTTTTTTTGCAAAAATGAGGGAGTGAATTGGGAAAACGAGAAATAAAATGCAAAAAATTTGAAAAATTGGGAAAACAGTGAGCAAAAAAAATCTGGAAAAACAGGGAAATTGAAAAAAGAATAAAAAATGGGGGGAAAAAATAATTTGAACTGAAACAACCAAGTCACTTCCTTTAATCCTGTCCCTGGATCTAAAGAGACGTTTTTTCTTGTTCTTCTACTTTCGATACCTTATTTTTTCGATACCAGTAGAACCTACCAGCCCTAATCATAATGACTTTAGCCTGCAGTAGAAACATGTAAACATGTAAAGTGGCTCCCGGACACTGGAGAAACGGGGGGCGCTGGTTGCCATGTGTGTTTGACGGACACATCTTCGCCTCTGGTGCGCGGCCAAGTTTAGCTCCGCAGTGTGACGGGGAGATTCCCCTGCTTTTGAACTCGCCCTGATTGACACAAATGGGTCCGGGGACGGAGCAGCCCCCCTCCCACTCCCATTGGTCGCCCCCTCCCCTATACACAAACCCACCCCCCCCCCCCCATTCCACCCAGCGATTTTATTATTTCCCTCATACCGCGACATGTTTAGGAAGAGCCACTGACACCTTATTGTTGCGCGATACAATGACTGGTCCGAGTCGGGGCCACAAAAGCCACGCTGGTCGCCCCTTTCAACCGGACCGTGTCTAGACTGCAGCGTCCCGGGACGGTTTTGAGGAAGAATGGAGAGGAAATAGGGAGAGAGAGAGAGTGAGGGGGAGAGGAGTAGAGCGTAAGGGGGAGGAGGTGGAAGGGTGAGTAGACGAAGCCAGTGGTGGTCCCAACAGGAAAGTGTCCCGGGTCGAAAAGGTCAACGTCTGGGTTATCTACAATCTCTCAGACCAGGATATTATTACATAATGGGGTCGTGAGCTGTTAACCATGAAAATATGGAAATAAATGCCAAAATAACAGACTAAATAGATATATAGATTGAAATAATTGATAGAAAGAAGTGAAGGATGAAATGATATAAACGTATTTCTAACATATTTTATCATAAATTGCTGAGATTGCTGAGGCTATTTTTTTAAACTGAATGTTGTGATGCCCAAACAATCTCATAAACTCAACACTCAAAGTCTAAATTACACAGCACTTCAAAACAGCAAAATTCATTACTGTCATATAACTGCTGTCATGAAAGGTTTCTATTTTCACTACTATTGTTCAGCAGGAAATGACAGTGTTGGAGGAAAGTCTTCCTGGACAATAGCGGGTCTGCAGACATGCTTCAGCCCCGTCCCAGTACAGCACAGGGCTGTGTGCTCATGAGCAGGTGTCGGAGGGGGGACCCCCCAAGCCTCACTTACCAAATCCTTATTTTTAGCTCCGCTCTAACTAGTCCGCACCAATAAACCTCTCGCCCTCGCGGCCGTAAATTGCCAAACAACTGGTGTGTGGCGGAGCCCTGCCACCGCCACCCACTGTGACAGCGAGCGGGCGGAGCCACGGGCATGTTGGAGACCAGCAGAGGGCGAGGTCAAGGGCCGCGGACGACTGCTACAGATAGTATTCTATACCACTTACCCCTCATTGATATGGGACAGCATTGGATGACAGTCAATATGCATAGTACTAGCACTATAGTAGTAAGTTAAATCATACAACAGACACAGTTAGGCCACATTTTACTTCATTTGTTGTTAATAATAATCATCATAACTCTCTTGGGACGAGGGGTAGGAACCATAGGGTACCTCGATACGATACGCGATAATCTCACGATACTGTGATAATCGATGTATTTCACAAAAATAATCTACAATACATCCCTATTTTTTGAAACAACCAATTTTAACCTTTATTTTAACATACTACATATTATTCATCATACATTTGTTTACATGTTCGGTGCTTAAAATTGTAGTGCTGCCCCCTACTGGTCTGACTGAATTCTTGATCATTGTTGGCCTCTATTGACTGAATCAGTAGAGCCCTGCTACCTCATTAATATGTATGACGTCATCAAAAGTATCAATATTGGAATAAAAAGTATCGTATCATCCCAGAAAATATCGCGATATATCTCAAAATCGATATTTTGTCACACTCCTACTTGAGACATACAAAAATGTGCCAGCCTCAGCAAAACACACAATCACTCAGAGCCACAAACACTGGAGAGTTTAGTGGCTTTGAGAATAACCAGACATTGTGCAGTTCTCAATTGAAAGCTAAGACCCTCACTGAGCTTCAACTGCACTTGGGCTGTCATGATAATTACTACGTCGACTTATCGTTCATATCAACTTATTGTGGTATTTTAGGGTATGATGATACACTTTTAGAACAGAGGTTTACTGAGTTGACAGGATCTAGTATCGCTAGAGTCAATAACATCGTTTATCGTGATACTTTCCTGCCTCAATATATCGAACTTCAAATTTGTTATCGTGACCAGGCTATTTCCTATTAATACAACTTGATTGGGGAGCGATGCTGGGATTGAGAGCTACTTTATGTTCTTTTTCGGCCATTTTTAGTTTTATTTGTTTAGACACTAGCTTTAGTATTGTTTTGAGCTCGGATAAATCTCGATATTGATTTTTTTCCTCTCTACCTGATAGAAAACATGATACAAAGTCACCATTCCTAATTACCGATGGTCGTGTAACAGCGATGTCTGAGCGGTCAGCAGTGGTCAGACACATTGCTAACGCCTCTGTACCATATTGTTTTCATATTAGCGTGCACTCAAAGGTCTGTCCATGCCGTGGTGTGAAATTGATACGCAGCTTTGTCACATGGGATTAAAGTCACCGATCACAAATAATTAGAGGAGAATGCGTCGGTGTTTTATTAAATTAGCGCGCATTAGGGGGAGCGGGCCTCGCAGTAACGACCCATGTCAATTCACAGGCCTAATAGTTTTTCAGTGTCTCTGGATCCAGAAAGATACAAAACAATTTTTTCTCAGCATGTTTTCTTCGCCCATATCTATTTAGGGATTCACCTCCTCCTCTTGACTCTTCTATCTCTTCCTCTGGCCCCTAATTTCCATATGAAAGTCTATAGAGGGGCCCCCCGTGCTCTGTGAAGTATGGCAACTGCTCGCATTTAGCTCCTATTGCCCCCACAATGCCAGGATCTTGTTGAATTAAGCTTTTTTTGAGTTGTAATATGAAGAAGAAGAAATGTCAAGGTTGAAAGCAGAGCAAATGAAAAACGAAATAGTAGCTGTGGTAGAAATTACAGTTAAAATTAAAAGCACAGTAAAGCATATAAATAGGCTAACTAATACTATGCTAATTGTATTGGCCTGTATTGGATGGTTATCAAATTATATTTTTTTCCTTTTGTGTATATGAATACAAATCTAGGACTGGCCAATATATCAGCAAATGATCGTGTTTACAATATTTGTTAAGGAACTAAAATATCGCAAAATGATACGATTTTTGCAGCACAGCATAAAACAAAAGCACATGGCGACAAATAATCTGCCAAAAGTAAAACATTTTGTCATGCTTTTCTTTTCTTTATTCATCTTCAGCCTCTTAGCCCCCTCACCTAAACCGAATGCAGTTCGACTTTACTCAAATCTAAAAGCTTCTCGACTGGAGAGCAACAGTGTATTGCCTCGTTTGAAAGCTAAGATCTACAAAAGTGATTTTTTTTTACGTTTTTGTCTCTTTTTTATTGTTTTTTTTATTGGTTTTCTGCCACATTTTTTATATGTTTTTCCCACTTTTTTAAATCATGTTTGTATCGATTTTTTGTTGTTTTTCATTGCTTTTTTGCCGTGTTTTCATCACGTTTTTGTCACTTTTTTGTTGCTTTTTTTCATTGCTTTTTGTCATGTTATATTCAAGTCTGAAATGGAATAGGCAGAAGCTAAAGCTTACTGTGCCTTGTTTGTTGTGCGTTTTCATTGTCATTTTCATCGCTATTTTGAGGTTGTTGTTTTTTAAGCTTTTATGTGCTCGGTTCTGGTGGGGGTTAAGAGGTTAAGTCTTGTTTTGGGTCTGAATTTGTATTTTTTTAAGACAATTTGACATATTTTTTTGTGTTTGAATTTAACCAAACAAACAAAAAAATTAATCTTTGAGTCTTCAAACCCTAACAAAATGAAGTTAGCATAACAGCAGTGCTAGCTCGTCAGCTTTAGCATCTTCTCCCTGGCAAATCTCTGCTAATACTCCGAAAACTGGCTCAGCTAATTAGCAATCAATTAGCCTGTTAGCTCCCCGCAGTAATTACCTTTTATAGAGGCCGAGTGGAGTGCAGCTGCTACTGCTAATAAAACCGCTAGTGGCTAACCTAACCAGGCCTGTCTGAAGGGGAGAGTTATAGGCCCAAAGGCAGCGGCGCGACAAGGCAAACACAGCCCCCCCCTCCTCCGTCCCGTCCCCACCCGAGGGCCCCTCTCCTCTGCCTTTCCAACAGGCTTAAATCCCCTTTTAATGAATATGGGGTCAGGCTAAATGGGAAATCCATCATGGCCGTAAAGAGGCAGGGGGGCTCGAGTGCTAGCTCTGAATGCGCGGTCGTGAATGACTTTTATGAATCATCGCTGTCCATTCAGGCTTTATAAAGCAGCTGATAGTATCTGGCTGTTAAAACCGGGGGGCCTATTTAGAAGTGCTAATTGTGTGGGGTTTAATTCAGTTTTATTAGCACTTGTAAAGAGATTATGGGATTGTGAGCCTGCCGTGGCATTTACATTTTCGACAATTTTCGAGATGAATGGCGGCTTTTGGATCTTCAGAAAATCTCGACATGGCCAGTTATTTACACCATTGTATCCGCGGGTCATTGTCGTACGACGGCCTTCGACTAAAATGTTCTTGACAGGCCTGTTCCATGACAATGTTCAAATCTATGACAGCTGAAAGTGTTTATCCAAGCTCTTCACTTTTAATTTCATTTCACAATCGTTATGTGTTTCATATTTGTGCGTTTCTGTAGGCTTCTTCTTTCAAAACACTCATGTTCTGTGAAGCTTTTTGAATTACTAGAAATTTGAGTATTTATAGTAACTGTAAAAGTTATTTGTATTTTGCCCGGATGGCACCCATACTTTTTGGGCCGTATCGTATCGCTTATCCTTATCGTGATATCATTTTTTTGATATGGTGACTGTAGAACATGGGCACAGGTGATTAAAAAGTAAAATAAAATGATTTGAAAAGATCATGTTTACCAGGAAATTAGCAAGCCGTTAAATAAAGAATAAAATATCACTGAATTAATCTTCCCAATAGGCTGGGATTTTGAAGTAGTTTGTCCTTTGTCAATTATATCTTCCAATATATCGTTATCGTGATATTCATTTTTGTGTGCCATATCGCCCTGCCCTAGATCTATAATGTTTTTGAAAAAAAAAAAAAAAAATAGGGGTGGGCAGTATCGTATCACATATCGTTATCGCGATATAATTTGTTGATATCGGTGATATAGTTTATGTTACACTCAGCTCCATCAGAGCAGCATAAACACTAACCGTAGAACACGGGGAAAACATGAAGAAGGAAATGAAAATAAAATATCACTGAATTAATCTTCCCAATAGGCGTAAGACTGGGATTTTGAAGTCCTTTTTCAATTATATCGTCAAATATATCGTTATCGTGATATTTCTTTACATTGAGTTGCCTTGTTTTCCAAAATGCGCGGTATAAATAAAGTTGCCTTGCCTTTTTTTTTTCGTGATATAGATTTTTGGCGCCCTGCCCCAGATCTAATCCAGATCAGCTTCACCCAAATCTAAAAGCTTCTGGACTGGAGAGCAACAGTGTAATGCCTCATTTGAAAGCTGAGGCCTACAGAACAGAACGTTTTTTGTTGCGTTTTCCCTTTTTTTCATCGCTATATTGACACTCTTTCCAAGAGGCTTTTCGAATTGGAAACTGGAGAGAATGTGCTGGGTTCAGGTGGGGGTTAAGAGGATGATAGTGGGTCCCAACACAATACCAGTGCCTTAGAGAAGCCAAGCCAAATGGGAACACATCTATCTTGAGCTTAATAAAATTTACAAAGCCGTGCATGTGTGTTTTTGTGTAAACTTGCATCTCCTTAAAATGGGATTAGCCTGTTTGATTTTCAATAACTTGCTTTTGCGACTCCTTTAAAAAAAGAAAAAAAACACTAATTACCATTCGCTTTGCTCTATCCCTCTCCTTTCTCTGCCCTTAAGCTTCGAGGACACCTTTTACCACTTTTTCCCAATCCATCCCGCGCTAATCCACCGCACCTCTTTCTCCCTCTATCCCGCCGTTTATTAAAAGGCAAACTTCGAATCCCTTAATCCTAAACGCGGCGCTTTCTCCCCTCCGAGCAAAATAAATCAGCATGCGTATTCCTCCGCGCTCGATCCGTGGCTTACCAATATCTATTTTGAAGCGTGTGAGCTAACAATGGCTGCCGGTGACAACCAAGGTTAATCCTATATGTCGCCATTATATGGGGTCAAGCTCCCCGCGCCATATATTTAGGGTGTCATTAATTTCCCTCGGCCCGGACCACCGCTGCAAAAAGGCGCCCCGGCACAATGCAATGACTCGCTACATTAGCCAAATAGCCGCGCGGCCGTCTGCCTTTGGTTCTAATGAGACAGATTTGTGCGTCATGTAGGCTATTCATCATCCTGCTTGTTCCAATCCAGCTCTCCCTTTATCAGGCTGTAGCATTGAGAGGTCGGAGTAGGCACAAGCGACATAAATCACCAGTCACTATTGGTCCCTGGGCGCCTATAATGCTCTATTAGCGACTGCAGCCGGCCTTGTTGAGAACGCGGGTACAGTTATTTGTTATTTAGCGTCAAGTTATCGGGAGGTTTGGTGGTGGCACCGCTAATTTGTGTTTTGGTGGAGACCATGCAAATGCAGAGTTATCAATTAGACGCTGACTGCAGTACAAGAGGTAGAGGGCAGTGAAGCTGATATTAGAACAATAAGGAATAATGCAGTACAAAACCCATCAAGGATACGTAAAATATATACGTAATAGTAATGCTAGCAACGTTTTAGCTTTAAACTAGAGGTCAACCGATGTGTTTTTTTTCTCAGGCCGATGCCAATTTTGGGGGGATTTTATTTGACCAATATTTTTTTCTTCCAAATGTCTGGTCTATAATCCTATAAAAACATAAATCCTTGGCCACTCTTTTATTTTGTTTCTTTAGGTGATTGAATCATAATTTTTGTCCCAGCTTTGATTAGTTGCCGTTAGCATTAGCATGCCGCTGTTAGCATTGGCATACTGTTCGTTAGCCACAAAGCATAATTGCCTAAGTCATTTTGTATTACAATGGCAATAAGAGAAAAACGATGTGTTTCCAACAAAACGTCTTGTTACAGGTTTTCCAAAAGCAGTGGAAAAATGAGTCAGGCAATTATGCTATGTGGCTAGCGTATTGCTAGCCGCAGCATTTTGCGCTGTGTTCAAAATTAAAGAGATTAAAACTGATTTAGCGACTGAATTCTCCAGGTTCATGTCCATATTAACTGAGGTTTAGTGAAACTTATATTTAACTTGTAGCTAACCAATTTTCTGCAAAGTTTCTCTGTTCCCCCAAGGCCTAAGGAGTTGTGGGAGGGCTTGTTTTAAAGGCCCGACTTCGCTTTATCCAATGCAAAAAAAGTAGAAAGGGAAGTCTCTATTCCTGTCCCGGAGATATTGGCCAATATTGTAAAATCCCTAAATATAGGCCTGATATATCGGTCGACCTTTACTTTTAACCAAAATGTTTCATTGCAATAACCACCTTATTTCCGTGCTTTTTCCATACCTTTGACCAACAATGTTTTGAATGTTATATTCAGTGACAGAATTCAAAGAAACACTGAATGTATTTTCTCCTAAAATGTGTTTACCTGGCCAAAGCTGGATTCATACCATAGATACAGACGGCATCAGGTCATAGACGGTGGCGTGGCTTCGCCGAGGGGGAAAATATAATCTTTTGGGAACCCAATTTTCTACACTTTTTAGCCATTGTCTGGTGGAATGAACTTATTTGCCACACATAAAGTCAAGTGTAAATCTGGCCCATATAGATTTTTTTTCTCAGTAGAAGTGAAAAAACAGCAGTCGCAGCTAGTGCTAGCTAGCAGTTGGCATTAGCACGAGGTTAACATGAAGCATCATGTTAGCATTCACCATTACTTGTGTATTTATGGGCTGTTGAACCACTTTGCTCCTCTCCATGTCTTTGTATCTTCATTTAATAGAAAACTTTAAGCATAATTTAGCATTTGTTTAAGTAGTTTTTTTAATAATTAGAGAAAGTTTAGATTTTTCTCAATTGTTTTCCCCCTTAACTGTTTTCAAACATGCCCATATATGGGCGATTCAAGAGATGCCGTCTGTATCTATAGTGCAAATATCATGAGAGCAGTTAAATAAATCTGGAAAGGCTGTGGTCTAAAACGTTCAGGAAGAGGATGGACTTTTGGAGGGATAATTGCTGCTGATTGGCTCAAGCGCACTTCATTTTAGCCAATCACAGCTAAGTATCCAAATGTAGCTAAGCGACAAAGCAATCTCCAAATCTTGAGCAGTGTATTTCTATGCAGAGTCATGGGTTAGAACTTTCTCTCTTGTATTTTACAGTATTAAACATTTTGGTGACTTAAAGGTACTCTTCCTGCTTTAGGCCCTAATTTGCTGGGCTCGTCTCTTCCCCCACACTTTGAATAGTTTGTAATTAAGTCCTTGAACAAATAAACCACAAAATGAAAATACCCTCTTCTCCTTCCTGCAGCTGCTTGGCCTCCGATGTCCTGACACATGTTCGTCATAAAAGCAAAACAAAAATCTTCGCTCGCCGATCCCGCAAAAAGTCCGCGCCGTAACCCCCCCCCATCCCGTGCAAAAGTCCGATGAACCCCCGTTCCCTTTTGAAGCACTTCCTGGGGTCGGCGATGAGGTCATATCCTGTCCGTTTTGATCAGACGTGAGGGAACGCCGCAGATGTCTGAGGGCGGCAGAGGTCAGGCCCGCTCATGAAAAGAGACACCGCCGTCGCATCTTCTTTCAGTTTTCGCGTCTTCCAGAGAGTTTCTCAAGAGTTTGCGGAGGAGGTTAAATGATTTTGGGGGCTTGCGGTTTGATCCCACGGGGCTATAAGTGACCGAAAAACACATTGTGGATGAATTGGACCTTTCAATAAGCCGGGCGATGGTGTTAAAGCTACAACAGTATGAGGATGGAGAAGGACATGTCAACGTTTATAGTAAAATTTAGTGACCATCTTCTTAGTGACTTGCTTTATGTGCACATCATAACTTCGCGTGCAAGCATGGCACATTTTTCAAGGTTTTAATACAAAAAAATGACTATAAATTACACATAAAAACAACACAGCATGTAATCCTTTTGTCCGTCCCCCTGCCCGTGCCGCTCGCTCGTCGTTTCCTCCACATTTCTTTTGTTCACAGAAATAAATCAGCGGCTGAAGCTAACTACATACTTGGCAGTGGGAACTATGTTGGTGTCCTCCAAAAACCAATTTCCCTCGGCTAACAGGTACCATTTATCTCAGTCCAAGCGCTCGCACAAATGTAATGAGGCCGCCATTGACACGCAAACACACACAACACGGCCTTAAGAAAATAAGCATAGATTTTCAATGAGTGGCCCCGGCGGTAATTCTCAAACGCTGCACAGCCTGTGGCGCGTCAGAAAATGTTTGGATTTCCAAGTAGCGCCTCGAATTGGCTAAAACGAGCCCGTATTAGGTCTAAATCCGGACTACATTTGGATACAATCAGGTCTATCCATTATTCAAGGTCTAGGCCAGGGCTGAACTGGGACAAAATGGTGCCGGATTTGAAAAGTGGCTTAGAAAAGTTGAACTCATGGGCTAGCTCTTTGATAGCGTAGCCGAGCTAAGGGGGAAGAAAATTTCTCATGGGAATCACAATTTTTAGACGTTATCTTGCGGACGATAAACATATTTATCACACACCAATAAAGTCAAGCCAAAATCGGGTCCTTATGGTGGTTTTTCCACAGCAAATTGTTCCGTATAAGCGAAAAGTGGCACTCATTAGCATCGCTACGCTAGCGTTAGCAAACGTTAGCGTACTTCCTGGTTACCGTTTTTTTTGTATTTATGGGCTGTTTTGTTATTCTTTTTATTAAAGATATTCAACACTTTTTTTCAACAGAACAGCAACAACACAGAACAAACAACAATAATGATAAAAAGAGGAAAAGAAATATGGACTGTTGAATGACTACTCCTCTATCTCTTTTTTTTAATTAAAATGTATACATATATATTGATAATTCGGTATTTGTTGAAGTAATGGTGGATAAATGGGAGAACTTTTTTTTTTCTCTTTGTTTTCCCCCTCTGGCTGCTTCAAACATGACCATATATGGGCATTTGCAAAGATGCCATCTATATGTCAAGAAATGTGGGGGGGGGGGGGGGGGGGGAAATGGGGAAACAAATTGGGAAGGAAATTGGAAAAATAATTAAATAGAGAAAAAAATAGAGAATAAATTGCGTAATTGGGAAAAATTTGAAAAAATAACTGGGATAAAATTGAGGAAAAAATGGGGGGAAAAGTTGGAAACAAATTGTCAGAAAAAATATGTAAAGGAAAGATGTGGAAAATGTATTTCTCTGCCTTTTTGCAGTCTGTTTGGGACAGTTAGATATTTCTGATGGTTTGCAAAAATATCGCTTCATCATCGTTGAGAGACTCCCCAAAGATATTGAGATATATTTTTCTATCAATATTGCCCTGCCGAGTTTATGTCATTTATCTCGTCAAAGATGGCCCTTTTTTCCAAGAGTAAATGTCAACAGCAAACAAACATAGCCAAATAAACCAATCATACGGAGTTAGCCCCTACTCTGGAACTAAATCGGGACAAAACTGGATCATATCATGGTCTAAGCCAGGACTATCACGGGGCTAAAGCTTCCATCAAATCAGGTCGAAGTCGAGGATTAAGCCAGGGCTGCACTTGGACCAAACCAGACGTAAGCAAAGTCTGGCTGAACTGCTTAAGCGAAACAAAATCATGCAAAAAAAAAAGAAGCCTGTGTTCTCCATTTGTACCGATGCCATAGTTTTGGACGCACTGGCCTATGACGTGAATGACAGTCCTGTTTTCCTGGGCTCTAAAATGAAATGTCAAGCCGCACGTCTGTCTCCTTTGTGCTCATCTCTCCTTTCTGCGTAGTTACTCTCTATAGCTCCTCCACCGAGCGCTGTTTGTCCGGTCATGCTTGGCTGTGCCTCCGTATATATTTGTGCCTTTTTCCCACCCGAGGCAGACAAAAGCGCAGGAGGGGCGTGCGTGTCTGCCGATGCATACATTTCGGGGCTTGAAAGAATGGAAGGGAGAAGAGAAGAGAGAGAGAGAGAGAGAGAGGAAAGAAAGATGGAGACAGGTGAACGGAGAGAGAAACACAGAGGAGCAGAGGTTTACCCATCATCCTCTCTGGTCGGCAGCCAAGTGCGCACAGAACGGTCCGCCGGGGGGGAAGCGCAGACGCCTGTACCAGCTGCTCCGCAATACCTGACAAACCACCTATTTAGTCGAGTGGTTAGCGTCACGCACTCAACACGTTATGGAGCTACTTTGGCACAGTAAACACGCATTTAGCAGTTTTTCTATCCACTATTGACCTGATGAATTTACACGACTGCTGTCTGATTGGTCAGTCTGGTTGGTTTCCCACTAAACAGCTGCACAATATAACTGTATTGAGATTTAAAACAAAAATCCTAGCTATTCTCATCCTATAAATCAAAGAAGTTGTGAGTGAAAATGATCTTTTGCATGTTATTAAGTTCTTATATGTTCTTACCTGAGTTTAGACGAGTTGATCCATACCTGTCTGGTCTTTGTGCCTGTGGAAGAGCGTGGTAGCTTCTAACTTCACCCCTGTTTGGAGCCATAGGAATACACTGGGAGAGGCTAAATGCTAACAACATCTTTGGTAGTTTTGCGTGACTGAGCACACACACACAAAGACCAGACAGGCATCAACTCCTCTAAGCTCAGGTAAGAACATATCTCAGTATGTAAAAACGGTGGACTGTTCCTTTAAAGAGTAATATGTAATACAAATATCCAGCTCAAACCCCTCTGGCTGAACTTTCCAGTCGCTCAGTGCGGAGGAAGCTCACCCAGATCACTGAAGACCCCTCACATCCTCTCCACAGCTCCTTCATGCTGCTCCCATCGGGGCAGGCGTTTTAAAGTCCCCCTGGCCCACAAAGACATGTATAATATGTATAATATATCATTTGTTCCAAAGGCAATCTCCACTTTGAACGGTCACAAACAATAGTCCTGTTGTTCATTATTGTTATGCTGATTTTAAATGTGCCTTGTGCTTTTATGGAAGTATGTGTGTGTTCCCTGGTCCACATTGGTGCAAAGACAAATTTCTGTCGCCTTCGGGGACAGACAATAAAGTTGATAGTATCTATATTACATTTTTAAAGCTGTAATGACTAATAGAGAATGTGTTCAATTTTTCAAGTCACTTGTCCAACACTGGTTGCATCTTCTACTATGAAAAATAAATATCATTTGTAAATACAGTATCATGCAGTCAAAAGTTTGAAAGTTCTTTATTTTCGACAGTATTTACATAATGTGATTCTCAGTGAATGAAGACATGGGATTATGTAGGACAAGGGTGAAATAACTCAAAATACGTTTCATATGTTGAATTTTTTTAATTGCCACTTTATTCTTGGCATTTTGTCACTGAGCCTCATAAGGTGACGTCGCCTGAAGTGAAAACCATTTCAGGTGACTAGATTGTGAAACCCATTGAGAAAATGGTCAAAAGTCATCAAATACGGCTATTTCAACTTCTTTTTGACCAGTACTGTATATTGTGCTGCCGTATTTCCTACTACTCTATTGTACTATAACAGACCAAAAATGTGCCACAATATCTTGTCTGTTTACATTACAAAAAAAAGAAAGAAAGTAATATCAGGGTTTTCCTCCAAAAGCGCATGTATTGATAAAAAGTCCTATATTTTTAAACTAAATGAAGGCTTAACTAAACCAAGTCTTTTCCCCTGTTGTATTTCCCAGAGTCTCTTTCATCCTAAAAAGGCCTAAATGTGTGTGAGCCGCTCCCTCAGACCGCCTTTATTAGACGCCAGCATTCACCCAAACCAATGAAAGCGCATCCCCAGCCTCAGACCCTCTCGGTGCCACAGATGTTGCGTGCTCTCCTCTGATAAAACCCCCAGCTGAGCGATATGACGGCGGCCGCCTGAGAAAAGGGAGAATGGCATTTGCATGGTGTAATTACCGCTGGCTGCCCCCTCTCTTTGTGTCCGCGGTCACCGGAGCCCTGTCGGAGAGCGAGACGAGGCGCCGTCCCGATCGGGGTGAGGTCAGGCCAAGTCATGTTCACAGCTGACTGCGGCTAAAGTGGCATGTTTAGGCCCGAGGAGGCTTTGTTGTGAAATGCCCCCACCCCATGTCCCCCCCCCCACACCTTTACCCGGTTCATGGATGCCGGGTTTGTGAGAATGAAATGATCCTCCAGGTTAATAATGTTCTTGGAGATCGCGTCGGTTTGACAGGTTTGACATCCCACATGTAAATCAGTGTAGATTAAAAAAGCCTGTGTGTAGGCCTGGAGCACCCTCTGCAAGTAATTGGGATTAAACATGACAGAAAAGCAAATAAAAGCTTTCACTGTCATTTAACGGCTGGTTGGCGAATCCACAATGCCACGATGAACCCACTTTGAGAGGGTCCAGTGATGGATTATGGACAGTTTAATATCCTTCAGCAGTAGAAGAAACAAGCAATTAAACAGGATTGCTCAGGGAACAACATTAGGACATAGTTCAGCAAAAAATAATAGAGTGTGTTTACGTGCAGTGAGTTTTCATGTTATAATCAGGAGTTTATAATAATCTGGTTTTGTCTTTGACCATGTACGCAGGTTCCTGATTTTCCTGTGATCGAAGGACCTGGATTCTCTGGCTCGGATCTCCAACAGAAACCAGGCCCAAAGCACTTTACAGTAAGGAACCAGTCACCCATTTGAACTCTCATTCATACACCAGTGTACTCAGACACTGGAGGTGTGGTGGGTGACGTGTCTTGCCCAAGGACACAATGACGGTGTACACATGCAGGAGCCGGGATGTGTGGAGAGTGAAGAGTGTGAAGAGCTCCTATTTCTGGAGTCAAGGAGAGTTTTTATTTTAACCATGAAAATGAATGACTATTTTAGATGGACAGAAGCATCATAATGCAGATTTATGTAAAACCCGATCAGCTTCATCAGCTCCACTGTCTCCTGTCCCGACTTCGAACCTTCTCCCAGTGCTCCCTGGTCCACATTGGTGCAAAGACAGACCCAGGATGAGTAAAGGAACGAATTACCCACAATCTACCGCTGTCGTCTACCACAGCTCAGGATGTAGTGGATGATAAAACATGTGTGAGCATTCAAAAGAACAAGCCACAGTGGTCACATTCTTCTGCTTTTCATATTTTGCCCATATTGCGCATTGATGTCGCCTTCATACAAGAAGTCAGGATCCTTTACTTGATCATTTCTCAGTTACATATAAACACCATATGCTGAAAACTGGCATGAAGTGCAAACACACTCAAAGTAATCATTTCTAGAACATTCTTCAGAGTATTGCAACTTATTACAACTTTTTAAACCCACGACTTAAAGATGTTCCTCAATTAATATTAAGAAGAATTCCCTTGGCGTCCCATCTCACACACAAGCTATTTGCATGGAGAAGCCATTAGCTTTTAACAAGACAAATTCCAACTTCCACAGATACAGTATCATAAAGAAACTTCTTATTGGCGACCTGTATTCCTCATTCCTCAGCGCGTCTGCAATCTCGTAAGCCAATCTGAGAGCTGTCTGCTGAAATGGCTTAATGACAAATTGCATGTGCGGCGTTTCAATCAAATCCCGTTTCTTTTTTTCTTTTTTTTAAGGTAAACAACCTGGCGCCGTGAGCCCAGATAACCTGCCCCCGCCTCATCCGCCGCCTCAGCCTCAGATGTGTTTTGGGGGATTAGCGCGCGATGTGGCAGTATTGATCAGTGATGCATGATATCTCATTTTCTCTTCTGCGCCAATCCGTCCATACGTCTCCCGTCTACCAACATATGCGTCTTGTTAAAATGTATGCCCAGGAAGTGATGCTGCGGAGGCCAGATCTCTCTCCACACACTGACCTGAAATACAGGGCAGGACCCAAGACGTGTGTTTGCAGTAACTATTAGACACTTATTTGTATTTTCGACAAACCAGACATCTCTTTTGAGGCTTATAATGTAACTCCTACCTGTGAAGATACACCATAAATTTTAAAAAAAAGATCACCTGTTTCCAACTAGAATAGACATTTACCATATTAGCAATGCTCAGACTGTTTTTCTGAATAATTTAATTTTCTCCTCATTGAAAAAACGGTGCTTTACTTTCTAAAACAAGGACATTATAACCTGTTGTTTATATTCAGCCTGCTGCTAAAAGATCATTAGTGCTGACAAAGCTTCTTGATGAGAGGCTGAACCATCCCATCTCAATCGTCCAGTCAGAAACCCACAAGGTCTTATTAGTCCGGTTCAGTATGTTTAGATTTCCTCTGTTGTGGGATTTCCTTTGAGATCATGAAAACTGTATATTTACGGAAACATAATGGTAAAAGCAATGAGAAAAAACTATGTTTCCATTTGTCATTTTGTAAAATTGTGCCATTATACCATTTTTCCATTAGTGTAAATGGGGAGTTCTGGTCATCGCTATGGTAACTCCATGAAACATATGACAAGGGTTTCATTGACTTTTTTGATTGGAACGACCAAATGGAATTTTCTGCAACTACATTTTATACTCCCCCATATAACTGTTATTATCGCTATTACACAATTTTAATTACACAGTGAACCGGACTATATTGTCTATATTAAGACAATTCATCAATTGTCTCATGTAAAGCGCTTTGTGACTATGTCTGTGAAAGGCACTATACAAATAAAGTTCTTCTTCTTCTTCTATATGTTTGGGGGTTGCCAGATCCAATAGCTGTACACAGCTGAATATCTAGATATATATGAGCAGCCCAGCTCTTATATAGGTTTCCGGTGCCTTCTTAAAGGAACAGGCCACCGTTGTTATATACAGAGATATGTTCTTACCTGAGCTTAGACGAGTTGATGCGTACCTGTCTGGTCAACGACTAAAGATGTCGTTAGCATTTGGCCTCTCCCAATGTATTCCTATAGCTCCAAACGGTGGGTTCCACGGGCACAAAGACCAGACAGGTACTTATCAACTCGTCAGGTAAGAACATATCTCAGTATGGATTACCTTGGACGGATATTCCCTTAAACAAAGATCACATGCTACCTCTTCCTTTTACAATTACAGCCAAACCACCACAGGTTAAACAAAGCTGAGGCTCCAAAGGCGGCCCCGTCAGGCGTCTCTTCCCTGTAGATGTTAGATTGATTGTGACCATGTCTGTTGCTGCGCGTCTGACTGTAGTGCGTCTCCAGTGCTGCTCCATCTCCCTCGGCATCTCGCGGAGCCTGACAACTGGATAATAGCTTTTTACTTTTCCAGAGCAGGGCTCCGGAGAGAACTAATATGATTATAAATCATTATTCAAATAGAAAGGTGAGGGCGCGCGCTCACCAGGACCACTGCATGATAATAGGATCATTACCTTTTATTTATCATTCACTGATTTTCTTTTTGCAAACGTGGCAAGTCATGCTTATGCAAGACTTCAGGGGATTTCTGTTTTAGGTGTAGTACATGCATCAAATGTTCGAGATGTAGTTGAAGCAGCATTTTTAATATAGGATTTAGATAAACATTTGTGATTTGAATTGAAAGACGGTTTAGACAGGGGCTGGCATTATGCAGGTGGGTCTTCCCTTTTGGGGAGCCGCTATCGAGAGAAGCTCCTTTTAATAGGGCAATCTTAAATACTAATCTCAGTCGGTCTATAATTAGAAATGGCTGGAAGAAATTTGAGAGATCCTTTGAATCTATTACGACACAACGGTTCATTTTATCCACAGTATAGGGATTTACGGCTCTTTTCTGGGAGCCGAGTCTTTGGGATCTGTTCGTTTCAAAGAGCCGGTCAAAATGCTGTCTCTTTTAATGTCAAATTTTTACCTCTTAACCCCCACCTTAACCAGCTTTATTTTTTTTGGTGTGTTTTAGTCATGTTTTAGTCGCTTTTTTATTGTGTTATTGTTGCTATTCTGTCACGTTTTTTGTCATTCTTTTGTTGCTTTTTCATCACTTTTACTCTTAATCTGATGTATTTGTGCTCTGAAGCAGCCACAAATCTATTATCAGTATGATGATTACGCTTAATCTTTAATGAAATATCGAAGGTTTTCATGCCTAGACCAAGGCATTTAACTATTTCATGCTTTTCATCAGCAGAAAGATCCTTTTTCTTTCCCATATTGCTTGAAAATGATGATCTGCTTAATAATGTGGAACGTCCTTTTTCTGTGGTTTAACTGGGTTTACATGAAAACTAATTATCCCAGGTGTCTGAGATTGATGTCAGTGATTCAAAGAGCCCTGAGACACAATATGATCCATGAGTTTCATTGAATAACTTTTTTTTTGTTTACCTTTATGGCATACCTTTGTTGCTTTTCTGGCACGTTTTTGTCACATTTTTGTTGCTTTTTCATCACTTTTAGTCGTGTTTTTGTCGCTTGTTTGTTGTGTTGCTTTTCCGGCACGTTTTTGTTGCAGCTGTTCTTTTAATCTGATGTATTTGTCTGGCAGAAACCGTCCTCATTGTGCTTTTATCTGCACTGTGCTCTGAATCAGCCTCAAATCGATGATTACGCATAATCTTTCATGAAATATCGAAAGTTTTCCTACCTAGACCAAGGCATTCAACTATTTCACACTTTCCATCAGCAGAGAGATCCCTTTTCTTTCCCTTACTGCTTGAAAATGATGGTCTGCTTAATATTTTTCAGTCGTTTTACCTTTAACTGGACTCACCTGACACATGAAAAAAAGATCCAGTTCTTTCCACAATCGAGATCCGGTTCAGGCTGAGCCGGTCAGTCAGTATTTTCCATAACCAAAGTAAAGTAAGTCATTTCATGTTGTGATTCACGTTGAGCGAAGGGGACAATATGATTAGGGTTTGACAGCTTTGAGCATAAATATTATTCCTTGGGTTGTTTGCGTATAGATAAACCTCGCATATTGTTTGATGAATCATGTAACTTGGCTTATAATTCCAAACAACGTTAGTTTTCCCCCCCCGCGGGACGTTGCATGTGCGCTTTGAAAGGCAAGGGGGGAGCGTCTTCAACCCTGATCTGATAGTTAGCGGCCATTTGGCGAGCGAGCATGTTGGCGTGCAGAGGTAGGATGCACTTTGTCCCCTTTAAAGCAAACCAGCTTCAAACTTTCGAGACCCCGTGATTGGACAAACTTGGAAGACCTGGAAGTTTTTTTCTATATTGGATTCAGACGCGGATCCCTCGTCGATTGTCAAAATAAGTTTCTCTTAACTTTGTTCTGGCTGCGCTTCCCCCTGATTTATCTGATCTTCTTCCCAGATGAGGAAATCATTCTCATTGTCTCCCGGAATCGGTTCGACGTTTAAGCTCAGGTAGTGTGGCAAAATGCCTCTCTGAACTGCCACGGATTAGCTTTTTGTTGCGCGCGCAAGGAAAGGGTTAGGAAAAAAGAAAAAGGGCCAATCCGTCTTTGTCACCGCGCTAATATGCTCAGCTATTCCCCCGCACTGACAACCCAGAGAGATGTAAATCTGCGGGGGAAAGCGAAGTGACTGAAACAATGTCGTTGACGCTTTGAGATAAGGCTGCCATTAAACGTTGGAACTTAAGAGCTGGTTGAGGATCTCTTCCCTTTCAGCGCATGTCATTTTTCCAGGAGATAAAATCAAATCCCTTGATGTTTGCTCCAACACAATGTTTCTGTTTAATCCAACCATGTAATGAGAGCTCCATTTCCTCTGCGTCTCCCCCCTTTTTCTCTCTCCATCACTTTCACTCTGTCTTCCTTTCTCTTGTCTTTTGCTCTCTCGCAGTAAGAAGGTCTTCAGTTCGATTCGTGGAGTTTCCTCTGGTTTTCCCTCACCACAAATAACACGTACAACGAATAAACATGAGTTAAAGGCTGTGATCCGGCGTGGCGTGTTTATGTGCTTGAGTCCCATGCAGGGTTGCCAGGCACCAGCAGCCAAACCCGCCCAAAAGGCTCTCAAAAACCCAATTCCAATTTCCAATGTATTTAGCTTCCTTTTAGAGCCTCCTCTGATGTTGCTGTTCCCTTCTCTCTCTGGCGCAAAAAGAACCTGTGATGGTCTTGGGTTAAGGCGAGACACAGCGGGCGAAAACATGAATTTTTCACGCAATAGTCGATGTTGAGATTAGCAAATTCTTAGCAAAGGAACACCGTTTTTCCACACTGAGATATGTTCTTACTTTTGTTATGTATCTTATCTTATTTTTTTCAGTCAGTTATACCCAGAACTCCCCCGAACAAACCCAAGAATCAGCCCAACAATAAAGCAGGCAACACAAGTACAAGCCCTTTGCAAATATCAGTAGATACAGAATCTGGAATCGTCCTTATATGGTCGTGTTTGAAGCAGCTGAAGAGAAAAATCTAAACTCTCTGTTATTACTCTAAAACTACTTGGCTGAATTATGAATATAGTTTTCTACCCAATACAGCGGAGCAAAGTGGTTCAACAGCCCCATGCATACATAAACAACGGAGAATACTAACATCATGCTACATGCTAATGATAGCTACCATGCCGTTTTTTCGCTTTTGAACAATCTGCTGTGAAAAAACATCCATATGGGTCCGATTTAGACTTTACTTGTGTGTGATAAATTAGTTTATGTTCCGTCCATTAACGGCTAAAAAGAGTGAAATTGTGTTTCCCAAAACATACTTGCTTCCGCAGCGGCGAGGCCACGCCCCCTTGACGAGTATCTATCCCATCGTAATTATAGATGATTTTAATACAATTTGATTAAAAAGAGCCAGTATTTTGAACAGATCCCAAAGAAGAGCCGTGAATCCCATCACAACTGAAAATATGGGCAATTTTTATACTTAAATTGAACAGCGCATTTTACATGGATAATCTGCAGACAGTGTTTCTTTTCCTCCATGCAAACGCTCCAAAAGCCGCCTGATTCCTCTCTGCCTCCTCATACTCATACCCAATGCATATGGCCCTGTTATTATACAGTTCAGGATTTGGGACGTCCCATCGAGTAGGAATCCACCATTTGTCCTCCAGCTGATTTCTGTAAATGCGTCCGAAAGAAGAGGCCCAACCCAATAACTTTATTTTTGGCCTTTCAGCTTCTAAGACTTAACAGATGTAACCCTCCGCCGCCGCCGCCGCTTGTATTTCACATCTATTGCGCATGAAACTAGCCTTAAAAACATTCGATTATTGTAATTATTACAGGCGCTGCGGAGTCCATAAGGTGTGCCTTTCCCTCATCCCTTATGCTACTTATCAAGAACATGTGCGTGTTTAGAGCGCTCTTTAAACCGTTGCCAAAAATAACAAAACACAGCGGTTACACAAGCCCGGAGAGGAATGCTGTCATTTTGCATTTCAGAAAACCATGAATATGCCCAATATCGCCGTTTGCGCATGGTGGACGGCAGGGGGCCGCCAGCACAGACCCAACAATAAATGCGATTTTTGTGGTTGTTGCGGACGGGAGCGTTGGCAGCGCATGGTTAGGGTTAGCGAGAGAGATTGTGTTTCAAGTAAGGGAAAGGTCAGGAGTTTGTGAGTGGTTTAAGCATCAAACTAAGGTTTAAGGGCGCACCGCAAGGCTCTATTCTGGGAGCGTGGCTGTTGTTTTAAGGAGGTTTGGAATTGATTGTGATAATATACTGAACTGCCTATAGGCTTTCATATTTCCCCGAATTATTACTTTGTTGGATCAAAGCTGGCCGCAAGCATTAATCATAGTTTCACACCACTGAAGTGAAAAAAGTTGACATTTCTAAAAATAGAACTGGGACTCACCCAAGTATGCATGTTTTTTTTTTTAAGTCTTAAGATTTTTCGCTGCTCTCGTCTGCACTGTGCGATGGTTCGAAGAGAGAATCGTAGTTTTTTGGAGTGAATATTGGCTACAGAAGGCGTGTGTTTAGCTGAGGCGAGTGCCGCATGCGAGCGGTGTTGATTTCCGCGGGAAAAGTGCAGGGAAAGTCCTGTAAAATGTGGAGTCGGACCCGCTCGGGCCTGGCCTCTGTTGCTTATGACTCTGACTGCGAGAAGCTCACTGCCTGATGTCGGTCATAGCTCATCTTTGGTCTTACGACGGTTCTATTTTAAATCGTTGTCCCTGTCTCACTGTACAACCTGCAATTTCAGCTACGACCTAAGATTTTCAACATGACGAGTGATCGTTCATCACAGATGGCCGAAATCGTGCAGTGGTTCCCAACCTTATTTCCGAGAAGCCCCTATTCTTGTGAGGAGACAAGTATTGTCCCTGCAGGCCAAACTGCAGCTCTCCAAATGCCTTAACCTGTTACTTGTCTCGTCCCTCCGATCAGGGAGTTTGAGTTATTGTTTCAGAAACTAGAAGGTCCTGGCTTTCAAATGAGGTACTGGCACTGTCACACTGGCATATAGCCTGTAAGCTCTCCTATGCACTTTGAGATTTGGATATGCATAATTGCTAACCCTAAACCTAACTCTCAGCTGGCAGGTACAGGATGAAGATATATACATGACAAAAATAATTCAAAACAAGTCAATACAATTTGTAGTTTTACTATTTAATTAGCTCAGATAATGTCTCTTATTACCTGACCTTCTGACCAGACAATGCTTTGGGCCCCCGTGGTTGGAAACCCCTGTCCTAAGGCGCCCCCTTCCCTTAGACCCTTCTTCTTGTCTGCAGGAAAATCAGGTACAGGTTATGACCCAGGGCTGATGTAGTGCTGAAGAACATCCTGACAGGAGCTTCAGGACTGCGGGAGACAAAACCCGAGACAAGATTGATTGTACTACACATCCATCAATATAAATACAAAAGGATAACAACTCTGTATAGTAGGATATCTCATTATAGTGTTGTTAGCCTTTTTACCACATGTGATTGAAACAAATGGATATGAATTAGTCACAAAAACATAGCTAAACCTAAAAGTCTACTGTATGAAATCCTCCATTGACACTGCTTGCCTTTGTCTTCCTGCCTCAGCTAAATGCTTTTCATAGCAATTATCTCAACCCGCACTAAAAACATTTCTTATGGCGCTGCTCACTTGGAAACAAAGGACTCCCAAAGCACATTGTGTGGATTTGAAACACGGCGAAAGAGGATATGCACATTCAGCAAAGAGTGTTTCCCACCTCCTCTCGTGGAGCTCTTCGGATGAAAAGCCAGTTCTGGTATCGCGGCGGTGTCCTGTTTGATTGGAGTGGGTGGTGTTGATAAAGGCGCAGGGGGTTGGGGTGTTTGACCTTGCAAGATGTCCGGAAACGGGGCAGGCATCTTTGAATGTGACAGGTTGAAGGCTGGACACTTGACCTGACAGTTTCGGTGTCGAGATAAGCGTGAGGGATGAGCTTCACGTCCCTTTGGTTTTCTCTTGTGATAAAAGCATTGGGGGAAATCGAGCTACACCGTTTCATGATGGGCTTCTTGCATTTCTTAGTAACACCGTCGAACCCTTCCAGTATCACCCCAACGACGACGACAGCGCTTTGTTCGAAGACTGATGCCTGCCCCAAATCGGCTAATTAATATTTTCCTGGAGCCGGTTTTTGAGCGATCGCGCCTGGGTTTCGTGGCAGACGTATTGCGCGTCAGATTCACGTGAAAAATACGGGATCCCTTACAACATACAGGCACTTGGTCATCTGGAATCTACCACCTCTCTGTGCAGCAGCCGGTCAACGACACCCATGAATCTAAGTTGTCTCACGCTAAAGGTATATTTCATTGCTGGCGGAGTTCGGCTGTAAAGTGTCCGACAGGTTTGTACACCTTAAAGTGGCGCAAAGAAAGAACGAAATGGGGAAGACAGTGACCCTTTCTCACGTTTGTAAAGACATTTAGAGAGAAAGCAGGAGATTAATGCTGTCTGACCCTGGATTTAACTATCTGTTATGATGTGAGGTTCTTCAATGACCAAATTATTCCATCAATGGATTTCTTCTTTCCTGATGGCATATTCTAAGATGACGATGCTTCAGGATTCTTCAGGCTCACATTGTGAAATACATCATCCTCACACATGGATTGTCCACCACAGAGTCCGGATCTTCACCCCATCTTCGGGATGTGCTGGAGGAGGCTTTGCACATTTGCACAGTGGTCACACTCTCTCATCATCAATACAGGATCTCTTTGAAAAATGAATGCAACACCGGGTTAGAGCCCGACCGATATGGATTTTTGGAGTCCGATGCCGATATGAAGGGGGGCCGATTATTTGATCTCTGAAATATTTGTTGATTTATTTATCTTTATTTATACAGGGAAGGCCCAATGAGAGTACGAGACTCCCTTTCATGAGTGCCCTGTTTCATAGCAGAGAATATCAATGCAATGTTTACAATATTTAGAAAATTTGACAAATATCAATTAAAGCAAGTACAGTTTTCTCTCTACATATCGAATACTAATCGTTTAAGATGTGAAAGAGGAACTTAAGAGTTCAATTGTAAAAGTCTTTGTAGTTCGTTCCATTTGTGGGCAGCATAATATGAAAAGCCTCTCTTTCCTGTGTCACTCTTTACGAGTCATGTGACCTGGTGTTTTATCTACTTGAGCTGTAGTTGACTTCACATGCAAGATAATCAGGAAGCCTCCCAAATAGCCTATAGCTAAGTATTCATCATTATAGTAAAAATGTCAATCATAGAAATAGATAGAAATATATCCAATAGAGGTCGACCGATGTGGGATTTTCTCAGGCTGATGCTGATATGCATCTATAATCCTGTATATGATGCTTCTAAACGTGTCAGTGCTGAACTGTGACAGCAGGGGGCTGATTTAGTCAGGACATTCATGTTTAGTAGGTTCTTCAGAGAGACTTGTGACTGATTTTCACTGCGATGTTTCTCCATCCCTCTGAGGCCTAAGAAGTCGCCATCACTTTCAGTTCCGGAGATATCAGCCTTTTTATCAGTCGATAGCCAATATTGTAAAATACCCTGTATCGGCCCAATATATCGGCAGTTTAATAAAATAGTATATCTCTCTTCGGAATGAGGTTGATTGAAGCATTGACTATCAAACACAAATAGGTTCCTTTCGACTGTTTATGACCCGTTGTTGGTCCAAATGACCTGAAGTTTACCTGAGCTTATATCTACTGCCTGTCCTCCCACTCTAATATCCCCAACATTGCCGTCTCCATCTTTTCATCCTATTTCCATTGTACATACTGCCCCAAAGTCCTCCTGATCCTCTCCATTGGGCATCATTGGATCATTTTTGGCTTATAAGTCACTGTGCAGCTCCTCTGCTCTCCTGTATTCACACAGGCAGCTGGTTACAATCAAAAGCCTTAATAAAGCTTTGACATTGGAGCTCAGGCTTCAGCCGTCCCGCCGTCAGACAATCTCATACCTGCAACACTGACTCTGCAGGATTTATGAACAACAAGGCATAATTTGTTACTGTCCGCTCGAAATGTTGCGTGTTGGAGAGGTTAGGTTTTACTGTCCGAAATCCTTAACTCCGCTCTGTCTTTGTCAAATTACGTTGAACATCTGGGGAAAGGGAAAGATGAGATCACGGCCGAGAGGAATCCTGTTGTGATATAGATGTTTTCCATTAAAACACAACTTAAAAACATCATGAAAAGTAGCTAGGGAGAGTTTTATAAGCGACAACTGCCAAGGTAATTTGAATTCCGTAGTACTGGCAATTTATATTAGATTTTACGCAACAGTGGGACGCTCTCAGCACTAAGTAAGTCTTTGGCATGTTGAAATGTTTGCAATATTCCCATACATTGAATAAACTATTGTGCCATTCAAATGTTTCAAACTCTAATTAAAATATTTTTCATACAATATAGAATATAGCACCTTTACATCCTGTTTTTGCATTTCATTTGTGTAACTTTAAATTTGCATATGTTCGAGATCCGAAAGCATGCAAAGCCCTGATTGACAGGACGTCTAACCGGTTCCCATGTTGCTTTAATAATCTCACACCTCGTCCTCCGCGGGACCCCTCTGTCCCAGTCCATTGATCCCGTCCCGCGTCTGACGTCCAAAACCAATAAACAGCCACCGCGAGTCGGTCGCGTGAAGCACAAATGTTACTTTTGGCTCCTCTTTCTTGTACTTTGAAGTAAAAATCTCCAAAAAGAACCATGGACCCTCTAGACTAAATATATACAGGCATGTGCAGTGATCTTCAGTGGTGTTGCATGTCCTTTGTGAACATTTTCTCTCGATCTTTCAGATGGAGTCACGGGTCGCTAATACAAATCAGCTGCTGTGCAGTGAGTGATGCACGAACAGCCAATTGGAACCCCGCTGTTCACAAAATTGATTTTGTGTAAACTAACAGTGGTGAGGCAAGTGCTCGGACTGGACTTAAGTGTGTCTTAAACAAGTGCTATTGAAGGAAAAGTGGCTTTTCAGCAAATACACTGCGTTAACAATATGCACTATTCTGATTCTGATTAGGCAAATTGTATCTTGGTAAAAAAGTAAATCAATTAAACCATGTGGATGGTATCATGTCTCAGGCCCCTTAGAATCACTGACATCAACCTCAGAGACCTGGGGTGATGAGTTGTCGGGTTAAGCCCAGTTAAGGGAAAAACCTCTGAAATAGGATGTTTATTAAGTGGACCATCATTTTGTTTGTATACTTTATTGTCCCCGTAGGGAAATTCGTCCTCTGCATTTAACCCATCCTTTGATGCCGCTGGGGCAACCCGCAGTGGTCGACGGCAGTGCCGCGCCCGGGGACCCATCTCCATGATGTGGAGCCAGGCTGATGGTCAGAATCACCTGGCTGGAGGATTCACCTATTGCACATGTTTTTAGTGGTAGGGGAAACCGGAGTACCCGGAGGAAACCTACGCAGACACGGGGAGAACATGCAAACTCCACACAGAAAGGCCCCGTCCTTGGTGGGAGTCGAACCCAGGACCTTCTAGCTGTGAAGCGGAGGCGCTAACCGCTGCGCTACCGTGCCGCCAACATGGGAGAGAAAAAGGATCTCTCTGCTGATGAAAAACGTGAAACAGTTTAATGCCTTGGACTTGGTATGATAACCTTCGATATTTCATGAAAGATTAAGCGTAACCATTGTACTGATTCAGAGCACAAACGGGTTTGTGCAGATAAAGGCACAATGAGGACGGTTTCTGCCAGACAAATACATCAGATTAAGAGAGCAGCTGCTACAAAGCAGCAAACAGGTATTTGAAGCTGCTGGTGCCACTTGAGTCTCCCAAACATCAAGGTGTAGGACCTTCCAGAGGCTGCAGTTGTGCCCTGAGACACAATACCATCCATGGGTTTCATTGAAAACATTTTTTGTTTTACCTCTATGGCACTGAAATACAATTTGCATTATAATTGTTAGCGCAGTGTATACTGAGGAAATTATAAAAGGGACACGATCAGAATCATTAGTCAGGACTGGATTACGTCTATGCCAGTCCAGCAGGGACTAAACCAGAATGTCTATAATTAAGCAGACACATCTTGAACAAGACTCAACCAGGTCTACGTAAAGTGGGTTAACTTATCTACAGGACCACAGGATATCGATAGCTTAAAAAAAGACATTAAAATCGACATGTAGCACGACTTTAAATGACTGCAAATTCAGTAACTATTCATAAATGTTGTAAGACAAGAACAAAGGCGAGGGCAGCAAAGTGATTATATTAACCTTGTCTCACAGAAAGAAGGTCTCAGGTTCGACTACTGGAGGGGCCTTTCTGTGTCGAGTGCTCTGGTTTCCCCAATCAACCCAATCAATCAATAGTAAATAGTTGTAGATTTCCTTATAATGGTATACAATTCGAAATTACAAATGTAATTCGAGATTGAATATTACCATAGAAATAGCTGAAATGTTATATATATATATATATATATAAAACATACCTTAACCTGAAATGTACTGATTTTGCGTTCAGTGTAGCGTTAACTAGAATAAGAAAAGGAAATCCGTGAGTGATTTGGGAAAGATACGGCGGTTTTAGCCCCAAACCATGTGTGCGACAGTGCTAACAACTCCACTCCTCATCAAAGCCGAGTAAATGGGAACAAGCAGCGTAAAACGAAGCATGTGCCAAATGAATTAGCAAAGAATACATCACGCAAAATGACTTCTTTACTGTCCCCGGGTCATGTACCTGCGCCGGGTTTAAGAAGCCGCCATGACTTACGGCGCTATCATCCAGCCCTGTCAGTGCCTTATTATTGGTAGGATCAGCGACGCTTGTATTCGATTTCACTTTCAGGAGAGAGAGAGAGAGGGAGGGAGTGGGAGGGAAGCGACTTGCGGAGGGGGAAGTCCTGCTGGCTTTCTCTGCTCATAACTCGGCGATTTTTTTTTTTTTTAGGACTTCATAAGTTCTCCCAGAGAAAAAGCCGCAAGACTGATTTAGCTGTAATCTAATCCTACGTCTCTATAGAAGCCAGATCTGCAGCATCTGAGGCAGTGTAAGAGAAATGTGACTGGAAATGTATATGCGAGGAATAGACCACTGGTGTTTAGGCCCGATATTACGTAAAACGATATATTAGTATGTAAAGAAATGTCTTGTTATGGTATTTTTGCTGAAAGTTTGCTTAAAAATAATTGATTGTCTATGCTGGAAAAATGCTATTAGGTATTTGTAAGTAAAGAAACTCTACAGATAGGGTACAGTTGATACTAGGGCTGGGACGATCCACTTTTGTCACAATCCGATACATATCACGATACTCAGGGCCCGATCCGATACGTATTGCGATATAGCAAGTAATTATGATAAGTACTTTGTGTGTCTAAAGTTTTTTCTAACCGTTTTTCCATACTGAGATATGTTCTTACCTGAGCGCCCATGGAAGAGCGTGGTAGCTTCGAACTTCATCCCCGTTTGGAGCCATAGGAATACATTGGGAGAGGCCAAATGCTAACAACGTCTATGGTCGTCTTGCATGACTGAGGCCACACACAAAGACCAGATAGGTACGCATCAACTCGTCTAAGCTCAGGAAAGAACATATCTCAGTTTGGAAAAACGGTGGCCTGTTCCTTTAAAGGCCCTATGCCTGATTGTTTTGATTGATTTGATTTGAACAATGAAATTAGTTAGTTAGTTGTGGTCCTCAACTCATTCATAACTTTCCTAATATATTTGAAGCATCCAAATTCTTTACAGGGACAAGTTTATAGACACATTTCACAACTTGCAGGGTCACTTTTCAGGGTCACAATCACAAAAATGCTAGAAAAATAGCTTGAAAGTTCATGAAATGTATCTTCTATAATTTGATGCTATTTTCCCTACAAACATTTGAGTTTACAATATACTAAAGCAGGATAAAATCATTCCATTTCTAGCAGTAAAATCAGGTATAGCTCCTATTAAGTGTTGAAAAGTGCATTAACACAAAAAGTAACAAAGTGCTGTGTAGCTGTTACTGGAACTTATTTTATTGACCTTTATTTAAGCAGGATAGTCCCACTGAGATTAAGAGTCTCTTTTTCAGGGGAGTCCTGGCCCCAGAGGGGAATCTCCAATCCCATATTTTGTCCTAGCCGTAGTTGATACACACTTGAATAGAAATACGAGTGCTATACGATAAAATCTACTTATCGTCCAATGAATTACAGAAGAACTATATATATTTGTAGCTTAATAATCATTGTCAGTACATTTATTTGCATTTTACATGTTCATTGCAACTTGTCTGTTATGAACGATACGTCAATAGAACAAGGCATTACTGAAATCTGAATCTTTTTCCATCTTTGGTTTCAGTGGCAATATTATCGTTTATCGCGATATTTTCCTGCTTCAATATATCGAACTTTAAATTTTGTTATCGTGACAGATTAGATTAGATTCTAAGGCTACTGTGCGATACATCTCAAACCTTCTTTGTGGCACACTTTCACTAAAACCATTTGATGCCGTTAAATCTTCCTGCTGTAGAGTAGATGACATGCATGTTTACCCCGCGCTGAGAGATAATTTAGATTTTTTTAATGCCGGCTCCTCATTGCGGCGCGTGAAATATCGAGGCCAGGATCGCGGCGGGATTGTAATGACATGTATCAGTGGAGGGGCTAGTTGTACCTCGCGGCTGGATGGGTCAATTTAGATCACACTCAAAGAGAAATTAATCAGGGCGCCAGGGGAGCCGCTTTCAATTAAGAGAACCTGGATTGGATTGGGTTCATGTTTTTAGACTGGATTTTTATTAACTTAAGGAGAGCGGCCTTTTTATTACTACTGTGCCCGAGCAGAAGACTTCATGAAATGGTACGTTTTTTGTGATTTATCTCTCAGGAAATGTCGATTAAAAGGTCAAAAGACTGCGTTTAGAATTGACGGTGATATGATTTCTTAGCTTAGCAATATAAGGCTTAGATCGACCACAACATAACGACACAGGGGCTATTGTTTCCCTCGCAGCTGAGCATCATAAGCACTGTCTCGTCGGCTAACCCGCTCCAGCCCCTGTGACGTCAAAAGACATGAGAAACCGCGCATCCGCTATCCCCACATGCAGATGTCAGCGCCGGCTTCGGCTTTATCTGATCCGGCATGAAACGCGGCACATCGTTTAAGGCACAAGGACAATGCTCGTAATCTATATGTAATGGCGGCAGTTCTGTTTTGAAATTAGGAAGTGCATTTTTCAAAACTACAGCATGTTTAAATACATCGCCTGGCCTTGCATTGATGATGGGAGGTTCTCAATGGGGTTAAGATCTGGACTCTGTGGTGGCCAATCCCTGAACCGGTCTTTCACCATGTAGGCGTGATGAAGCCTGGCGTTGTCATCTTGGATTATACCTGTGCCATCAGGGAAGAAGAAATCCATTGATGGAATAACCTGGCCATCCAGGGCAAACAGGTCCTAGGTGGCGGGTCAGACAAGAAGAAGCCTCTTATGAGAGACCAACAGGCCCAGTTTGAACCATGAGGCCGTCCTTCTGTGAACCCACCACCTGCATGAGGAGCATAAGAGGCTGGTGCAATGTGATTTGGAAACGGAAAAGTTTACTAATACACAATGGAATAATGTGTATTAGTACTTTGGTGGTACATAATGTAATAAGACATAAGACCCTTAGGAATAGGGCTTAAGGTTAGAGTTTGGGTCTTATGTCATATTACATTATGTACCACCAAAGTACTAACACACATAAATCCATTGTGTATGTCAGTGGTTCCCAAATTGGGGGTCGGAACCCCTCGGGGCGTCGCAAGGCCTTGGGTGGAGGTCCTCAAATGATTTCAAGATGAAACAAAAAGAAAAATGCTACTGTTTTTAGTAACTTTTTTAGTGTAAACCAGCCTATAATTAGATACATATTAACTTGATTATGACATATTTTACTTCCCTAAAGTAGCGTAAGAGGCAATGACTTAATACAATGGGGGTCCCGCGTTGTTTATGTGTCAATTTTGGGGTCCCCATAATGAGATGCACAGTGTTTTTTCCCCACAATTGTCAAAGTTTACTTAAGGAGGACAAATAAAATCATGTATAGTGCCTCACCCATAGGCTTTATTATACTGGACCAGGACCGTGCTCCGCCACATGTGCCTCAGCATGAACCTCCAGACGTCCACTTATTTAAATACGATTACCCAATGCCTATGCGGTGCTATTGGTATGTTTTGGTTCTTTATACAGCTGTTCTGTCAGATGTGATTACATTTTCAGATTCCTGTGTAATGCTTGTCTCATTGCGTCATGAAGGTCAGGTTGAAATGTCACCACTAAAGTACTTCAAATACAGTCATATCGCATTGAACCTCATTACGTTTTGCTTTACCCTAAACACTGTACTGAGATGAAGAGATGGAGGACTGGATTGCTGATTAAGTCGTGGCTTTTATCGAGAGCTATTAGAAAAGTGGCCGTAATGTTTGAGTATTTAGTGCATGAAAGACTTTTGGAATAGGGCGAGGCTGTCCCACATGGCGTCGGCTTTGATTATACAATAAATAAGACATCGAGATCTTGGTTTTGGCCGATGTGATTCCACACAGGCAGCGCTGATGAGGCGGGATGGTTAGCGGTTATGATCTTGAACTCGCGCTGAACCCCTCGCACTTCGGAAAACCTTCCTCCACTCTCCCGACTTCTTCTTGACATGACAGGAAGACGTGATATCTTATTTTCCCGAGCCGCGCTGACACAAACTCAACCCCGCACTTGTTATTTTCAATCGGGAAAGAGAAAGAGTCAGAGAGAGAGAGAGAGAGAGAGAGAAGCTACCCGGGCCAGTTCCCAGATGTGAGCCTGCTTCCTTCACTTTTAATTCCAATAGTTTGTGGATTGTTTTCAGGGCGACGGATAGAGACGTTCCCTCTGTCAGAAGCCGTGCTTTGTGATTGAAAGAAATCCTTGACCCTTTCCCGACTTCGAATTAAGTTGGAAGGAACACAAGTGCATGTGCGTGCAATTGTATCTGTCAATCTCCCCGTGAGTCTAAGGCATGTGGACAGGCCTGGGCTTTATACTGTACGCTGTTATGGAAGTCAGGCGTGTGTCTTTGCGGGCCTAACAGATAACATATTATATTAAATGGAACGCCTTTATCACAATGTACAGTGATGAAGCGTAACAGCTCCAGTGTAGACCTTCGGAAATAGGAGTAAGGTCTGTAAGTCGCAAAAGTCAAGTCCCCAAGTCCTACGCTTTGAATTCCAAGTCCTTTCAAGTCTTTGCAGTCCAAGTATATGCTCTCCTTAGTGAATTTTATCCTTTTCTGCAATCGTTTCCACCTGCTGAATACTTTTACTTGCTTTTCGAATCTTCTAGGGCTCAAGTTCAAATCAAGTGTCAAGTCGTTAGTCGATTTTGTCATGAAAGTTTCCACATCTGTTACTTCCTTGGATTACGGCAGATCAAGAAGTACTAGGTCTAACCCAGGACTAAACGAATGAAAGATACTGAGGGAAGTAGACTGGAAATGCCCCACAAAAGCAGTCGTCTTACCATCAGAATTCGTCAAACTCTTTCAACTTCTTACCCATGTTTCCTACTTTTAACCCTAGAACACTATTGCAAATGCATTGATGTGATTTTCATTGTGCTAGTGTCCTAGGTCTATGGGCTTCAGCTTTGTCTTTGACATCGTTGATGGCCTGGGTGTTTTCCTAATCCAGAACCACTTTTTCCTACAGGCACATGTTTGTGTGATTTTCACCCAGCAATAGTGATAGAAGGCAGGGTAGGGTTAGTGTATTTAATCAGGCAATCTTGCCCCCTTTCAAGATTGACATTCAGGATGCTACATTTATTTTGCGACTTTAACTACAGATTTGCTCCTGTCGCAGAGTTCGGTGTCTCAGGCCTCACAGTAAGTGAGTAACACATAGTTATTTTAGTCAGCTGGTCATTTATACCCATTCAAAGTATCCAATCCAATCAAGCTTTATTTATAGAGCACTTTAAAAACAACAGCGTCGACCAAAGTGCTGAACACAGCAGTAAAAATTACATCATTAGAAGTATGGCATATTTTGTTTCTCTCTCCTGCGGCTGTTTGTGCCAAGGACACTGAGCCTTCACCAGAGAAGTCTCACATATCCCAGGAATGGGTCGACCAAAAACCAAGTTTCCATCTTCATTATTTTATTTTTTAGGAATTTTTTGTTCCCAAATTCCTAATTTTCCAGTCATTTTGGAGCATTTTCATCTGGTCCTCTCATGATGCTTTTCTTTCATTTTATTAGACATGACACAGTTTAATATAAAATAATGTGTTGTCATGTTTTGATAGATTTGGATGACAGTACTTTTCATCGGGTGTAATATCTCGGGTAAAAATCACCCAGTGTTAGTGATGGTGTTTTGAATTTGAGCGACAATGTTCTCGGGGTGAACACATGAACTTTGAGAACAGTAAACCCCACTATAAGCTGTGACGGCGATCCGTTATTTGCTAATTCCAACACAATACGTGCCAGGTTATTTCACCTTCACCCACGCAATGACAGTGACACCGACCTCCACAATTAAAGCTGTACAAATAAATGGGGTTGAAACGGCATATTAATGAGACCAGACGTGTGTTCAGATAATCGAAAGGCCGCATCGCGCCAGAGATATGCAGGAAACAGCTGCTTCCCACCCCTGTGACAAATGACGGTAATGACTTTTCCCTAAAAAGCGCCAGAAATTGTAAGCAATGGTCAAAGCTATGGTTAGTTAGCGCTTTGGATCGGCTCCTGGCCAGCACTTCGACTACTTAAGTTTGAAAATAAAATCTAATTCGCTTTCCAACTGGCTTACCTTTCAGCAATTTGTCTCACCATAAAATCTTGCCACTTGGTTTGGGTTTGGCGAATCTTTGGGAGTCCTGGAGCACTTTGCTTTCCCTGCCACTGCCACACATTCCAACCACATTCGCCCGGGTGAGAGAATGCGTGTTGCACAAGCCAGAAACATTTGCATAAGTGCCATGTGTGAGCTGGCAGAGAGGTCCAAGAACAAGATGGCAGCCGCTACTTCTTCTTCTTCTTCGCTTCGAACTCGGATGATCTCAAGATAATCAGCTGGGCCAAGTCTGAACTAAGGCTTAAGGAGAGAAAACAAGAATTTAATGATTTCATCTGTTGATCCATGACTTAACCAAAGCTAAACCTGCCCAAAGCGTTGTCTAAACTGTCTCTTCCCTTGCCCCGCTTTCCCACTCTTTGAGGAAGTCGTGCGCTCGAATAAGCCTGTTTGTTTAAGCCGACATTCTCTCTGGTTGTAATTTGGAGCAGGTTTTTTTGAACTTTGTAAAACAGTCTTCCTTTTTTCATGCTCATCTGCTGCTATCTCTGGAGTCACCGAGGGTCTAAACAGGAGCATACGGGCACCAGATGGACCCGGTCTCCGCAGCTTGTTCCGCGCGCAGCCTAAGCAGAAGGCCTATGACAGCACAGCCAATCACACAGGCCTTTACTCACTGTCACTCGGCTCTCCCCTCACGCTAACGCGCTCTGACGGCTGGAGGGTTTTTTTTATACACTACTGTCGTTTCCTGTGAGAAACAGTTGGAAGAGGATGGCGAAAAGTTAGGAAGAAGATTCAACAGCTTTTCAACTCCGAAACTCGCGCTTAAGTGTGTCTAAACTGGGAATCAAGTGCACACCAGGAAGAAAGTTTAGCTAACCGAGAAAAAACACTCGAAACTTATCTAAATCAGGACTTGTCTAGAAAATCAACCTAAAATCAGGGCCCATGAATCACGAAGTTTGTGACAGAGGATCATCATCATTAGGGTGGAATTTGATGATTTGTGGAGAATTAACAATGGTGTTCGAGAGGATAGATGAAGAATAAGCAGCAGTCTGGATGTCTTATACAGGAGAGGTTTATTTACCATTGGTGCGGGACCCGGAGACATGAACTCGAGACATTGCGCTAGTCCAACCATTCAAGTCTGTCTATGCTTCCACAGAAACAGGATAAATACCCTCTCAGAGCGTCATACTGATACACAAGCAAACATTCAGTGGCTGAGAGTGGCACCTGAGCACCACAGTCAAGGCTATGATGACAGAGATAGTACGACTGTACAGCTTGACCCATGGATAGTTACCCCATGTTATAATTAATGGCACAAATTATTTACGCACAGCCACAAATATTGTCCCGCACAGTTACGGGCCTTTGGGAAAAGTCGCGTCTTGTCAGGAATCTGTTTGTAGAATGTCAAGAATCGGGCAAATGTGGAACCGTTATGTTGCGACCTCCACGAATTGAGGGTGAATCGTGACTTCCATGAATGATCACAAATGTCACAAACCCTATTAAGATGCATTAGGTTATGTTTTGAATGGGACGGAATATTCCATTTGTAGTGCATGTGTGTAAACCCTGTATTAAAGCAGTACTAAGTGACGTATTTACCTTAATAAATCCTTTCCGTTGTTCCTCTGGGGGTAATACAAGTGTTAATGGGATGATTGGGGGGTCCCTGCTCTGACCCGGAGACTCCAATACACACTAATGGAATCACGATCAAGATGCTAACGAGGTAACGAGCAAAGCTAACTGGCTAACACCACTTAAACAGTATTTACAGCCAAGTTTTAGTAAAAAAAAAAAGATTTCCAATGTGTAATTGGATGTACAATATCCCTTTGTCTCTTCTGTCAGCTTATGGCCTCTAGGGGCATGAGTTACGTAGTTCTGCTTTAACCTTATTCATCCAATCACAGATGCAAAGTCACATCACTCAGACGTGGAAGACTATTTCCAATTCCATATAAAATCAACACCACCTTTATAACTTATCTCACCTGTGATTAAATAAGGGTTCTGTGTCTCTGTCTGCATTGTGGGTTTTATTAGTTATTTTTCATGTTTTCCCCCCCATGTTGAACGAACCATGCGTTTCTCTGATTGGCTGATCCACCTGTCAATCTTGCCTTTGTAAAGCGCTTGCTTGCTGGCCAGGCTGTTGAAAGTGGCTGCCAACGCTCGCTGCAACGATTGATTTTCTGCGAGGAATTTTGTACTCGTGGTCAGATTTATGAATTTCTCATGGTCCACCTTTGACGCTACAAATTGCCGCTTGCATTACCGAGCTCCCATTGTCCGCCTAACTGCACGGATAAAATCAAAACAAGTTTCAATTATATACTTCAGAACGATGAATGACAAGCGTGCAGCGGCGGGAGTCAGGTCTAATCTTCGAGACGCAACACGGAGTGGGTCGGAGCACAGAGGTTCGTCCGCCTCTCCATGTACAACGCAATGGACTTTAGTGATGCATTGATACAAACACATAATAATGATAATATATTTCACAAACAATGGGATGAGAGAAATGGGATGTGACTTAGATAAAACCGTATAGTTCACAGGCAACCCATGTTCCCAGTAAGTCATCCCCTCACTCCCCTCTGATGAACTGTCTCCTCTGGCCTCTCATGATAAACCCTGGCCCCCCCTTGACAGCCAGGGAGGGGGGTAACATGTGGGGTGCTATCGTGGAAAATGGCGGTGACGTCCCGGAGTGAGATGGGGGCCCGGCGTCTTCCTTGAGACCTGTCCGCCCGCTTACGAGAATCCCCATAAATATCCTCGCCAGCTCATCAGCCCACGGTAGGCTCCGGCGTTTTCCAGACTGGGCTGAGATGTGGGCTGGTGGGGACGAACTTGAGGTTACCGCAGATGTATCGCAGCAAAGTCAATATTCAAGATTTGTGGATTTGAAGCCGCCTTGTTAGAAAGTATTTTTGCTGAAATGTTTTTTTTCAGATTTAGAATGTACTGTATTCCTTATAGTGTGTTTGGAGCCATAGGAATATACTGGGAGAGGCGGAATGCTAACAATATCTTTGGTCTTTTTGTTTGACTGAGGGCGCACAGTTCTTCCATACTGAGATATGTTCTTACCTGAGCTTAGAGGAGTTGATACGTACCTGTCTGGTCTTTGTGCGTGGTAGCTTCCAACTTCACCCCCGTTTGGAGCCATAGGAATATACTGGGAGAGGCCAAATGCTATCAACGTCTTTGCTTGTTTTGCGTGACTGAGGGCACGCACAGAGACCAGACAGGTACGCATCAACTCGTCTAAGCTCAGGTAGGAACATATCTCAGTATGTTCCTTTAAGCAGTATACATTATTTCTATCAGTACTGCTTCATGTTCTACAGTAAGTTTCCTTTGCCGTCTATATTGTACACGCAAGAACAATCTACATATAATGATTTTTTATCCATCGCTTGAAGTGTCTAAATTAGTGCAATGCATTTCTCTAGTATTCACCGTTATCCTCTGGCAAAGCTGTACATGTGGCAGAAACGTGCAGATACAGTATTTACTCGCGAGAATCAGGATGTGGGGTTAGAAATGAGTTGAGGCAACTATCTCCGACTTCCACGGCTTTGAAAACAGGACAAAATGACCCGCTTCAAAACATGATTTTTCTTTTGTCGACGTCAGCACTGACAAACTTTCACTCCGGTGTCTTTTATTGAATATTCTTTACCCGTAGTGGAGTGTTCTTCTTCTTCTTCACATCTGTCTCCTCTCTCTCGCTCCATGTGTGTGTTCAGAGCAGCTGTGGAGGTTAGCCCGCTGGGAGCCCTCGTCCCGGCAGGTAGCCCCCTCGGCCTAAATCATCTGGACCAGCGCGAGCGTGAAATCCTCCCGGGCCTCCACAGATGTCCGAGGCCCGGGCTATAGCCGGCCCCGAGTCGGTCTTATGGGTTCGTCTCGGTTTAGAACTGGGTTAGTCCAAGCTAAGTCCAGACCATGACCCTTGAGGAGGGGCAGAATATGGCCTGGTAAGGCTTAAAATAAGACCAGCGGGGGGAAAAAACAACAGAACACATATAGAGTATGAATACCTCTTAAGATAGTTTTATGTGTTATTAATTTTAAATCTTTGAGAATTGGCTGCCATGGGTGATATTGCTGGTGGTTGTCTTGCTCTCATTTTTTGGCTCTAACCATGAAAAGACTGTATGGTGGCAGTGTATTTAGACATATTGTTTGGCGTCCTGAGAGCCATATGTTGTGATGCAGTCCGCAGATGCCAAGGGCAGGTCAGCCAGAGGCTAAACCAGGCTGTTTGTGGGCTGGACACAAAACGCCCGCTTTGAACTACTGACCCCAAACTATGTGCACACTTCAGCTTTACCGAGCTTTTTCTGATTTTTTTCCAGAGTTGCTCTTCTCTGTTGGTTCATGAGATGCTGTAGATGTTTCAAAAGCTTAAACAGCAACATTTCTTTCACAAATCTGACCATAGAGTCGATCATGATTCGATAATGGCCTGGTGCTATGAAATGATGAAATGTAAAGTAACTTCGTGCACGGGAGCTGCCTTTGCCACGGCGGTGATATCAGCTGATGAAGAAGCTGCTATGTTTTGGTGCACGGTTCACTGTAGGCTCTAATGCGCTCCAGATGGAGCCGTGTGTCTGCATTAAGTCCTCAAGTGGAAAAGTGGCTGCAAAGTCAAACCACCTGGAGAGGCCACGCTGCTCTCCGAGGTGTGAGGCGGCCCTGGAGAGAGGAGGGTCTAGGCCTGGTTTAGTCCTGACCCAGTCCTGGCTTCAACTTGATTTTGCACAGTATAATAATGAGTCAAAAGAGTCTGTGCTTTAGCGCATACAAAAGTTCTTTCTGGATTCCTTCCCGTTTGCAGTGATATTGGTCCGCTGCATGTGTGACTGCCCCAACATCACGACAGATATAATTACGCTGGCTTCCTACTGTGGCCTTGTCAGAAGTCAAGCTAAAAGACATGAGCGGGTAATTGTTTAACGAGCAGCATGACCGGACTGACGGCGACCAAATGTAGGATTTCACAAGTGTCCGCGAAGGAAAGCCGGCAGCAAATAAGCCCTGGCACCTGCATGCACTGGCTGTCAGGTCCACAGTCCTCCGCCTGAGCCGATCCTGGGTCACGCACTCGGGCTTGGAGGGTTTGGACTAGTTTATGCAGATTTTAGAGAAGCTTACCCCTAATTAACGGGGTATATCCTCGTTTTAGTGCTGGCTTTTTCAGTTCTAGTTGAATTGGAGAAAATCACTGTCCTTTGCTGTATACTCATCTTAAAGGCACAAGTACTTAGAACTATTGTGGTTCCAAGTTTAGATCTCTTTCAGTGCTCCGGTGTAAAGCTGACAAACATGTGAAAATTTGCATCTTTTTTATCCCCATCCGATCATTTAACAAAGTCCACATGAACCTGGGAAAGCTTTTAATTATGTCATGAACATCTGCCCGTGGTTGGAAAAGCAGGTTTAAGTCATGAAGAGCACTTTTATGCACAGAGATGAACAATGTTACGCATCAGCATCAAACAAGGAAAACTATAGTCATGTGTAGTCTCTTATTGCATCAGATTTAAATGTTTTGTTTTTGTTTTTTGGATGAGTGGTTATCAGATTCCCATCCAAAGTGTGAAAACAGCATAAATAGTTTTGCTTTTCATACTTTCTGTTCAGTAAAGCTTGACAAATATACTTACCTTGTCGATATAAGACTGTAGGAGGTCAGATAAATATCTCTTTTTTTCTTGCAGCTTCATAAACATGGTTTGTTCAGTTTATTATAAATTTAAAGTGCATATGACAAGTTTTAAAGCTTTTGAAAATATGACGTTATTTAGATGGAAAACATCAGTTGCATAATTATCATATTTCAGTGAAGTACATAAATAATGGAGAATGCTATCATCGTGCTAATCTTATCATCTGATCTTATATATGCTAACGCTAGCTAGCATTAGCTACGGCTGCCGTTTTCTCACTTCTACTGATCAATCTGCTGTGAATAAAAATCCATATGGTATATGTTTTTTTTGCAATGACAGTAAAGACCTATCCTAAAATCTTAAATATAATTGAGTTAACTATGTTTTTTAGCAAAAATCCTATCTAATGTGTCGTATGCTCTTAAAGTATCTGTGGGAAATTAATGCATATTTCTTATGGGACCTGATACTGACTTATGTGAACAGTGAGCAAGTCGATTTCTCCAGAAAATCCATAGTATTTTCAATGCATTTTCCCCCATTATTACAGTTAGCGTTAGACACCACAAATTCTGAGTGAAAACACAAACTTTCTGAAATTACTTCCTGAAGAAAAGCCTCATTAATTATTTAAACCTCATAAAATCCACAAATATTTACTAAGGGACTGACTTAACCATACAACGTTTAATGAAAACTCTCCAGAACCCAAGTGTAGCCATGCATTAAGCAGCAACAGGCGAAGAGAGCTGGGGCCGCCTCCATGATCTCCACGGCGTTAGCTCCGGGCCCCGGTGGCTGAAGGCATGTCCGAGATCACAGCCCCAACACAGATGCACATTTCCCACAGACAGGCAGACTGATGGATGAATACCACACAGGCTTCAGCTCAGCCCCGCTCCGGCCTTTTCCCACTAAAGAACAACACGATTTATCGCCCTGTTTACGCTCCCGCTCAAATTTAGCGGACGCGTATTCGCCACGGCTGTCCCGACCAAACAGCTACGGTAATCAGCGAGCCGCGCGTCACATGATGTCATTTTGTAAGCACGCGTTCTCAAACCTGCCGTATTACAGGAAAAATGCAAATCGTCTTAGCGCTAAAGGCTCCTAATTAAGAAATACAGGCTAATTTTTATTTTGTTGACTTTCGCGTAGTGTCTGATTATGCATTCGCTGCTGTTGGGAGATTGACAGATTACTTTACTAAATGTCAGAGAATCCGATTTGCATTTCAGTCATCACTAAAATGTCAATATGGAATAATTAACCAATCAAGCTGACCTATTGAGATGAAGTGCCAATCCATTTTAGACATATTGTATCAAATTGCAATTTTATGAATACACAAAATCCATATAATGAAACTGTTGTTGCGCTTTGTCTCCGACTGAGACCCAGAAACAGGACTAATGCTGATTACACTTGTATTTAAAGTGTGAAACAAATACAAATCATTTAAAAATTAGACCAATATGTCCCTCACTTACCTATTTCCTATTTTAGAATCCCAAACAGTGTGGTTTTACTTACTACCTTTTTTCTTTTTTTACTTTATTTTTTTGCATCATGGCGACATTTAAAACAAGCAGCAACCTCCCTCTCTTGGTACAGCTGCTGCATTTGTGGCTTCTGTGTTCCCCATTTTTTTTTGGATGCTTTTGTAAGTCTTTGTTTTTGTGGAGTTTTTTTACAGCAAAGAGTCCATATTGTTCCTGAAGAAAGCAGCTTTTTAAAAGTAAACAAACAGCTAGCTAATAAGCTAAAGACATTTGAGACCTACTTTTCTTTTTTTTCCTGAAACACTGAAGAGGTACTAAGAGCCCTCCACACCTGCAGCACAGTGGAGTCACAAGAGGGGCAAAAACAAAAAAGGGACAAACAAGGAGGTATCCGGGCAAGACTCACAGCTAAGCCTTACATTGTTCTGGCTAATGGATATTCACTGGAGAATAAAACCGATGAACTCTTTAGCTCTTCCCAGAGGAGGGTGAAGGACTGTTGTGGAGTAGAGGGAGCTGCGCAGGAGATGGAGGAGCTGACCAGTGCTGGACACCACGCTCTGAAACAGGGACAAACCCAGAGGAGCAGAGGAGCACTGAAAGCAGACAGCCAGATGCGCTCCGGGTGCAACAGTTTACCACCTCCAAAAACATGCAGGTCAGGTTGACCCACAGTGGAGGCGCGGCTCAGTCGCAGCGGCTCAGGACTAACACCTGAACACTACTTCGTTGTATGGTTGTACAATGACAAATAAAGCACTTACTTTCTTAATGTTACAAATCATTTACAGAGGGCAGTTAGCTTGTTTTTAGCCTGTGGAGGATGTTAGCAACATTAGCATCATAAAACAAACAAGCATTTTTCAACCATAGAGGCTCAACTAAAGGGTTAAGAACACAAGAAATGTAAAAAATATGGAAATTGGAAATGTTTGCTGCTCAAATATGATGCACAGGAGAATGATTTCTGGAGGCGGATGTGTGTTCGCGTAGTAACTGATTTTCTCTTGACACATTCAGTCCTATGTAACTAATACGAGAGAAGGGGCAGGCACAATGAATGAGTGAAACTTCAGGTATAAGGTGAATCGGTAATCTGACATCGGGGGGTGTTCCAGTTGAAACTTCCCACTCGAAAGTCAGTAAGAGTAAAACTATGACACAGGCCTCAAGTCCGACAAAGTTCAAATCCTGACTGAAAACGGTTTGGATTTACTACATTTTGGAAAAAAAAGATATACGTTTCCTTTTTTTTCTGTTATGCCTGTGATGAAATAGATATAACTGCTCCATTACACCGCACCACATTTTCTTTTTCTTACTCCAATCCTCGATACCTCCCTCGTGCATTCTTAATCTCCACTATTAGACAATTATTCTAATCCTTTATGAGCTAAATGAGCAGCTAAAGCTGGCCCGCGCTCCCCGTAGGATGGTATTGTGTTAGCGTTAGCCACATCGAGCGCGCATTAGGTGTAGATTATAATGAGCCTAACGACCGGGGCATCGACTCGTGGCTCTAATGGAAAAACGGTCCAGCCTTTTCCACCGCGGAGGGGCTTAAGTGTGAGCGTGAGGGCATTGATCAGTCAGCGAATGAACGGAAATAATGTTGATTTAGCCTGAAAGACAAAAGAATGTAAACAAAGGGCTATAAATAGGGTTGTATTTTATCTTAAACAGTTGATACATATTCACATAGGCTGTTGTATTGAGTATGATGATGTTTTATGTATGGATTGACATTATGGGACTGCACTGCGTTGGTAATAGGCCTATATATAAAACAATATGCTTATTATTAGCCAATACTTTGAAAGTGTATGCCAAGAAATCACATTGACTTTTCGTTAGCATGTTTTCCCCCTTTCATTGCTAACTTTTATTGAAAATGACATTCTGTATTCGATGTGCAGTCGTCTGTCGGTGTTGTATCGAGACCAGAGTTTTAACCATTGCTATTTATGTCCGCAGAGTCGGGTTTAGCCGCAGCCCATCGCCCCAATGCTCCAAGACCAGCCCTCACATTACTTTCTGATCAATCTTTTCCACACTTGTTGTCACTCGAGGCTAAAGAATTTCTCATTTCTGCGCCCTTGCTGTTTTGTCATCATTCCTTTCACTTGATCTCCGCACAATGGCTATTCAGACTGTCCCGGGGAAAACCCACAAGAAAGGCAAAGGCAGATGATTTTAAGCAAAAGCCGTCTTCGTGGTGGAGTTTTAGCTGTGGAAGAACTTGTTGCCGTTTTTTTTTGTCTCTCCGAGCTCACGGTTAGGAGTGCATCTGGTCCGTGGCACATCATGGCGACGCAGGAGGTCCGCAGCACATCGACATGAATGCGTTCCCGGAGCAGCTGTTAGCCTCCGCTCGTCTTCTGTCTGCAACATCTGCGCCGGGCTTTTCAATGGGAAATCTGCAGCGCTTTAGTGTCTCTTAGCCATGTGCTGTCAATGGTTTCTCGGAGTCAAAACTTTCGAAAAAAGCAATTTAAAGGACAATGGTGCAAATGACTTGGGCTAATACCCGGAAATCAAAGCTAAGCTAGTTTTGCAGCGCTCTGGTTTTAACACCTGCCCGAGCCGAGGGTTTTTCCCTGTTAAATCTGTAAATTTGCACGTTTTTTCCACTCTTGACCAAAGGGGGATGCCTCTCATGTGTCTCCCAGCTCCGCATGTTTGAACTGTGACCCCCTCGATTGGTCACGGCCCCCGGCGTCCAGGTGTGGAGCGGGACACCTGCAGAACCCCTATGGAAAAATAGCCCAATAAAGTGCACGTTGCTCTATTTAAATGTGCATCGATGAAAGATGGGTCATTCTTTTTCTGCGGTTTGGACATTTGACGCCGTGATTCACACACAGTTATCTTTGTTCGGTTAAAGACTAGTGATCATGAGGAAAATTGGTAACGCTTTATATTAAGGTGTGCTCATTAAGTATTAATAACGTATTAATAATATGCTTGTAGAGTATTAACACGCTGCTTATTATGCTTTTTTCTGTAAACATACAAATAGGCCATTAACAATATGCTTATTCATAGCCAGCCCTAAACCTAACCCTGACCTTTACCCTTACCCTAGCTCTGAAATGATTACTGATGCTTATTAAGGTAACGCTTTATATTAAGGTGTGCTCATTAAGTATTAATAAGCATTAATAATATGTTTGTAAAGTATAAACACTGCTTAATATACTTTTTTTCTGTTAAAATACTAATAGGCCATTAATAATACGCTTATTCATAGCCAACCATAACCTTTACCCTTAAGGTAGCGCTTTATATTAAAGTGTGCTCATTAAGTATTAATAAGATATTAATAAGCATTAATAATACTTGTAAAGTATTAACACACTGCTTATTGTACTTTTTTCGGTAAACAAACTAATAGACCATTAATAATATGCTTATTCATAGCCAACCTTTAACCTAGCCATCACCTTTACCCTTACCCTAAAATGATTACTAATGCTTATTCAGGTAATGCTTTTATTAAGGTGTCCTCATTAAGTATTAACAAGGCATTAATAAGCATTAATAATATGCTTGTAAAGTATAAACACTGCTTATACTTTTTTCTGTTAACATAATAAGACATTGATGTTATGCTTATTCATAGCCAACCCTAAACCTAACCATAACCTTTACCCTAACCCTAAAATGATAACTAATGCTTGTTAATACTTAATGAACACACCTTCATCTAAAGCGACACCAAAAAATGGCGCATGCACAGCTAACCTTTTTGTTCCAGATTTGAGCAGCTAAACACAACAAGAAGCTGAACTAAACTTTTGTATAACAGTTTATCATGCCTGTACCATCTTACCTGAAACCTTTTGCCACCCCTCTCAATTTGAAGCCTTCCAAAGTGAATCTCTCTATAATGGACTGAGAGAGCTGTGCTCGGCGGCCCTCACGCCGAAGCGAAGACTCCCCACGTTATATAAAATGCGCTCAGAGTCGCCATTCATCTTGCGTGCATCTGTTTTTGTCCGTTGCACTGAGCACATGTGCACATCAAATGCATGTCCTATATATCCCACTCCCACACACACGCAAATACACGCACGCACACACACACACAGGCACACACACACACACACACACACACACACATATACAGAAGGGGGAGATAGACGGATAGACAGACACCGGCAAAAGTCAGCAGTGTCCTCGGTGGTATGTCCTGGACCACACATGGCGTTTGGCGCGGCGTTAAAACAGTTATCCACGCTGGTCCCGGGCTAACTCGCACACCCAGACAACGCTGCCCAGATACCGTGAACTTGTGGCCTTTCGCGCACACGTGTTTTGGTCAACAACGGGTGTGATTTTATGGTAACATGTAAAGAGCTTGACAGGAAGGTTATATGGACAAAGAAAGGTGTCTTAGCATACAAAGATAAGCTTTATGCCTTAGGAATATAAAGCAGAAGCGGGGTTCGATCCTGACAGCTAGCTAGCCGGCTAGTCTGGGAAGGCTCTCGTTAGCATTAGCCATCAAACATTGTAAATTATGAAAGATACAGATGTTTTAAGCTGATGTCAACCCATCGACCACATTTAGGTGAGGTCAAAGCCTAGTCAGAAATCATAACTGAATGTACAGATCTTTAAATACAAATTTTTCATATGAAAGCTGCCTCTGTGCTCAAAGCTAAATCATATTCCGTTAAGTTATGTTCATGATTATATTATGTTAAAAAGATATTTCAGGATTTTTGACATAGGGCCTCATTTCCTAGTAATCCTGAGTGTTGTTGTTGTTGTTTTAATCATGCAGTCCTTATATTTGAAGAGTTTAGTGGTCCTAGGCTAGTGCATGTCTATGGTAACTAGTAGCCTGCATTAAAAACAGTCTGACCCAAGCACAGTGAGGAAAATCACTTACAACACCAGACTACCCATATAAATGTCTGTGTTGACTGAATCATTTTTGAAATATAGCCATTTTGCATTTAAAATAACTTATATTTGCGCAGCATCATTGTAGCTACGCAGCGGCGGAGTGATCTGCTCGGTTGCCGGATCTACTTTGTTTGTTTACCGGTATTACTACATTATTGCACTACATTAATTCACAAAGGAGCTTTCTACAGATACGCGTTTGAAGAAACAGGATCTTTTTGCATTTTTTGTGGGGGCCATTTTCAAATCTAATAAGATAGATTGTAGACAGAATGAGCATTTTATGACTAGTTTGATGGTTGATGGGATAAGTATTATTCATGATTTACTTTCAGTAAAGTGGTAAAGGCACGATACCTAGTTTATAACCTTTTTATAGTCAAAATGGGACATATTGAGTATGCAGGTTTACCATACAAAACATCAACAAATTAAAAAAAAAAAAAAAAGTCAGGTAGGGCCTTTGATGAAGAGAAGTAGGGGGGAAAGTTCTTTCTATTTACATTGTTCATGACATAGAAGTTTCAAAGATTTCTGACTTATTCATTTACCATGGGGATAACATAGTTGGCATGGCAACGGTTAAAAATGTTACTTTTGGCCTGTGTCCAATAAGGAAGTGAAATAAACATAACCAAAAAAGTCAAAACAGGGAAAACGAGGCACAAGTTTGAGCAAAATCTTAAGTATAATTCTTAATTCTGTTGAACTTTTGTTGAAAGTGTCATTATGCCCTTTAAAGGGGACATATCATGGATCATTTATTTGTTTTTCCAGCTTTAGTGTTGTGCCATTGTTAAAACACAGACCAGAAGTGGTAAATAGATCAATTCACACAGTTCCTAACACAGGCTACTTCCTTTTCTGCCCCTGAAACACTCCTGAATTTTATTACATCATAGATAGAACACAAACTGTCCTCCACATTTGAATACACCACAATCCCTCAGTGTGTTCATCATTGCGGAAAGTCGAATCATGTTTTCACTGCGAAGGCCTAATGCAGTTCTAAGAAATCGCACTGAATACTTTTATTATTGAGTATCTGCACACACATATATATCTGCTAATATTAATTACCTTTCAGTAAATTGGATTCATTGTGGCCCAGACTGGGAAGCTATACTGTCTATTGTCAAGTCATAAATAACGGGAACTTCCTTTTTGGACGTCTGCCAATGGTTCGCACTCAACCATTCTCTCTCTCTCCCCTTCTCCCCAACTCTCCGCAAAATGGACTGCCGGCTGTTGACCCCTGCCGGAGTTCAGAGCCATATTTAAGCTAATATTTCTCTAAGGAAGAGTTAAAGAGGCTGACCACCCTCCTTCCCATGCACCGCCGCCTTATGTGAGGGGGAAAAAAAATAAAAAAATCTGCAGCTTCTCCAGAGACATGTTAAGACTATTTTCCAGGAATCTCCCTTGTCTTGTTCACATTATTTGTCTGTCTCGGTTACTTATTGTCCATTTAGAGTCTGTATAATGTACCTTTAAAGCAGTACTGCGTAATATTTCACCCCCCCAAAAAAATAAAGAACAAGCATTTATTTCATTGTGAGTGTTTTTGCAGGGGGAAACGACCTCTTCTCAGACTGGGAGCGGGACAGGACCGGCTCGTTTCCACGGCGATGTTGCAGCTTCGCTTTGACAACAGGTTGATGAGGTATTACGTTTATGCTCCATATCCAAGTGCTTTACCTTTATTACTCATTACTAGGAGCATATGTGTGAATAGTGTTTGTTTAAAGCTGCCCTACGCCTCCTTCGCTTTCCATCCCGGTGGCTCCTATGATGCTTCAGGATCAATTTTATTTCAGGTTTTTTCGGATTTCTGGTCGGTTTTCGGAATGGAATGCATATGTAACCATGGATACGGTTCAATCAGCTGTGAAAACCTAATAAAGAATTGATCCTGGAGCAAAAGTAAAGGCGCTATGTGAACCACCCAAGCCGGCGCTGGGTCACTGAAAGGTCAAATACATAAATATCAACTTTTATTTTTACATGAAAAGTTGTATAGTGCACCTTTAAGTTGTTTTAGTTGATAACATTGTTTGTTACTACTTGTATTCGTGACATCACAAAAGCCTATCATTTAGTTCTATAATTCTATAGTTCAAGGCCTGGTGGACGGCCCAGGACACGCTGGTGGGACTATGTCTATGTGTGGTCCCCCCAGAACAGCTGGAGGAGGTGTGCGTGGATCGGGAAGCCAAGGCATCTCTGATCTCTGCTGAGACTCGTCCCCGGATAAAGCGGAAGAAAATGGATGGATGGGAATTCTATAATATGGTAACCATCAAAATGATGATTTTTTTTGTTACATGGTTTATGTCATCGAGAGCCACATATTGCTTAAAGGAGCTATACCTGTTTTTACTTCAAGAAATTGAATGAAATGTATGTTTTCCTCCTTTACTGCATTGTAAGCTCAAACACCTGTGGGAAAAACAGCTTGCATCAAATTATAAAACATTTCATGACATTTTATGACATTTCAGGCTGTTTTTCCAGCATTTTTGTGAAAGTGACCCTAAAAAGTCACCCTGCAAGTTGTGAAATGTGTCTATAAACTTGTCCCTGTGAAGAATTTGGATGCTACAAATTTAATAACAAATGAGTTTTGACCACATCAAACATTTTAATTTAATGGCTTTCTCTTTCATTGTTCGCAATAAAAAAAAAAATCTGGTATAGGGCCTTTAAGGACCACGAAACATAAACATTCAACTGGGTGCCTTTAAGACAGATTTGAACTGTGTCCCACACCTGTATGTATTTACTTGGAAGAACAGTGCAGCTCAGATTCACAGAGAAACATTTGTTTTTGAGGAGAATGATTAAATTCATGTCATAAGATGAATGTGGCGGTTTTGTGAATCCAATCATTTACAAATAACGATCAGGGAACATATTTGGAGATTTCTTTCTCATTGAGTTGTATCAGCCCCTGTACCAACTGAAATGATGACATGACAATCGAGAATGTCGTGAACGCAACCTAATCGGAAAGCTCCAGTACTTTATGTTTTCCCTAAATGAGGAAGTTGTAAAGGCCGTTTCCTTCCCATTACCTTTGAAATCTGCCACAAATCAGGTACAAGAGTTTTAGTCGGTCAAAGCAAAGCTGAAATTTGACACCTTTTGGCCTATAAACTTTCTAACGTTGTCATTTATCTTGACCGGCGATCACAGGAACCGCTTCTCTCTCCCGTCCCGACGGTGAGCCGTCTTCCCACGGACCCCCCGCGCCGATGACATCACCGCTCAGCTCGGGACGGTCCCATGACAGGCGTATGTAAATGGAATATGAGGAATGGCTTCCCCCCCCTCCCACATCACCCCTCGCCACCTTCAGGCCGCGGCGCTGAAAGACGGGATCTGTCCGCGGGCCGTTTGAAGAGTCCGCCGTCTGCTTCACTTTCACATGTGTAAGAGAACACCGGGAGAGGGTTCGCTAAAGGTGGGACGGAGAGCACGGTGGAGGGATCGGTGGGGAGTTTGGTTTAGTTTGGCTTGGTTTTATCCACCCACTATACACTCTTCAATGATGAGTTCATTTCAGTGGTATTTTTGCACTTAGATTAAGGAAATAACTTTTTTTTTTTCACCGTTTTGAGTATTGTAGAAGTAGTAATTTGTGGGGGAAAAATCCGCCTGGTCTGTATCGCATTAGGATTTGTCGATGTCATGTATGGTCAATATGGGACGAGTTCTTTAACCTTTTTTTTTGCTACATTTTGATGACACCTACGGACTCAGATATGGACTAAAAGGTTTCCCGCCAAAATGCCCTTATAGTCAGATTTTGGCTACACAGGTTTCCCGCCAAAATGACCTTATAGTCAGATATGGACTACAAAGGTAAAAGTTGGGTGTCGTGCCTTTAAAATTAGATCATAAATCTCAATCCACTTGTTTTAAAAGATGTTTATATCTTATTCACTGGCTTTTTTTTACTTGGCAAGTCAAAATTTGTCAAAACAAGGTCAAATATTCTTAAGAGGAGTTTTCACCTGGACCAAGCAGTTCTCCAGTTTGTCTTTACTTAAATCTAAAAGCTTGTTGAACAAAGCATCAAAAATGAGACAAAAACTAGGATGAAAATGCAACAAAAGAGCCACAGAAAAGTGACAAAAAAGTGATGAAAAAGCCACAAAAGAGCGACAAAAAATAGCAAAGTAACAGTGAGAAAGGGCGATGAAAATGTGGCAAAAATGTAATGAAAAAAAAAGAAATGTCAAAGAAGCAACAATGCGTGGAAAAAGCTCAATTTAGATGAGGTCTTTGCTTTCAAATTGGCCTATTGAAACTTTTAGATTTGAGTAAAGCCAAACTGAAGAACATGTGTGAAGAGGTTCACTAGATATACCCCAAAACACCAAGTGCTTGGAATTCACCAATACTTGGAAGTTTTCAGCCTTTGCTCCTGGTTCAGTCCTGCCCTTGTTCAGCCGTCTCCTTCCACCTCAACCGCCGCCCAAAATGGCCGACGACACGACAACAATCGGAATCTCAATCCGACCCGAGTCTTCCCACCGAAAGAGAAAATAACATCAGCGCTTCTTTCTCACACGCCGGACATTCGTACAGAGAGAGACAGGTTGAGGAATGATAAAGCGCTTCCATATGTGCGAGGCATGGAAGACGAGGGCCGAGGTGCACATGGCCACCCATATAACGGGACGTCCCAGGTGCGCAGGCCTTTGTTCTCGCTGTGGGACGGAGGCGGGGAGGAGGAGGAGGAGGAGGAGGAGGGGGGGGGGGATGCTGGTGCTGGCCCGGGACCGCTTTGTCAAATTCAATTCAATTACTTACTGTTTAGGCTTTATTTCAAGCATATAAGCATTATAACCGTGTCCTATTCAATACTGGAGGGTTTTTCCCCTTAGAATATTTCAATTTAAACTCAGAAACTGCATATATTTGAAGCCAGATGCCCTTCCTGCTCTACTAGATGCTTCATCCCACTGTTTTATAAAAGAATACCTCCTTAGATAGGACTTTTTTTTAACAAGGTGGGTTTTGTTGTGTGAAAAATAACTTTATGCAAAAAAAAAAAACAATACCTCTACTACCTTTCTCAACACTTCTAAATCCAAATTTTACTCCCGGATTTTGACTGTGGCATATAAATAACTCGTACGGTGTGAACAAATGCCCCCCCCCCCCCCCCCCCCCCCCCCCCGCCCTCGGCTCGAGAGTAAACAAGTGGCGCTGTGCAGATCCTCCATGTAATCCGGGTTTAGGCCGTCCAAACCCCCTGGACGCTGCAATGCACCGTGGGAGGTTTGCTCTCAAGGCCACCTTTGTTCACGCCGGGATATGCCGGTCCAACAGGGAGATACGAGGAGGTCGGGAAGTCCTCATGGGCCGCGGTTTATTCCTTTGTTTAAAGTTTAAACATTTTATCATAGGAAGGTTTAAGTAGAGGCTGCATCGTGGGAAATGAATGATATTTACCACATTTAACACTATAAATATGATTGAGAGCTGTTTATTGGGTCGGCCCTATATTTATCTATTGTTTTTCTTTACATTTTATTCTACGGTAATCTGTGTGGATTTTTTCTTTGCCAATTGAAATGAAATGAATCTGATTCTGGTGTCAGGCTGCTGCATAAAAATGGTTAAAGTGGAATCCAAAAATGGCCGAACCCCAGTCCTTTCTGACCAGGCGGCTACAATAACATAAAATACAAAAAAGCATCGTCCTCTATTCACTATCATTAATAAATAACACAATAAAAGATAAGTTCTTTCATGAAGGGCAGAGTTTTGGGAAAGCACAAACATGATCTTTTCGATGCCAAATGAATAAAAATAAATTCAAAATCCTAATACTGTCATGAAGCTGGGGAGAAAAAAACTAAAATCTTTTCTTTGTCCTAAACTATTTGACTACACCTTATTTAGCCGTAATAAATGATGAGTAGACACTTAATTCATCATGAACAATTCATTAGTTACGCTTAATAACTACATAACAATGAATAAGTGAAGTATGTGAAGAAGTATTCATTATGAGATCGGCTTTAACTGTAGTTATAATGGCTAAATAAAGTGTAGTTTCTTTAATTATGTGATTACTGAATGAAAGACTTTTCTTTTGTATTACAGGGAAATGGTATATTGGTAATTTACCCTATTGTGTTATTTGGTTGTATTTCATACGGAGAAAAGAGTTTGAGACTTTGGTTGTTTTTCTCTACTGCTGCAATTAATATTTTCTGGATTTTGATGAATAATCAATCCAAGACAGAATTTGGAATTATCCTCTGCATTTTCAAAGCCCATAATAGTCCGGTTCACAATGTTTAGATTTCCAGAGTATGAAAACTATATTTTTCATGGTATAAGCAATGAGAAAAACAATGGTACAATTTTCCCATTAGAGTAAATGGGGAGTTGTGGTCGTCGCTACGGCAACTCCATGAAAAATATGACAAATTTCCGCCCAACTAAGTTTTTTTTCTCCCATATAAATGTTCGTTCAATCTATTATCGCACCTTTTTTCTTCTTCTTACATTTGTTTTTCTCATTGCTTATTTAATGAAGTTTTCAAAAGTGTACTGTTTTGATTCTGTCCGGACTAGTCGGCCTTTTTTTCCCTCATTTCTCTAATAGAACAGAGCTGGTGACTGATTTTGAGTTCGATTTCTAAACCCACCCTCGTCGTGTCTGGAATCCGGCCTCAAAATCAACATGCACATCACCCAACACCGGCTGATCCTTTTTTTTCTCCACGCGGCAACGTTTGCAAGAAAAGCAAACACATCCGCCCTTTTCGCTCATCTTAAACAATAACTTTTTCCATTTCTTGCAGATTAGCTGACGAACACACTCTCCGAAAATTACAGCCTTTGTCGAGAGAAGAAGAAAAAAAAGGAAAAAAGAATCAAACCGCTCCGTTTCCCCAAAGAAAGCATTCGGGGAGAAGTCTTTTTCCGCTTGTTTGCAACCTGTGCATGCCAAATCGTGTCATTATACGCAGTCTGCCCGGGTTAACAAATCCACGGCGCGCTCACACGTCAGGTACGATTTCGCAGAAGGAATCACTCGCCCCCCCTCTCCCCCCCCCCCCCCTCTCTATAATGGTATAAATAAGCTCGCCTACTTACAGGTCGGTCACAGCGGACTGAGCCGAGAGGCGCCTCCTTTGTGTCTCGCTCATATCGCTTCTCCCTCCTCCAAAGACTCACATTTAAGGCTTTCTTGGTTTTACATACTGTAGTTTTGTTGTTGTTGTTGTAGTGGCGAGACACATTAGTTAGTTTTTGTTTTGAGTGACAGGTGGTGGTGAGCTGCCTGGTGCTACACTTGAACTTGAGCAGGAGATTAGGAAATTGGCCCCAAATACGATTACGGCGACGACTACACTGCTGCTTTTGTTTGTTTAGTATCATATTATTACTGTAAAATACATTTGATTTAATCCTATAAAAATAATTACTTTTGCTTGAATAAGTCCACTTGGTTCGGGTTGAAGTAAGATTAATATGAAGGTGTTTGTGACATCATGTGTATTCGGTTATTCCATGAAAATTGTCAAAATGTGTGTTGAAATATTCCAAAATTTGAAAAGCCAAAACCATAATGTAACTCGTTATATTAAGATGTGCTCTTTAAGAATTAATAAGGTATTAATAAGCATTAATAAAATACTAAAGTTTTAGCATGCTGCTTATTATACTTTTATCTGTTAACATACTAATAGGCCATTAATATTACACTTATTCATAGCCAACCCTTAACCCTAACCCAACCAGTAAAGCTTTGTATTAAGGTGTGCTCTTTAAGTATTAATAAGGTATTAATAAGAATTAATAATATGCTTGTATAGCATACACACACTGCTTATTGTACTTTTTTCTGTTAACATACTAATAGACCATTAATAATATGCTTATTCAGAGCCAACCCTTAACCTAACCCTGACCTTAACCCAAAATGATTACTAATGCTTATAAAGGTAACGCTTTATATTAAGGTGTTCTCATTAAGTATTAATAAGGTATTAATAAGAATTAATAATATGCTTGTAAAGTATTAACACACTGCTTATTGAACTTTTTTTCTGTTAACATACTAATAGGCCATTATCAATATGCTTATTCATGGCCAACCCAAAGCTCAACCTTCACCCTAACCCTAAAATGCTTATCTATACTTAATGAGAGCACTTTAATCTAAAGCGATACCTAATGTTTTACCATGTTAGGACCATTTTTAGAATTGTTCCTGACCCATAAGTATCTATTTGAAAGCAATGTGTCCACGCTCTATGAAAACTGTGTGTGCGGTGGACAAGCTCAAATGTTTTTTTTTTAAAGGAGAGGAGCTACAGATTGTAGATGAGTTTGAATATCCTGGTGTTATGTTTGGAAAAATGCATATAACTATTCATTTTAAATCTCTGTCATTTTAGACAAATTTCTGATATATATATATTTTTTCCCCCACAAATTAAATATTGCATTACTAACTGACAATAGTCTTTATATTAAAAACAAAGCCTCACTTTATTTTACATTACCCCTGACACATTGTACCGGCCAATTTTAGTACAATGTAAGGTGCTGTGTAACAATCTGCAATAACGTGTACCTATTACATACACAATACCCGTGTATTAGTATTTAATATATAACTTATGTCTGATGGTAATATGTACTAATGTGTATAAGCATATAATATGTACCTTTTTAATGTAAAATTGATGCATTTCTAAGCTAGTAAAAGTAGGGTACGGTAGTTTTAAATTCGAGTAGGTAAGGTTAGTTAGGTTAGGAAGGTAAAAGGTATTTAAGGTAATATTAATGTATGTTTGTGTTTTTAATATTGTGTCTTATCTTGGGCCCCATATACAAGCTAAATGTTGCTTCAAGGGTGTCCCATTTATGAATATGCATTATCTATGAATTTTACAGTATTTTAATATTCTTTATGCACTTATAGCTTATTTTTAATCTAAATTCCGTGTTATATGTTCAATATTGCACGAATGTACCGACAAAAAATCCTAATTTATGAACCTGTTTTCAAACAATGGAATAGTATAAAAAGTATTCAGATTCTGATTTGGAGGTACATAATGTAATAAAACAAAAGGCCTTGAGGTTAGGGTTAGAGTCGGGCTCCTCTGTCTTGTTACATTCTGCACCTCCAAAGTAAAAGTACACATTACTCCATCATGTATGTAACACTTAGGCACACGTTATTACACAGCTCCTTACATTGTACTCATTTATAAAAGTGTTGGCTGAAGAGGAACCGAACATGTGTGGATGATCTTTCCCATGATACGAGGTAATTGTGGCATATTTACATTGATATGTTCATTAATATACGCATTGTCCCTTTAAATGAGCCAAATGAACTCCGCCTCTATGTCAAACTGGCTTCCCTTTTTTACCGTCTAATCCGCGTCCTCAGTGCATTTAGTGGATATTATATAACACAGTATCTCACAGGAGGCACATAAATCTTCGAGCCTCTACCTGCTTTCGGAATCCGGCACTCCCCCCCTATTCTTAAGCGCCATCTCCAGTGTGTATCCTCTCCTTTTTATTGCTTTCCATTTGCATATAAATTAAATCCATATTGTGCCCGCGAGGCTGACTGTGCTAACTATGCAAAGCGATCCCAGCTCTTTCTTTCTTTCTTTTTTTTTTTTTCTTCTTCTTCTTCCTCTCTCCCCCTTGTCTTTGTTTTAGAGATAAATCGCGAGCTTCCTAAACGACAAGGCGGCGGTATAGGAGAGAGAGTTTGTAGAGAAAGGGGCCAAAGGAAAAGCTCCGCTGTTTCGTAATTGTATGAATTTTAAATAATGTGGGTGATGCGCTGTTTCCTGTTCGCAGCAGGGACTCGTGTTAGGAAATGGGACTTGGGGCTGGTCAGGCTGCTTGGGTTTCTTTAAAGCCACATTGCGGAACATTTCAGATTATATAGGCTGCTCCCTGAACTGTAGTGCGACTCAGAACCTGCTATAGAAAGATGAATGAAATGTTCCCTATATGACTTGAAGTAATTTTGTTCTGTTTGGAGATATGGGCCAAACTACAATAATCATTACAGCATATTATTATTATTATTATTATTATTTCAGCATACTAAGTTTTGTGGGTTTTTGTGGCTCAATAAGTCACATTAACCTCATTCACATACAGTAATTGCGATATACGACCAGTGCCTTGGCAGGGGCTTCTGCATGTGATACTTATTAGATATAGTATTTCATTACTTTGTTTTCCCCCAATATGTTACATTATGAAAAGGATTCTGCAGCTGCGTATTATAATTCCCCATTGTTCGGTAAAAAAAAAAAAAACAGCTTTTCAATCTTTATGAGAATTTTAAAAAGAAACGTTACGCTCATGATAACAGACCACAGCTTTGGAAATCAATGAGATGTCACTGGGTTAGTCTTCTCCAGTTCGGTTTGACCTCATTTGAAAGCTAAGACCTACAAAACGGATTGAAACGTGTTATTGTCGTGTTGTTTGCCCTTTTTTTGTCAAATTTTTTAGCGTTTTTTTTGTTGCGTTTTCGTCGCTTATTTATTTATTTATTTATTGTTGATTTCCCGTCTCGTTTTTTTCGCTATTTTGACGCTTTTAGATTTGGGTAAAGCCAAAATTTGAGAAAATGTGCTCGGTTCAGGTGGGAGTTAAGAGGTTAGATTTTTTTTCTTTAATGTAGCCTGTAGAAAATATAGGCCAAAGGAACTGTCTCTTCGGATGACGCTTCTTTACGTACATCATCCTTACGCTCTCTCTCGAGACGCTCTCTCACCTCGCGTCTCATAAATAAATAAATAAATAGACAAATATCTTTAAATGAAAGGACACGCTGAAATATTCATTAATTTCGGCCCATAAACCAAACTGCAAATCCCCCGTTGTCTTTTTTTTCTTTATCGAAATCAATTACGACGCCTCTGTACGTGTTATTAAATAGGCTGCACGCGCGCGCGCTATAGGCCGAGATGCGCCGCTTCGGGGAAAAAAATAATAATTAAAGATTGTGGGGGGGACGCACACGCGCGCGCACGGCCTCGTTAGCTCTTAATTAAATAACCGCACGCGCGCTCAGTCGTATACAAATAACATATACACGCGCCACACTGAGACGGCGCGGCCTCTTAACGAGCTATTCACACGTTTAATGGAAAGTGATATCACGGCCGTATAACGCGAGGGAGCGGACATTTTCACGGTGTTGGAGACGCCATTATTGGTTGCCTTTGTGCGTGTTTTTCGTCAATATTTAACTGTGGGAAAGGTCAGAAGGAAAGTAAGCTGTGCGTAAAATTGTGCCAAATTCAAAACACACTGGTTTTAGGTGATGCAGGTCGTCTTTAAATGGGACTGACAGGCAAACCATCGATCACTGAGGACAATAGAGCGATGGACCAATGAAATATTTGTGCATGATTCACTGATTCACTGATTCGATCATAGAACTTGGTCAATGTGTCCTGGTTTCACTACAATGTGACTACAATCCTTTTCCTAACAGTTATTTAGTATAGGCTTTAATATGAGAGGTTGCGTTCCGGTGAGGTGTCAGATAATAGTGCGCGTATGTAGCGAGGACCGGGAATAGGATAATTTGTTTACATATTCTAACATCTTAACCCACGCTTTAACCAGTTTGGCTTTACCCAAATCTAAAAGCTTCTCGAAAACAGCGTCAAAAATGAGACGGAAACGAGGATGGAAACAAAAGAGCGACAAAAAAAATGACAGAAACCAAAAAAGCGACGAAAAAGCAAGAAAAATGCCACAAAATAGCATCAGAAAAGTGGCCAAAAAGCGACGAATGTGCAGCATAAACGTCACAGAAGAGCGACAAAAAGCAATGAAGATAAATGACCAAAAAAGTGACAGCAGCACGGCAACAACGCGAGGGAAAAGATCTGTTTGGGTGAGTTTTGTAGGTCTTAGCTTTCAAATGAGGCGTTGCTCCGGCCTTTATGGGCTGTATACTTTTAGATTTGGTGAGAAACTGAACTGGAGAAGATGAGGGTTCAGAGGTTAAGACTGAATGTGAGTCAATATTTTATAGAGGCTGAAGAGGCCGTGGCGCTGCAAGGCTGCAAGAGCGCGTGGCAAATATCGGTTTATGCTTAAAGTAAAAATAGACGATTTTTTTTTCAAGTGGCAACAAGTAAAACTTCTCAAAACAGGATGAAAAAATATATATCTTGAGAAAAAACATCTATTCCTTTTGTCGTATAGCGGTCCTCCGAGTGTGTGAGAGTGTGTGTGTCGCGCGTTATGGTTACGCACGCTCCCTCAAAGCCCGCACGCTCGCACTGTGGCCTGACCTCGCGCCACCCACGCAAAAAAAAAAAAAAAAAAAGCTCACACACAAACACACACACGCCGTGTCACGAAGGGTTCACGAGCCCGGGCCCTACATCGCCGTGAACCCCGGGGTCACGCGAGGCCAGACGAGGAGGATGTTTTTTTTTGTTTTTTTTACGCACAACTCTCGCTTCTTGACGCTTTTGGACAAACTTTTCGACTTTTCAACTTTTTTTTTTTTTCTTTGATTCGCTTTGGAAACAAGTGGTGTCCAGTTTGAGCTCGCGATGATGTCACACCGTAGAGTTAGAAACGACACCCCTGCTTTCTCACGTTATCAAATGGCAAAATAAAAGGGGTTGCCGAGGGTTTCTATTCTTGGCGGTGCGCACACTTGGGCAGCTTTACGCATTAGGACATGGCATCTCGTCAAAAATCTCTATCCATCCTTAAAATAACGTTGCTGTTTTTTTAAAGCACAAATTAGCCATCGTTAATCCGTTCGTCTCTCGCTTTATTTCAGACTACATATGAAATGAACATATTAAAATCTTTGGCTTGCTCGGGGTACTGACGCAAAAAAAAAAAAAAAAAAAAAAATGCAAGATGACGATAAGACGCGAAATAATCATTAAAAAAAAATACGACCACAAAATAGCCTAATGTCGAGTTATAAACAAAGTATAGCCCAAATTAAATACTACAACATGAACGTGTGGCTATATAAACTTTAATATAATTATGTCCATATAGAGTATTAACAGATCTGTCTTTTTTAAATAGTCCCCCCATTGGTTCAGAGCGTCTTTTCCTCGTGAGTCCCGCGTTCACTCGCTGTCTTCCTTCTCGTCTTGCACCGTGGTGGTCGAGTGGTTGTACAGTCCCTGCGCCATGAGCTGCAGCGCCAGCCCGTTCTTGTAGCCCGTGGCCTTTTTGATCTTGGCCCGCTTGTTCTGGAACCAGATTTTGATCTGGGACTCGTTCAGGCCGAGTTCCTGCGCGAGGGACTGCCGCCGCTGCTCCGTGATGTAGCGGTTCGCCTGGAACTCCGTCTTGAGTCTCTGCAGCTGCTCCGCCGTGAAGGCCGTCCGGGGCCGCTTGTCCTCCTTGCCGTTGTTGCTGTTGTTCTTCTTCTTCTTCAGTTTGCGTGTCCTCGGGCCTGACGTGGAGACAACAATAGCACCGGACAAGACGTAAATGACAAAGCTGCAGGTTTTTAGGCAGCGAAGTTAAAACACACACACAAAGTCCCGAAGGTCTGGCCGAGTGATGCGTAAAATCCCTTCTTTGTTCCATTTGTCTTACAAAGGCTATCATTTGTTGCCTATGTGGTTGTATTTTACAAGAACAGTGCGCTCAAGTTTAAAGCCCATGCGTAAAACGTATTCCTATAACACTGTATACTACTGCAAAAACAAACTGCGTAATGTGAAGGCGCAGATCAAAAGTCAAACTCCAAACTGTATTATGTGTGTCTATCCAATACAGGACATGCGCTCTTGGCTACACTTATAACAGTATGTGTTTGTGTATCATGCGTATTAGAATGACCCAACAATAACAACGCTCTGCTCTATGGACCAAGCAAACACATCACGCGCATTCTTATTATTAATAATAATATTTCTTGGCTTTATAAAACACCAGAAGCAAAACGTTTTCAAGCCTTGAAACATTTCAGTCAAAATATTATGAATGACAGATACTTTACGCGTTATAGGCTACTTTTTATCTAAATGTTCAACAAAGCCAACAAAACACGCGCCTTTGCTTCATTTCTTACAAACATAGCACTTTGTTAAAACAGGCTGTGTCACTATGGACTAAAACAAGCACGTGCGCAGCCCAGGTATTCAAAACTAGCTTTGTTTTGATGGAATATAACAATGGCATTGCGCGTAAATAGTAATGTCATATGTTATATCGAACATTGTAAAGCCAGTCCCTTCTATAAACGGTGCAGTATAAACATAGAATAGGAAAAAAAGAAATGTTAAATCTGTCAGTAATATTTTGTCTGTGTTTGGCCTCTCTGATTTCAGAAATGGATTTACAAACAGTGGTTTGAACGGTGTAAACGCTTTACATCAATAATGGATGAAGTCCCCGCTGTTTGATTCACTAAATGATGACGACTATGAACATGGGAGTTCGCAGTAGTAGAAATATTTGTATTTAAATTTGACCCCCACAAAAAATATAAAATTAGTTGGAGAGATTTTAATAAGGAAAAGTAAATAGCGCCTCGAGCCCAGAGACAATGGTTCTTTGTGTGACCTGCATTTTTCATTGTTATTATTTAATTACATTTATACTTTTTTTTTTTTTACCAAGTCGTAATACGATACTGCCACGTTTTTTTAAAATTCATCTTTATTATTTTAAGCATTTTTGTCGCGTGCTACTTTGAGAAAATCCAATGAATGAAAACAAAACATGAGCCCAAAGGGGGAAAAAAGTATTAAGACATAAACATGACATATTATTTCTGAGGTTTTGTGACGCTTTCCAAAGTTCCAAAGTATGGAGTTTATGATAAGGACAGCAAAGCAAAACATGACTGAGGAGAGCCGTGCGTAATGGTGTCACGCTGTCGCTGACATCTCCCCTGTTACAGTAACTGTAAAGAATAGTTAATTTTAAGACTAAAAACTATCATGTTTAGCCCGAGTAAAGTTAGATTTTTACGCAATTAAGGAGTTTGTGAATGCCTAAGAAGGAGGAAGAGAAAGAGTAAATAAAGCCAGTTCCTTCTATAGCGACTCACCAGATGAGGGCCGATCCGAGTAGCGCGTGCAGTAGACCCACGCGGGCCAAAGCATCTGGTTCTCCTTTAGTAAAGGCGGAGAGGCTGCGCTGTTGCCGCTCACAACCACGAGCGACGACGGGCTGTCCGAGTAGCGCGTCCCGTTCCCCCCCTGCGCCTCGCCCGGCTTATTAGAGTTCTGTTTGGACGAGGGCGAGGACGACGTGGAGCAGGAGGACGAGGGCGAGGAGGAGCTGCTGTCGCTGCTGCAGTGTGAGTCCAGGCACAGGCCCCCCCCGCCGCCGCCGTCCCGGCCCGCGCTGTCCCGGACCGACGCCTGGCTCCTCTCGCGGTAGCCCGCCTCTTTCCGGCAGCCGAAGTCCGGCCGTAGGATGTTGTCGATGAAGAAGTTGGTGGTTCTGTGAGCCTGCTGCGCGGCCTGGTGCGGGAGCAGCCGTGGCGGAGAGGGCAGGTTCGGGGACAGCGACATGCTCTCGTCCTCGGTCGAGTCCCGGCCGCTGCTCGCGTCCTTCGGCTCTTCCATCGACGAGAAACACAAAATGTTTGTCCTCTTTGCGCCAAACTCCACTTGTTGCTTTATGGGTCCTTCCTTTTTTTGGGGTATCCAAATTAGACAGAGCGCATGCGAAACCCACGCGTCTGCTGTGCGGTAAACGAGAGGGAAAAACGCGCTTCTAAACAGTTGCTCACTCTCTATCTTTGAGCGACATGCCTGTGCGGGCCGGAGTGGACACAGGTGCGCACCTCCGCGTTGTTCTTGCGTCTCTCCAACGCGGGCAGAATGTCACACTATTCTCTCTCTCAAACCCCCAAACTCTCCCAGCCCTCATCTCCTCTTGTGTTTTTCCTCCTCTCACGCCCAGACGGAAGCGCACACGTGCACGAGGCCAATCGGCAGCGCAGACCGTCCCTGTCATATCGGGGAAAGGACCAATGGCGGGCGAGGACCGCGCGAGCGCACTGGCGGCGCACGCACATAACGGTGTCAGCTGGAAGTGTGGCTGCTTGAAAAATCAAACAACTTCAAGAAAAAAATAAAAGGGAATTAAGAATATCCGAGGACGGTTTACGCATTTCGGGTTGATTTAGTCAACACAGATGTGCCCTTGTTTTGTTTTTTAATCTCAATTAGTCTTTGGAGAAATATAACAATAGTTTATGAAGGGACACAGCGGTCTCACATAGAGGAAAGAAGAATTAGGCCAGAACAACATGGCACTGAGTCACATTTTCCAGTTTGGTGTATAAAGTAATTAATAAATGTTGACTTTTTTGTGCTGTAGCTTCGTGTAAAGTCTATAATACTCCCTCTTGAATATATAGGCTAAGTTGTAGTTATTAACCATGTCTTCTTGGTTTCTAAATCCCAGTGATCATATAAGAGCAGCGCGCGGACGTGTTGAGCCGCTGAAATCTTCATCCTCACGGGCCTGAGAGCGCGAGGCAGCTACTTCATTAAACTCCAATTAGGACAGTATCAATATGGTGTTTAGCCGCGGCGCCTTTGTGCGTAAATGAGCACTCAGTCCGGCGCTTATCTGTCGCACCAAAAACGAGAGGCTCCTCCAGCGATAATTTATAGCTTTTAATTAGTCTTCATCCCCGCGCGCCTCAGCCCCGGAGCTCGTGGCCGGTAAAGGGGCTGAATAAAAGCCGAGTCAAAGCGCTGTCAGGGCGCGTGGCAGGGCCCTTAATCAAAGTGAAGCAGGGGCCGAGCGCGAGCCACGTCTAATTTCCAAGGTGCTGATAAAGCTTGTTGAATAATAGCGCGGGCCCTCGGAGACACCATTTACAGAAATGACTTTATTGACGGCTTAACGGCGGTGATTCATTTTACCTTTCATGTGTTGGGTGCCGGATTTGTCGCGCGTAATAGGATGATAAATGCACTTATACGCGCCACAGCCTCGTTTTTTATTGAGTAGCCTATATAGTGGGAGTCAGGTGCACGCGGACGCGCACACGCACCGTGCACCGAGGCGCGGGGCTGCACACGGTACTCCCTCTGCTATCACGCATCTAATGTGAACAAGCCAAAATGTCGTCGTTGGGGAAGTGAATGAACGTCTTTCTCCAAAGCATAATGAAATAATCTGTTGCGGCGCGGGCCATATTGTCTCAATATTAACCTTTTGTTCTGGGCATTTGGAGCCGCGGAGAAAAGGCTGAATGTCACCTTTCTGACTAAATAGTTTGTAGCCAACACAACAGCTCTCAACATGATGCGAAAAGTAGTTAGTGTATTTCTCACTGTTCTTAAAGAGGTTCTATTTCACTTAAATGATTTGAAAACATTGAACAGAGTGAAAATATCCTCCCTTCAAGTGGTACTCAGGGTCAACTGCAATTTTAGACTATATTGATGATAATTTCAGATAATATAGTTTTATTAATGCATTCAAGTTCAGTGTTTTTATTTCTGGTTGAGACATACTTTAGTCCAAAATAGCTCCAGACACTTTTCAGATCAAATTTCATCTTGATCTAGACCTGCTTTAAAGGTCAACTATTTCATGAGGTGGGACATGGAGTGAAAACTTTGAAAAACACTGCACAAAAAACCATAAGCGCGCAGTGCGTAATTGTTCCACATTTTGGCCCCACCGAGACTCACCGCTTTCATGCGAATAATTCAGAGTGAAAACATCGGACTGTTGACCCTCTCTCCTTTGTGCTTTCTCACTCAAATAATGTAATATTAACTGTGTATCTTCCTCTAACAGGACGTTTGAAACTGGCCCATAACGCAGTGTGCGTAACTCTGGAGTTTGCTGCCATCTAGCGGCGATAGAGGCGCACTTACACTTCTTATGTGGAAACTACTATCTGCTGCTTCTTCTTTTTTTCAGTAAAGATCTATTATATTGCATTATCATATCATGCGTACTGTCCCGACCAAATAAACCAATAAATAAATAAATAAATGATTTTGGCATACTTTAAGATGCTGCTTAACATTTTGCGCACGAGCCACCACAAAAAGCGCAGCGTCCAAATCTTCAAGTCGCCATATTTTGCAAAATAGCCTCGACTGTTTCCTGCGCTCAACCACGCACCAGTGTGTGTCCTCGTGGCTGTTATATGGCTAATTTAGCTTAGTGTTCTGGCGCCATCTGCTGGAATTGTATCGCTAGTGACGGAAGCCTTGCCCACTGAAGATTTTAACTAAAAATCGCCAACGTTTCTGATTAAAACTACCCACTGAATCACGAGTACACACAACAGACTTTCCAATTTGAGAAAAGGAGATACAGTATAAGAACATTCCCTTCGCCTTCATCCTGAAATGGCATTGGTTCACTCATTTGCGCTACGTTTGTTCTCCACTAGGTGCCAGCGTAAAGCCACTAAAATAAAGTGTGGATGGAGATAAGACTTTGTAGATGGAGTTGAAATTGAGTGAGAATTAAGCAGAGGTTAAAATTTGCTTCCTTCTTTTCTTGTTTTTGTTTATGGACTCATATAGTCAACTCAATAAAAGAAAAGTGGATACACAATGAAAGCTGGAGGAAAATGTAGTTGATGGAACCCTTATCACGCAATTAAGGCTTTTTTCAATTTATCTTCTTGCCAAAGTCAGTGTGACATGTTTGCATATCGTCCATTATCATTCACTGTGTTGCCTCTCCCTCTCTCCCCCCCTCTCTCAGTAATAATACATGAAGACCTGCCTTACCCATTTAATGAGGAGGAGCCCGGTTCGAAGGGGCGCTGATCTCTGGCCCGCGCACTTGCACCCGCCATAAATAATGGAGCACTTATTAATGCAGTTAAATAATTAAGCTTTGGGAAAGGGCTTTTCACCGCTCCTAATGAGACGTGGCGACAGAGCGGTGGGCAGTGTTATTGGACTGTGACAAGTGGCTGGTGGAGGCTGTAAGCAGGTGATGAAGTGAGCGGCTAATCCACCGGGAAACACATAGATATTAACAGCGTTCAGCCATAACATTTAACATTTTGCTCATTTTCTTTTCAAGATGAGCAAAATAGCAAACTGTGGCGAAGTTGAGTTGGAATTGCCCATATATGGTCATGTTTGAAGCAGTCAGAGGGGGAAAAAAAATTATTTTTTCACACTTCTCCATCATTACATTATCAAATGCTGCTGGATTATGAATATATTTTTCATCTAAATAAAGATACAGAGACATGAGAGGAGCTAAGTGGTTCAACAGCTCATAAATACGTCAAAAACGGACAATGCTAACCAGGAAGCTACGTTAGCTTCATGCTACATATGCTAAGCGATGGTTTGTTAGAGATATGTTGAGATATTAATTTTTGTCAGTATTGCCCAAGTCAAGTCATGTCCAAGTCCCGATTCAATGGCCCCAATAAGTCCAAGTTCCAATGTATTGGCCCCAACAAGTCCAAGACAAGTCCAAGTCCCAATTCAATGGCCCAAATAAGTCCAAGTTCCAATTTATTGGCCCCAACAAGTCCAAGTCAAGTCCAAGTTCCAATACATTGTCCCCAACAAGTCCAAGTCCCAATACATTGTCCCCAACAAGTCCAAGTCAAGTCCAAGTTCCAATTCAATGGCCCCAACCAGTCCAAGTCCAAGTCCCAATACATTGTCCCCAACCAGTCCAAGTCTCAATTCATTGACCCCAACAAGTCCAAGTCCCAATTCAATGGCCCCAACCATGGCCATTGAAATGGCCCCTACATATGCTAACATCAGCAAAGAGCGCTGTTTTTTTGTTTCTACTGAACAATTTGCTGAGAAAAAACATCCTTATGCTTGACTCCATTTTTGCTTGACTTTATTTGAACATAAACATAATTCCTTTCCCATCGGCTAGGCCACGCCCCCTTCGATGACACATGGCCGTCTGTCCTTATAATGACTTTACATCATTGCTTTGTTGTTTCCCACCACTAAAACGTGCACAAGAGTCCCCTCTGTTTTCAGAAGAACTCCATAACTATACATTACAGAGAGCAATCTAAAAATAAGTAACATTTTCTTGTGATTATGTTCCTTCGATCTGAAGTTGTGAGCGCCAGTACTTCCTGTCTGTTTTCATTTCCGATGGAGATTAGCTCAGGTCTGCTCGAATAATCATATTTTTTCTAATGATTCCATGGTGGACAGCGAGTTTCTGGAAGATAATGGAAAAGGTTGATGAAGGATGTAAATAGTCTAGCGGAGGAGGAGGAGGAGGAGGAGACACCTGTGTTTATATAGGTCGGAGAGTTTGCCTTGAAACCAATATAAAAAAATAAAAAAACACATACAAAATCAAAACGTTTTATATGTTTTAATGTTAGCGTTTAGCTTCAAGTCAAACTCTCCTACCTTTATGTACAGAGACGTCTCCTCCACTGAAATGTTTACATCCTAGCAAGTTGTTAACACGTAGTAAGTGATGATTTAACAGGAAGTCACTGTCTACCATGGAATCCAAGGCCGTGGGAACCCAGGGTGCTGAGGGCGCTGCAGCACCCCCTGATGGATAGTTTGCGAACTGCAGGCAATATCTATAAATAGGAAATCTGTACAGAAAAAGCGTTTTTTGGGGGTAAACTAAGATATCTTCCCATGGCTCTGATGGAATCTGTAGAAAATATGCTTGACCACATCGTGCAACAAGCCAATTTGTCAAAGAGAGGTTTCTTTTTTCTAACATGTTGCAATGATAAACTCTCACTCCAAGCCTTACCCATTTTTCCTGCTTCTATCACCCTAACCCTTTTGATCATAATGTTCTGGTTAAATCTGAATGATAAACAGAAAAAAAAAACCTACAGACATGATTTCAACCCAACACATATCTCTTTTATTGCTTCCTAGATAAGCTGAATGTGGCTGCCTTACAGGGCTTGACCTTTCCATGTGATGTGAGGGAAACAAGTCAAAGCTGTCGGAAATACAAAGCTTCGCTGAACTGCGGGGCATCGTCTGTGTGACTAATACAACAAATGCAAACAATGGAGATTCTCAAGTGGCTTTAGTCATTGTTTAGCTTTCATGACGATTAGCACGTTAGCAAACTTATGTCTTGTTCACGTGGTCTTGTTCTCTGGGGATTTTCGGCCCTCGTATTTCGGCGCCGTCTGTCACTTTTGAATGGGAAAGGTTGGAGGAGTGAGTCTTTTCTATGGCCTGACAGTATCTTTGATGGCGTCTTTCAGGTGAAGGCGGAGAGGATGAGACAGGGGTCCACTGAGACCGGCTCAAAGGTCACACTGCGCCCTAGTGGATAACACACACCCGCACACACACAAAACCACCCACAGGATTCAGCAGTACACAAACCTCGATCATGGAGAGGAAGGAAGATTTGTGTTGTGTCACGTTTTATGGAAAGCAAAGAGAAACCAGATAGATTTGTAAATTGGAAAGGAAAGAGGAGTAAAATTGGTAAAATATGGTGAGAGCAACAAAGCAATGGTTTGCAAGAAAATCGCTTCAACATTGTCAGCAAGTAGATGCCCAAAAATACTGAGATATTCATTTTTGTCAGTATTGCCCAATTCAATGGCTACAACAAGTCCAAGTTTCAATTTATTGGCCCCAACAAGTTCACGTCTAGTCCAAGTCTCAACGTAATGGCCCCAGCAAATCTAAGTCAAGTCCAAGTCCCAATTCAATGACCCCAATAAGTCCAATTCATTGGTCCCAACAAGTCTAAGTCAAGCCAAGTCCCAATTCATTGGCCATAACAAGTCCAAGTTCCAATTCATTGGCCACAACAAGTCCAAGTTCCAATTCAATGGCCCCAACAAGTCCAAGTCCCAATTCATTGGTCCCAACAAGTCAAGTTCTAATTCAATGGCCCCAACAGGTCCAAGTCAAGTCCAAGTCCCAATTCATTGGTCCCAACAAGTCCAAGTCAAGTCCACGTCCCAATTCATTGGCCCCAAAAAGTCCAAGCCAAGTCCCATGATTATAATTTCAGTCATTTTGTCCCACGACTGGACATCTTTACCGTGTTGGTTTTGGCAGGAAGTCAGGTTTCTCTCTGGCACAAAAAGGTCTCCACAAAAAGACCTATATTTCTCAAGGGTTCAAGAGTTCAAAACAATTCCCGAGTCGTCGGTGCAGAAGTGTCGTCAAGTCAAGCGTCAAGTTGTCAAATCAGTCACTTTAAATCTGGCTTGACTCCACACACCTCAGCTGCTAAAACTTCAAACAGCGTTCAAACTAAGCTATCATACGTTTAGAAAATATCTTTATAGACTATACGCTGATAGAAAAAGTCATGTTTTTACTAATCATCTCATTTTCCTGTTTCATTTTAGCTTCGTATTTGTTTGCTCCTCGCTGTCCCCTCGCTGCAGTGATGCCGTTAGTCGGGTTAGCCATGCAAGTAATGTATATTTTCTCTCTCCCTTTCTGTCCTCTTGTTTGTCTGATTAAGGGACAGAGGAGATGCAATTTAGCCAGTGCGCAGTGACAGATCAGTGAGTCAGCATCACAGCATACAGTCACAGCCAGAGAAGAGCAGCACGGGGCGTGTTGGGTTTGGGGTTATCCGCAAGGACCCATGTTTCCCACTGACCTAACTATGAAAATGATAAAGACTGATGTTGCTGAATGCCCTTGAGATTGCAGTAGAGCATATACTTCCCAAAACAGGATCTGACTCCCTCATAGTTGGATTAATCTAAATGGGAAATGCAAATGCGAACACACTTTTGACTTGCATTCTTGTAATCAGCTCTAGGAATATGAGAATATGATCTTATGAGAGGTTGTTTTCACATTATCTGTTTTTTAGACTGCACCCACATGGATTTCAAGGCAATTTAATGTCATTATCTTTTTGTAACTGTTATGTTTCATGGAATACACACATATTTACACCACTTACAGCAACCCCCTGGCATCATTTAGACACCAAGAGATAATAATAATGTGGACCATATGGTTAAAAAACAACCTCCTTTATCCTGTATATGCTTATTTTTTACCTGTAGATTTGGGGATAAAAAGCTTATAGTAAAAAAAATATACTGACAAGTAAGTGTTGACCATCATGTTTTTGGATTTCGGGGTAACCGTAATACCCGGAGGAAACCTGGCTGGCTGCCCTCTGATGCTCTGAAACGGTGCACCGCCCCCTGGGTTTGTCCCCGTTTCAGAGCGTGGTGTCCTGCACTGGTCAGCTCCTCCTCCTTCCTCTTTCTCCTGCGCAGCTCCCTCCGCCCCACAACAGTCTTTCACCATTTTCTGAAGAGCTTAGCAGTTCATCTGTTTTATTCTCCAGTGAACGCCATTAGCCAGAACAATAGTAGGGATCGAAGGCATGTGTGGCTTAGCAGTGAGTCTTGCCCGGATACCTCCTCGTTTGTCCCTTTTGTGTTTCCTGCCGCGCCTTTGTAGGTCTCTTTTTACATTTTTTTTTTAGCTCGCGCTTAAATAAACCTTTTCAAGAAGGTCAGAAAGGTCAGTAAAAGCATTGACCCCTGACCTACGAGATGGCGATCATTACGACCAGGGGTGAGTTGGGGATCTAAAATATTAACTCAAGTTAGAGCAACGTTACTTTGAAATAATTTGACTCAGGTACAAGTAAAAAAGTAGTGTCCCAAATACATACTCAATAAAAGACAAAAAAAATAGTAGGCCAAGTAAATTGTACTTGACTACTGTGAGTACTGAGTAACTGTTTGAGGGAAAAGTTTTTACTCCCAGTGGCACAAGTAACTTTTTTTTTACTCAAGTAAAACTCTTCTCATAAGTACAGTTTCTTCAAAAGTTACTCAACTACTTGTAGATATTAACTTACTCCTGCGTGCTACATTTTGTATCGCTAGGTGTTGTGACACAGTATCTGGAATGTTCCACAGTGTGCCTTTAAGTTGAGATACATGTAAAACAATAGATCATTTTCTCTTCCAGTTTTTCCTCATGAATGCCTCCTGTGCAGTGATTTTCCAGATCGACTGAGCTTCATCCAGATCTAATTCTCCATTCTCCTCTCACTCCCTGGCACATACTGGCACATGTGCTTACAATCTCGCACCCACAAAAGCGCCGAACGCCAAAAAAGTCGAGCGATTTCCACAAACGCTTCTCGCTGTGATCACGGTGGCAGCTCCAGCACCAGAGCTATCATTACCGCAATAGTCCCGGGCGCATTGACCGCCCCACTTTCCCTCATATGTCAGCCCCATCCGTCACTCAGCCATCGCTCACTGTCGGCGCCCCCACCAGGACGTGAGAGGGAGCGTCATTTGTCGTGCGGTTAGATATGCGGCCGAGCGTGCTGGAGCCTTGTTGATGTCTCAGTCTGGCCTGCGGGGAAACACTTTTTTATCCCAAATGCGTCTGAGGGGGCTGGAGGTTTGTAAACAGTTTGTTGCCGCCGTGTCGAAGAGCAAATACAAATACTGACATTTGGGGCCTTTTACACCTGCAGAGCCTTATAGTAAAACTCATAAGAAGGATTCATGCTTCAATGGGCTTCTTATAAAAACGTTTTCAACATCATTTTATCTCGTGATTATTTCTTTCCATTCTCAAAACAGCGTAACCTGAAGTCATTTTGCGATGCCGACGCCTTCACGGTTTACCTAAGCATGCATGCTAATATTTGTCCTCCATGATTTCCATTTAAATTGAGCGTCTTGATGTGTAAACAGCTGTTTGGTGTGTGTGATTTCCCCAAAGCGATTTGTGAGGTGGAGAAAAAAAAAGGGGTGAGAGAGCGAGTAAACAAGCATCCTCTTAATGAATGCTCAGAGAGGTCTGCGCTGATCTCAGAACAGGTTATTCAGATGTGAATGAGAGCGCTGCCGGGTTTTCACTGTGTTTTATGAATAACAGCAGATGATACAGAAGAACTCAGAGCATAGGTTTAGTCATGTAACCACTTAGCACAGGACATGATGCCCTTGTGTCTGGAGCAACTCTTTCTACAAGATTTAAAGCAGCACTAAGTAACTCATGCCCCTACAGGCCATAAGCGCCACTGCAGGTGTTGCAGCATGTTACATTTTTTTACTCATTAATTGTCCGTGAGAGTAAAGACTACGCTACGACAGATACTAGGTTTTCACTCAAACTTGGCTGTGAATACTGCGCTAGCCCGAAGTTAGCTTTGCCCGTTAGCCTGCTAACTTATTCTTTGTGATTCTGTTAGTGTGTATTCGACCTGGAGGCGGCGAAGATGTAATTGTAATTTTCTGTCCAGAAACACCAGGGGGAGATGAAAGACCCTCCAATCATCCCATCAACACTTGTATTACCCTCAGAGGGACTACGGAAAGGATTTATTAAGGTAAACAAGTAACTTAGTACTGCTTTAAGAGAGGTTGCTTTTTATGATTAAATTTGAGCGTTTGTAAACAGTTCCAACAACTATGGGCGTCAGGCAGAGTGCACCATTCAAAAAAACTGTTAGTTTTGGGGCTCATAGGCACCAATAACCACTCTCTTTCACACATTGTTCCCATTGGAAAATGTGTTGTCTACAATTCTGTTTGAGCCCTGGGGCCTATGAGTACATTAAGGTGCCTGGCAGAGGCCAGGGGTTCCCAAACTTTTCAGGCCACTTTATTACTTTTATAATAGACTCAGGTGCACAGCATTTCAAATCTGGTTTAAGGATGCTAGTTTGGATACTGTGTTTTGATATTTGGCTTAATTTCACTAAAATATGCAGGTGAAACTCAGAAAATGAGAATATCGTTCAAATAAAATTCATTTATTTCTGTAATTCAACTTAAAATGTGAAACTAATATAGGATATAGACTCATTATATGCAAAGTGACATCTGCCAAGCCTTTGTTATCATTTTGATAATTATGGGTTAAAGCCCATCTTCAAAATATTCTAATTTTATGAGATTTTTATTTGTTTTGTTTTTTTACAAGCTGAGCCATGATAATCAAAATGACAACAAATAAAGGCTACACACATCTCACGTAATGAGTCTGTCATATTTTCACAATGTACTTTTTAATGATCTATTTTTCCAAGTTTCACCTGTAGTTTTAAATTAGATAAATACATCAAATGAAATGTCAGGAATGTAAAGGGCTTTATGGGGCTGGCAAATGTCATGTAAGTTCTGTTTCACTTACTCAGGTCTTACACGAAACTAGAAGGTCTTGGTTTTCAAATGACACCCTGGCATATAGGCTGTGAATTCTGTGAATACACTTTGGGATTTGGATATGCACAAAAAATAACTCTAGTCCTAAACCTAAGCCATCAGTAATCGAACACTTTGCCACAGTGCACATATTTGAATCCGTGCTTTTCAGGCTAATCTTTGCATTATTATAAGTAAATAAACTATTCACCTGTTTTCTCTATTTTTTTTTCAATCACACAGTCCATAAATAATCTGCAACATGGGCCTATGCAGCGTCCGTGAAAGTGCTTTGTAACTAAAATTAGGGTCAGCAGTGAAAGCCTCGGCGTGACCTTTATGAATAAAACCTCTGCAGACAAACGGCCAACGGGGCGCTCCGCACATTTAGAGCGAGTCAGTGACCGCAGATGACCGCGGGCAGCACTGGGGCTGAAGCTGAGTGAACACAGACACCATCCATCGAGTTAATAATCTGGTTTTATTTATTTGGATATAGTTGATTAAGTGAGACATTGAACATCACTTATGTTTGGGGGGGCCGAAATGTCAACGTCAAATCCATAACTGTGGCCTAATCGTAAAGGCAGATGAACACTTGTCTTAAATGAAGAAATAACAATTGATTTTGGCAATGGCACAATTAACACACACACTTTTACAATATCCCTGATTTGGCGTATGGTGAGGCCTAATCTGAACAGTGAGTCTGTGAGCTCTTCATCACTTTAAATACTGTAACATTTTTCTTGGTAAACATATAAAAAAACATCTATAGGTATTGGCATTTGAGAGAAACATCTGGGTGTCTGAGTCCATGGGCGCAGGTGTTCAGTCTGGATACAGGATGAAGCCGGAGAAGGTGCTGTACTTGTTGTTGTTGCCCCCGTGCGCTTTGCCTCCGTCCAGTTTGACGTACACCTCGTCTCCAGAGTCCAGGTGCAGCAGCGCGGTGTTGCTGGCGTAGTCGTAGTTCTGGTCCGCGTCCTGAGCGATGGCACTGGCTCTGACCTGGGATAAACAAAAAAGAAAATGAAAAAAAAAAAAAAAACATTGTGAAAGAGAGCAATAATAACCCCTTGTGTGAAATAAAACAGGGTGTTTGTTTCCAGACGCATCGGCGTGACAATCAGCTTTTACGCACGAGCGTCACGGAGCAACAGAGCGAGCACGCGGACAGTAACATGACCACAAGCATGACCCGTGTTACTATATGTTACTTCAGCTACAGATAAGATAACGACATTCGTTATAGGGACACGAGGAGAGAGAGACGTGCTCGAAGCGATGCGCCTTTGGTGCGTAAAATGAATCCAAGTCACGACTTTGCACCTAATGACACGTATAAATAAATGCATGTTGAACTCCCTGAATCATATTTTTCAAACACTCGGTTCTTCCTGTCAATACCACTCATCTGAAAGGTTTATTGCATTAATTGCCATGTTAAGAGCCGCTCGGGCGCTTTGGGAAAGGGGACAGTTTCAGTCGTGATGAAGACATTTAAGAGGATTTGCATTTGGACACACCGTGTGCCTCAGTGATGCTTTAGTCAAAAAGAGCCCGCGGTGCCGTGCTTGGTTCGTCTTACCTGCCCGTTCTTGCACAGGTCGGCCCACATACTAGTGCCGTCTCCTCCGCGCATCAGCACGTGGTAGGTGAAGTAATACATCCCAGACACCTGGCACGTGAACTTGCCAGTGCTCGCGTCGTAGTGGTTTCCCAAGTTAGTAATCACGTCGTCGAACTTAAGCACCTCGTACCCCTCATGGGGGTTCTTCAGACCCACGTAAAATGCGATGCGTAACGGGTTGGAGGACGAGTTCCTGTCATTTTCCGTGGTATCCGTTGTTCCAGTTGTTAAAGTGGGCACGGACAGTTTGTTGGGGCCCCTGTCTCCCGGTGGACCCCTCGGTCCTGGTGGTCCCGGTGGACCTGGCTCTCCTGGAGATCCTCTGGGTCCAGGTTTCCCCGGTCTGCCCGGTTCCCCCCGCGTCGCCTGCGCTGTAGAAGGCGGCGGCAGCGCGTTTCCACTCTGCTTCATGGCTGTTGCGCCCCCCGGTTTGGCGGTATAAGGGTCGCACACCATGCGGCACGTGCCCATCATCTCATAATAATGTGTTGAGCTCTCCGTGGAGCGCAGCATGAACAACGGGACCGCTATGACCACCGCCAACAGGACCATCACGGAGACACTGACCGCGGCCAGCAGCGCCCGCTTCCTCCCGGGGCAGATGGATGGCGCGCAGTCCGCGGTGGCGCGCCCACGGGGAATGGTGGCTGTAGACACTTCCACTCAGTAAACTGCGATGGTCCTCACGAGCGCATCGCTCTGTGCAGCTCAAGCGGTCTGAGGCGCGAGGCTCTGGGCAGCGGCTGGGACCGAGCGCGCGGGAGAGATGGATGGAGAAGAGCGCGCGGCCAGCTGTGGACAGCTGTAACGCAAATCAGACCGGAAGAGCAGCTGTAACCTTCAGATTAAGACATGGCAGTTATGTGTTTACCACATGTCACTTCACTTTGTCTGTTGGTCATTGTCACGTGACGTCACGAGCGAAATGATGAACAATGAACGAGGTCAAAGACATGAGCGTCCTGCGCAATTAACAGTTGGACAGTTTGCTTTCTCACCTGTCTGTGTGTGTGTGTGTGTGTGTGTGTGTGTGTGGGGGGGGGGGGGGGGGGGGGTGGACCTGTTTGACAGCTCTTAAATGAGGCACACACGTCCAATATTGTGTTCTCTTTTAAGTGTACAGTGAAGAGAGATGTATTTGTTTGTTTGTTTGTTTGTTTGGGGCTGCAATGCTCAACATGAGTTGCTTCATGTTACAAAGCCGACAGTTTCTGCCCAAACCAGTCCAAACCTGATCAATACATGCCCTCTCCTGTCTGCAGCTCAGGATGTTTTTGTGCTTGTGAATCTGGGTGCGTGAGGATGCATTTACTCAGATAAAGATGACGCTCAAAGTCACTGCCCGGCTGCTCTGGGGCTGCTCCGTACATTCATGAAGTGACCAACTAAATTATAAGTCATACAGACCGTGTCATTCAAGCACAGTAAAAGTGAAGGGCTGAGATTGACTTTCGGCACCATACTCTCTCCTGGGACGTCTTCATCAGTCTGGGGAGATGATGTCTTGTTTTCGGACGGAGAGGCTTTGAATTCAGATTCTGCTAAATTAAAATTCCCCCAGAGCCCGACAGATCATTACTCTTTTGCATACAAATCTGTCTCTGATGGCCTCTTTTGTTTTTGAGGACACGGAGAACTTGAAACAGAGCAAGCTGTGCAGCCTCATTGTTCATTAATCTATTAGTTTTTTTTCCAAAAGAACGTGGTCCGTTTGAAACGTACATTTCGTCACCATGATGTCTAAAATACGTGTTTTACAGAATCGCAGCCTGCGTTTCTTCTCCATCACACGGGGCTTTAAAGCTCAAGGTGATGCCTGAATCTGGCCTGGACAAGGGGCTTACGCTGCGGCCCAGAGCAATTTCACCCACGCTCAACTTAGATTTAACCATCCAACATGGCTGCAGCTGTGTCTGGAGGTGAGGGAAGTCCAAGGTTATCTTTATGACAAATTCCACACCTTTCTCTGCTTGTTTTGTGTCGTTAGCTCGAGGCAAGTCAATATCAGTTATGTAACTTTTTCAGAATACCTTTTGCATTGTTTCTACTCATGATATTATACATACACATTGGGTGGTCTGGGAGTCTGCCCCCATGAAAATTTTCAAAGGAACTGAACTTTTTTGTATTGTCTGAGTACTTTTTATTTGATCTCTGTTCTGTGCAGCTGTAAAACTGTTTGTGGGACCAGAGGATTTATGCTTGACGGCCAGACTTTGCACCCGGGCCTGACGTTGTCTACCCCGATGGTAAAACGTGTACACTGTGGTGTGGTTTTCACTCATTTAAACTTTTTTTGTTCAGACCAAGTTTAAATGGACCGTTTTAAGAAAAAGCCAGTTTGAAGAGATGGGTTTTGAGTACTGATTTAAAGTTTGGGAGTGAGTGTTTCTGATGGGCTGTGGGAGTGAGTTCCAGAGGGTGTGGGGCGGCGATAGCAAAGGTCCGGCGGTTGGTGCGGGTGATGGGAGTGAGGCGGTTGGAGTCGGCTGAGCGGAGGCGGTGGGTGGGTTGGTGTTGTTGCAGGAGCTTGGTGAGGTCGGGCGGGGCCAGGTTATGGAGGGCCCTGTAGGTGAGGAGGAGGAGGAGCTTGTATTGGATGTGATATTGAACAGTGGAGCTGTTGGAGGACGGGGGTGATGTGTTCTCTGGACCGGGTGTGGAGGAGGAGGCGGGCAGCAGAGTTCTGGATGTATTGCAGACATGGGACAAGAGCAATTTTCTGACCCCATTAGCAAATGCATTGAATTGAGTCAGAAACATCTCAGAACAAGAGATTACAGGTCAAATGCCCAACAAAATCTTCACTTGTCAAAACAACTCCATATAAACCCTGTCATTCTATCCACATAACTCGTGATCACTTTACATTGTTGATCATTGTCTTTTGCCCTGAGGAAACCTTTTACATCCCAGCTTGAATGACCTTTGTGGATACAGTTGACCATGCTTTAAGGCGGTGTTGAGCCACACACGAAACACAGTGAGAGTTATGCCTTTTTTTTTTTTCCTTCCTTGCGCCCGGTGGCCGATACACCGCGCTCATATAATCACATGTTCGCAGACTGCTGTGTCACCCACTGGAAGCCACGGCGCACCAAATGACTCAGTCGTCATTAGACCCCGCTCTCGTCGTTGCGCGGGGAGGTTTCTCCAGCATAATGCGACGTTAGGGAGCATTTTTCAGTTGTCACGAGGTATTGTGTTTGAAGCTTTGCAGGGGGAAAACAAGTCGGCGCTGACAGCTTGCACCATCAGCTCCTGTCTCAGAGCGTGACCCTAATCCCGGATGAGGTGGACCACCCAAGACACCTCGCCGGCCCTCGAAAGCACAAGCAAACACGCCTCCTGGATGGAGCACTTTGACATTGAAGTCCCCTCACATGCTGCTCCAAAACACCTAAGGAAATCACAGATGGCACTGGTTAGATTTAACATTTTCACTCTTTGTATGGCCAGCATTTTTACACACAGACAAAACTGCACGGAACTGAAGAAGCAGCCATAAGTTACTTTTACTTGCAGCCGTGCAAGTATTGGTAATCCATCCATCCATCCATTTTCTTCCACTTGTCCGTTGCCGGGTCGAAATCACATTGCACCTGCCCCTTATGGCTCCTCCTGCAGGTGGTGGGTCCACAGAAGGACGGCCTCATGGTTCTAACCGGGCCTGTTGTTCTCTCATAAGGAGCTTCTGAACTGCTCTTTGTCTGACCCGTCACCTAGGACCTGTTTGCCCTGGGAGACCCTACCAGAGGCACGAAGCCCCGACAACAGAGCTCCAGGATCATTCAGGTGCTCAAACCCCTCCACCACGCTAAGGTGGCGGTTCCAGGAGGGGGTGTTGGTAATCAAAAATTAAAATACTTGCTCTTCCCACTGTGAGTAAATCCGCAAAAGCTTCATGTTTTCCTTGCTTTGGATTGACACTAGAGAAAAACTTATGGTTTCCCCATTCACTCTTTGGACCCAAATTAAAGGTTTATTACACAGTAATAGCCTGTCGGAAAGGATGAAGCTGAGATGAGATTATTTTTCAAAACAGACAATATATATTTATTTCTGATATATTTTATTTAAAAGTTATTTAATTACTTAAAACATGTGTTCAATATGTTCATTTGGCGCTAAAAGAGAAAATTCATCCATAAAACTTGACATTAATTCACTTTGCCTCAACAAGCTTGTGTAGACTCTTAGCATATGAGCACATTTGAGACCTATCAAGAGCCGCCCACACCTGCAACACAGTGGAGGCGTCACAAGAGGTGCTACAGGAAACAAAAAAGGGGCAAACCAGGAGGTATCCGGGCAAGACTCTCAGCTAAGCCTTCTATCCTTGCTAGCGTTCTGGCTAATGGACGTTCACTGGAGAATAAAACAGTTGGTAGTTGATAGAGCGGGTCGTGTCGTGATCGGAAGTCCGTGGGTTCGAATCCCAGCTCCTGCAAATGCACACTGTCGTTGTGTCCTTGGGCAAGACACTTCACTACTACTTGCCTGCATTGCCTGCGCACACTGGTGTATGAATGAGAGAGTGAATGGGTTAATGTAAAGCGCTTTGAGCCTGATAAAGGTAGAAAAGCGCTATATAAGTTGAGTCCATTTACCATTTCCCAGAAGATGGTGAAAGATTGTTGAGGAGGTGGAGGAGCTGACCAGTGCAGGACACCACGCTCTGAAACAGAGACAAACCCAGGAGGCGCTGGAGACCCAGGAATAGGAAAGGCAAGTCTGTCTGCCCACGCTAATTCATTTCAATATAGGACAGTGGGCCAGGCGTCGCTTCCCAAATAATTTAGCCCATCTGACACAGGACAAAGGGTCAGTGCACCGGGGGAGCCACAGATGGCGATATCCATGAAGGAAAGCCTTTACAATCTGGATATGTATTCCAAGGACTATAACCCAGAGTGTTGTAAACAGACGAGAGGCCGTCGTTGCCACTGTACTGCGCGGGTGACAGTGATGCAGCGCGGCCAGCCTGAGGGATTCAACCTTCTGCAAGTGGCAAAGGCAGCCCTGATGAAGCCATGTTGACAGCGAGTGGCCGCGGGTGGGACATCTTTTCAACACGCTCTTGCAGGCCGGGGAGAGAGTTATCTGTCAGCACGCGGGGGTAATGTAATTTAGTAGATTTTCGTTTGAGGTAATAAGGGACCGGTCCATAAGGTGGCAATCTGCACTGAAAGAATGGTCTTGCGTTCAGTTCCCAGATCGTGACGTGGACAAAACAAGCACAATTGGCTAAATCTTTCAGCTCGATACTCCGAAACTCAAGATCGATGCCACATTTCAAAGTCATTGAAATGCAGAGGATACAATACATCTAAACCTATATGTTTAGCTCTTTTACTCCCTTAAAGGAACAGGCCACCGTTTTTCCATACTGAGATATGTTCTTACCTTGTCACACAAATATTGTTAGCATTTAGCTTCTCCCAGCAAAGGTATAGCCCCAAACTGTTGTGACGTTAAAAAAAAGGGGCACTATAATGCAGTAAAGATGAGATATGCGCGGATGTCGAAGTGCTCCTATGGTGTTAATACAGCTCACAATATAGTACGCCTTTTCATCCGCTTAGAAAATTGACATGTTTAATTTTATGTAACTGGACTTGGATCGTGTAACGTTTAAAGTAACTGTATTTAAACAGGGAAAACGTGGAACAAGTTGGTAGCTTCTAACGTCTCCCCAGTTTGGAGGCTAAATGCTAACAGCATTTGTTAAAAGACCAGACAGGTGCGCCTCAACTCGTCTAAGCTCAGGTAAGAACATATCTCAGTATGTAAAAATGGTGGCCTGTTCCTTTAAGATCTTAATTTTAATGTCAGAGGAAAAAAAAAAAACTCACCCTTTGCAATTGTCTGCTAGCAAGATGGAGATTTCCCATTCTACAACATCGTGGTGCTCCGGCCCACACTCCCACACTCATTCATTCGCAAAATATTGACCTGTTTGGTATCCACGTGTAGCATGAATGGTGACTGAAATGGCGCCGTAACCCAAATATGGTCATATCCTTTCTGCTTTAACCTCTTGATGTTCTTGCACCCTGAGCTGCAAGAACAAAATGAAGTCACTTTTGCCTTGTAGCCATGTAAACATTTTGTTACTGATGGCAACAAGGCAAAAGTGACTTCATTTTGTTCTTGCAGCTCCGGTTGCAAGAACAAAGTTGTGAAGCATGAATGAGCCTTTTGCAGAGTGCATTGTCTCCAGTTCGACTTTACCCAAATCTAAAAGCTTCTCGATTCTTCTCGTTTTTGTCTTGGTTTAAACTACAAAAAAAACAAGACATTTTTATTTTTACAGATGTTTTCACTGATCTTCTCCTGTGTCTCGCCGTTTGCCAGCTGTTACTTCTGTGTATTTTCGTTGCAGGGGTAGTTTTTTTTTACTTTATCTTGGGCTCACACTCGGGGGCGTGCTCTGGGCGGGGCCAACCGTGTGCGTCATGTTATCAGGAAGAGAGACGGTGGCACAGAGAAAAAGCCAGGCAGCGAGGTGAGTGGGTGAGTAAGTCCCTCAAATTTCCTACTTCAGCTGTTGGTTTACGGTGAATGAAATGTTACTGTCGACGTGTTAAAGCGCGTGTCGTCTCAGTGGTTTGTCTGAGTCACTTTGGTGTCTTTGAAGCTGTTGTATCTCAAGCGTAAAGTTTCCTAAAGTTGCCAAGGACGCACGGGTAAACGGCGCCTCCATGCCAACCGCTGTGTCCCCCGAACCCCCTTTAGATTAATACAGGTTTGAGTAATGAGAGCTAAATAACACGCACTATTACGCATGACACATTAACCACGAGACTTTTCTAAACAACGACAGCTTCATCTACAACTCGGCATTCAATATGTCCGAAGTAAAGCGTGTTTTAATAACTTACCCAAGAAAGAAAGCCCTTCATTTGCGTTTTATTCGCTCTTTTGACATGACGGAAGTCTCTCTGAAGACGCACAAGTGTTATTGCGTCCCACAACGCGACGATTCTAGGACGCGTCAGTTGAGACTTGAATCATATTGTGCACATGGTCGTCCTCAGTCGACCTGACCTCTGACAGGACCTGGATATGAACATTTCAGTGCATAGAAAGCTAGATATCATTTTCCTTTTTAACTAACTAGTGTGTATATCCTTATCATTACAGTGTCATAGCCATAAGTTGAGATGAGCTGTTTTTCTACTCCAACCCTGTATAAATCAGTAATTTACAGCTTATTATATCAATTATTATGGGTACTGTTTGATAAGCATGTGCACATTTCTTTGTTTCTAGTAAAAACAAGCTATAACCAGGTTGTAAACTTTGCCTTGCATAATAATAACTAAAGAGCAGAAGAAGCTTTCGTCAGCAACTTTTATTACAATGCCTGATGATTATTAACAAATATTGTGCTCTTTTTAGTTTTTAAAGCCTATATTTTCAACAGACAGATATTTAAAGCTAAATTGTTTTTGCAGCTACGTCATTTACTAATTACGTGTAGAAAAGACTACAGCCTAAATCGACAGTTAAAAAGCTGAACTCGATGGTAGTTCTGCACATGCGCAGCAACTAGAGCTGTGCCAATCGACAGGCAGTTTGTTCCCATGGCTTTTAAGAATACTTATGATACTGATACCTGAACGATACTTTTTTGTGGTGCCTGTACGGAAATATTTGGCATTTAAAACCAGAAAACATCGCAATAATGATCATTTATTCCATAAAAAACAATTCATTTTACATTTTTTTGACCTTTTGTTGTGTGACCTTTGACTTCCCCTCGTACATTCGGGGTTTGACTGCTGCCTCTTCCCTTTGCAAATCCCATCTTGGGAAGAGTCAGTCATCTTCCCCTTTTCACTGATTTTACATGATTTTACTCTGACACTTACTTGTACAAAACTGTTAGACCTATAGGTTAGCCGTTTTTTGTTGAAGTGGTTTATTCCTTTTTAACAAACAGGTCACAGCAAGTGAGGGTAAATAACGCCCTGTCTGAAGCAAAACAAGCAGCCCTGGAGCCGTCATTATGAGCCTATTAACAAAAGGCGAAAGTCCATCTTACTTCTAAGAAATCGACTCTTTCCATTCCCTTTGCGAGGAGCACCACCTGACTCTTAACGGAGGTTAAACCAAAGAGATGGTCTTTGACCCCTGTAATAATGAGTATTTACTATGGTGACCACAATGGAGAAACGGCTAAGACAATCTTTTAGCTGTATGTATAGCATGCAGTGCTCCACATGTAAAATAGTACAAATTGGTGCTAATGAAAACAATGACATGGTTATTACATTGTTTTGACTCGAGTAAAACCCATTCTGATTGTTTGACCTATAAAAGACAAGTGCTAGGCTGGTACAATTAATTGCAATCAAATCAAAATTGAAATTTGTACATTTATTCAGACGCCTATTCTTTGCTGTCTCCATGACATTTAGATACTTTTCCTGGATCAATGGGCAATATTGTGGATAAGTCTTAATTGGTTAATCATTTCCATCTCCCTCTCCAAACCTGTTCGCTCTATGACTATGCATGTGTTTAGTCACGTCCCCATTTAGGAAAACATTACACCACAGAGGATTACATGAGCTTCATCTTTTTGTGTCTCCCTCCTCTGCAGACGGCGCCTTCAGCATGCCCGACAACATGTCCAAGCCTTTGATCCGAGACCGAGGCGACGGCAGAGGCCTCGGACATTTCGAAGCCTCGCTGACTGAACCGGGATGTCCGCTGGTGGGGATTTTGGGCACGGGGGACTTCGCTCGCTCCCTGGCCCGGCGCCTGATCGCATCTGGGTACCAAGTGGTGGTGGGCAGCCGGAGTCCCAAGCGGTCGGTGGCGCTGTTTCCTGAAGAGGCAGAGGTACAGGATCTCTTCGAGCTTAGTGTGTGTAACTCATAAACCTCAATGGAGCCTGCTTAAAACATATACAGTATTTTTGTAACACAACCTTTGCTTGGATATATTTTCAGCCGTACTTTTTACCTATGGTTTTTGCGGCCTTGAAGCAGCTCCATTGTTGTGTGTGGTGGTAATTACATGTTTGCCTGGATTTCTCCTGCTGAGCCTAATTACTGTTGTCATTGTACTGAAGGATTTGAGCAGAGCTGTAGGTTTTGTGAGAACAATGTGACTTTGTTAGTTTTCATGCATATTATGAACCACAGGCGGGTAGTATTCAGTTACATTTATTTACAAGTACACGCACTTGAGTTGTTTCAGGTAATTGTACTTCTTAGCGTAGTTTTGCTAGATAGTACCAGAGTAATATTATAATGAAGTATTGGTACTCTTGCTCAAGTAAAAAAAAAATTGTTACTCGCTCCTCTGTTGGTAAATCTTTAAAGCAGAGCTAGGTAACTCATGCCCCAAACTCATTAATTGTCCGTGAGAGTAAATACTACGCTGACAGAAAAGACAAAGGGAGAGAGGGATATTGTACATTCAATTACACAATGGAGATACATTTTTTTCACTCAAACTTTGCTGTAAATAGGGTTGAAGTGGTGCTAGCCCGCAATTAGCTTTACCAGTTAGCCTGCTAGCTTCTTCTTCGTGATTCCATTAGTGTGTATTGCGCCTTGTTGCAATTGTATAACATTTGTATTACCCCCAGAGGGACTACGAAAAGGATTTATTAAGGTAAACGAGCTACTTAGTTCTTCTGTAAGTGGAAAAAGCTTCATTTGACACACAAAATGTGTTTTTGACATAATGTGTTTCATGTAGTTTATTCTTATTCTTATTTTTCTGGCATTTCCTTTGGAAATACTAGGATTTTTACACAATTTCATGTTTTGTTTCTCATAATTTACGTATGTCACTACTGAATCATAAATCAGACTTTTACTCTTTTTTTTTCACTGTTACTTGAGTGATTGTTTTGGTCACAGTCTTTAACTTCTTCTTGAGTCAAATAATTTAAAAGGAATTCAATTTACTCAGCTCACTAAATTACTACCACCACTACTTTTACTTTAATGTAAAGCCTGTACCAAAGATAGTGTCATATCCAGTGATCCTTGGTAAATGTTTTCCTTTAGTTTATTAATAGATATAATTGATAATTGGTCTGTAACATCATGACAAGAAAAGATAAGACTTTATTGATCTCACAGAAAAGAGGATCACTTTTTTACTCCACTTTTAAGAAAGTCTCTTGGTATCGCTTAATATCGGATATCGACTGATACTCAAACCCCAGTATCGGTACTGGAAGCAAAGCAGCTGGATCGGTGCATCTCTATATATAAATGCATAGATTTTAGCTCTGTGTTCTTTGTGTATAAAACGCTTACAGGTGGTGACTCAACTCGAAGCTGCGAGTCAGGCCGACCTGCTCTTCGTGGCCCTGTTCCCCGAGCACTACTCGACGCTGGTGGAGCTGAAGCAGGCGTTGGCAGGGAAGACTCTGGTGGATGTGAGTAATGCTCTGAGAGTCTGTCGGGACGGACCCTCGAACGCCTCGCAGCTCGCCGACCTGTTCCCGGAGAGCGCGGTCGTCAAAGGGTTCAACACCATCTCGGCGTGGACGCTACAGAGCGGGCCGAGAGACGGAAGCCGACAGGTGTGTGAGAAGAAGTACTGTAGAGGTGCTTTATTTCAAGCTTTTGCTTATGCTTAATTTGGAAAGAGCTAAAGAGAGTTACCCTCCATCATGGTCACTACTACTAGTGTGACACCTCATTTGAAAGCTAAGACCTACAAAACTGAGACTTTCCTTTGCGTGTTGCCACATTTTCACTTTTCATGTCGTATTCTGTGATGGTTTTTCATTGGGTTTTTTCTCAAGTTTTAGTAACTTTTTGGTGGCATTGTTGACGCTTTTTTTGTTACTCTTTCATCGCTTTTTTTAAGTCTTAAGTATTTAGATTTGGGTAATAACGAACAGGAGAAAATGTGCTCAGTTCTGGTGGTGGTGAAGAGGTTAAAAAAGGGAAAACATGGGTACAGTGCCTTTTTAAAAAGCTGTAGCTCTAGCTGTAGGCACTTGTCCACTCAAGTTAAGCATTTTTTTTTTTTTACCATAATGACCATCGGAGGAAAAAGGGAATCTTACAAGCCTGAGAACACCAATCCAACTTTGAAATTCAGTAGGGGGGGCAGCATCATGCTGTGGGATAGTTTTGCTGCGGGAAGGACTAGTACACTTCACAAAATAGATGACATCATGACAAAAGAACACTATGTGGAAATATTGGAGCAACATCTCAAGACATCAGCCAGGAAGTTGAAGCTTGGACGCAGATGGGCCTTCCAAATGGACAATGACCCAAAGCGTATTGCCAATACTGGTTTCAAAGTGGCTTAAAGGAGCGTTATGCATTTTTTAAAGCGGAATTTTTTTATATTTGTGCGTATTTAACCTTGTAGAGACCAAGCGGCTGTATGAGTAGTCAGCATGGTGCCTTTACTTTCGATCGCGGTTGTCTTTACAAGGCTCCAAGATGAATTGTTTTGTAGGTTTTCTTGTGTGGGGGTCCGTCAGCAGTGAAAACCTTCCAAACAATTGATCCTGGAGCGTCCCAGAGAGCACTGTGATGGAAAGTAAAGGCGCCATGCTGACCACTCATGCAGCCACTGGCCTACTCTGAAGTCAAATATGCACAAATATAGTTGTAGCAATATTTTGAGTACTTCAGCCTTTGATAAACATGAAAAATCCCTGCTTCTGTCTCGTGCTCGCAGGTGTTCCTGTGCAGTAACAGCGGCCCGGCCAAAGCCTCCATCTCTCAGCTTTGTCGGAGAATGGGCTTCATCCCTGTGGACATGGGCGTCCTGTCTGCCTCTTTAGAACTGGAAAACATGCCTCTGCATCTTTTCCCGTCCTGGCGGCTCCCGGTGCATCTCTCCCTCGCCCTTTTCGTACTCTTCTACCTGTACAACTTCATCCGCGACGTCCTGCACCCTTACCTCACCGCCGGCAAGAGCGCCTTCTACAAGATGCCCATCGAGCTGGTTAACGTCACTCTCCCCTGCGCGGCGCTCATCCTGCTGACGCTGGTCTACGTGCCGGGTTTGTGCGCGGCTTTCCTGCAGCTTTGGTGGGGGACGAAGTACAGGCGCTTCCCGAACTGTTTGGATAAATGGTTGATCCAGAGGAAGCAGTTGGGTTTGTGTAGCTTCCTCTGCGCGGTGCTGCATATGATCTACAGCCTGTGTTTGCCGATGAGGAAGTCGGCGCGGTACAAGCTACTGAATACAGCGTTTAAACAGGCACGTAAAATACACTGTTATATTCAAAGGTTGTTTTTATTAGTAAGTGTGTCATCTTCGTGCAGGTAAAGGAGGGGGTGGAGGACTCGTGGGTGGATGAGGAGGTGTGGCGGATGGAGCTGTACGTCTCGGTGGGGATCATGGCCATCGGGCTCCTGTCTCTGCTGGCGGTCACCTCACTGCCCTCTGTGGCCAACACGGTCAACTGGAGGGAGTTCAGCTTCATACAGGTAACACTACGGACAACGCCGGGTTATTTTACTGCAGATTGCTGTAATATAATGCGATCTATTTCATGACACTGCAAGTGAATAAGGGGATATGAAAAAAAATGTTGCAATAGATCAACCTCTTAACCCCCACCATAACAGTGTGCATTTTCTCTTGTTTGGCTTTAAAGGGACTATAAATGTTAAAACTAAGTATTTTCGTCCCCCTACGTCTTTCAGCCATGTCCTAATGTGTAGAATGAGCTCAGACTTATTCACCACAACTGCTAAAATCCTGCACTGTCACTCAAAAAGGTGTTACTTCGGGTCCGAAGGGTCGTCATGCACGAGCTTAATATAGAGACTGCAGTTACACGTATGACCTGAGGTGGCAGTAGTGAGTATAAAATGACCAACTTGCATCTAGTCCCTTTAACCAACACTAAAAGCGTTTTAAAAAGTGTCAAAATAGCGACAAAAAAAATGACAAATAACAAAAAAGTGACCAAAAAAACTCAACCTGATGACCATACGGCAACAACATGAGGAAAAAGATCTGTTTAGTTGAGTTTTGAAGCTTTCAAATAAGGCGTAGCACTGGCCTGTAGGCTGTAAGAAGCTTTTAGATTTGGGTAAAGCCAAACTGGAGAAAATGCTTTCGTTAAGGCGTTAAGATTAATACCATAAATATGTGTGAAGAGTTGGAGCATGTTTTGTACTGATGGCAACAGTATAGTCTGAAATGTTACGCAGTGTGCCTTTAAGTGCAAGATGAGGAAAGTTGTTGTCTGTGGGTGCTAGTAAAGTAGAGATTTTGATGCAAAAATGGGCTTTAAAGTTATGTAAAGTGTGCGAATGAGCATGTATATCCTCGCAGACTCCCACAGAGGAAATGGCCATCATAAAGGGTGAGTTGCTAAGATGCTAAGGGAGAAAGTAGCAAACAATCTTCAAAAACTGACCATTGAGCTTTTCCATCACTGAACTTCTGACCTCTCCTGGAGTCTATTTTCATTATTTTCCTACAGTTGACATGTTCCAATAACAGTAACACATCTGGACTCGTACACTCATCCCGAGTCCTGTTGTGTCTACCCGCGTATGTCTGTGTCTGCCCCAGTTTCCTTTGTTAAACTCGCACGGTGACAGAGCCATCAGGAGGGCGCTGACTCAACTCATGCCCTCTCTCGTCGGCCATCTTGTTCCTCCTTCGTCTTTCACTTGAACTTAATCCGGTGGCCGTCAGATTAGTCATGTGCCGCCGCTGCCATGAGGATAATGAGCGCTCGGCATCTCCGCTTTGGGACAATGTACATATGTAAGGGCCGGTCACGTGTCTGTGTAGGGCCCACTGCCTCCGGACAGCATCAGCGTCCCCTCTGTCCTTGTTGACGCAGACACAATACCGTATGATATGTCTGGAAACAATCGGAAAAGCGCTATTTCTGGAGCGGCTGAAGCAGAGTCACCGCGTTCAATTCAGCCTGTGTGCATTATCGGTTATTGTTTTTGTATCCGTCCATCTTTTTCCTTCTTTTATAGTACTAAACATCTCACTACTGTACTTTCATATAAGACGAGGACAAAAATACAGTTCATCTCTTAACCCCCAAGCATATTTTGTCCAGTTTGGCATTACGCAAATCTAAAAGCCTCTTGAAAAAAAGCGTAAAAAATAGCGACACAAACGAGGATGAAGAAAGAAAAAAAAACGCCAAAAAAAATGGCGGAAAAGCAAAAGTAACAATAAGAAAGTGAACAACATTTTTTATGAAAAAGCAACAAAAAAACAACACAAACATGACAAGAAAAAGCTACAAAAACTTGCCAATAAAGTGTTAAAATGTGGCGAAAACGCAAGTTTTGTAGGTCTTGGCTTTTAAATGAGGCATTGGGGTTAAGTGGATGGAAGTGTCCATGATGGTCCTGAAGAGAGCAGCTTTTAAAAAAAAACGGCTAGCTTATCTGCTAAACCCAATTGAGACCAACAAATGTCTTCTTCTGAGACACTGAAGAGGCACCAAGAGCCCCCCACGCCTGCAGCACAGTGGAGGCGTCACAAGAGGAGCTACAGGAAACAAGGAAGGGACAAACGAGGTGGCATCCGGGCAAGACTCACAGCTAAGCCACACATGCCTTCCATTGTTCTGGGTTATGGACGTTCACTGGAGAATAAAACAGATTAGTTGCTAAGCTCTTCCCAGAAAATGTGAACGACTGTTGTGGAGCGGAGGGACCTGTGCAGGAGAGGTAGAGGAAGGGGGAGGTGGAGCTGACCAGTGCAGGACATAACGCTCTGAAACAGGGACAAACCCAGGAGGCGGATCAGAGGAGCACAAAATTCTAGGTTTCCTCCGTGTGCTATGGTTTCCCCGACCTCCAGGTCACGTTGGCCCACAGTAAACTCCAGTCGAGAAGCTTTTAGATTTGGGCAAAGCAAAAGTGGAGAAAATGAGCTTGGTTAAAGTGCCCGGTCAGCACAATAAATAGTGGCAGTACAGTATATCCCCGAAGTTTATTTTTAGTGACAGAACTTTACTTCTCCACATAGCCCCAGGTGCAGTGGCCTCACTACATGACTAAGACGCCACTCCTTCATAAAGTTTTCCACATTTGCTCATGTACATCATAGAAAATGTACAGAAGTCCCTCAGGGGGGAAACATAGAAGGCGTTTATGAGAGTCAGTGCTTTGGCTCTGGGCCTGGCTAATTACGAACATGATTACGAAGTTCATTTAGGTCAGATGTGTCGGGTCACTGTGCGTCCTCAGGGCTTCCACCGGCTACGAACTACGTGAGCTAATGAACTTCACTGGGCGGCGCAAAGTCACTTAAATGGACAGTCTTCAGCGAAGCATGGCTTAAGTTTAGAAGTTGGAGTGCCTTAACAAATGTGTGGCCTGAGGACTAAGAATTTGTACCGTTTTGAGATAAGGATATTTTGTAGCATTTCCTCTGAAGATCTCTGAGCAAAATTTGATATAATGTTGAACGTACAAAATGTCAGACACACAAGACAAGTTCACATGCATACTAAATGATTCAAACATATTTGATCATATTTACTGCTTCATGGAGCTGTTCCTTTATGGATTTATGGCATGAGGCTCTCAAACTGCTGGTTTTCGTCCCTTCTTTTCTTCATGAACTCCTTTTTAATGTAGTTTCAGTACAATTTTGTTCTGCAAATATACAATTCCTGACTGAAAAAGAAAGGTTGCCACCAGTAGTGCCTTTAGCTTTGATTGCTGCACATATTTGTAGAAGCTTATTGAAACAATGAAACAGCAATGTCAAAAGGTCCAGTGTTGCATTCATTTTTCACCAAGATATTGTATTGATGATGGGAGAGTGTGACCACTGTGCAAAGCCTCCTCCAGCACATCCCAAAGATTCTCAATAGGGTTCATATCTGGACTCTGTGGCGGCTAATGCACGTGTATTTACCTCTTAACCCCTGCCTTCATCAAGTGCGCTTGCTCTAGTTCAGCTTTACCCAAACCTAGGGAAAGGAAGAGAAGAGAATCTTGTCTGTATAGAGCTATTCATATGAAAAGTCAGAGAGGGGGGTTCATTCACTCCATGCTGATGATGGTAAGCTACATTTGAAGCCACAGTTTCCGCTGGGTAGTGGCTGACAGTAGTGAGGCTGCTCACATCTGGCCCCTCCGACCACCACCAACCACTCACATTGGGTGAAGTGTCTTGCCCAAGGACACGACGACAGACTGCACCTGCAGAAGCCGGGATTCGAAACCCCAACCTTCCGATTATGAGACCATTTGCACCACTGTCACAAAACTCATCTACTGTAAATGGATAATTTTCCTTGCGTTGTCATTTTGTAATGTTTTTTCATTGTTTGTAATGCCCTTTTGTCACATTTGTCATTTTTGTTGTTGCTCTTTTGTGGCTTTTTTGTTGCGTTTTTGTCACTTTTTCATTACATTTGTCACGTTTTTGTCTCTTTTGTTGCATTTTCATTCTCATTTTTACTCATATTTGTTGCTCTTTTTTGTTGTTTTTCGACGCTTCTTTCAGGACGCTTTTAGATTTGGGTAAAGCTAAACTAGAGAAAATGTGCTCAGTTCAGGCGGGGGTTAAAACATTTTAAATTGGACTTGTTCCTTGTACTGTGTAAACCCTACTATTATTATAACTGAATTGAAATGTGTTTTCGGCCCTGCTTTGCATTGACCTGAAATGAATCCTCGCTCCTCTTTCCTTCCAGTCCTCTCTGGGCCACTGCGCCCTGTTCATGTGCACCCTCCACACCTGCCTGTACGGATGGACCCGCGCTTTCGACCCGGGACAGTACCGCTTCTACCTCCCCCCGACCTTCCTCCTGGTGGCGCCCTTCTCCGTCTCGGTGCTCCTGCTTCGGTCGCTCCTGCTCCTGCCGTGCGTGGCTCTGAGGCTGGGTAAGATCCGCCGCGGCTGGGAGAAGAGCCGGCACATCCGCTTCACGCTGCCAGACGACGACTGCCGCAACGGGCTGGAAGACGTCAGCCACGTGTGAGATCAGGAGCCGCCGGGTCCCGCTGGAAATGAATGATGAATACCAGCTTTTGAAAACGCATTGAAAGCGCCGCTCTCTCAATGCTGTCTGGGCCTTCGCAAGGGTTCTCGAAATCTGTATAGTTAATAGTTTAATAGAGCTCTTTCCAATGAAACCATGTCGACCTTGTTGCACTAAATTGTATGTGTTTTTGCATCTCTATGGTACTTTCTGCTGCAGGATAAAAGAGGCATAACAATATGACCACTAAAGGGTTAGTTGGATTCGTCATGGCAACTGGCAAACATGGCAAATCTGTTATAATTGCAATTGCTGGGTTGAAGGTGGCATCATAGCGTTCTACAGGCCTATACTATTATATAGAGCAGGGGTGGCCAACCAGTCAGAGACCAAGAGCCGAAATTTTCAACCTTGATCCTGTGAAGAGCCACAAAGGCACCGACCATTAGCGAGATTCCAGGGCGGTAGTTTATTGTGATTAAATAGAATGTGAGCGTTTTATTTAATCACAATAAACTATAACTTTATGCCTTTTTCTTTCTTTTTTTTAATAATTGTGTTAGATTTAATGGTTTTACTCCTCAACAAGATTGAAATACATGTATATTAAATGACATTTTGTGTTTCCTGTTCTGACTGAGACAGAATTAGATTATTATTATTATTATTTTTTTTTTAATGCTGGGGTGTTTTTGTATGTGGGGCCCTGCCCACTGAGCCCCCTTCTCTGATTCGCCCCTGGCCTGAGCGCTCAGTGCCTGCAGCTCGGTCCTGACTGGACTGTGCAGAGAACGCACTCTAGGCTGCACAAAGTTCATGAATTTTAACCAGGATCCTCTGGAGGATCTGAGAGTCTGTTTTAAGTTGCATCTGTTACAGTCTCTGTCACATGTGAAAGAAAAGTCAATGACTTTGCGTATTTCCGCGTTACGATGTCGCGCTTCGCATCATTTGCTACATAAGAGCTCCGCTTTTTTCCATTTCCTAATTTTGATCTTTTTCTGTGAATATGAGGCCAAATTGCATCAAATAAAGAGTAGCTGATCAGAAATCTGAAAAGCACAGAAGCTAATCCTAGTGCCACGATCTGCCTGCCTGTTGTTTAACCTACATCCCGCTTTGAGTGAGGCTGCACCATAGACTGTAGAGGGCTGCACGGGCACTCGAAAAAGAGGGAGATACGGACTCTCATTCATGTAGAGATGGAAACAGGGTCTGTAGGACGATGATTGGATTTTTGGTCAAAGACTGTTGCAGTTTATGGGAAATATTTACCAATTATTTTGCAAAGAGCCGCATTTTACTAAACATCTCCAATCATGCAAAGAGCCGCACTCCGATTGGCCAAGAGCCGCATGCGGCTCGAGAGCCGCGGGTTGGCCACCCCTGATATAGAGGAACAATTATTTTTGTTTTTGAGGATGTTTTTGGTCTTGTACAGAGAGATCATGGACCCAGTGACTGATATTAATGATATTTTTTTTAAATTCATGTATTTTCTTTTTAGCTACGTCTTGTGAAAGTGTAGGAAAAACTGGCTCCTGCCCCCCCGTTGGGTCCGATGACATCGTCACATTCTAGAACCTGCTACCCAGATACACACTGCAAAAAGTAAATATCAAGCATTGTCTTAAATGACTTGAATTGAGGAAATATATCTTGTTTTGAGCGTTTTTCGCTAATTTAGACATTTTTCCTGATCGGAGCAAGTTTACTTTGCTTGTTTGAGGACATTTCAGACCAGTTCAGGTCCAGGGTAAATCTCGCTTTAAATAAGAAAGTAAAATCGCCAATGAGATAAGACCAATTTTCTTACCCCATTGGCAAAGAAAATTACCTGAAATAAGAACGAAATGTATTGAAACGAGTCAGAAACGTCTCAGAACAAGTGAAATAATCTAGGAAAAATGCCCAAGAACAATTTACCTAGTCAAAACAATTAAAATTTGGATTATTATGCTCAAATTGAGATGTTTATACTAATCTAGTTAATTACTTTTTGCAGTGCAGATGGCAACACATCATACAAGGGTGTGTGGCTAGCCGAGTTGGAGGAAAAATTTTCATGGGAATCACAATTTCCCCTCTTGTTAGCCGTTTTCTGGTGGACTATAAACATATTTATCGCACACAACTGTGTCAAGCCAAAATCGGGTCCATGTGGATGTGTTTTCACAGCAGATTGTTCAGTAGAAGTGAAAAACAGCACTCTCTCTGCTAACCTAGCATGTGTAGCAGGAAGCTAATGTAGCGTCTTGGTTAGCATTGAAGCACCTTGCTCCTCTCCATGTCTCTATCTTTATTTAGTAGAAAAATCTATTCATAATTCAGCATTTGTTAAAGTACCGTATTTTCAGGACTATAAGTCGCACCAGCCATGGCAAGTACCGGGGTATGGAGGCGTAACTTCACCGTTTACAAGCCTCTCCCAGCAATTTTTTTCTCTTTTCTCTGGCTGCTTCAAACATGACCATATATGGGTATATGGGCAGCTCAAATCACAAAAAGTCACAATATATTACAAAATCTCTGGGGTAATACATGTGTCCCTGGCCAGAAAACCACAATTGCAACTTTCCCAGCTTCGGGTCAGAGACGCAACACACACTAATAGAAGAAGCTAACAGGCTAACTGCGGGCTAGCACCACTTAAACAGTATTTACAGCCAAGTTTGAGTGGAAAAAAAAAGATTTCCATTGTGTTATTGGATGTACAATATCCCTCTGTCCCTTTGTCTTTTCTGTCAGCGTAGTATTTACTCTCACGGACAATTAATGAGTAAAAACGTAACATGCTACGACACCTGCAGTGGCGCTTGTGGCCTATAGGGGCATGAGCTACTTAGTAATAATAAGTACTGCTTTAAATACTGCGATAAGCAATATTATTGAAAAGGACAGTAAAGCTTTGTTTGAAAAGCACGTACACTTGAAATATCCCACTATAACATGAAACACTATAACACTTGGGTTAAAAAAATAAAGAATTACGTGAGGGAAAATGCGGTGAATATTGAGACCATTTATTAAACAGTAAGCCAATATAATTATCGTGACAGGCCTAGTTTAGACATAATTTACTCTAATTATCTCCTATCTTAATCTCGACCTGGTACTTTGAAGCTTTATGAGATGGTGCAAAAGTTTAAGAAGCACTTCATTAGGTTATAAGTGAGTCCTAAGGTGTGATTTTTGCCAATATTGAATAGATTGCAATCGATTTAACAAAACTAATCACAATTTGATGCGGTGAACCATATTCTGCCTCTGTTACGTCTTGCTTAAAAACATGCCCGATAATGGTCGTATTGTTGTGGCTCACCGTGTGTTTAATCAAAGGCCCTTTCCTAAGTTTCCCATCTGAACTTCTCCTAATTCCACGTGTGATTAATGAGGCGTGCGCCGTGTCACCCGCGTTCCGCCTTGTTTTGATGTCGCTGTTTTGACTTGTGCCACATTGTGCTGCTCCTGGTCAACAGCCTTTAATTAGCACGACACTGTACGACACTCGGTATCATTAACTTATTTTTCTCTCTGTCACTAAACAACTGAACATGATGCGTCTGATAGGTATGTCACTGTTACAAAGTTTGTTTAAATTATTAGTGTAATAATCTGATGTATAGACCTATTTTTAAGTGAGATTTTTCACTCCGTGCCAAAGAAGTTTTTTTTGTAACAGTGCTAGAACAGTGCTATGTAATATATTACTATTTCTATGCTGTAGAATAAAGATTTTATATTGTACATCTTTTTGTATTTCATGAACTGCTATAGGTACTGTGGTGTTATACTGCCATCTAGTGGTGGAGTCACTTTTTGCAGTTAGATATATGATTGTGTAAAAATATATTACAGTATTCAACCCTGAGTATTTTTACTGCTGCCTATGGGGATTGATTGTATTCTAATGATAGTATATACATATGTTTTTTAAATGTAATTGTATCGAATGATTTGTTTTATTGATTTTGATTGTGTTTTTAATGCTTTTAATTGTGTTTTTTATTGTGTCTGGTGTTGCTGTGAGGCACATTGAGTTGTCATGTAGGTGAAATGTGCCATACAGATAAACTTGCCTTAAAGTGTATTGGAAAATGATGACATCACTCAACAATGAGGGTGCATAAGGTCACTGAAAATACTGAAAATGAAATGTACCAGGCAAGTTTGGTAAGTCTTGCCTGGTCACCACACCCGATCTATATGACACGGATGGAAATGACAACTGGGAGGAAGCAAGATCACGGATATTATGTATATTAATGTGTTTTTTTTAACACCAAACTAGTGAATGTTGACTGTGTTTGGTGTAAGATATATTTTAATGATCCTCTTTTGTCACTTGCTTTGTTCCAGACATCGTACATGTAATGAGACCATTGTTGTGCTTTGCTTCTGTTTCTGTTCATTTCTGTTAATTAACATTTCAAACAGGGCTTTGTAAGTGTGGCCTGTGTTAAAATAGCAGCTTTGAAGTGTAACAGGTTCTCTCTGGCCAACAAAATATGATGTTACTAATTATATGATTGATAATGTGTAACGGGTATGTTGTGTGTACGTGTGCATACTGTGTTCCTATGCCCTTGTACTTTGTAATATGTTCTTTTGTACTATTGTGATATAATGGTTTTTGTTATGATTTCAGGGGTGGGCGCTCATAAGCTTTTGCTTCGGGTCACTCCTGCTCAAACAACATCTGATAGGACGTAGCATCTTTGGCCCTTTGAAGAAGAGAGGAGATGTTTTGTATCTACCTGTATGATGTCAGTCTTTGGACCCTTTTTTGTGCTTAAAAGTTGCCTGTCTTGTCCAATTATCTTTCCTTTGTTTGATGAAACCTTATAATTAACATCTATTTATGTGATCCTCACCTATGGTTTGTGTTGGAACCATGTGTGCTGGGAAACCTCCCACTTATCTGCCAGCCCACGCCTAAAAACTTAATCTGAACTAGAAGAGTCGAATTAGACACCAGGATCTGAACTGGAGCATTTATTTTTACAACCCACCCACACAATGGGACATTTTCGGACTAATGGGTCGATCAATTTCGAACATTTTCCTAAAATAATCAGCTTATCCCCCTCCTGAAGGCTGCGTTTCTGGCATTAAAAACTCTTCACGGCAAGTTTTCACCCTGAAATGTGTCCTTTTTAACCAGGAATAACCCTTTAAGTCTTTTATCTGATCACCGCCTATCGTTTGTGCTCGAAACCTCCCACTTCTCTGCCAGCCCATGCTTTAAAACTCGATCTGCAGGACGAGTCAGACGAGACGCCAGGATCTGAACAGGAGCAGTCATGTCTGTAAGTGTGTTCCACTGTCCGTATGTCTCCATGTGTAAAAATATATGTCAGATGTATGTAAAAGGTGTATTCTGTGTGTAAAACAATCACAAATGTGCAGGAGGCCTTTACCACAGCAGCAGAGGAGGTCAAGGTGTTGAAACAAACCCCAGACAAAGGAGAGATGACGATTCTGTACGGTCTCTACAAACAGGCCACATTAGGAGACGTCAATTTTGGTGAGTTTATCAATTTACAATCTTTTTATTTATTTATATATATGGCAAACTTAAGGCGGTTGTAAAGGGAGTGCCTTGTTTTTGCACAAAGGCGGGGCCAGGCACAAAAATGAAGATTGGCTGGTTGTGACTCACCCACACAATAGAAATAATTTGAAAAAAAGCGTTTTGTTACTGGGTTTATTGTCATCAATGTGTGAGAAAGTAGCGTTCACAGTTTGCAGGTGAACTGTGGGTAACAATGTTGTAAAGTCAGATTCTTTGCATACCTTAGTTTCCTGGTTTGTTTTCGATAAGAGCTGCTTGAATATGTACTTTTTACTGTTGTTTTTCCCAAATTTGGTTGCTCTTCAGGGCTTCGCTCGTATTTCTGTGCTAAACAACTTACTGAACTTCTTAACCCACGCCTGAACCAAGCATTTTCCACTTTTTTTTGCCACTTTTTCATCATTTTTTCGTCAATTTTTTGTAAATTTTAAATGAAAGGACAAAAAAATGTCACAAAAATTGACAAAAAAATGACAAAAAAGGACAAAAAAATTACAATTTCGTCACATTTTTGTCTTTTTTTCGGCATTTTTTTGTCAATTTTTATGACATTTTTGCCACTTTTTCATCATTTTTTCGGCAATTTTTAGTACATTTTTCGTCATTTTTTTGTCACTTTCTGTCATTTTTTTTGTCCATTTTTTGTCAACTTTTGTGACATTTTTCCACTTTTTCATCATTTTTTTCATCAATTTTTTGTCAGTTTTTTGTCAATTTTTTGTAAGTTTTTTTCCAAGTTTTCTCACTTTTTTGTCACATCATCATCATTGTTTTTCGTCTCAGTTCTGTCGCTATTTTCTCACCTTTTTTCCAGAAGCTTTTGGATTGGGGTAAAGCCAAACTGGAGAAAATGTGCTCGGTTCAGGTGGGAGTTAAGGGGTTAACCTCGTAACCAAGCACATATTCTCCAGTTTGGCTCTACCCAAATCTAAAAGCCACTTGCCTGGAGTTTACAGCCCTCATTTGAAAGTGAAGACCTTAAAAACTGATCATTGTGGTGTCGCTTCAGCTCGAGGTCCATATATATGTAGGTTCAGGTGGGGGTGAAGAGGTTAACTGCAAATGTAATAACTGCATTCCCATTTCTAGAAAGACCAGGAATCTTTAGCTTTCCGGGGAGAATGAAATGGGACGCGTGGAACGTTCACAAAGGTTTGAGACATTTAACTTCCTCTTTATTTTGCACTTCAACTGGATATCAACGTTTGTTCCACTTTTTTGTTGATTGGCAGGACTTACAAAGACTGAAGCCGAAGAAGAGTATATAAAGTTGGTGAATAGCCTAAAAGAAAAATACGGCATAGACCTATGAATGATTTTTCTTATGCAAAGTGAGGCAATAGATATGTTACACAATAGTTATAGTTATACAGTAATATGGCACATAGGAACCTTTAATAAAAAACATATTTGTGACTTTACAAGTGCAGTCGTTCGTCCCACTCTTAATAATTTAGTAAAACATAGTAAAACGGTGGTCATAGGGTTACTGTATAGTGAGTTACTAGTGTTTAGTGCTCAGTTACATGCAGTGTCCGCGGGCATCCCAGGCACGGATGGGGAGCGCTGCAGCATGGACACTTGCGTGGGAGGGGACCCACTTTGGCTGATGGACCCGCGGTACTGCCGGGTCTGGCTGGGCAGGTGCCGGGTCATTCTCCACCTCCTCCATCTCCTCTGGATCTCATGCTGGACCTGTGTATTCAAAAAAAAAAAAATGTATTTCTGTGCTAAACAACTTATTTACCTCTTAACCTGAACCGAGAGCATTTTCTCCAGTTCAGCTTTACCCAAATCCTGTAGGCCAGTGTAACGCCTCATTTGAAAGCTAAGATCTACAAAGCTCATCTAGATGGATCTTTTTCCTCACGTCAGATTTTTTTTACATCATTTTTTGTGGGGGTTTCAACTAATTTTTGTAACTTTTTTGTAATTTTTTTAATAGTAAATAGTACATTTTTTGTCACTTTTTGTCATTTTTCGTCAATTTTTTGTAAATTTTTCGTCATTTTTTTGTCACTGTCTGACAAAAAAATGGACAAAAAAAGGACCAAAAAAGTCACAAAAATTGACCAAAAAATTTACAAAAATAGACAAAAAAATGACAATTTTTCGTCACATTTTTGTTATTTTTTCGTCAATTTTTGTGACATTTTTGCCACTTTTTCATGATTTTTTTGTACATTTTTAGTAAATTTTTTGTCATTTTTTTGTCTAGGTTTTCTCGCTTTTTTGTCACATCTTCATCATTGTTTTTCGTCTCAGTTCTGTCGCTATTTTCTCACCTTTTTTCCCAGAAGCTTTTGGATTGGGTTAAAGCCAAACTGGAGAAAATGTGCTCGGTTCAGGTGGGAGTTACGGGGTTAACCTGGTAACTAAGCACATATTCTCCAGTTTGGCTCTACCCAAATCTAAAAGCTTCTTGACTGGAGTTTTCAGCCCAACTGATCATGAGTTTATTGTCACATTTTTTATTCAATTGTTATATATAGCATGTACTGTATGTATTTGCATTGTGTGTAAATTTGTCTGTTTGTTTGCTTTTACTTTTGAAGAAGAAGCAGAACTAAGTAACTTGCTTACCTGAATAGAGTTCCACACAGTTACCATGGAGATCCGCCATCTTTGCAGCTGTTAGTATACATTTCCATTGACTAACATGAGCTAAAAACAGTATAAAAAGTGGAGCCGTGGAACAACTCCATGTGTTTTAATGTGAACAATAACTCCAGTATTTTAATTTTACAGCAAAAACATTGAACTTTGTGACAGTTTGTGTTTCATGTGAATAAGTCAGATAATTGCAGAGATTGTAACAATGAACCAAGTCAAATCATCCTCATGTTGACGATTAAAAGGCTGCCATTTATCTGTATGTGATATGACTGAAATCTTTGTCAAAGCGCCTTACCTCTCCGTTCAAGAAGCAATAGAGGACGGCCACCACGAACCCCTGTCCCAAAAGAAAGTGAATGAATTGTTACTTGGATCTTTCTTCTTTCTTATGGCCGTATCCGTTTACCTGCGTCGACGACAGCGCCAGTTCGGCAAATGTCCAAATCTTGAACATCAAGCTGCTGACGGAGACGGGTAAAAAGGCGAAGATGATGTACTGCAGGCCGAACAGAGCCACCAGGAAGAACGTGGACTTGATCAACCTCCTGGGAAACAAAACCAAATCAGTAAGTATCTTCCAGACACTGACTGTGAGAGATAACATGACCTACCTGTACTGTTTGAACTCATTGCGCTGGGCGTCAGGCATTCGGAGTTTGCTCACAATGATCCGCAATATCCCCAGGAAAAATATTACATTCATCTAAAATAAAACTTCTTTTGATGTTTTATTGCAAATTAGAATCTGTGCGAAGAGGGAAGACATTCTTACGATTATGGTCAGGAGAACTGGGACTCTTAGAATCCACCAAATCCACTCGTGTCGTCTCGTTTCCCAACACCTTTGGAGCAAAATCATGGATTTTAAACGTCTGCAATAATGTTAATAAACATTTAAAACAGCTCACCCTTCATCTTCGTAAAAATACTTTGCGAAACCCCAAGCCGCGATGGTGATGAATGGAACTCCTATCAATCAGTGCAGAGTTTTTAGTTTAAACAATGTCTGAAAACCTTCTGGATCCATTGTGTCCAGTGTGGAATGTGTTTTTTTTACCCCAGCTGAGAATGAGGTACCAGGCCAGGTGCTTCTTGAGGGAGAAGAAGGAGCGAGTGACCAGCGTGAACAGGAAGTGGCCCTCGGACAGGAGCCAGCTGTAGTTGGCCAGAATGGAGTAGTTGGAACACATGAGCGCCACTTTACACCCGACCTGAGACCAATCGGGACGGTTATGTTTCAGTGGGAATTATTCAAATCATTTACGGTGAAATGGCACGCAAATTACAGCAGAAGAACACTTTATAATAACTACACCTTATTTAGCCTTAATTAATGAGTTAACACTAGAAAAGTCATTAGTTCAGTGTGACTAACACAACGAATAAGTGAAGTATGTGAAGAACTATTCATTATGAGTTAGGCATGAACTGTGGTAGTTAAGTAGTTAAGTAGTAAGGGTTAATGATGAATTAAGGTTTAACTCTTGAACTATTAAAGATTATTCTGTTAGTAAGACCGAATGTTTGCCTGCTTTACTAGTTTCGACCACTTCCTGTGATCAGGCCCACCTTGTACACATAGGCCCCGGGGCTTAAACAGAATTGTAGGCCCTCACCCCCCCTCAGCTCAAACCCTAACCTATAACCCTAAATCCCACAAAAACCCTAACCCTGCTACTTCTACATGTATCCCTCTGGGTCAGGCAGGGCGGGCCTACTCTAGGTACACACATAGGAGCTCAGCACAATCATCACATACAGTAAGTCAAGCTGTAAAGTGAAGTGATTGACATGAAAATCAACAAATCACCTTTTTTTTCTCCTTAACTCTGATTGGCCCTTGACTGGTAGGCCCTCCCCTGCTAGCCCACTGGATAAGGTTGCTCTGCCTGTGATCTTCCACAGAAGCGTCACCTGGTGGTGAAAGTGACGCATTGTCGACGGTGTACACCTTATCCCACACCTGGGATGCCGTCCTGGAGAAGGCGTCAGTCAGTCGGGGGGTGAAAGCTCTCCCTCCTCCCTCCTGACTGATAAATCAATCTAAGCTGCCTAAAAACACGTCACTTTCACCACGGGGTGACCCTTCGGGAGTGATCAAAAGTAGTAAAGCAGGTAAACAACCCTTCTGTCTTACTAAAAGAACAATCTATAATAGTTTAAAGTAAGAGGACAGTATGAACCTTTTGCAAAGTGTGTTAACTCATCATTCATTACGGCTAAATATGGTGTAGTTATTATTAAGTGTTGCTGAATTGTTTGAGAAGCTAGAAATGTGCAGTGCTATTTTGATCCAAAGTGCTTTAGTGACCTCTAGTGGCTACATAGTGTCTTTGACCTTTGTTTACAGAAAAGGAAACAATTCAGAATGTCTTTTTTGGGGGAGGGTCCTATTGTACATGTTTGCATTCTCCGTTGAAATTACAGGGTAGTAGTCACAGTGGTAGAGGTCCTCGTCCGCGAAGAGCAGCGAGTCTCTGATGAAGATGAAGATGGCCCTCAGGATGAAGGACAGGAAGAGCTGGACGTGGATGTGGTTCCTCGTGCAGTGGAGTTTTCTGCAAAGCATAAAACAGGTCACGCTTAAACTTAAAACCATTGCAGTGTATAAAGAATCCTACCTGAAGAAACAAAATATAGTAATGGCGATTGTGAGAGAGATGAGAGACAGCGTGTATCCGACTGTGTACATGGTCTTCACGTAGGAGAAGTACAAATGGGATTCTGGCGTCTGCTGATCAGACAAAAGAAAAAAATATGTCGTATTAACTTAAGTAATGTGTGTTAGACGGCAATGCACCCACCTCTCCCAAAAAGGGCAGTGTCTTGTTAAAATTGTAGCCACAAGCTTCTTCGTGTGGGACAAGCAGGTCAGACCATCCCTCCGCGGTGCAGTTTCGATGCACTATGCCTACAATAACAATCAAAACAAAACTCCATGTGCCAATACTAAAGAAAATAAGGAGTAGTGAGATAATTGTGTGTGTATCTTATACCATCTGAATTAAAGAAGTCGGGACAAGGCTGAGAAACAGTTTGTCCAGGAAGAGCAGGGGACCAGCAGTTGAGGTGGTCCCACCAAGCAGTACAATCTAAACGAATGTGGAACAATGTAGCTTTAATGGGTTATTTAAATCAATATTTCAAATTGTATAGTAGTAGCCTATGCCTAATTACACACCCAAAACCAGGGGCGGACTGGGACTGAAAAACAGCCCTGGACTCTGGTTAGTCTGGCCCAAATAAGCGTAAATGCGACAATTCCACAAATACATATGTTAACCTCTTACCCCCCGCCTTAACCGAGAGCATTTTCTCCATTTTCGGCTTTACCCAAATCAAAAGGCTTCTTGACTGGAGAGCAACACTGTAACGCCTCATTTGAAAGCTAAAATCTAGAAAAGTGATGGTAACTTTTTGTCACGTTGTCGCTGCATTTTTGTCATGTTTTTGTTGCTTTTTCATTACTTTTTTGTGGCTTTTTGGCGTGTTTTCGTCACTTTTTCGGCGCTTTTTCGTTGTGTTTTCGTCTCTTGTTTTTCGGGGGGGGTTCATGTTATTGTTTTTTCATCGCTTTTTTCATTGCTTTGTCGTCACGTTTTCGTCACATTTTGTCACTTTTTTGTTGCTTTTCCAGCACATTTTTGTTTTTGGATGCTTTTCTTTTAAGCTTTTAGATTTGGGTAAAGCTCGGTTACGCCCGGGGGCAAGGGTAAGGGTATAAGGTAAAGTGAGAGGCCAGACCGGTGGCCCGAGAGCCAGTGGCCCTTCTGTGCTCTTCCAGAATGGACATATGGCCAGTCCGCCCCTGCCCAAAACAATGGCATGATCATCTCTAACTCTTACAGTCTGAATCAACAGTGTCGCAGATCAACCACTAGATGTCACCATAACACAGCGTTTACGGCATTATCATCAAAGCACAGCGGCTTTTTGAGACGGCGTCACTAACACGTTTAATTTAACTTTAAATGCTGTGGTTGTTGACACATAGGAAAAAAATGTAAAGCTATTAATTACTGAAACATACTTGTTGAAAAATCTGCTTTTAGTGATTGGCACTTCTCTTCCTCCTGTATAAGACTGACATGGGGTTGGCAACCTGTTGAACATACCGTCTGAAACGTAGATAATATAAATAGAAAGCTTTTTAGCACAACAGCTAAAATGTTTAACAATGAGGACAACGTAATGACTGACTTACCTGATGTATAAGAAGAACTCCAATTAGTCCAATTCTATCCATTTTAAGTCAAACGTGTCTGTTTGTTATAAATAGCTGGAGGCCCACATGTTAGGGCTTACTCCAATGCAAAGCTGGATTTTTTTGTGCATAAATCGTCATGCATTCTTCCCCGTATTGTTTTTGGCAGGAGGATCCAACTATGGACTGGGCAGTGGACATGAAAAACTGAAAAGCCGAAGTAGATGCACAACCTTTTCTGGATTTCAAAGTAAAACAAAATTACATATAAGATGAATAACTAATATAACGCAACGTATTTGATGCATTTGTATCTATTATGTATCAGAATGACGCCACCAGACCTGCTTTGGTTGCTAAACGGCAAACCTTTTAGTCTGAGCTTTTATTATGAAAGAATCTTCCCGGTTTCGAACGCACAGGTGTGTGTCTCCATGGCAACCGCGGCGTCTGATGGTCTGATGGTCTGATGGCGCGACTGTGATACAGAACTTGTTCTTTTCCAGGTTGTTTTATCATTAATGCTTGAATGAAAAATTACAATGGCAATGACGCCTTTAGCTTTGTTTTAATGCGCTTCTTTCACAGCGGGAACACATGTAAGTGAAAGTTTTCTTCGTTTAAACAGTTTAATGAAGAAGTGCGTCCGGTGGAACCTAGCTTAGCCTAGCATAGCATCTCCTTATTTTATTTGTTGACATCGTGACATGTTGGTCAGAGTTGGCATGGCCTGTCGTCCTTTTGTTTCTGTAAGGGGAATGAACTTTATTGGGCGTGGCAAAGTACCCAACTTTTACATGTTTTGGGTAAATAGCGGTGAATGTTTCGACAACATGACCTGCTTTGGTTGATTTGCCAAAAGATATTGAACTTTATGTTCGTTATGTACTTGTTTGATAAGTAAACACACACGAAATACGATCTCACACACGTTTCAGCTCTTATATTCATGCCAACGTGCTCTTACTGTTTTTATATATTCTTATTTTTTTAATATAAGATATAGCTAAGTCCATAAGCATGTTTTGACTGTATTAGCACAATGTAAAATATGAAATTCTGTATCTATACAGGTAATGAAATTTTGTTTATAGAGCACAATTTACACTTAAAGTAAAAAAACAACAACTAGGTAACACTGTATAATAACTACACCTTATTTAGCCTTAATAAATGATGAGTTAACACTTAATTCATCATGAACAACTCATTAGTTAACACTACTACTACTACTACTACTTAAACACTTAACCTCTTAACTCCCGCCTGAACCGAGAGGATCTTTTTCCTCATGTCATCAGATCTTTTTTCCATAATTTTTTTGTTTGGTATTCAACTTATTTTTGTAACTTTTTTGTCATTTTTTTGTCACATTTTTTGTCACATTTTTGTCATTATTTTGTCAAATTTTATCACAATTTTCTTTCATTTTTTTGTCACATTTTTTTATTTTTTTGTCAAATTTTTATCACATTTTGGTAATTTTTTCGTCAATTTCTTGTGAAATTTTTGTGAAATTTTTGCCACTTTTTCATCCATTTTTCGTCACTTTTTCGTCAATGTTTTCTCACTTTTTTGTCACATTTCCATCATTGTTTTCGTCTCAGTTTTGTTGCTATTTTCACAGCTTTTTTCCAGAAGCTTTTGGACTGGGGTAAAGCCAAACTGGAGAAAATGTGCTCGGTTCAGGTGGGAGTTAAGGGGTTAAAAACTACTTAACTACTACATTTAATGCCTAACTCATAATGAATCGTTTTTCATGCTTGACCTATTCCTTTGTTAAGTAGTTATTAAGTGTTAGTCACACTCAACTAATGCATTGTTCATGATTAATTAACTGTTAACTCATCATTTACAAAGGCTAAATAATGTGTAGTTATATGAAATGTTGCCAATATGTGATTGCATTCTTTCATGTCATATGCACAGCCATATGTTTTCAATCTGGAATTAAACATAGTCAGTCAGCACTTTGCCCCTTTTGCGTTAATTAGATATCATTTGAATACAGTAAAGGTCTGTATGTTCTTTTAACTGAAGTCAAGTTCATCATTTATCTGAACCCCATAAATAATTCTTTTATTCAGCCGGCGGACTGTAGTTCAAAAGTCTTTTCATTCCCCATCTCTTCTCTCTCCCGCAGCCCTCTGTCGTCTCTCTGAGGAGCCGGCTCAGCTGACCCCTCTGCAGGATGGAAGTGGCCCTGCCTGGCCCCGTCACGGTCTCCCAGTCCCCGCGGAGGGGGAGCCCGCTGCCTCTGAGGCCGCTGGTGGAGGACGAGAGGAGCCGCAGCAACACCCCCTATCATTTACTCGAATCAAGTAAAAGAGATTCCCCCTAAAGACACCATAATGTGGCAAAGGGCACAGGGGGAGCATGAGAGATGGATTGTATTGAATAAACATGATGCTAAGTTAAAATGAGAAAGAATGTCTGAGTAAAAGCTGCTTTAGATACAGACGGCATCGCGTCATAGAAAGGGGCGGGGTTTCGCCAAGGGGGAAAACTGAATTTAGAGAAACCATACCATACCAACTTTATTTATAAAGCACTTTAAAAACTGTACAGTTGGCCAAAGTGCCGCACACAGAAACAGACAAATATTTACAGTAAAAAATATGAGGTAAAAAGTACAACACAACAGCAGCAACATCAATTTGCGTTAAACGCCAGAGAAAAAAGGTGCGTTTTTAGGAGAGATTTAAAAACAGGAAGGGACTGTGCCTGTCTAATCTCTAATGGCAGCTGGTTCCACAGCCGCGGGCAAACACCATTTTCCACTCTTTTTAGCCATTTTCTGGTGGAATATGAACTTATTTATCACATACAAATAAAGTCAAATCTAAATCGGGTCTGTATGGATGTTTTTCCACAGCAGATTGTTCGGTAGAAGTGGAAAAACGTCAGTCGTAGCTTGCGCTTTCTAGGGTTAGCATTAGCACGATGCTAATATGTAGCTGTTGAACCACTCCCCATGTCTTTGTATCTTTATTGGGTAGAAAACTATATCAATAACTCAGCATTTGTTAAAGGGACTAGATGCAAGTTGGCCATTTTAAACTCAATACTGCCACCTCAGGTCATACATGTAACTACACCTTTTATATTAATCTCTTTTAGAGGCAGATGTGGTGAACTGGTCTGGGCTCATTCTACACATTAGGACATTGCTGGAACATGAAGGGGGAGGAAAATGCTTGTTTTAACATTTTAAACTCCGTATAGTCACTTTAAAGTAGTTTTTGAATAATTAGAGAAAGTTTAGATTTTTCTCCAAATTGTTTCCCCCTTAACTGTTTTCAGACATGACCATATATGGAGAGATTCCTGAGATGCCATCTGTATCTATGTGTTAATTTATATGTGAGTGTCTTCTTGTGTTTTTGTAGAGTTTTATGGCAAACTGAAAAGCAACAGTCTGATCCAAGCCGAGCCGGCGGAAGTTCATTTCAGTGGGTTTGAGCCGGGAAAGAAATACTGGAACACACTGGTGAGAGAAAGAGCCGCCAACTGTTGGAAACCCTCCCTTCGAAATGTCCCTCTTCTGTGTTCAAGATCAATATCGATGTTCAGAAGCTACCTATTTCTAATGTTCACACACGAGTGGCTTTCGTTGAACGCCGGGCAATTCTTGGAGGCTTATGAGGTTTGATGTTTTGTTGAGATGGCCGTTTAGCAATCACAAGGTGCCTTGGGACATTGTCTTCACCGAAAGTCACTTTAGAGTACAAACGGTATAAGAAAGTATCACAGAAAGAGAAAAATACAAACATTGCAAAACAAATGAAAACTATTATTAGTACTTATAGCTTATTTTTATAGCTATAATCCTTTTCCAAGCTTGACTAGTTTGTTTTACTCCGCCGTAAAGCCCAAATGTTGTTGCTTCATGTGTAATAATAAGTATATTCTGAACATCCCTATAATGCAAAGTGGTGATGCTCCTATACATCTCACTTAATACATCTGAGCCCAATTGAATTACTGGGAATGGGCAGCGATTTTTACCCACTCTGCGCTTGATGAAGCATGAAACTGCATGTCGAGCATATGGGGGAATGTTTTTTTTTTTCCCTTCACTCACCTGATTGGGCAAGTGATTCTTTATCTCTCTCTTTCCCCCTCAGCAACTCATCAACGTCTCCACCGAGGTTATGAATATTCACATCCTCCCCACTCAGACCAAGTACTTTCAGACCACTGTTACCAAAAAGGTGAGGCTAAGTTTTCTAATTAGAACATTGACCCGGGTGCAACTCTGAGTCATAAAAAAAAGTATAAAATCGTTGTTTCTGATGATTCACCCTCTAGCATCGACTCGTTCCCGGCCTCGCGTACACCGTCAAGATCCAGTTCTGCCCCGATGAGTGGCGCTACTTCTACGACTGTGTTCGGGTGCACTGCAAGGTAAAGATAATGCTCTCTCTCGTACAAGCACAGAACAAAACTAGATATTCCCCAGCCTGAGAAGTTGTTCTACATCTCTGTTTAAAATTGCAATAAAAGACCATTTACTTGCCAGAGGTCTCTTAGCTTTCCTAGTCCTTCTGGTTTACAACAAATCATTTTTCCCTGCTCCATTGTTTACACAGATAATGCTAGATTTCATGTGGACTCGGATTCTTGCGCTGTTTGAGAAGGCAGCCTGAAAAAATGAGTTTATATGCAGATTTATTGGTGCTGCGGGATAAATAATGGACCTTGACACGTGTATAAATAGTCAGTGAGATGATTTGCAGATTTTGCTTCTGGATATTTTTACAACCTGGAAACCAGAGCAAACAAGCGTTCCCCCTTTTTTGTGTGATTAGCTTTAAATGAAAAAAACAACAATGTGCCAGTGCTGTGAGCAGGCTCGACTTTCCAAACTTGTGACTTTGATGGAAGCGGGACAGTCTCCACGGAGATGATGCCCTGCTTCGACCACAGTTAGCCAAGCATAGGTTGAAATACATTAGGTCCTTTATTGGAGGTTATTGGACACTGACAGGAAGTGACATAGATACAGACGGCATCTCTGGATTCGGCCATATATGGTCATGTTTGAAAACAGCTAAGAGGGAAAACAATTTGGAGAAAAATCTAAATGTTCTCTAATTATTCAAAAACTACTTTAACAAACACTGAATTATGAATATAGTTTTCTACTAAATAAAGATACAAAGACATGGAGAGGAGCAAAGTGGTTCAACAGCCCATAAATACATAAATAGCAGAGAATGCTAACATGATGCTACATGTTAGCATCGTGCTAATGCTAACGCTAGCTACGATTGCCGTTTTTCTGCTTCTACTGAACAATCAGCTGTGAATAAACATCCATATTGACCCAATTTAGACTTGACTTTATTTGTATGGCTAAAAACTGTGAATAACTGTGTTTCCCAAAAGATTATATTTCCCCCCTCGGTGAAGCCACGCCCCCTTCTATGACACAATGCCGACTGTAGATAGAGGCAAACAATTTTAATCTGTTTCCGTGCCAACCATCACAAATAAAGCTCTTCTTCTTCTTTTTCAACGGTAAATGAGTCAAACTGCTATGGAACTTTAACTATGTCACTTCCTGTCAGCAGCTTAAAGATTGAAATAAAAATAACTTTTCTGCCCAACATTTGTTCATTGAATTCCTGTCATGCGCTTAAAAGCCTAAAATCAGCGGGGACAAAACTATCAGTCGCAGTACTTGTAAACTCTATCTACATAATATCCTTGTCTCCATTGCTCACTGGCTCATGCTTGTCTTTCTTGTCCATTGGCCCGTCTCGCTCCATCTCTCAGGGCGAGGAGAACCTGTTAATTCCAGTTCATGCTTACCCTGTCATCGATGACCTGCACATCCCTCCGCGCATCGACCTCCCAGCCGCCGCGCTCCAGCAGAGGTGTGTGCCTAAGATGCTTCCTGACCCCGTGTGCCCCCCCCCCCCCCAGGCTTCCCCTGTCTCTTCCTATTCCTCAATACAACCAACCCAGCTCCCCCTTCGCCCCATCCGTGTCAACTCATCAAAAAATAATCTCTGTCTTGTTTTTTTCTTTCTTTTTTTTCTGCTCTTTCCTCGCAGCGTTTCTCATGCTATTCCCCTGAGATGCAGCTGTCCCATCGACTTTGAGTTCCAGGTCTTTGTTATCGAGCCAAGCCAGGCCTTCTCCATCCGCCCGCTCGCTGGTATGAACACGTCGCATTCACACTGCATTGCATTCCCAGTGACAACAGACGGCCGAGTGCTGGGGTTTCAAAATTGTTTTGGTCTGTTGTGTTAAATTGAGACGGGAGCAGGGACTATTCTTTTTCACTCCACAACATGCCTTTTCCAAATAAAACAGATAAATGTATAGCTATAGCTCTTGAAAGTGTTGAATACAAAAGACTATTATTAATGACGAACCAACATTATACACTCCTATCTCCCTGTTTCAGCTCTTTCTATTGCACTACTTACCAAATGTTTTGCCTTTCTGAAAAATGCCTCTCCTGTAAATGCCTCTCCGGCCTGGGAACCATCACAACACAAAGCGGAACAAGCTCTCAAATACTGTCCACGAGAAACAAATGTGCTACTTACTCGGAAAGGCCACTCTCTCCAGCTGTTTGTTATTCTCTGTGAACTCGCGCACAGCTATTTTTATGTGCGCTTTTTTTACGACTCGTTTCCCGCTTATTGCAGGTGTCATCCCCGCCAACGGTCAAGTGGACATTGTCGTAACCTTTACCCCCCTGCAATACGAGACGACTCAAGTCACTTTTAAGCTGGTGGTTTCACAGTTCAACACCAAGCCTTTTCTATGCACCGTTTCCGGCACGTCTAACCCCTACGTGGCCATCAGGTAAGACAAATTAACCATTAAAACATCATTATTTTGTTGCTGAACTCGCTGGGAGCGCAGTCTCACCTCTCCCCCAGAAAACAGCATTTGTTTTGCAGCTGCTACAGAATCTAATGTTTAATTCTTTTCCCACGAGAAAAAACGGGCGCTGCTATCCATCACGCAGCCAGCAGCCCCATCCTCATCACTGTCTTCGCCTTATCTCGGCCAAAAGTTAATAATTTATGAAAGTAGCTAGCGCAGTGATATCAAGATAGATATGCTTCCCACTTTTTCTCTTTTTTTGCATATAAAACATTCCTTCTCTTGTTGCCGTAGAAACTAAAAATGCTGACATATTTTCTGCCAGTTTGTTCTCATAAGATATTGAGATTCAAGAAACCGAAGTTTGATAAAGTTGAAAATACAGAGTTGGATATTTCCCAGACTGTAATAAATCATCCCAATGTACAAAGCAGCAGTAAATCCAGGCTTTTAGCTCATGTTGACAGCGTGTCAAAGAGATAGAAAGGCAATACTTAAGAGGATTAGTCATGTGAAGCATGCGTCATTCATGGGTTTTATTTAACAGTAAATCTTCTGAAGAATATCTCAAAGAGAGAAAGGGCCTCGACCAAGGCATTAGCTCTATCTCGCAATGATTAAGATGTGCTTATAATCAAGCTGGAGCAGAAAACAAATCCATCATGCATCGCTTGACCGGCCTCTTGTGGCTGGAGTTGGTATAGATACGGACGGCATCTCTGGAATCGCTCATTATGGTCATGTTTGAAAACAGTTAAGGGGGAAAACAATACAAAAAAAACTTTCTCTAATTATTCAAAAACTACTTTAACAAACGCTGAATTATGAATATAGTTTTCTACTAAATAAAGATAAAAAGACATGGGGAGGAGCAAAGTGGTTCAACAGTCCTTAAATACATTAAAAACAGAGAATGCTAGCATGAACTACATGTTAGCATCATGCTAATGCTAGCTAGCACTTGCGATGACTGCCGTTTTTTCACTTCAACTGAACAATCTGCTGTGAATAAATATCCATATGGACCCGATTTAGACTTGACTTTATTTGTATGAGATAAATAATAATAATTTTGCCAGAAAATGGCTAAGAAAAGTGAAAAACTGTTTCCCAGAACATTCTGTATTCCCTCTTGGCGAAGCCACGCCCCCTTCTATGATTAGACGCCGTCTGTATCTATTTCCAACCTTATCTTGTGATCATTTTATCCCCCACCTAAATTGAGCTATTTTTTTCCAAAAAATTCCAAAAGAGCGACATATATACGGGCGGCACGGTAGCACAGCGGTTAGTGCTTGTGCTTCACAGCTAGAAGGTCCGAGTTCGATTCCCACCAAGGACGGGGCCTTTCTGTGTGGAGTTTGCATGTTCTCCCCGTGTCTGCGTAGGTTTCCACCGGGTACTCCGGTTTCCCCTACCACTAAAAACATGTACAATAGGCCAGGATGTATGAGAGTGTGTTTGCGCATGGGGATGAAAATTAGCCTAAGGCTACAATCCGGTGTGGCTTGTTCATTAACTTGCACTGTCCCGACCAAATAAACAACTCAAAGAGTAACGTAAGTAAACGTGCCGAAAACACAACAAAAAAAGAGATAAAAAAGAAATGAAAACTTGGCATCAATGGGGCAAAAAAGTTATTCAGTTTTGCTTGTCTTAACTTTCAAATGAGATGGTACGTTGGCCAAGCTCTCCATGTGTTTTCTTTTTCATCTCAAAAACATCGAGACACACATGCCCCTCCCCTCCACCTGAAAACATCAGATTCTAAAATGTTGTGAACTCTTTGGCATTGATAAAGCTGATCGAAAGGCTCCCCACCTGCTTCACTAAATGAATTACGAAAACATCTATTTCCGTCCTCGCTAATCTCCATAATTGTGTCCTGATTGGAGTGGTTACATGTATTTAAAGAACATTTTTTCTGGTGATTACAGCCAGGTGGAGAAAAAGTTGGAACATAAAGATATTGCCAAAGCGCCTGCACCTGCCTCTCAAGCGGCCCCCCGATCCAAAACGTGGTCGAGCAAAGTGCCAGTCAAACCCAAGGTAGAACCAGACACCATTTTGAATCTCTGCAAATGAAGTTAATGCATTTATTACTTTTCATTTTCAGAAAGTAAAAGATGTGGAGGTTTCTAAGCCTCAAATGGACATCTTGACACATGGAGGAGTAGCAAAAATGATGATCAGACATACAAATAAACTAAACTCCAAAGCATTGAAGGAAGGTACACCGTGTAGTACCAATTAATTACAAACAAACATATATTTTGAAGTGATGCGATAATAATACTTGGCCCAATGCACTTGTGGTCTGGCAGTTTTATATAATTGTTCCCATTCATTTTAGCCGCGTCCTTGGGGAACACAGAAGCCACGCTGAGCCGCCAAGTCAAGGAGGCCCTTTTCCTCCAAAAAGTCGCAGAGAATGAAAGAAAAAGGCAAGAGCGCTGCCGGCAATGGTGAGTCCGAGATCATAAAAAGCCCATAAAACGACCGATATTTTAAATTAAGCTGTAAAAACGTCTATATTTCACAGGCAGGTTGACCACGTGGGGGAGGACCCGGTGTGTGGGGAGCGGCGGAGAGAGGTTCTGGAGGAGAGAGAGGTGGCCCGGCATCAATACATGGTACGTTAAACAGTAATTGATTAAACTTATTTAATGACTTGGTTGTAGGGGACTTTATAGGGAAAGACAGCTTATTTCTGTGCATTGACTTTTGCTGCTACTACTACTATTACTACGACTGCTGGCATTGCTGGTGGCCAGTACTACAAGCTATATGATGTGATTGTGACTGTGTTTGACATGTGTAACCCATTCTATTGTTGCCATTTGCTGGGGGGGAGTCAGGGAGGGGACTCGGGGATCTGGCAACCCAAAAGTTCCCAGATTTTGCAATCCCTCCAGCTGCCCGGTACTTCAAGCCATGTGATCCGATTGTGTGTTTAGTCCTTGCAAAGTTTGACATGTGTAGCCCTTTCCATTGTTGCCATTGCTTGAAGTACCAGCTGCCCGGTACTTCAAGCAATATGATCCAAAAGCATAACAACGCCGCCCAAGAAGTGACTTCCTTTTTCGATCCAGCACGCTAAAATAAAAGCACACAGCTCGTCGCATTGATTAGTTCAGCAGGTACAAGTATATAATAAAATACACACATTTTAAGTGTTAGTCTGTTAATAGTTAGGCAGAAAGAAAGTTGAACGAATGAATTAGGTGGTGCTTTTATTTTGGCGTGCTGGATCGAAACAGGAAGTCACTTCTTGGGCGCCGTTGTTTTGATTTGAAGTTACGCACAGAGTCAATTGTGTGTGTAGACTTTGTACTTCAAGCAGTATGATGTGATTGTGTGTTTAGACTTTTCAAAGTATGACACCCATTCCATTGTTGAGATAAGGTGTGTTGACGACAGGCAATATTACTACTACTACTACTACTACAACTACTACTACAACTACTACTACTACTATTACTACTACTACTATCATCATTCCAAAGCTACCATCAGTGACTACTACCGCCGGCTAGTACAGTTTTCACCATATCTACTGCGACTTATGCCTCTGCTGCTTCTACTGCTTGTACTACAACTACTTCTACTACTACAAAAAACTACTGCTACTGAGCAAATGAAAAGCAAAATATCAAAATGCTTTAAACCAAACTTTGAGACAAGAAAACCTCCACTCTCTCTGTTATCACTTTGTCATGTTTCGCGGTTTATTTCCTTTGACGTTTACAGAATACTTTTCAGCGCACTTCACTGTCGCCATTATTGCAACCACCGCGCGGTCTTATTGCACCTTTAAAAATACGACAGGCACCGGCTTTTACGAGCGGATTTATTGGGACGGGCAGCCCAAACGCGCCGACTCAGCCAAACGCGTGTCACTTTTTGAATTGTTGCCTCGGTGTTTCCTCTAAAAAGTTATTCAGTTAACAAAGCTCTCATCCGCGCTCCCTCCCTCATCTCCATCTCCGGCCCACCTGCAGCCTTTATATCGTGCAGGCGGAAATGTGGCAGACACTTTCCTCTCTGAGCTGCGGGTTGCATCAGGTGTTTTATGGGAACTCTGCTCTTTTATAATAGGATGATCCTGCCTCGATGACAGCTAAAAAATATTATACACAAATTTATGTTCGATAGGATTCTCTAATAATGCCATAAAGCTGTCACGGTGCACTTCATAATAGAGATATAACGTCTTTGCTGACAGGTGATCTTTTAGAATTGTCTCTGTTGTGTTGTCCCCAGTGGGTGAGGAAAGCGCTCCTCTTTGGTCCTCATGGCAGGGAGCTGTAATACCGCCCCCTTGTGGCCAGGGGCGACTCCAAGAGACACTCAGTAAAACAGGATTCCAGTATAGCTTTGGACTTCGTTTAAACTGCTTAAAAGTGTTTTTTTCTTTTTCTATAAATTGCCGTGACCCATGTGACAACGCTGGGGTAGGTGTCGTATTTTTAACCACGCTGTTTTTTTTAATGTAAGAAATAAAATGTTGAAGCCTAAATTAATGATTGACAGGCCCTGGAGCGCTGTGGAAGCTCGTAACCGGTCTGGGCTTCCCGCCTTTTCCCCTTTTTAAGGAACAGGCTTCGTAGGAGGAGATTGAGCAGCCTTGTTAGCTTCACAGACCACTCGGGATCATTACTATGAATGGGGCTGAATGGAACACCGGTTATCTCTTCTATCATATATCTATGGACGTCCCTTTGTTGAAACACATGCAGGCTCATCCCACCTGAACCGAGTGTGTTTTCCCCAGTTCAGCTTTACCCGAATCTAATAACTAGGCCAATGTAATGCCTCATTTGAAAGCTAAGACCTACAAAACTGATGTAAATGGATCTTTTTCCTTGTGTTGTTGCCATGTTGTCATCATATACTATATATCTTATCTTTCTTCACATTTTTGTCTCTTTTTCGTCACTTTTTCGTTGCATGTTTGTCACCTTTCTGTTAAGCTCTCATCCTCGTTTTTTTGATTAGATCCTGTTTTTACACTTTTTTTTCCAAGTTTTTAGATTCAGGTAATGCCAAACTGGAGAAAAATGTACTTGTGGGAGTTGAGAGGTTAACCTACTCCATGTACCACTGTGTTCTGTACTGATCCTGCTTCAGAGAGCTTTGATTTCTTGACTATTCTGACTGGAGTAATGACAATGTTTCAATTACTATAACTAAAACATTCAAAATGGCTCTTCTATAGACTGTTTTTTTGCTACTGTGGTTCTACTATCTAAACTAATGCGATTTTAAAGGGACTTGCCTGATTCAAGTTGGAATTTGTTGATCATCGTCAACAAAATAGATAAAATTAAACTATAAATGTTAACTTTTTAATTGTTTTTAGGTTCAGAGAGAATCAATAAAAGAAGAAAAAGAGGTTTACTTCGGAAAACCTATCCTGTCAAATGAAAGAGTGGTCTTCGATGTGGGGCAGGTAAGTAGCAGATTATTATTGTTACTTATCATGTGAGTATTTCTTTTTGTCCTTTTCCTTCCAGTCCCCAGACCTCACCCCGCAGTTCCAGTTCCACCCCGGCATAAACTGGGACTTTAAGCGCCGCTGCCTCGATCTCTTCCAGCAGGCGGCCTATAAGGTACTTCTCCTGTACACGCTTCACTACAAGCACACAGGTTTACTTACAAGCGCTGAAATAACAACGTGAGCCCAGTGCACACACTCCCGCGCCGTCTCCGAGGAGCTGTCCCCTTAACCCTTCAACCCAGTCGTGTGGAAATGTGCGCGAAACGCATAGAAGTCGATACAGAAGAGGGGAAAGGGAATGTGGGGAGTTTCTGTATGCTTATGAAACATCCCACACTGGATTAGCCACAGTTACCACGCATGTAAATGTATGTTTTTGACTGTATATTCTAAAAAATGGTGTTGGTTTTTCAGATTGTGATCGGTTGCCGTGTGAATAGACGGTTGGCCTGTCTCAGAAAACTCATCAAAGAAATAAAAGAGGGTCCTACTACGATACAAGAAGGTTCTGCCAATCCCCAATGACATCCTCTGTATCCCTACACTCATAAATCTATTGGTCTTCCTCCATCCCATACCCAGACATTCTCTATATTTCCTTTGTACGCGTCCAAATGATCTCAATCAGCTCATTTCCCAATCTTCCCATACACAGCACCTATCAGTATCTCATTTCTCACATCCACAGATACTTCTCTTGCTGTTACACTATGCTGCGAAGTATGTTTCTCATTTTAAATGCACATCTTTTCTGTTTGCTCCAGATCCAGAGCAGGCAGAGTGTGCAAAGATCTCACCGCCAAAAGTCTTTTCGTTTTCTCACCCCACTTTCTGTGAAGAGGGTGACCCCCCGGTGAGTTTCTTTACTGACTTTGTAAAAGAAAAATGCATAATTTAAATGACAGTGCTTCAAAACTACTATATCAGAATAACCCCCTACTTCACTCCCTACTACTGTATTTAATGCTATGTGTTGCTTAAATAAAGATAGTTAAAAGTGTACTGTACACAAGTGAGACGCAGTTCTATCCCTGGTTTGTGGAATTCCTCCCATTTCTATGTCAATTGTTTCACAGACTTTTCACAAACTATTCTTATAAAATTGCCACTTCACTGTTGTAATTTTGTCTTATTCATTTCTAGGCACTTGCTTTGTCTCCGCTCCCTGTTGTTCCTAATGAATGGACTGTGACGACAAGCATTCCCTTCTTCAAACTAAAAGTAAGCCAGTTTGACTGTGTTTCGCTCTAACAAAGCTTATTCTTGCTGTTGAACCTTCGTTGTGCTGATTTTAGGTTCCCCAGCGTTTTAAACTCATGGGCTACAAACCTGTGTCGACCTTGGAGGCTTTCACTTCCTATGTCCCCACGACTCTGGCCAGGCCGCTCCGCTCTCTGCCTGCCGTAAGTAGCAAAGAAAGCAAAATATTAATAAGAACTACACATACATTTTTCATTTGTTTGTGTTTTTTTTACTAGGAAGAAGAAGCAGAAAAGAGCGCCGCACTGGATCATGGGAGTCAAGTCTTTGAACACGTAAGACTAAAGGCTAAATATAAACAAAGATGATTTAGTTTAATATCAGATACTGTTCATATTCTATCCACTGTGTTATTGACTCATATGGATATCTATTTTTTTCTTTTTGTTGTCTTTTAGGAGGAAAATGGAGAAGAAGTAAAAGCAAAGCCCACAGAAATTAGTTATAAATTCACACCTCCAGACTTTAAGCCGATTCCAGCTCATCCTCTGCGCATCTTTGTAAGATATTTCTCAACTTACAAAACAAAATAAATTTCTACATACGACTATAATGACTTTGTGACCTTACATGTAGAACCCAGCTCCAGGACTCCATGCCCATCACCCGAGTCCGAAATACTTGGAGAGCGACCCAGAATACCACCTGTGCCCGCTGCCAACTTATCACCAACCGTAACTACATTTTTCTTCTTAACCAAACAACAGCATGAGCCCTCCCCTATTAACAGCTAAGACAAAAATGTAGTTTATTATTATATTAAAGTTTATTTTGCCCTTGTGAGGACGTTTACGACTAGTTCCAGACTAGTTCTAAGGTGAATCTCGCCTGAAGTAAGAAAGTAATACTGCCAATGAGATAAGACCCATTGTCTTACCCCATTGGCAAAGAAAATTACTTGAAATAAGGACAAAATGTATTGAAACGAGTGAGAAACGTCTCAAAACAAGTAAAATGATCCGGGTCAAAAGCCCAACTGCATCTTTCCACGTCAAAACATCTCAAATTCTGATTATTATGCTCAAATTGAGACTTTTATACTGATCTAGTTAATTACTTTTTGCAGTTTCGATGTAAGATATGGAGAAAGAACATGCGGTTTCTTCTTTATGTTTTGTGTCAAGTGCAGGGCTTTTTGCAGTCCCTTTTAAATCTGTTGCTTACATCTATGCCAGACCAATCTCTGTGTTTTCTTGTGTGCGTCGGTGTACAATAAAGAGATCCCCTATTAACAGCTAACACAAAAATGTACTTCAAATCATAACAACGCCACCTAAAAAGTGACGTCCTGTTTCGATCCTGCACACCAAAATAAAAGCACCATCTTATTCATTATTTCAACTTTCTTTCTGCCAAACTATAAACAGACAAAGCACTTAAAATGTGTGTATTTAATTATATTCTTGTAATGTTGCAAGTACCTGCTGAACTAATCAATGAGAAGAGCTGTGTGCTTTTGTTTTGGCGGGCTGGATCGAAACAGGAAGTCAGAGTCAATTGAAAAATTGTCGTAATGCTATGTTATTGTGTTTTCATCAGCTAAATGACGTTTCTTTTTGATTTAGAACTCCTGAAGATGGGTCCTCTTACACTCACGACCACCTCATGGACAAGGTAACACTTTTCCTGCCTCCACTTTGTGATTTGTGACCTCCCTGAACTCTGCCTTCTTAACATTCCCCACTCACAGGAGGTCATCGAGGAGATCATGACCTGGAAGAAGGACTTTGGCGCGATACTCTCCGACTGTCTGGCCAAGCACCGCTCTCAAACGCGCCCCGACCTTCCCAGGACGTACGAAGCAACTACCACCACTCTCAAAACATTTTCATCCCCATTTTTCTTCTCCTACTCCGCTATTTTCTAAAGGAGGAAATGGACTTCAAGCAGAGTGATTGTCAACCAAAACGCATCTGCGGTTTGTCTCAGTCTCTCCCAGTTTGTGAGCTTTGGGGGGAGCTTGTGTTTACTCTAGTTGTTTATAGAACGGAGAGCACCGGTTGTTCGCTTCCTCTGTTCTTTGAGAGTGAATTTGAACTTCGAGGGCTTTAATTTGCGAGAATCAGAAGTTTGACTCATTGTTTTGTCAATCATCTTTCGCAGGGGGAGTGACTTGGTAGTGAAAGGTAAAGGGTAGGTCAGGCTATCTAGGCCAGTCTTCTCTTTGCTCATGCTGTCCATAATGATTTATTCAGCCTGTTGCCTAAATGCACAGTAAATAAGTAATGGTTTGTGTTTGTTCCCCATAGGGTGAATGTGGTATGCGGTATATGGTCCTTGTAGTATCCTGTACACATTGCTGTCCAAGATGTCTTAGTTAACTTCAAAAAGATTTCAGCCCCTCTTTGTAAGGTCCAGTTTAGTGTTTGTTCCCTCATGTTGTGAGCGGAGCCTCTTGTGTAACGTGCGCCAGAGGGCACCGCGTAAGTGTAAAAAGGCCACGCGGCGATGACCGGCCTCCCTCACACGGTGCGCGTCGCGGGTGAAGAGATTGAATTTTCCCTTAACAGATGCGGAAAAGGTCAGGCCACAGTTAGAGATGAGAGCGGAGTCTCATCAGGAAATTTACACCCTTTTTATCACATTGACAAGTCACTGCTGGGGCGAGTTGTTTAGCGCTGGTTTTGACCCAAACAAGGACTTGGGATTCGTTTGTTCGACACTGCAAATCTGCAATTAGCACATCTACAAAAAGTAAATATCAAGCATTAAGTTAAATGTCTTGAATTGAGAAAATGTTTCTTGTTTTGAGCAGTTTTCATTCAATTAGACTTTTTTCATGATCTGACCAAGTTTATTTTGCTCTTTTGAGGACGTTTACGACTAGTTCTAAGGTGAATCTCGCCTGAAATAAGAAAGTAATACTGCCAATGAGATAAGACCCATTGTCTTAACCCATTGGCAAAGAAAATTACTTGAAATAAGGACAAAATGTATTGAAACGAGTGAGAAACGTCTCAAAACAAGTAAAATGATCCGGGTCAAAAGCCAAACTGCATCTTTCCACGTCAAAACATCTCAAATTCGGATGATTATGCTCAAATTGAGACTTTTATTAATTACTTTTTGCAGTTTCAATGTAAGATATGGAGAAAGAACATGCGGTTTCCTCTTTACGTTTTGTGTCAAGTGCAGGGCTTTTTGCAGTCCCCTTTTAAATCCGTTGCTTACATCTATGCCAGACCAATCTATGTGTTTTCTTGTGTTCGTCTGTTTGTTTGGTCTTATTATAGATCCGTGTACGATGAAGAGATCCTTCCACTTGAAGCGCCGTACCTCAAAGAGCTGCCGGATGAGCTGAAGCACTTGAAGGACAAACCGTGAGCACACATCCCCCACATTTGTTGACAGAACTGTTTTTTTTTAACTTACCTTGAAAAATGCTGTTCTCATGCTTGTCCACGTCGCACATTTGCGTTCGCAGGCCGACCGAATCTGCAGTTCAGCTCACGCCGGAGATCGTACAAGCGGAGATGATGAAAATGTTCAATAATGAACTGCCAATACCGTCCAGGTCAGCATGTTTTTTATTCACCAGGGAAGGATTGCGCCCCCTAATGACTGGTCCCAGGTGTCCACTCTGTCGTCCCAGTTCACCGATGCTAGTGCTCGTTTCCTGCTCTCACTGGTCTCGACCGTAAGCGACCGTCAGTAGTGGGTGCAGGAGTAGCTGAAACTTAGAAGAAAACTAAGACATATGAATATATAATTACTCAAAAGCCTGACTAGGGCTGTCACTATAATGACTATATCGACTTATTGTTAAATAAATAACAGATGAGCGATATATTTTTGGGCTCGATTTATCGTCTGTACATTTATTAGCATGCCCTCCCTATTTTGTAAAGGTTTGTTTTTTAACTGAAGCAAATTGAGTTACATTATTTTTCATGGTTATTGCAGCTTGTGTGGTATTTTAGGATATGATGAACAAAGGTTTACTGTCATTTTTATGCCCGAGAGTTGACAGTATCTAGTATCGTTAGAGTCAATAATTTTGTTTATTGCGATACTTTCCTGCCGCAATATATCGAACTTCAGATTTGTTATCGTGATAGGCCTAAGCCTCGTCTTCAATTGGTAAGAAATGGTACACTGCTTACTCCACAATGATAAAATTAAATATACTATAAATTCTGCAGATTATTTCATAGTGACCGAAGCATTCAGACTCTTAAGAATACTTCTTGGACATCTTAAAGGAACAGGCCACCATTTTTACAAACTGAGATATGTTCTTGCCTGAGCTTAGACGAGTTCATGTGTACCTGTCTGGTATTTGTGCGTGCCCTCAGTCACGCAAAACAACCAAAGACGTTGTTAGCATTTGGCCTCTCCCAGCATATTCCTATAGCTCCAAACAGGGTGAAGTTGGAAGCGACCACGCTCTTCCACGAGCACAAAGACCAGACAGGTACGCATCAACTTATCTAAGCTCAGGTAAGAACATATCTCAGTATGGAAAAACGCCTGTCCCTTTAAGCAATTATTACAATTATAATGTAAAATGTAATGTAAATTGTTATGTAAAGTTGCGATTTTGACCGCTGTTATATCCTCCTATTGCAGTTCTGAATTGAAGAAGCAGTTGCAAAAACAGTGCAAGAAAGAAGCCAAGAAGTGATTCATTTCAAAGTACGGACGGAGGTACACGGATTCACTGCAGATAGTAAATCTTATTCCATCTGGAAGGGTCTCAAAACCATATGCACAATATCTCTATACTGCGCCGTACGAACGGCTTTCTCCATAAGGCACTTCCACCTACAGCACCCCCCTCTCCCTCTGAGCCCAGACAAAAGCTGCATATCCTATTCTCATCCGCCTCCTCATAGCCTCACTGTACAGCCCTTCAATTAAACATGATACAGTCCTACTCACACGCGAGGTACTGCAGCTCATTTCTGTCAAGCTGTTCCTTCTTCAAGTTAAAAAGGATTTGATGTAGAAATGTTTTTTATTCTATTAAGATTGTATTTTTCTATTTATCCATGTTATTACTGATATAGATAGGTAATGCCTTTATCGATAAATTGGATTGCTGTAGTCAGTGCATTGAGCAGTAGTCGTAGTAGTGAAAGTAATCGCGCTGTTTCCGAAATGTGTGGTTAGATGGATCCACAAACTCCAGTGAAATGGACAGGAACGATCTTTGTATTTGTTGGACTGTACACGATGTCACCAATAGAGGGAGCTCCCACTCTTCCCTCTCCGTTCACTCCAGTGCCACCCATACTGTACAGGGCTATTACTAAGTGTCCATTAACAGCAGAGGGTTGGGAAGAACAGCACAAGTATAGAGCGGCCGTTCAGATGCGATCCCCTGCCCCGGCCCAGTCACCGCGCTCTCACGGAAGGTCACATTGATTAGACACGGGGCTAGGCCTATACTCGTGATTTACTGTCAGGGAGCAGAGAGGAGACGGCAGGGGCTTTTAGAGGACGGGGCACTTTCCACACTTAAGATAAGCGCTGGGAGTCACATGGTGCTTTTTCATTTTGTACATAATAAAATTCAGTAGAAAAGACTTCAAGTTGATTGTCTTACTTTCTGAAATGTTATTCGATAATGCTATGTCTTCAGCATGTAATTCCACTACATTGTTTAACTCAATCAAAAGCTGTTGTATTTGTCTATAACACTAACTTTGATGTATTTTTGATTGATAACAGTGTATTTTTCAAATATTGCACCTGAAATATATTATAAACTCTGACATTACATTTCACAGTGGGGGGGGGGGGTCCCGAGCAATGGGTGAAGAAAGCCATCGGAAAGCTTCAATACCAGCCCATACACCTGCCAAAAACTGCATATAAGCCTGGCTCCAACTTTGTTTATTTCTAAAAAAGGAAAAAAAAATGATGTGACAACGGTGGGCAAGCTATAATATGTTTAACCGCTGTTTTTTTTGTTTGTAGTTTAAGCCTGAGACTTTGATTGACAGGCCCTGGAGGACAGTGGAGGCTTGTTGCTGCTCAACCCGCCTCATGGGGGCGGAGTTTCCTGTCTTTGCCCTTTTATGGAACGTGCTCTGTAGGAGGAGATTGAGTAGCCATCTTGGATATCTCAAATTAAGTAATGAATGTAATTGGTGAGTAGCAATGGCAGTCAGTTAATATTAAGTCTATTATAGGGTTGTTGGTCAGGTGATTTTGGGGAGTGTCCTCAGGGTGTTTCAATTTCCCCCCAAAATATTACTATATTAGGTCGTCCATACTGTATGTGCTCCTTATCAAAGCACCTTTTTTCACTAATAGTGAAATGAATGATAGTATGTTATTCTTCTTGCTCTGTAAAAGGTATAGTTTTAACTTTCCTTTGTCTGAGCCAGTCAAAGCGTACAATCATCTGCAGCATATGTGGTAGCTCGCAGTTATAACAATCCTTGACAAGCAAGAGGGGACAAAAAACAAGTCTATCCCCATATCCTGGCACTTTTCTTTTTCTTCAAACCTAAATCGTCACCGAAACCCATGGACTGGCTCTGTACTATCACTGATGACACAGTGATAACACACAGTACAGTAAGATAATTTATTCAGCACCTGCCAGGTTCAGTAGATTACCCGTTCCTTTCTGCTGCAGTGCATTGTGGGTAAAAGGCGAGCTCTCCAGCCGTCTCATTAGGATGACACGTCCACCTGCCTGACCCGACCCTCCTCAAACTCAACACCGAAAATAGGACACAATCAAAACACGGGGTCAGCCTCTCCTTCAGACGACTCCTGGGACCAAAAGCTGACAATAACCACCAGAACAACGGGAGAAGCTAATAAAAAAAACGAAATTGAACCGTCTCAATTCCAACAGTTATTTAGAAAAAAAGTTTGGACACTTTGGCAGAGAGGCAACACGCCAACACACCTGCAGAACAAGAGGTCCGTCGGGTGGAAGGTGAACGCAGATTTTGAGGAAAAGAAAGTGGAGCAAGGAGGGAAAGAAAAAGCTTTTTGGGGAGGCAAAATGTCTTCAATTCTAAACCGAGAAAGTACTGAGGACTATCTTAACCCGTGATAGTTTTGACAACCTGCTTGAAGTGTTTTTTAGTGAAAATCTTTTGGCGAAAACAGTTCAGAGGCTTTAGTCCTTACTTTTTCATTTTTATTTTCATTATTAGTCAACGAAAATGTCTGGAGATTTGAGCAGCTCTCTCAAAGGCAAGCAACACATACCAAAAAAGTTGATATTGGAGCGACAAAATGCTGAAAATTCTAAATCTTTCTTAAGGGACTATCTTACCAGCCTGGAGACTATTTCAAGACTAGAATTGCCACTGGTCACGGAAATGTCTACGAGACGTTTCCTGAAGATAAGGCGAGAACAGGTTCGATTTCAGCTGAGACCACATGGAGACTTGGAAAAGAGGTCTACGCCGTCTCAAGCAGTTGTGTCGCGAATATTATTTGTTGTCCTCAACCTGTGAGACGTTTCTGTGACATCCCTGCAATGTCTCTGAGATCTGTCGGATACCAAGGAGATCTCAATACGACTCTTTTGAGATCTCCTCGCAGGGACGTCACAGAAACGTCTCACAGGTTGAGGACAACAGATAGTGTTCGCAACGTTGCCTCCAGGAGTCTAAGGCGAGATGGCCTGGAGACTCGCCTTAGGGAACGTCTCGGAGACATCTCTGTGACTAGTGGTGACTCTAGTCTCTAAGAGGTAGGTAAGATAGACAATTTAACTTTTGTGTTGCTGCAATTAAGTTGACTATGTTATTTTATTGGTGAAATTCTCTCAATTACTGGTTTGTGATGGATTGCAAGTAAAATCACTGCAGAAGATTTGAAAACCAATCATTTTGTTTAAATTTTCATTTCACATTGTCTTAACTTTTTTAGAAACTGGCCGTTAGCGGAAAGTGTGGCTTCACCCTGCAGTGTTGTGCCCTTGGAGATATCCATTCTTGCTGGGAAATCTCTCTCTAAAGCCCATGTCTGTCAGGGCTGGAGAGTTTAAGACCGGCTTTGAACAGAATTTTTGCTCACAGCAGCTTCAAGAACAGCCGCAGTACATTTGAAGACCTCTGAAGAGTTTGAGGCAGATTTTTTTCAAATACTTTTCAGCTCGAATGTGTGCTGTGGAGAGTATTTTTCAGGAAGTGCACTTCATGAATGGTGCCTTATGTTCTTTCAGAACGAGGCGTCTCTACTTGGAGAGACTCTGTGACTGACTATGCCAGGAAGCTATGCCGTCTTACAAAAGCTACTATTTGGCACTTCGGGTGAAACTAAATTGTAATGTGGGCATATCACGCATAATTGAGGCTTTAGAACAGGATTACTCAAAAGCGTGAGTGAAGTTTAAGACTACTAAAGTACGTTTTTGATAGGGTATAGCGTGAACATGGGTAGAAACGTGAGAAAGTCCCAGTTCTATCCCAGTAATTGAATTCTCCCTTTTCCCAAGTCACTATTTATAGTCTACTGTCCATTTTTCCCAACTTCTCTCAATTTTTTGCTTGATACTGAATTTAACAATTACAATCCAATTTGCACACCCTTTAGCTTCCACAAAATAGACATTGAAGTTGTATATAGTAGTAAAGTTGACCGCGAGTCCAAGACTTACAGGTCCAGCGCTCGCTTTCGCTTCCATCAACAACTTTTTAAAGCCGTGTGGTCATAAACTATTGAGTGTTCCATCAGAATGTGCAACAGATTTGATGATATTTCATAAGTCTCGATGAGAATATGCTGAGATCTCGCAGTATCTGGGCAGCCCTCCAAGTTATAAACCGGCAGTCTCCAAAGCGCGCGGATAAATAAGTAAAAGACGCTGAAAGGTGAAATTCGGCTTTTCTGATGTGCCCAGATTCATTTTCGAAGGTTCTTAAAGTAGTCGTGTACAATTGTTTTCATACTTACTGCTACTGCTTCAACTATACTGTTTCTCGCCAGCAAACTTTGCTCCTTTGGGGATGCTGCTTCTGTTTGGGACTTCTTCCAAACCTGATTGTTTTGCCTATAGGCCACAGACTGACAGTCGTTTAATGCAGTGCCACAGTTGCAAATTTAAGATCATGTCAGGTGAACCAAAGCAATACCCAGATAACGCCGCTTCCAGGGCTTCTATTGATTGAAGGAAGATCCCTCTAGGATGCTATTCTCGGCCTCTGTTGTGTTGTCTCAGTCTGATGCAATTCTCCGGTTTGGGACTGGAAAAAAAAGGGAAATTAGTCTTTTTTTTTTATAAGCGTGAGCGAAGAGATGAGTCAATAGACAGTCATTTTGCGTTGCCGCGAGCCGTGTCAGGGGTGAGGCGTGACACTGACATTTCGCAAAACACTACAAAGCTGCCAGTGATGAAGGCTATTAAGCTCGATGTGTCTTTGGCGGAGACGGAGACAAGTGCGCTAATTAAGAAAGAAATTGTTTGTTCAAAGGGAATTTTTTTTGAAAGAGCATGGGCAAGTTCGTTAACGCAAAATATGCTGACATTCCGATGAAAGGGTAACACGGCATGACAATGTATTATTTGCTTTAAACCTAGAAAAGCTAGAAAAGCTAGACACCGACAATGCTGTTTTTTGCGGTGGGTCATGAGAGAGCGTTTTGGAAGGGGACTAATGCTTGGAATGGGGTGGGACATTTCTGGGAACTTTCCAGGAAATGTTCAATGGGAACTTGAGCTCAGAAATATGCGGAATTTTCAAAAAATCAAAACTGTCAAAATGCTTTAGAAGAAGAAGAAGATCTTTATTTATATAGCGCCTTTCACAGACATAATCACAAAGCTCTTTACATGAGACAATTCTACATTCACTCCACACACTTTAGTACACATGGCAAGGCATGTTTATTTTTTACTGTGCATTTCGTTCACAAGTCAATGCGCCTTACAAAAGAAGATATGCAAAATTACAATCAGGTTAAGTTTTTTTATTTTTATTATTTCAACTTAAAACCATACATGACAAGACAATTGACATCGACAAAGCATAAAAAAACAAAAACAAAAACACACACAAAACAGACACACACATACACACGCATACACATGCACACACACACACACACATGCATGCACACCACATTCTATGAAATGTACATGGTCTTTTCACTTAATCAAGGAAATATAGAAGGCAAATGTTTAAAAGTAGATAAAAATAAATATAACTAAACAATACAAACTAAAATTATGATTAAATACATACATATTACAGGGAGCTGGTTAAGTTATTAATTAGTTAATTAATCAGGTTAAGTTAAGGCAAAGCACATACATAAAAACATCAAGACATGGGAAATACACAGTACACACAGTCACTTATTGGATTTTCTTCTCGGGAACAGGAAGGATGACTGGCCATTGACCGGGGGGTGGGGCTGAGGAAACGCGTTGAGGTAGACGCAGAACAACGGGGCGTGGAAAGGGAGTTTACAATCTTTGAAAGTCAATGTTATGCAAAATATGAGCCAAAGAGCTCAGTGCTTATTTGGTTTAGCCTTGTGGCTTGGCCTTGAAGGGAAAGTGTAGACTGCAAGGGAGATATAATGGCTCCAGCTGCTTTAACCGCCTCTCAAGAGCAAGAATTCCGGTATCAGTTCATAAATTTGTAATGAATTAGCTTTTACTTGGTCTCAGCATTAGTTCAGTTCTCCAGAGCAGGTAGTTCCCTTGACCCAGAACTTACTTTTAAAACAATGTTCACCTTATTCTGGAAGTTTGCAAGTTCGTGTCTGTTCCTATTAGTTTATAGGAACAGATATACAGTGGGGAAAAAAAGTATTTGGTCAGTTTCACATAGACATTCTATTGGATTTTGGCCAAATACTTTTTTCCCCGCTGTAAAAAGAGTCTGTTCCATTCCCAAAAGCTCTTCTTTGCATCGGCCACAACCTAAAACACTGTGCTAGTGCTCAAAAGAGGGACGGAGATGATTTCTTTGAGACTTTTCATTTCTGCTGTGATAGATATTTCAGTGTATAATTATCAAATCACATTTTTATGCTTCAGTTTATAAAAGCAGTCTTCAGTTGTGTTGATTCCCAGTTTTATCCCATTAATTCGCATGATGAGTTCGCGCCCATAAATTCCCGTTAATTCCCTTGGAAATTGTCCAACGTAGAGAAAATTGCCAGAATTTTGCAGCCCTAACCCGTTGTGTTTGGCTCCCTGTAGTGAAAGCGAAGCAGCGGTATTGTCATGGAAACGAGGTGGTGATGCCCCGCTCTCTGCACCGACACCAGTCAGGTCTGTGGAGGGGCTTTCCTGGCTCATAGGCTTTATTTGACAGGATAACCTAGGAGGAACGGGGGTGGAGAGCGCGGAGAGACAGCCAGCAAATTGTCGGAGCCCGGACTCACAATTATGACGCTGGAGACAGAACGGTGCCCCACGAACAGCACATTTTTCAAAGATATTTTTCATGAATAAAACCCCCTGTCATCATCCAGTTTAGAGCACTGTCCTATTATACAGGTGTACATTGTGCAGTGGAGCGTCGAAGAGGCTATCACCAGCCAACATGGCCGCCTTAAATCCCTGTGACATTTCCGTGGACACAAATACAAATGTTTACTCTAGATTAGAGGGGATAGACAAATAATGAATCCCCGTTCCCAAAAGAGGACAGTGGGCAAGCGTTGCCATCGGATATGGCCATTTCTGAAGGGAAGACGTGTTGACACTGTGCTGCTTTCAAGGATTTGTATTCATTCCCTGTCCTCCATTTGTTGAAGAGGGTCATCAATTTGAAAAGTTAATCTGATTAGGTTTACCATCGCTCCAAGTTGTTGTGGCAGAAACTGTACTCCTTTTATAAACCTCTTAGTGGTTTATAAAAGGCTGAACTTGTGTTGCATGCAATTACAAAGAAGAGTATGTAAATGTACTTCCTTTTTATTATGACATTTTTACATGATGAGCCCACCATAAAATAAATTACTTTGAATCCAAAAAGACTCTTGGATGAGTGAAAAAAAAAAATCTCCATTGTGTAATTGGATGTACAATTTCCCTCTTTGTCTTTTCTGTCAGTGCAGTATTTACTCTCACGAACAATGAGTATAAAAACGTAACATGCTACGACACCTGCAGTGGCGCTTACGGCCTCTAGGGGCATGAGTTACTTAGTTCTGCTTTAAGTATCCAAAGAAGAAGAGAGGAAAAGTTATTTAGCGGCATCAAAAAACATGAAAATTGTGCCCCAGTTATCCCTCTGTACAGCAACACGACGGGGACAAACTCTCTTTCTTGTGAGTCAGTGGTGTTTGACAAAAATATCTGCACAGCTCCCCCTACTGTTCATAGAGTGTTATATTTATCTTTCAAATGTAGTGGAGTAAAAGTAAAGTACACATCCTCAAAAACGCTCAACAACAAAATCAATACTGGGGTTTTGAGTATGGGCCGATATCCGATATTAACCGATACCAAGAGACTTTCTTAGAAGTATTGCTGTGAATGAAAAAGTTGGTCCTCTTTTCTCCATTGTTTGTGAGATCAATAAAGTCTTTTCCCAACAAGATGCTATCAATTATAGACTAGCTCTATGAATAAACTGTAAAACATTAAACAAGAATAACTTGACTTTAATACTAATTAGGCTAATTAGGTATAACTCATATGTTGGATCAGTCATTCTTTAACCTCTTAACCCCCGCCTGAACCGAGCACATTTTGTCCAGTTTAGCTTTACCCAAATTTAAGGGGAGACACTACAGGCAAAACTCATTTTTTTCAGTTTTCAGGTTTTGGGCCAAATTGGTCTCTGAACATATAAGCTTTCACCCGGAAACAGAAAATATGCCTAATCTTCACAATAACATGTTTAAATATTGCGCTGATTCAATGTTCCCCCATAGACTTATATGGGACAATGCAATTTCAAGGGCCTTTTTCTCAAAACACATTTTTCTGTCATTGTGGCGACACTATGTCCACGTCAGTCGGACCTAAAGACTTCACATTTTCCAGCCTTGGACTGAACAATATTTTGAAGATTTTTTCAGAGGGATTTTTTATTATTTAATCCCGAGCCCCATTTATTGAGTTTTAAATGTCAAAAAATAAGGCAAAAATTACATTTTTACAAATTTTTCCACTAAAAAACTGCTTTTTTAAAAACTAAACAAGAAATCCAAAATCCCCTCAGAGAAAGTCTTGGCAACTCATTTATCAATAGAATGAAAGCATACATTTGAATGTAGCTCTATCCATTATTCAGATTTCGTCGCCGAAAAGATGGGAAATTTGGGGCATTTTTAGGCATAAAACACCTTGTTCTTATCTGAAAAGATAAAATAACAGAAAACTTGCAATGTATTTTTTTCTCACATTTATGCCAGTGATCGACAGCAAAAGTTTAAAATTGATATCTGTAAATATAATTGTTTTCCCTATTCACCTGCAGTGTCTCGCCTTAAAAGCTTCGCAACAAAAATGAGATGAAAATGGAACAAAAGAGTAACAGAAAAGTGGCAACAAAATGACAAAAAAGAAATGCCAAAAAAGTGACGTGATGGAAAAAGCTGTGGGGCGTGGTCATGTGATCGACGCAGGTGCTCACGCTCACTTCCGCTTTCTGCGCACCTGCTGCCTGAAGACACGCGCTGACTTAATAATAATAATTAATTAACTTGTACCACAAATTACTTTCTTAAGGCTCTTTACAGTCCAGTTGTTAAGGTATGTTCACAATCTTGTACATATTTCCTTATTCGTCATGCATATTGTTAAGTGCGCCTTGTCATTGAAGCGCACCTGTTGTCTTCACACACCTGGGATAATTAGTGTCTCTTTTCCCTCCCTCTCGTTTCAGTTGTGATTCCGAAGGATGTTCCGGACTAAAGACTAAAGAACACGCGGAATTTCATCACTTATTCCGAGGTAAGCATGGGATTTACCTTTACACAACAACAACATACAGTAGAAGGTAAACCAGGCCTATCTATTTATACGCAACGCGACAAAACAACAATGGGATGAAGGTGTAATTTGAGGAAGTTGTTTTGCTCTAATTAGCCTCGTAACTATATGGGAAAAAAACAATGGAGTAAGCTGCACGCGCGCTAAGCTTTCTGCCCAATTACGCGGAGAGGAAAGCCCCGGTTTAAAACAAAGACTGCTCCCAGTGAGTGTGCGCTAATAGGACACGCTTTCAAATGCTTCATTCATATTCAGCCCTATGTAGGTTAGTTGTTCTAGTTGACTGCAATTTGTTTTCCCCCCTTCTAATGTTCAGCCTTTTTGTTTTTTGAAGATAATGACACAGTTTATCAAACAAACGGCAACACAAGGAAAAGTACTATGAGAGTTTCTGTAGTAGTTTCCTTGGTAGTATATGTAGGTGTGTGGACAAAATTTTCAAACTCAATAGAAAGGCAAATAGTTTAAGTGGAAAGATGTAGCAACCCCCTATATGCAATGAAATGTGTGTGTATATGTTCAGTATGAAGAAAGTTACTGCGGTTTCTAGTTCAAAATCAGCATCTATCTTTAGTCCCGCCCCTTCCATTGAAACAGTGTGACCTAAAAAGAGAAATGACCAGAACTTTTTAAATATTCAAGATTCTTCCATCAAAATTTCAGTACACATTGATTTAGCATATTTCCATTGGTTGTACGTGTTGAAGCATAATTTTATATTTTAGCTCCTTTAGTTCATTTAAACATTGGAGTTTGGTTTAATTAGGCTGTTCTCAGTTGTGTCAGTGGACACAGTAAACAAAACTAATGATAGTGGACAGAAAGTGGGGAAAAACAATCAAAAGTGGAGCTGAGTAGCTGAATGGTGTTGGCACTAAGGTTTATCTCTTCCACACGTGCATTGGCAGGGGTGACAAAAAATGTAGGGGAGTTTGAAAGATCACAAAACTTTGAGCAGAAAACGACAACAAGACACTCTTCATGTCCACCTCCTTCTCCACAGTGTCCACAGTATTTGAAAGGTGTTTATTAAATTCTTGCATATTGGAGTTAAAAATAAATTTTGAATTTGCTACTGCGGGAGTAAATGAAGACAATTATCCTGACTACGTGACTAGTGACTTACTGTGGGAATGACCGTCTAATTTCAGCCAAACAGGCCATTTGCTGTCCCGCTCTAAAAATGATCAGGGCAAAACCCGGTCACAGATATTGGGAAATCTCCACATACCTAGTATATGTCCTCCATAGGGCATATACTAGGTCGACTAAAATATTTAGTCTTAATTTTGGTCAAAGTGATATTTTTGACGACTACAATTGGACTAAAACTAAATTAAAAGTTTTTCATGACTATGACTAAAATGTCCAGATATTGTATTTGACTAAAATAATACTAAATAAAAATGAAAAGGAGAGACTAAAATCATCCAAACTTCTATTGACCGTCTGAAAGAGCCTCATATCATTTAAATTCTCTGTCAGAGGATCAGCTCTGAGCTTTATTCATGTTGGAGCAGCTCCATGAAGTCGAGGACCTGGATTAAAAAGATTATAATGAATATTATAAACGCAAAGTCGACTAAATTAGTCTTAAATTTAGTCGACTAAATTGACATGCAATTTTAGTCGACTAAAACTAGACTAAAATTAAATTACATTTTAGTCAAAAGACTAAGACTAAAACTAAATTAAAATATGTTGTCAAAATTAACACTGCCATAGGGAAGCCCAGTGCTCAGGCCTCTGCACTGGCTTCCTGTTGCTCAGAGAATGGAAGGACATTTTGTTGGCAAGGATTTTGTGCCGCCTCGTTTCTTTTTTGTCAGTGTTGCTTTGAAATATGGATCGTCAATCATTCCTGCCGCCTTTTTAAAATGAAAGCCAAATCACACACTCTCTTATTTCATTGTGTTTTAGTGAACCGCTACAACGCTAATGCATTCCAACAGTCTCCGTTGGAAACACTCTTCAGATCGCCCAAATTGATCGGGACGAGAACGCACGAGGTCAAAGCGCTCACAGTGAGAGCTGTCGGTGCAATCAGCCAAACCTTAAAATGAAGGGAAAGTGAAGTGATCTGCTGGTACGAAAAAAAACGGTGTGGAGTCTTCATGTTGTTAATCTGTTGCCTCTTCTCCGTAGGAAGAGGAACACATTGTTTTACCCGAGTGTGAGCGAGCGGGCCGTCCTGCTGCAGAGCCAGTGGAAACAACGAACTCAAGTATGTTTTTGACACTATAAAAAGCTTAAAGAAAGTGTTTTAGGTGCCTTTATATTGGCATCCAGTTTGATTGATCGATTGTTTTTAAAGCATTTGGATTACGACCGAAAGATTAAAGGGACATAACGGAGCTTAAAAGTGTTAAAACTATGTATTTTCCTCACCCTACATGTTCCAGCCATGTCCTAATGTGTAGAATGAGCTCCTGTTCACCACAACTGCCTCTAAAATCCTGCACTGTCCCTCAAAAAGGTGTTAATGTCATGCACGAGCTTAATATAGAAGTTGCAGTTATGCGTAAGACCTGAGGTGGCAGTAGTGAGTATAAAATGATCAACTTGCATCTAGTGTCTTTAAAGGTGCACAATGCAACTTTTTAGGTGAAAAAATCATAATATTTGGATGCATTTGACACATTTGACATTCCAGTGACTCGGTGGTTTTATGGGTGCAGCATGGCACCTTTGCTTTCCCTCAGTGGCCTTTACGACGCTCCAGGATCAGTTGTTTTAAGGGGTTTGCACCAGAAACTGGCCAGAAAAAGTTGCATAGTGCACCTTTTAAGAGCCTCTATTGTTTATTTTATTTATTTTTTGCCAAACAGGACATGAGAGCAACAGAAAAGTGACGAAAAGCAACAAAAACGTCACAAAAGAGTAACAGAAAAGTGACAAAAAAAGGAAAAGTCAAAGTATTTTAGTCACCTTTAAATTGGCATCCAGTTTGATCTATTTTTAAAGCATCTGCATTACGAGTGAGAGATTTAGAGCCACTATTGTTTTTTGTGTTTTTATTTTGTTTGTTTTTTTGCCATACATTTCCAAGTCTATACACTGTCATCTTGTGACATTAATCTGCTGTTCATTCACCCGGAGCTGCCCTGGGGCAAAGTGACAGTGAGTGCATCTTTACTTTCCCCATGGCCCATTCAACCCCCACGTGTCCACACAGTCACACACTACAGTAGCATCCGAGGACCACACTGCGTTTATTGTCGATGAAAATAAAGCTGAGACAAGGACAGGCTTATGCACTTCCCTGTGGTTTGTGTCTCACTATAGGTTCTGGAGGTTCACAGATGCCGCGCAGCAGGTGGGACCCCCCTCCCCAGCCCCCAGAGTGCGGACTGAAGAGCAGCCTGTTTATCAGCGCAAACCGAGTGGAACAACCTGCTGAACGCCGCCGCCGTCGTCACAGGTGACTTTGCGTATTGAGGCGTGGGGTGAAACTCCCAGCTGTTTTTCAGACTTAACCAGGGGTAGAGAGTCGGACTCGCTCCTCATTGTTGTATGCACATGCTTTCTACACGAGAACCACACCTCAGACTACTGCAAAAACACTTATCTGTGAAATAACGAGTCCTACATTGTTCTGTAGTGCTAAAACACCCCCAAAACAAGTATTGCAGCATAGACTGAAATAAAAGTAACAATAAAAAATAATTTGAAGTTTGATATACCGAGCCAGGATAATAATGCGATAAACAATATCATTGAAGACTTTTTAATGCCACAGAAACTTAACTCTACTGCAAAAGTACTTCAAGTACATACTTAAAATATCTCACTATGAACATGAAATGGAATGTAACACAACCTACTTACAGTAAAAAATGTGTATTGGGTAGATTAAAGTTACTAGATGCAAGTTGGTTATTTTATACTCACTACTGCCACCTCAGGTCTTCCGTGTAGCTGCATTTTCTATTTTAAGCATGTGCATGACGGCACTTCGGACCCGAATTACCAACTTTTTGAGTGATAGTGCAGGATTTTAGAGGCAGTTGTGAACAGGTCTGAGCTCATTCTACACATTAGGACATTTGTTGGAACATGTACTCCTTTTAAACTCCGTACAGACCATTTTAAAGGTTCTTTATGCCAGTTTTTCTGCAAAAAAAATCCAAAAAGTTGATCTGTGTATTAGACCTTGTAGTGACCCGGTAGTTGTAAATGGTCAGCATAGCGCCTTTTACTTTTGATAACAGTGGCCTCTACAATGCTCTGGGATCAGTTGTTTTGTATGTTTTCCTGTGAGAGGGTCCATCCGCAGTGAAAACCTTCCAAATAATTGATCCTGGAGCGTCCTAGAGACCACTGTGATGGAAAGTAAAGGCATCATGCTGACCACTCATACAGCTGCTGGGTCAATACAAGGACAAAAAAAAAATCATAATGCACCCTCCAGGTTAAGTGCGCCCATCACTAACACATGAAATAAATGACTTTGAATTAGAATCAATCCGTTATCATTTTCACCCATTGCGTTTCCTCAAGGCTATAGTCCCAGTGTTAATTGCATCTATTTACTGCGTGGCTGCTCTGACTTGGCGGGTTGGTATCCATAACACTGTAGACACACATCCTCCCCACAGTGACGCCCGCTCCAACGTTTCCCACCATTTCTCCCCACTCCACATTAAACCCCCTTTGCGCTCGTAGCAGTTTTTCCCCCTGATTTATAAAAAGATACGGCGGGTGTTAGTCACTATAGCTCCATCTCTGTTGCCCCGGGCGCGTGACCACCCGGCAACAGAAAAGCAGGGGGGGCTCAAACTCGATTTACCCGAGCGACACTCAATTCCGCAATCATCTAATCGACGCGGTCAGGTGATGATGGCAATCTCGTATCGCGCGGCGTGTTTTCCCGAGCTGGCAACACGGCCGGGGGGTAACCTCATGGGCAAGTGCTGCTGCGGAGGTCACTGGACGAGCAGATGGCAAATGTGTTAAGGATGGATGGATGGATGGGGAAGTGCAGTGGTTGCATGTTGGCTCTGAGAACTGGTTTAATTAAGTAGGATTTGAACAACGGGCGAGAGATTACGGCCGAAGGCGCAGCGCTAATCTCGTATTCAGATTAGCTCCCGCCACCCAGGGCCGCGCGGTGCTTTTGGTGACGACAGCGCCGCCGCCGCGTGCGAGTGGAAGGATCTTTGGTGGGGTTGAGAATCTTTTTAACTCCTATACCTAAAGCTAATTATCACATTTGAGCCGTTTTTTTTTTTTTTTTTTTTTTGCAACAGTCCCATTTTCATTGCTTTTTTGGACCCTTTTTTTTGTCTAATTTTTGCTATGTTTTCGTTGCTCTTTTGACTGTGATTAAGCCACAAAAATGTGCCCAAAATATGTCAAAAAAGCAACAACCAAAAAGGACGAAAATGTGAAGATTATAACGAGGCAGCAGGGCCGGCCCTAGCCAACTTGGCACCCTAGGCAAGTTTGAACTTCTGCCCCCCAATATAAAAGTACATTATTTTTTTTATTTCATTTCTAGTTCTGCATGTTTCTTGACCCAAATAGCATGCTATAGTTGTTTGTTTGTTTTTTCAATCCTTTTGGACACTTTTTGGATATGGAAAAGGCTTGTTTTATTTTATTATGATTATCGTTGTTATATTTTATTATGATTATCTATTCACTAAAAAAGAAAACTCAACATGTGCATCATGAAACGCACAACAGTTCTATAGGTTGTGATGTTGTAGATGGCGGGAGCTTGCAATTGAGGCGTTACTCTGGCCTACAGTCTGTAGACTCTTGTCGAAGCTTTTCGATTTGAGCAAAGCCAAACAGGAGAAGATGCATCCGGTTTATGAAAGCCATGAGCTCATAAAATTGTGCAGTGGATGCAAAATGATGGTTGTTGTGAGGAGGAAGTGTGTGTTCATCGTGAGGTCTCCCTGTCCCCTAGATTATGTCGTAGAAGATATGTGGATCTTGTTGGGATGGCCGCATTGTAGCCATTCTTTCTCTGACAAACACACACTGTCATTCATCCTGGCACTTTTGAGCATGTTTTTATTGGTAGGGAAAACTGGAGCTCGAGGAGGAAATGTCCACGGGCACAGGGATAACATGCAAGCTCCTCAGTCACGGTTTAGTCCTGGTCAGATATGGCGTCGCTCTATTTTTCAAAATAGTTCCTTAAACCCCAGTTCCTTCCAGCCTACATACTGATCACAGTGTACGTGTGGTCAACTGTGTCTCCAGAGTCGCATGCCCGTCTCTGCTTGCTTCTATTCTGTGGATAAATGACAGCGCGTACTTTCTCAGCGTCGGACAAAGCCAAGGGAATCGACGTGTGAGAAGTGTTGTGAATAGGATTTAACCCTTATCAACACGTCGTCCCCATTATCAAGTCCAGATGCCGCCTCCCGTTCACACTCTTACACCTCTGCCTGTGTGATTTCAATTCTCAAAAACACCTCCATTTAAAAATAGTGAGACAAACAATCCTATTTTTCATATTAAGTGTGCAGGTTTTAGGTTCATAAAGGAAGAAAGTTGCTTCACGTCAATCGCCGAGTCTCCAGGTTTACATGTTATGAACGGTTGCTGTGATATTTTCCTTGCTCTTTCTCATGCTCCCACTGCCACAGAGGAGCCCATCATTTGTCCTGTCACAAACCCACTTTTCGGAACCTCGGGGCCCCTCTGTCACGGTCTACTTCCTGACAGCTTATAGAGATCTGCCGGATGCGCCCTCGGCGAGTCCGCCCTGTGGCTCTTATCACAGGTGGAGGAAACCTTTGCAAATGTGTTTATGCTAAGCCTGACTGATATCTCGCTCCGTTCTATTTTCGGCCCTCCCCCCAATCACTTCCCTATTATTTGATTTGTTTGCGCTTGTGGCTGCTAGTTTTTCTCTCTCTCTCTATACATATATTTATTTATTTTTGCTGAAGGAAATTGAATAAAATGACAAACTTGCACAGACCCTTCCACTGTGACCACTGTTCCTCTGATAGATGCTGACCACTGCAGATTGGAAACAGATTGGAAAATGTACTTTCGCTCATCATATTGTACATACTGTCTAACATTTCACCCAATAAATACAATAAAATCAAAGCATTCATTACATTGCACATTTCAACAACTAAGACAGTTTCCAAAGTTGCTTCACAACTTATGGCCAAGTTCACTGCAAACCTGGCCGCTCATGCTGACCCCCATCACTGTACTGTTAGTAGACGCAGCCCTTGACCTCTGAGCGTTGCCCTCCTCTGTGTCATCCATCAGCCAGATCTACTGCGTGGCCCTCCCGATAAACGCCAAGATGAAATATTGATCCTCCTTGTGCAAACACTGGCAGTAACGCACACGGACTCGCATGTGCAGGTGTGTCCGCCCCCACACCTCCAGGAAAAGCCCTGCAGCGCCTAAATCATGATTGTGTGTCGTAGTTAAAATGATGTACAAGGTCCGAGTGCTGCTCATTTATTTTGTGATATATGGCGCGGTGCACACTGTAGGCAGGTGTGGGAAAATAATGCCATTGATAAATAATCTCTCGGTGGCGTTGTTGATTCGCCTCTTACCTCTAAAGCTACGTTTTGATGCAGAAATTCAGATCACTTTTAGAGTGAAACAGAGTAAATGTTTTTTTGCTGATATTTGCACCTATATTGCAACTAAACAACCTACAGAAAAGGTGCTCCTAATGCTCAACTGGACACTGATAATGCCATTTTTGTGCCGTTATCAAAGTTTACATATCTTTCAGTCATGTGACTTTTGTTACGGTGGCCATTTTGAATACCGAAGTAGAATTGCAGTACTACAAGAAGTAACTCCACTCAGGATATAAATGAAAGACAACTGATTGACAGTGGCGTTTTTTTATATACTCGTAATCACTGTTCAAGAAGAAAACAGTAAAAACACGGCCCCAGAGAGTGAACGTTTATGTGAAGAAACCAGTGAGTCAGTGTTTAAGCTGCTCAAAACGATACCATGCTACCAGTTAGCATTTAGCTTCAACAGCTCAGCTCTGACCTCTCCAAGAGAACACCCTGAACCAAACTCCAAGCATCTAGCCTTGGGTACAACATGCTATTCCTGTAGCATTTCCTCAGTAGTTGAGCCACACATGTGTTTATCGTGTTGAAGCCATTGACGGTTGATTGATGACAGTTGCTAACCGGTAGCATGCTAACGTCTTGAGCAGCTTAAACACTGACTCAGACTGAGACTCTGTTGACATGACAAACTGTAAAAATCATAGAGAAAGGTTTATTTGATGTGTTAATTTAGTCTTCAGAGTGAAGCAGATCTTGCTGTAAATCCTGCTGTAGCTCGACAGACAGAGCTGCTACGCCACATTTGCTGGTTATATCACATAAACATTGTTTTTACTGTTTTCAACTTGAGCAATGATTACGAGTACATAAAAAAAGCCACTGTCAGTTATCTTTCATTTTCATCCTGAGTAGAGATATTGTTACATGTTGTAGTACTGAATAATTCTATCTCAGTATTCAAAATGGCGGCCGGAGCTATGTGTGATGTCATTGGAAATGCACATATACAGTGGGGAAAAAAAAGTATTTGGTCAGTTTCACATAGACATTGTATTGGATTTTGGCCAAATACTTTTTTTTCCCCACTGTAGCATTTATTGACAGAAGTGTTGGGCAGTCTGGCTTTTAGATCAAAAAAGGATTTCATTCTTGTTTAGACTCGTGCCTTGGCAGATGTTCTCTCGGTTGCGTTGTTTGTTCATGTGCACTGAAAGTCTTAAGTCTTAAAAGTCTTACTAAATGTTCGCAGACTTCAGATAAATGTATGTAAAATGTGATGATGTTCCTTGTGGAGGCAGGTTATGCGTTTTTGTCAGTAATCTCTTTGTTCCCGTCTCAACTAAATGGCGAAGGTCTATTGTGATCTGTCATGAAACGCAGAAATACTGCACCGTCATTGAACATGACGCCAAACGCACCATCTGCTAATGAAAACGTTATTCAAATTCTAAGGCGTTGTGTGATTTGTATGTGCGTTTTTAAGGGGATTTGGACGAGGATATTGAAAGCACCCATGGGAGGGAGAGGCTGCCAGGGAGCCCACTCTCCTCCATGCGGTCCCTTTAGCCGGTCGCTTCAGCCTTTTCTTGGCACCGAGGTGAGACACGCTCCGGGGCGAATGCTGCTGCTGCCGCCGCCGCCGTCATGCACTTTACACGAGAATGGCTCTGGATAGACTCCAAGTTCTCTGGTCACTGTCCTGTCCGCTAGCCTAGTTTTGAGACGAAATTCAAGCAGAAGTTGTTAGATGTGGTCGTTCCAATACTGGCATCGGTTTGGCACGTGAATAAATGAAGTTGTTTCCTTTTAAAGATAATGTGTGTACGCAGCACTCTTACTGGTTTAAAAAGCTGAATGTGGAGCTTTCTTTTTGTGATGTTTATATAGATTCACTTCCTTATTGGACACAGACAGGAATCAAGAGTCAAAACAAGAGGATCTGGCTGCAGTCGATGGAGAGTCACGTGAGCAGTGGAGCTCCAGGCCCCCACGACATTTATTTAACTTAATCTCAATAAAACGCCTTTCGTACACTCCACTGTCCTTAAGGTTAGGATTAGGGTTAGCCGAAGATAGCGTTGTCCTACAGAAGTGATGTCATTTCCTGTGGAAAAGTGGAGCTCCACTGATCACATGCCCCTCCATCTGCTGCACACACACCCTTAGTCAACCTGGTACGGGACCTTCATCTATGTCACTTCCTGTCAGCAGCTGAAAAATTAAAAGCACATTTCTTCCTCATCGTGTGAAAAGATTGGAGACTCCTGGCTTACAGTATGTAGTTTGTACAAGTGCTTTGTCTTTCAGGTCATGTGGCTCAGATACAGAAGTGTGTTTAGTTCAAATGTATGACCAGAGTTAAAATTAATCGAGCTCAATTTTGACAGCCCTAGTTTTAATCCCCTGTCATGTTTGTGTCATGTTTTTGTCATGCTTTATTGTTGCGTTTTCCTCCTCGTTTTGTGCTCAGGTGGAAGTTAGCAGGTGAAGACACATGGCACAACTGTACACATTGCTCATTTGCAAGCTAAGAACCACCAGAGTTAAGTCCATGAGCTTTAACTTACTTGAGGGCTGCACTTATTATCCCTAAAACCACGGTTTAATTTGCGCAAGTTTATTTGTGGACTCAAGTGGGCAATGTTTATGAAATATTTACAAAAACATTTACATCATGCAGATTAGTAGCAGTAATAAGTCGTAGTGAGCAGCCATTTTAAAGTCGTAAAAATGCTTTATTAACACTGAATTAAAATAGTTTTTCTTGTGTGAATTAAAACTTGCAATTAGAAGCTCTCTGTATAAGTGATAGTTCTTTTACTTGAACAGAGAGTAGGGAAATGGCACATTAGTGTTTAGTTTTTCATCCTCTGGCTTTTGTTCCGTCTTCATTTCTATTGCAATGCACGGACACATTTCTAAATGTGTGTTACATGGATTTATAGTCAACACACAGGAAAAACAAGGAGAGACCGAGCCTGCTGTAAGTTCAACTGTAGTGCAGGAGAGACGGAAAGAGTGCGCTTTGTCAGTGTCTCGGGAAGCAGCGCGCTACCTATGGAGGTGTTTTGCTCCTTATTGATCCAGGGCCAGGCCGGCGGATTTCCCAGCAGGCCTCGGGGCGCAGCGGATCCTCCCGAGATTAGCGCCGCTCGGCCGCTGTGGGAGAGAGAGTCAGCCCGGCTGCTCTCACCTTGTTAACACGGCAGCCCGAAACAAAAACCCCACTGAAAATGTCGACTTTTCTGAGCCTCGTGTGTCGTGGATGTCTTGAATGGCAGATCGTCCACTTCTTCTGCCTTTGCTTGCCCAGTGGAGAAGATATCATTGTGAAGTGTGGCCTCACCAATTTGTGTCTTCCACGCTTGTGCCAGAGAGAGTGCGACCAGGCTGCAAGTAGCTCGGAGAAATTGTCTCAAAGTAGAGGGAAGAGTTTCGTTGAAGTGGCTCATTAGTCTGGCTGGGGACTGTTTAAGTCTTTTTCGATACTTAGTTTCCGATACTGATACATGAACAAGACTTTTTCCAATACTAAAATATTTTTTGTCTAGGATCAGAAGAAAGAAAGATGTGTGGATCTGCAAATATACAGTGTCGGGTTCAGAAATGTGTCAAAAATTTGGGAATATGTGAGGGGAAAGGGGAGAAATTGTGGCAGAAATAAGGAAACATTGTGAAATAGGGAACAGATTGGGAATTTCTTTTAATGTTTTTTAAGTGTCTTAATGGTCTTGGTCCTTATCTTGCAGAAATGCTTTTACCTTATGAACCTTCACGGCCCCTTTGCTCCTCCGGCTGGGGTCTCCTAGTTATTCCTAAAGTCAACAAAAAGACTCATAGTGAGGCGTCTTTCCAGTATTACGGCCCTCGCCTCTGGAACCACCTGAGGAGGAGCTCAGGGCTGCAGAGAACGTTCATGTTTTTAAGAGCAGGCTCAAGACCCACCTTTTTCACTTTGTTTTTACTGCTTCTTATATTTTTAGAATCTCCAGTGTTTCCTCTGAAGGAGCCCTCTGCCTCGGGAGCGGTGACTGGCTGTGGGTGCTGTCCTGTGGGTGCGCAGGTGGACCCTTATGTCGGTGCCCGGGCAGCCGCAGCCGGTCTGCTGCTCCCGGGGGGGGACGGCTCCTCTGATGGTGTTTCCTCACCTTGGTCATCTGTACCCAGCCTTATGTACTTGATATTGATTATGTGTGAGTGTAGAGTAAAGGGTAGGTGGGGTTAGGTGTGTGTATTGTGATAACTGTATATATTGGGAGGGTTTGACGGGCGATAATGTTTTTAATGTCTTTTTAAATGTCAAGCACTTTGCGATGCACCTGTGTATGAAAAGCACTCTATAAATAAAGATTTGATTGATTGATATGGGGGGGGGGGGGGAATAGTATTAGTTATAAATGAGAGAGAAAAATTGGGGCATAAGTAAGAAAAACTGGGGAGAAAAAAATGTATGCGTTTTAATAGAAGTGAAATGGTTCATGAAGTTTCTGGGGATAATAAAAGATCAGATTAGTCGGAAATCACATTTAATACGTCAATAAATTACTGTAAACTATTGGCATACTTTGTAGTCAGTAAAGCTTTAGTTTTTTAAAGTGTCTGCATATACTGTACTCCTCTCTGCAAAAACATGCAATTAGAATAATACATCAAGCTGGATTCCGGGAATCAACTAATCGAGTGTTGGAAATTATGTTTCGTGTTGTGAACAGAAGTCTCCCCACGAGCGTTCAATCCTTTTTCAATTTGAGAAGAGGACATTATAATTTAAGAGGCTATCTCGGTTTGAACGTGGAATAATAAGAAAGATGTTTCAGTTGTCGGAGTAAAATTGTGGACTAACCTTAGTGATCCTGTCAAAATTTTAAAAAGCAGTGAAATGGGATATCATTAATTCACGTTAATTATTTGATTATGTGTAATTAGGTTCAGTATGCTATTTATGAATATGTAATGAATGTCAAATTGAGTACAGCATAAGTTATATTGTTAATGTGAATTTAATGTAAAAAGTTTGTCATATTGGTGAGTTTCTTGACATAGTACATATCCGTCCGTACATCCGTTGCCGGGTCGTGGTGGCAGCTGCCCCAATCACATTGCACCCCAGCCCATTATGGCTCCTCCTGCTGGTGGCGGGTCCACAGAAGGACGGCCTCACGATTAAACGGGCCTGTTGGTCTCTCATAAGGGGCTTCTGACCCGTGACCTAGGACCTGTTTGCCATGGGAGACTCTACCAGGATCATTCGGGTGCTCAAACCCCTCCACCATGTTAAGGGGTGGGTTCCAAGAGAGGGACATAGTACATAGGGTGGGCAAGGTTGCTTTTTCCCAATCTTTCTTTGGTTATAATTATTTGGATCTTGTGTGGAGAGTGATGCTTCATTCATTCCTGGACAGCATCAAAACATGGATCTAAAGATAGACTATTTTTTTCTGGTACCTGCTTCGGCTGTCATTTTTTCCATACCAATAGTACCTAAACTCTTTCTCTGATATCACTCTGGTATAATTTAACTGTACCCAGCCCCGCTAACTTGTAGGGCATTGTTGCTTCGAATTTCGGCACCAAATATTCCACACTGTTCGTAAGGAGGCAGATGTTTTTGCACTACAGCGGAGGAGGAAAAAAAATAGACGCCTTTTCTATCAAGAACTGAAACTATGTGTCCAAGGTGACCATTCCTATTTGTGGTGCGGGGCATACATCACTGTCAGTGGAGACGCAGTGGCATATTTGCTGTGCTGCAGACACATCAGATTTTGTTGTGTAATGTATTTAGTCGCCTGGTGAAATTTGTCCTCATGACTTGCTGCTGCAATGGATGATGTGGCCAATTATTACGGTATGAAACAAGGGAAATGTGTGAGTTTCTTTGACCGCTGTGCAGAGATACTGCCAAATCTAGCTCGTTTGTTACCATTTTCCTTCCAAGTCCCTCTATATTGAGTATAGTTGGTAGAAAAGCTATAGAATTGTACTTTTCTCACATTTCCAGACAGTCACATTGCTTCTCACGCGCCGCCTTTGACGCACACGATCCCCGTCATTCACAGACTTGTCAGCGTCTTGTCTGCTCCCAGATTTAGCCCACAACGCGGCATTCGAACCTTTTATTATTAGATCTGTGAGCCTGCCGGTGTTAATCGTATAGCTCTTGCAAATTGCCTCGCACTACAGGTGCCCTATTGAGTCCATTAGAGTCAATGTGCGATTGTGCGTGTGTGTGCGTGTGTTTGCATGCCATGTTCTGTATTAACCACACTGCAAAGCTCAATGTTCTCATATAATAAGGATGAATTGATTTTGGTTTAGGGTTTTGCTGTGAGGAGCGGTAGTGGGATTTTTCTGACCGTGAAATCTTGCATCGTAGGTAACATTGGTCTTATTTTGACTATGTTGCAAACCCTACATGCAATAAGCTAATGAACTCGGAAATTCCCTTAATTGTAATCTTGCCTCAGTTAAGCGCTGCGGTTTGGGGATTTTAAGAGGATTTTTGACAACGTCAGAGAGATACGTTGTGACTCTTGAGACATTTCAAAATCTGGACCCAAAAGTTACATCAGTTACATCACACTAAAAAAACTAAACTTGATAGAACAAAATGTGACGAACATGTGACAAAACAACAAAAACTTGACAAAAATGTGACACAAAAGCAATGAAAACATGACAAAAGTGTGAAGTAATCAACAAAAAAACACTAGAACAGGGGTCTTCAACAGGCGGCATACGGGCCAGATCCGGCCCGCGGATGATTCAATCTGGCCCCCGACTTGTAGAGCACAACCTCTTGAGTGTGTCAAAAAAGTAAGTCTCTGACCCATTCCTGTGCGGAGTTATGATTGTTTTTTTTAAGAAATAACCAGAATGCTCCCTCCACCCACTAGGGGGCAGCTTAAATAAAGAAAGGAAATAATTCCACATGTGTCCAGCAGAGGGAACTGATGTAAAAAGAGATCAGGATATAAACAACACATTATAATCATAAATGGACAGGCTGCCCCTGGGCAATACACTCCCAATGTATGTTGGCCCCCAGCTTAGATTACTTTTGTAGGTCTTAGTTGTAAGTTCACCAGTCAAGCAGCTTTTAGATTTGAGTAAAACCGTACTGGAGCTAATGTGCTAGGTCAAAGTCTGATTGTCATTCTATGGTGATGGTGGGTCACTGCATCAATAATGTCTCCGTAACATAAGGCAGTAAGAAGTGGGAGACTGGGCTGGTCAGGATTTTGAATTGACATGGAGCAGGCAGGAGAGGGCGCACACTTTCACTTTCTGCTAATGGCATGCTCGCAAATCAATGGCGCTGTGATGAACATACTGTAACGCTTTGGCCCAGAACTGCTCAGAATGGGCCTGGCGATGGATTGTAGGCTTTAATAATGTGAAGGAGAGTTTGTTTTTCCTATTTTGATCCAATGAAATCCAGGGCTTTAGCGGCTGTAGTTGAAGAAGCAGCAGCCACACAAAGTACATGTTTCAGTGATCTTCTAATCACCTGCATTTGAAGAAAACCGTCCTCTTCTCGGGCTATGTTTTTTGCTTTCCAAGGTGTTGTTTCAAGACGCCCCTGGAAACACCACGCGTCTCCATAACAAGCTGCTGCTGCCCACTCTTTGTTCCTTCTGCTGGATCAAGTGTAACGGGCCCAAATGCTATTTTTGACAACAACGGAGGACAGGCATCTGCTTCCCGTGACAGTGAGCGGAGGAGAGGCTGGGCAGCCCACTGACTCTCTACTGGTTTGGCACATGGGACCCGCATGAAATGGGATAAACAGGTTATTTATGGGTTTCGGTCGCATTTTCCCTCTGCTACAGACACCATTTTCGGGGACTTTTGACCACCGTGATAATGGGAAAGGATGTTTTGCAGGCTAAATAATTGTCGGTTATGCGATTTGCTCATGCTAATTGGGACCAATCGAGCCGTAATTTGGATTCAACCTTCATTAAGTGTTCAGCGCTACATGTGACCCAATGAGACGAGCTTGGGATAAATTGTTTTACTGTTACATGGCGTGAGTGACAGCCTTAATGGCCAATTGCTCCCGGTTTGCAACAACTCCATTAGACGGCTGTATGTCAAACACTGTAGCACATCGTGAGAACGTACACAACAAATCTATCGTCACGCTTTAGTTTGATTCTGGAGGTTGTAGAAGTTTACTATCTGCTATACATGCGTTTCTAATTACATCACACATAGTGCCGGCGGCCATTTTGAATACCAAAGTAGAATTATGCACAACATGTAACAATATCTCTGCTCAGGATGAAAATGAAAGACAGTGGCATTTTCATGTTATTGCTCAAGAAGATGGCAGTTAAAACACGGCCCCAGAGACGCACATTTATTTGATATAACCAGCAAATGTTGCACAGACATTGCAGCTCTGTCTGTCGAGCTACAGCAGGATTTACAAATTATCTGCTTCACTCCTCAGACCAAATTAACACATCAAACAGGAAACAGAAAACCTTTCTCTGTGATTTTTACAGTTTGTCATATCAACAGAGTCCCAGTCTGAGTCACTGTTTAAGCTGCTCAAGACGTTAGCATGCTACCGTTAGCGACTGTCATCAATCAGCTGTCAAGGGCTTCAACATGATAATCACATGAAACATCAAAAACACTGAGGAAATACTGCAATAAAAGCTCAGTAACATGCTGTATCCAAGGCTTGATGTTTGGGCTTTCTCTTGGAGAGAGCTGAGGTGTTGAAGCCAAATGCTAACCGGTAGCATGCTAACATCTTGAACAGCTTAAACAATGGTTTCTTCACATAAAGGTGCGTTTCTGGGGCCGTGTTTTTACTGTTTTCATCTTAAGTTATTACAGTAAATAAAAATGCCACTGTCAATCAGTTTTCAGTCTTTCATTTTGATCCTGAGTAGAGATATTGTTACATGCTGTAGTACTGCATAATTCTACTTCAGTATTCAAAATGGCCACCATAACAACAAAAGTCACATGATTGAAAAGCATGTATAAATGGTCCGTCATTCCCTTCCTGATGCAGTTCTGTGATTATCTGGGCTTAGGACTGGCTCTAGTTCAATGCCTTAAATAGGTCATGCCAATTTCTTCAGCGCGTATTAGCTACTGGTTGCTCTGCTTTCATCTCACAACTTCCCGTAAATTAATTAAGCGGTTCACTAAATTGCCCGGCAGTTGGAAGACACTTGAAAACATTTTATTTAGAGAGAGTTGTGTTTATCCCCCTCACCCTCACTATGGCGTGCGATCCCTCCAGAGTGGGCTGGACGTTGGCAGTGCGGTCACGTTCCCGGTGTAAATTGGCTGCTCTACAAAAATAATAGCGTGTCAGCTGTTGTTTTTCACTTTGACTCCTTCGCTTTCTGGACGTCCCGCCGTATCGTCGCGCTCGCCTCGACCTCGGCCTCTTCGTCACACGTGTCTGAGTGAGAGCGGGGACTCGGCATGTGTGTCATGGAGAACCGGGAAAAGTCACGGGAATTTGTGTCAGCTGAAAATCTTGGAGGGAGGATGAAAGTGTTGCTGTGGTCTGGCACACAAATAAGCCAAGAGAGAGAAGAGAGATAAAGTATTGTTCATCAGCAGACGGCGACATTAACGACACAGCGAGGTCTATCAGGGTCTGTTCTTTTGGGGACTGCCGGGGTTTATCCGGAGACGTCGGCCCATGAGTCGGCTCCTCATCTGTTTACCCTGTCCTTGCGCCTGTGCTTTTCCGAGGGGAGGCATTCTGGGTGAAAAATATAGTTTGTGCTGGTCTCTGAACGGAGAGAAAACGTACAAATAAAGCCTGCGTATGCCTTTTACATAGTGCGCCAACTGCTTCTTCAAAACTACAAACTATTACTGTAATTGTGAGTATTCTACAATAACTTCTTTAACTATTGCTCCTATTGTCTGCTAATGCAACTACTTTTACTACTAACCTTTACCTACTTCTACTAGAACTGGGGATGCACCGAGAGCCAATACCAGAAAAAATACGATATCGGGTATCGGCTACCAATACCCGATACTGAACCGATACCAGTTTTAGCTCTCACTGCTTTAAAAACACAACTTCCACAGGCTAAATCTCAATGAATTTGGGAATGCTGCATTTTAAAGGGCAGAACTTGGAGAATTTAATCGCTATGTTAGTTTTATCCTCCGCAAACACATTTTTGATCGAAGAAGCTAACGTGCAAAGCTAATTGCGGGCTTGCGCCACTTAAACAGTATTTACAGCCAAGTTTACTGCTTTAAAGCAGTACTAAGTAACCCATGCCCCTAGAGGCCATAAGCGCTGACAGAAAAGACACAGGGACAGAGGGATACTGTACATCCAATTTCCAATCACATTTCACTCAAACTTGGCTGCAAATACTGTTTAAGCGGTGCTAGCCTGCAGTTAGCTTTGCCCGTTAGCCTGTAAGCTTCTTCTTCGTGATTCCATTAGTGTGTATCGGTGACTCCGACCCGTAGGCAGTGAAGTTGCAATTGTGGTTTTCTGACGAAAGACACCAGAGATTAAAGACCCCCCAATCATCCCATTAACACTCGTATTACCCCCAGAGAGACTACCGAAAGGATTTATTAAGGTAAACAAGTTACTTAGTTCTGCTTAAAGAATAATTGATCTAACAAATTAGTAATGCAAGTTGTAAGGATCAGATCAATTTATGTGAGTTGTTCAAATTAATGTTATTAGAGACTTTATTGATCTCACAATGGAGAAAAGAGGACATTTTTTTTCATTCACAGTAACTACTGTTAAAGTCTCTTGGTATAGGTTAATATTGGATCTCGGCATATACTCAAACCCCCAGTATTGGTATCTGATCCGTGCATCTCTTGCTACAACTACTACAACTACCACCACTAGATTACTCCTCCTTCTGCTCTGATCATTTGTACTTCTGCTGCTGGGACCACTACGACTGTCACTGTCCACCTCTGTTGCCTCAGATCTGTGGTCCCTCCTCCCCGTGGTCCAGTCTCAGGCGAGTGAGAGGCAGCAGCTGAGGTCTTCATGATGCAACGGTGCACAGGCCTTTCATTTAGCAGTTATTTACTGCGTAGGAGGACGGGTCGGCTGCTGCACAAATACTGGTAGAGGAAAAATCTTCGAGGGCACAGAGTGGACAGCCTGTGTCCGTCGGTCTCAGCCTTGGATCCAACCTTGGATCCAAAATCACGCTTAAAACCTACAGCTATATTTCTCTACCTTTTATGCAGTGATTACGAGCCGTTTGTGTTATTTATTATTTATACTAGGCGTGCTGTAGATACTGTGCAGAATAGGAAAGGAGGGCACTCGCTGAAATGAATTTTAGATCTTTACTGTACAATCTTGCCGTTGAACCATGTGACAATTGTTAGCGCTTTTGTGATATTTTGCATAAACAAGCACAGCAATAACAATATTTTGGTGATATATTGTGCAGTCCTTAATATTTGATAACCAATTTAACCTGTTTTTTATTTCTGTTCATATTTCCTATGTGTACTTTTAGGTATGCTCTACTCAATGCTAAAAGACAGTTTGTTATTGAACTGCGTGACTGGTAGAAAATGAACACTAGGGCCAAATAATTAAAAAAAGGTTTCCAAAAATAACTGCGACAAACACTTTTAACATTAATTATTCCAATCCACTCCATTCAAAGTGTTTCTCAAATAATCTTGGTAACCACAGCAAAACCGCGAGCTTTAGCCACCCCCCCTTCGCATTGTCGAAAAAACAAAAATTAATTGCCTTTTTCTCTCCCCTCGGCCTCGAAGCCGCGTACGACGGGGAAACGCCGGCCCAGTCATGCCGCCGCATCGCAAAGGTTTTTCCAAATGGCATTTTTTTTTCTATTTAGCATGTTCCCGCCTGCCAACCTCGGCGACCAATTAAAGGCACTCCAAAAACAACAAGCAGCGGAAATCACATGCCGAGAATCGTGGCACGGAAAAAGCAATTAACACCTGCCGTCCTGTTCCCCTCTCGCCGCCGAACGCAATCACCGCTAAAGCCAGGGAGAACCGTAATATCGACTAATGAATGCACGTGCAGGGTCACGCCAGGTCCGGATGGGGCTAATCCTGATTTATGGTCTCGGTTCGGTTGATTGGGAATGTTTTTGGTGAGCGCAGTTCTTCATATTCTTCCAACAATGTACTTGGTCATAATTAGAGTTGTCGTTTCAGGCTTAAAATAGTAAATGCAAGTTAAAAGACATGGACTTCTATTGTGAACATCTCATTTATGGTTTAGAGCTCCCTCCGCTGGCAGCAGGGGGGATATTCTATGGTAAAAAAGCAAATACAAGCTGTGTTTTTCGCTAACATCACCTAAACGATTCAATGGCGCCTTAAAACAAACCGAAAACGTGGATTTTATATGATATGTCACCTTCAAGTATTTTTATTTGTGCCTTAGTTTTGTCTCGTCATATTTGTACATTTGCCTGGAATGAGAAATACTTGATGCTGCTTCATTTTTAGCACTTCAAAAATACGCGTATTTGTATAGCACATTCTAAAGTACAGCTTTAAAGTCTCCGAAGTGCTGCGCTGTACATATTGGCACTAAATGCAAAAATAGCATCAGCAAACAATCCACGCAGAACATTATATTCCTACTTCTGTTCTTGCTTCCTGTTATATCTACGAATACATTCATTCATACTTATACATCTGTAAATAAAGAACTTTATTTTAATTTTAGCCAGTGATATTTTTGCTGACTAAAATTGAACTAAAACTAAATCAAAAGTTTTTCATGAGACTAAGACTATGGCAAAAATGTCCAGATATTTTAGTCAATTAAAGTAAGACTGAAAAAAATAAAAATGAAAAGGAGAGAAAATCATCCAAACTTCTATTGACAGTCTGAAAGAGCACCTCATGTAAATTCTCTGCCAAAGGAGCAGCTCTGTGCTTTGTTCATGGGGGAGCAGCTCCATGAAGCAGAGGAACAAGATTAAATATGATTATAATGAATATTATAAACGCAAAGTCGAGTTTAGTTTATAGTTTGCCAAAAGTAACTCAAAGTAGTGTAGCTACATTTATGAAACTGTAATATGTGATACAAACACATAGTTTTTGATGCTCTATCTACTAATAGAGAATATGTTGCAATTTTAAAGTAACTTACCCAACACTGCTTAGCTGTGAGTCTTTCCCGGATACCTCCTCGTTTGCCCCTTTCTGTTTCCTGTAGCGCCTCACTGTGCTGCAGTTGTTTTTGGTGCCTCTTCCGTGTTTCAGAAGAGGAAATCTGTGAATTTCTGAGTCTCAAATGCCGCTCAAAGACCTTTAGATCATCAGCTCGCTGTTTGTTTACTTTAAAGAAAGCTGTTTCCTTCATGGCCAGTAAAGACTCAAAAACACGGCTGCAAAAGCATCTTGTTAAACTGATGTGGAACAAAGAAACTAGAAATGCAGTTTGTAGAAAAAGGCATAAACACTGCTGTGCAAGGAGGTGGGAAGCAGCTGTTGTGTAAGATTACTTGCTATGAATTTCTTATATTAGTCATTTTCTTTTAAGCTGATTTTTGTATCTTGACCATCTCTTCACTACGACAACCTCCCAAACATCTCGTATGACTATTTTTAACCCCCTTGTTCCTCCTCTTGAGTCCGACCCACATCCTGCCGCCACAATGGGGTCTCTTCAGCTATTCCTGCCTCGTCCATTAAAAGCCGGGCCACGGGTGCATTTGCCCGAGCGCTCGTCTCTCTCTTTCTCTCTCGGATCTACCCAGAAAACCTTCACTCTGTACGCGTGTCACCAACGCTTTGATGTCCCCTGTTCTTCTACGAAAGCGTTAGGGCCGAAGTTGATCAGCGCAGACGAGGACAGGAGTGTAATGTGTTTTATTGAGGGGAAATGCTCAGCGGTTTTGTTTAGTTGCTGCTAATGGATTGGAACATTTCGAAAGGGAAAGCTATTAGTTTAAGGTCTGCTGTGAATAGAGAATGTGAAAGTGCCGTATGTACATGTAAGGTCTCTTTTTTGTTTTGTTTTCAAATCTTTGTAATGCTTTATTCACACATACTCAAACAGATTCTCAGGTATGAAATTGCATGTCCTCATATATTGGGATTAAGTAGGTGAAAATGCCATTTAAAAACCTAAAATGTGTTTAAAACACCATTGTATTGCCCACAGTAAGGCACTCCCTCCAGGATGCCCGACTGAGGAGTGAAAAGAATGTTCAAAGAGCCAGCAAACACCTGCGGAGGCTTCACAAAGACTTGGAACGAGCAGGTAAAAGATTTCAAAGGTCCGTTTTATTTCCCAGCTTACCCACTTGTCTCGATAAATGACTCTGGGGTACATGCAATTCATACGACTTAATGAAAAATCATGTCCCAGTTACCTGTTACTTTGTTTTTGTTGCTAATATCAAAAGAAAAGACAAAGGATGTTGACTGCACCTTTAGAAATACTGAGAAAGTCCTGCTTTTTAGTTGTACAAAAATATGGCTTGAAACTGTCCACAGAACAACTATTAGTCGAACACTGCACAAATATGGCCTTTATGGAAGAGTGGCTTGAAGTGGCCTCCATGTGACTTCTGGCAAACAGCAAACGGGACTTATGTTTTTTTTTTTTTAAATGCCACTCTGTCATAAAGGCCAGATTTGTGCAGTGTTCGACTAATACTTGTTCTATGGACAGTTTCCCCCACCTGAGCTGTAGCTCTCTGCAGATCATCCAGGGTCATCATAGGCTTCTTGGTAACAGCTCTGGTCAGTGCTGTCCTTGCTCGGTCTGTAAGTTTAGGATTACGGCAGGGTCTTGGTAAGTTTGCAGTTATGCCAGACTCTTTCCATTCCTGGATGGTGTATTTTACTGTACTTTGAGAGAAGTTGAAAGCTTTGGAAATCTTTTTATAACCGAACCCAGCTTTATACTTCTCAATAACGTTCTGGTGTGTTCTTGGACTTCATGATGCTTCTGCTCCCCAATAGTCTCTTAACAGACCTCTGAAACCATCACAGAGCAGCTGTATTTGAACTGACATTAGATTACACACAGGTGGACTCTAATATAGTCATTAGATCAACATGTGATCATTCAGAAATCATCAGGAAACTACTGAAGGCAATTGTTGCACTAAAAGGAAAGGGGGCACATACTTATGCAACCCACTGTACATGTATTCCAATCGTATAATGTAACAGAATACTGAAGCACATAATGACCGAAGAATAAACAATCACAACTGTTTTTTCGCTGTCTGCAAAACAGGTTTGTGCCGTTCTCAATCAATGAAATAGTTTATCTTAAGATGGAAAGAAAAGAGAAGTGGGGGGGGGGGGGGGGAATTCAGTACAGAAGCTTAAATGTGACTAAATCCCTTTAAATAATCCCCAGGGCGATCTCCTCTTTTGAATGTATTGGACTTGTTTGCATCCTTGGCCGATAGCTTTACTTTTCTCCCAAAACGCTGTGAGCTTTTCGACTGATTATGCAGAAAAACGCGGATAACCTTGCCTTTATTTTAACCATGAAACACTCCGAGTTATAATGACTCGAACGTTGCAAGGCTAATCATTCGCAGATCAGTTCGTAAGCTCCCAATGAGGCAAAAAATTAGGCCTTGGAGCGGATTTCCAAACCTATAGAAAAAACCTCTCCGCTTCTGTTGAAGAGAAACGGTGTGTTTTTGTGACTTTGTAGGAGACAAATGAAAGGAGCCCTGCGTGGTTTGTCGAAACGCGTCGCAGTCTTCAGAACATCCTTAAAAATGGCAGCGCTAAGTGTTAGTTATGAAAGTTTTATAAGGGAACATGTCTCGCAGTCGGCTCCGGCTATTAGCCGCTTTTGACTGCGGCTGACGTCCACACTGTTCTCTCCTGTCTATTTTTCACGAAAGTCTGTTTTTGTTTACTGAGATTTAACAAGAAGTTTTATCCTCGATCGTCCCCCACTTTTGGCTGAAGCACTTTTAATGGCTTGTGCACAATAGATGACTTAAAGTAGATAGTTGTAGCATATTAGCCTGCTTCGATTGGACTTTTACTTGCTGGACAGGGGCTGCTCTTATTGCTTTGACTGCCCTCCGCTGGCAGCAGGGGAAATGATTAACTATTACCCTTTTCTAATTTGGTCAACAACGACATGCTTGCAAATCAATGGTACTGCGATAAATGCAGTTTGAGTTAAAGGAACGGGCCACCGTTTTTCCATACTGAGATATGTTCTTGCCTGAGCTTAGACGAGTTGATACGTACCTGTCTGGTCTTTGTGCCCGTGGAAGAGCGTGGTAGCTTCACCCCCCTTGGAGCTATAGGAATATACTGGGAGAGGCCAAATGCTATATTTGGTCATTTTGCGTGACGCACAAAGACCAGACAGTATGGAAAAACGGTGGTCTGTTCCTTTAAGAACAGCCCATAACGGGTCCAGGGATAGTCCAGGAAATACAGAACCAAGTGCTTTCTGTGCTAGAAGAAAAAATAACTAATATGCACTGCCTGACCCCCAAAAGGAGTCCATAAATAAAGTTCACACTGTCTAATTGCATTTGCACTTTCATTCCCTGTGGTATTGTGTCAATGAGTTTCTGCAATGTCAGAAGATCCAGTGTTGCATTCATTGTCCACCAAGATCTTGTATTGATGATGGGATAGTGTGACCACTGCTCAAAGCTTTCTCCAGCACATCCCAAGGATTGTCAGTAGGGTTAAGATCTGGACTCTGTGGCGGACATCCATGTATGAAAATGATATCTCATGCTCCCCGAACCACTCTTTTGCAACGTGAGCCCGATGAATCCTGTCTTTGTCATCTTGGAATAGGCCTGTGCCATCAAGGAAGAAGAAATCCATTGATGGAAAAACCTGATGGTTCAGGGTACTCAGGGAATCAGCTGATCTCATTCTTGTGGCACTTAGTTGGTCAGGCCAGTGTATGACTCTCTTGGTATGTTGATTGGAGTTTTCCCTCATGTTATAACATACGTCCGTCCATATAACATAAATAAGATTTAGTATTTAATTGATAATTTATTTAACCATACTGCTATACAAATTTAAAAACTATGCTTATTGAACACAAGCATTTTATTGTGTACCTGGAGCTTGGCCAGCTGCCTTTAGGAGACGCCATGATTTATTCAAAGTGCAGTACAAGGGGGACCAACATCTCCTCATTCTCCTACACTCCTCCTTTTAAAAGAGAGTAACTCAACCCCCCCAAAAGTCACAGCGCTCAAAATAAAACATTTCTTTTTTTTTTTTTTTTTAAGATGCGTCTTTTGTCTGGTGCAGAGGTGCTTTGAGTCTGGGTAATTCCGCACTGTTTCTCTTGTCATGCATGGCTGCGTTTTATTGGCTGGTGACGGGGGAAAGCAAAACAGTACAATAAACACGAAGCGAAAGGGGAGCAGCCGGGGCATAGAGGTGAGGCCGAGCATTTTGAATATGTGAAACGTCTAAATTTGTTTGCTCTGTTGTGGGCTTGGGACCGGCACACAGAGAATGTGAATGTGAGTCTTTTTTAATGTGTTTGATGTCTTTGCAGTCGTAGTTGGGGGCTGAGATTTTGTTGGTTTGATTTCGTCACAGGATCTGGAAATTCGGAAGTATACAATAATCAAATTAGACTTACAAATTCATTCAGCTTCACAAACGCTCATCCATGCTCACTTATCTTACCTAATGTACACAATACAGAATATAGACATTTACAATAAAATACAACACACCCACTAATGTGTGCAACTTTGGTTTGCCCATAGCCATTTTTTCAACTGAGCTTTAAACGAACTATATGTAGGGCAATCACTCAGTGTTAGAGGAAGACTATTCCACAGGTTCCCACCTCGGACAGACAGGACCGTCTGACCAAAGGTGGTGCGGCTGTGGTGTATTATCAAGTCTCCTTTGGTGGAGGTTTGCGTTGTCCTCTGTGAATTATCTTTGGATTTGACAAAGTCCTTCAGTTGTGGAATTAGAAAGAAATTATATTAAACAGGCCGTTTTTAAATTGATCAAAATCCAATAGTCTGTTTTTAGCGCATAACTGTAGTGGTGGGATAACATTTTTGTGTGTGTTTTTAATGTATTTTTATAGAGACTTTCCATGGTTTTAAGTGTTGTGGGGCAAGCAAGAGACCATGTAGTCAAGCAGTAGTCAACATGAGAAACAATCATTGAATTAAAGTATGTTTTTGCATTTATCTATCTGTCTGTCATCCATCCATCCATAGTCCGTCCGTCCGTCCATCCATTGTGCCATTGTCCATCTATCCATCCATCGTCCATCCATAGTCCATCCATCCATTGTCCATCCATCCATCCATTGTCCATCCGTTCGTCCGTCCATCCATAGTCCATCCATCCATAGTCCATCCATAGTCCATCCATCCATCCATAGTCCATCCATCCATAGTCCATCCGTCCGTCCGTCCATCCATAGTCCATCCATAGTCCATCCGTCCATTGTCCATCCGTTCGTCCGTCCATCCATAGTCCATCCATCCATAGTCCATCCATAGTCCATCCATCCATTGTCCATCCATCCATCCATTGTCCATCCGTTCGTCCGTCCATCCATAGTCCATCCATCCATAGTCCATCCATAGTCCATCCATCCATCCATAGTCCATCCATCCATAGTCCATCCATCCGTCCGTCCGTCCATCCATAGTCCATCCATAGTCCATCCATCCATCCATAGTCCATCCATCCATAGTCCATCCATAGTCCATCCATCCGTCCGTCCGTCCATCTATAGTCCATCTATAGTCCATCCATAGTCCATCCATCCATCCACAGTCCATCCATCCATCCATAGTCCGTCCGTCCGTCCATCCATTGTGCCATTGTCCATCTATCCATCCATCCATCGTCCATCCATAGTCCATCCATCCATTGTCCATCCATCCATCCATTGTCCATCCGTTCGTCCGTCCATCCATAGTCCATCCATCCATAGTCCATCCATAGTCCATCCATCCATCCATAGTCCATCCGTCCGTCCGTCCATCCATAGTCCATCCATAGTCCATCCATCCATAGTCCATCCATCCGTCCGTCCGTCCATCCATAGTCCATCCATAGTCCATCCATCCATCCATAGTCCATCCATAGTCCATCCATCCGTCCGTCCGTCCATCTATAGTCCATCCATAGTCCATCCATAGTCCATCCATAGTCCATCCATCCATCCATTGTCCATCCATAGTCCATCCATCCATAGTCCATCCATCCATCCATAGTCCATCTATCCATCCATAGTCCATCTATCCTTCCATAGTCCATCTATCCTATCATAGTCCATCTCTCCTTCCATTGTCCATCCATCCATCGTCTATCCATCTTCTATCCATAGTCTATCCAAAGTCATTTAACAACTACAAAACAGTATGCAAATGTTTGATCCTTTTTAGGGCATATGGAAGCACAAAAGTGTGCAAAAAGGTCCTTTGTTTTAGATAGGTATCCGTTACACAGCATGACCGAAAATATTCCCCAAATGTTCTCAGTTTTGTCAAATGTCGCTCCGCGTTGGCTTTGATGCCTAGAGAAATAAAAAAAGTTACCGGAAACTTTCTCCGAGAGCCGTGTGATGGACTCAAAACCCCACTCAGAAAACGCAGTCCTGTGGCGAGCGCTGTTTCTAATCCGGGACTTTGATTGGGAGAGTGGAGAAGATGGATGTACCAGGGTCAGTGAAGTGCGCCAAATGACAGAGCAATGACAGGAGGCTCAGGGATGTGTTCAAAAGGTTGACCTCGGAGAGTGATTGGCTCTGCGCATGGAGTTATATGGAGCGTAAGACTGTTTTTATGACCTTTTTGTAGCCTTGGCGGCGGCTCCGTGTAGGTGCGAAAACTGAGGTGCGCTGCAGAAATACACTTTGACAATGTGTTGTGGGCAAATCTGTCTTCTCGAGTCTAGAGTGAGGAGAGTGACTGGCATTACACGTTACATTGCGATTTGAACCAGGGTCGCAACACCTATTATAAGTCTCTCTGCGTTCTCGTTTTCTTGTATTTATCAACAATTCATTTCCATTTTGTTTGTGATATTTTCTATTTGCTTCCACGATAGGCGCCTCGATGTCGCAGGGTTAAACGAGGGGGGACTGGATTGAGCGAAAAGCGCCAGACTGGAGCTGAAATAGAGCGTGAGTAAGAGAGTTGTGTTGGTCTGAGAGGAAGATAATGGACCAGGCGGTAGACGGGGGGGCAGAGGGAACAGATACGGCAGGACGGAACAGCTTTGGTAAACACATTCGAACGTAAGAACACAATTATTCAGCCTAAACTTCCACACCCTGCAGCAACCAAATCTTTAGGACGGGTGGATATCTGTTTGTACCGACAAGGATCTGGTTTCAAAGCGAGTGCACAAGGCTGTCTCCGCACAAGTAAACACTAAAGACTATTGGTTTTGCTCAAAGAAATAACATTCAGCATGGTAGCATTTCAGCATTTCATGGTATCTTTCAAGCACCACATATCCATGTCAAATCAGGACTAAATTGGACGAATGTTGCATTCCAGGCACCTGGTAATTTTCCACATCCCACTTGGAAAATGCCTTTGAACGCCGCTCGAACTGGTAATTAAAACTTGTTAACTCGGAGTTGTCCAGACTGCTCAGAGTTCGGATATATAAAACTCAGTCATCAGTCAAGTGAAAGTTGTTTTTGGTCACAGCCTTCAACCTCACGTTTTTTAGCATGTTTTTTATTAGTTAGGTTACGTAATATAACCTTAGCATTGTATTAGCAAGCTGTTGTAGCATTAGCCGTTTTGTTTACATTCGACTTTATTCAGCTGGAACGTACTGAAATTGTAAATTGTAATTTTCAAGGGGGAAAAATCCCAGTAAGTTGCCTGGAATGCACCATAAATTATGTCTGAAGTGTGTGTAAGCTGTGTTTGAAAAAAAAAAAAAACACCCAACGTTAACGCAGCTTTATCTAAATATTTTACAGTTTTAGAACCAGTGAAAGATAAAGAAAAAAATCAGTACTGAAAGAGGTATTAAGATAACACAAGGTTTAAAGCGGTGGTTATCAATTTATTCTTTTTGTAGTAGAGTGAACTTATACGGTCTATTATTTAGCATCATAGATCCACATTGTAAACACAGCTGACCCCCCCAAAAAAACAGACCATATGCGCTTTTGTTTGTGTAAATATAGCGCATTTTCCTCCAGCGTGAATGAGGAAGTCAGAGGCTAAATCTGCACAGTGGCAGTTCACGTCTCAACTCCTGCTTTTAATTAACTCAATCGAAAAATGGGATGTGCGGGAGGATCTGCGAGTTACACAACTACCTCCAACTTCCACGCAGTAATTCAGGAGGTGCAGCTTTAAGTACGGGCACCTTTAACAAATGGACAGGCATGGGAGCAGTCTTTGATGAACACAAAAAGTAATGTCTCTTTCTATAGACCGTAACTATTGATTCTAGTCCGGTGTTTTGTTTGGAGTAAACGTCAGCAGCACCAAAAGCCATTTGTCGTCCTGACTTAGGCAATGGCTCCTATAGAAGGCACTGGACTTGGTGTAATAAGCCCAAGTGGGAATGTTACCCTTAGAGAGTACTGGTGCAATAGTAATGCCTTCTAGTTGTTTTTCTACCATAGTATTTGCACTGTTGTAGTAACGCATAATCGCAAACAGCATTTCTGCAGACTTAACTGTGTTGCTGCAGCTTTTGTCGGCTGGTTTTATTAGGCCGTGCAGCCGGATGAATGTGTGAACAGGCTTCTTAGGCAGCAGATAAAGTTTGGACAGGCTGCGTTTATCTCAGAGAGCACAATCAGCCTCTCTCTAAGTGGAGCTGATACAAAAAGTGCCGTAATTATCGGGGCGGCCTGTGAGGAGGCTGTTTACGTGGATATTTTTTAAGAATACATGCAGCTTAGACGCGCTAAAAAAACAACTCAACTCAAGAAGTGGGCGGTAAACCAGTTCCTGAGTAGTAATTGCGGTGAAATAGCAGAGTGGTATAGTAGTAGTACATGGTAAAAGTACTACATAGGTGTAATTGAACTTGACGTTTTAGTGGAATTTCACTAGAAGGAGTAGTTTTTTCACAGTTATTATTCTTCTCACCTCTGAATTGTCCAAATGTGGGAGCAAATGGGCGTCAAAAGCCACCAACTCAAAACTTGATCAATAGGAGATGGGAAAATTGATAGTTGAAGGGGTGAGGTGGTGTTATAGAGGGTTTTTAGACACAAGGGGACACACAAAGAGCAACTCTGAAGCTTTAGAACGATTCGAGTCTCGGTCACTTGAAGGGTTTGGATTGGCAGCCTTTCAAACAAATGGACCACTCACTTTTTTTTTCGACAGGGAAGTGGACAGGTCTTGGTCCAGCCTGTGTTCAGTGGTTTTACTGTTTCGAAATGCACTTTACAATCGCTATTTTCATATCATTTTGAGAAGTCACTCAGCAGAAACAAAGATGTGTGAAGAAGGTGTGAGCTTCATCTCTTCATCTTCATGTCGTAAAACGGTGAACACGAGCTTTCACGTTTGACTAATGGCTAGCAAATCGACGGCACTGTGATGAACACACTTTGTGGACAGAACTGTTCAGAACAACTCAGGTGATTAAATTTTGAGTCATCTTCTGTACTTCTGTACTAAAAACATTCTATCCAGGCCTTTACAAACACTTTTTTGGAGCTTTTGACCATGTAAAAAACTAACTGGAGGAAGTATTTAGCCCAGGGGTTTCCAAAGTGCGGCCTGCGGGCCAAATGTGGCCCTCAGACCACTTTTTGCTGGCCCTCAGGCTTCTTGCTGAATCGGTTCACATTATCAGAGATGGTCCTTTTTATTTAATATGTAATAATTCTACACAATAACCTAACAGCTAGCATTTTATTGTGAGACAGAGCTGGCATTAAGGTTTTAAGCATAAATAAAGGCATGAGGCACAATTTAAACCTCTGCTAGTCGAAGGTTTTGCAGAACTAACCACCGACCTATGGCCCTTTACCCCGTGTACGCTTCAATATGTGGCCCCCCATGAAAAAATTGATTTAGCCTAAGTCACGCAGCTTTGAGTTTTCCCAGTTACTTAGTTCTTTCCTTTTTTTATTGATTGAGGCGCTTTGATCTGTATTTCCTGAATTTTAATGCGCCTATCATCTGAGTCCATCTTCAATAAAGGTTCTTGAGTCCTCTAGAAGGCGTCCTCAGCGCTGAGTACAGAAGACGACTCAACCTTCATTGAAGATGGACAACTCCTGTACGACTGAAAGCCTACACAGACAAGTCAAGTGAGAAGCGCATTACAATTCAGGAAACACAGATCAAGACGTCTCATCAATAGAAAAAGCAAACTTGGAAAACACAAAGCTGCGTGACTGAGGCTAAAAACTTCCTCCGGTTAGTTTTTGATGGGAGAACAATCCCATAACATGGTCAAAAGCTCCAAAAAAGTGTTTGTAAAGGCCAGGATAGAACGTTTTTTTTCTCATGGATAAGTCCACTTCAAATCTCTCCCCATTTCGACAAACCGCACCAGACCCCTGTGAATCTCGATAAATATAATAAAACACTTCCTACGCTAATGCTAATGTGGTGTAATTAGCGAGAGAAGCACCATGCTGCTCCTATCAATCAAAACAAGACGCTCGGTATTGTGGTTCAAAATTGCAGAGGGGATAGGGATGTCTTTCCCATCGAGGCGTGGAGATTCGAACATTTGATTTAATGCAATCTTGTCTTAGCACAATGATTCAGATGTGATTAGCAGTCATCGCTTGGATCAGGCTAACAACCGTGGGGAGGTTTGGAAAGATGCTTTTGTGGGAGCAAATGATTGAGCAAAAACATGGATGCCATGGCAAGAGTTTTTTCCACATTGATCTTCAGAAAAAAGAGTGGACTCATGGCCCCACTGACATTTCTTCATTGCCCTATTGTACAAACTGAAAAAGTATCGCTGCCTTTTGATGTGAGCACTGAAAACGTTTTACTTCATAAAATAATGTGATAAACAAAAGCCAGGCCAAGGTAAAACTGCAGTGAAGTGTTGTGTCGGGAAACTTTATAGAGTCTGGCTACATTGTGTAACATAAAGCAGAGCAGTGTCATTCACCTGTCAGCAACAACAAGAACACAAAGAGGCAAGAAATCCACAGTCTTCTTTGACTTTAAAACAATATTAAGAAGACATTATGCTGTATTTGCTGTTATATCTATGCTTGCGTAATCATCATATCTACTGGATTAATGAGAAACGACTGCAAAAACTATATCTTTGACTATCCTTGCAACAGAAAGCTGTCTATTTGCTGTGGTATCCTCTGGTCTTTGCAGAACCAGAGCAGATAAGACCTCACATGTGCCCTCTATTTGTTTTACTGTGGGGAGCTCCAGCCCCTCAGCTTTAAGGCTTTAGAGCCACACAAACAGCCAAATGATGCTGCCCATCACCGCTGTCCTCCACTGTGGTGCAGAATGGACTTTTGGAAAACAACCGCGTTAAAACCTTGAAATGAGCAATGGAAATATTACATTTCCCGTATGTAGAGCATGGATAGAGAAATTGACATGTTGAAATTCTTCCTTCCTGTTTAGCATGGGCCACACTCTGCCCGCTTCAAACGAATCAATCGGAAAACACGTGTTAATTGTCTCTGTATTGACCACGTGCGCTGAGTTCCCACTCACCAGCACTAGATATTGAGTTGGAAAATCATTGCAAAATGAGGTGGCCATTTCTTCTCTAAAAACTTCTTGTTCCCACTCGGAGAGATCACAGAAAGGGTGCGAAAGAGTGGCTTTCATGCTGGGAATTGAAGGACAGAGCGGTGACTGCATGGGAGGTCAAGTGAATTCACGGCCTTGGCAACCTTCTTCCTGCAAAGAGCTGATTGTGTCGTCCAAGTATGATCCACCAGTGGCCACAAGTGCATGTGCTTGACAGACGCCACGAAGGTCTGAGGCATCGTTAATTAGACTTTACACCCACTGGTCAAAAGAAAGTCGCCACAAGCATAAGGTCTGAATTTGATGGACCAAGTTTATTTTTGATAACAGGCTGTTGCACTGTGATGTAGTTTTGGCAATTTTTCACCAAAATCTTGTATTAATGATGGGAGAGTGTGACTACTGCGCAAAGCCTTCTCCAGCACATCCCAAAGACTCAATGGGATTAAGATCTGGACCCTGTGGCCCCTGAAGAGAGCCTAATTTCAGCATCACCTACCTCCAGCCACCTACCTCATGGATGATCGCTTCCGTGAGGGCCACACCTCCTCCTCAGTCATCAATGTTAGAGCCACACCTCCGTAGCAGTCAATCATCGCCCTTGGTCCCGCTTTTAAGCAATCCTTGTTCGTTCACCTCCCAGCGGTGCTGCGACCCACCCCCGCCCCGTCTCCACCTCTTCTGAGCACAGCTTCTCCCTGCTGCATCCTTCACGGGTCTCCTATACCACCAGCAGTGTCCAAGACATCTCTAACTACAATCTGCTCATCCATGCTGATTTTAATTCATCTATTGATGTCTACTGCCGGGGTCTGATCGCCAAAACAAATATACATGTCAATAAATCTTCCTAATCGCTGCTTTTGTTTATTTGCCATCAGAGAAGAAGAAACTGATGGATGGAATAACCTGGTCATTCACAAATAGTGATTCTGAACCTGATCCTGCAGCAATCCCAGATCACTTTTTTTGTTTGGTCAGGCAGTGTTTTTTTTGCTGCCCATGATAATCTAAAAGTTGTTCTGTTTTGGCAACTTTGATAGGCTTCTGTAGAAATACGCCTCAGGAAATTTGTCATTTTCTTTCATTTGTGCAAACATGTTGAAAGCCTGTTAAAATAGCGTCCAATTGCCGGAGTATAATAGGAGACCATCTGAGCATACCAGACCATATTCATTTTCTCCACTGGACACCGAGGCAAGTCCGCTAAATTACTTTGATCAAACGGGAAATATCCGTGTTGTCATTTCTTCATGTTTGGCGCCGATATGTTGTCCGGGGGAACATTCTAGCAGCGGGAGGCCGACGCAAAAGTAAAAAGGCCCATGATTGCTTGACTATTTGCTCCCTTCATCTTAAATAACCGTGGCAGGTGGCGTGGTGGTGGCTTTCTTTGATACGTCGGGCGCTATGGTGCGGAAAATAACATTCACGTTACAATGTTGGAAAGATAAGGAGAACAATGGGTCACGCGGTGTTGTGACCAGAGTCGTCACGCAGGCTTGTTGTAATGCAGATCAGTGGTATTACGTCGAGTTCAAGGTGGTCAAAGCTACTGGAACATTTTTACTTCTATGCTGTAGATATTGTCTATGAATGGAGTCCTTGGTTTTAACAAGGATTCGAGTGATAAGGCATCTCTAGAATATGAAATTCAAAAAGTTGGACAGTTATGAAAGGATTTTAGGATTTCTTCGAATAAAAGTGGAACTATTGAGCGCAGATGTAGAAAAAGATGTTTAGAAATGTCCTGTACAAATGCATTATACCACCTTAGCCTTGGTATCTTGTAGTATTATTTAAAAATTTGATATTTATCAAGAAAATATCCCTAGGTTTGATTGATATTTTAAGATCCAGTGATACAAAACACCAGGATCTCCTTTTATTTCTCTTAGTATCTTGATGAAACAATTTTATACACTTTTAAAGGGGCTATGTGGAGTTTGTCAGTTACTCGCAATTGCCCCCTCAGGCCAAACATGTAACTGCAGCCTCAAGGATGAACTCATGCATGAGTTTTTTTTACGGATGGGAAAGGCCACATTTGAGGACGCTAAGTTTAAACTGATCCAAACTACCCGTAGACCTAAACCTAACCTTAAAAACCACGAAAGATAATTTTAAATAAGCCCATTCCCATCCTTGGAAAAAAATTGTAGCGTCCTGGTCAATTTACAGATTTGCGGGCATGACTTCAACTGCGGTAAGAAAAGTTGCTGCTTTGTAAGATATTTAGAGCAAATCAATTTGAGTCTGTATTTTCCTAGAAGTGATACTTCAGCAAATAGCAAAGTGAGTCAAGTAAAGAAGCCAAATAATACAGATAAACTAATGAATGACGTTTGAAGGTGGAAAAATAAATACTTGTATACTTTGTATGCATAAACACAAATGCTACTAGGAAAAGCCAAAATCGTCTCATCAATTCCCAAGGCCCAATAAAGTTAGCTTAGCATGAGCAACTTGTAAACTATGCTTGTAAACGGTACATGTCCAGTTGTTTCACTATTTATAAATCCGTGAACAGTCACTCTGCCTTTGTAAATACAGCACCATTACCACTGTTATTACTGTTTTGTAGGTACAGCACAATTACTGTTAACACTACTATCTGCTACTTATACTACACAACATCAACTACTTGGGTAACTTCAAAATCTGATTATTTTATGACTTGTTTGAGTGAAGTTTGTACAAAACCTGCACAGATACCACTGTTTTGAAACCATCAGCAACACTTTTCCCCCACGTGTTTAGTAATACTGGGGTATGTATGATATTCTGAGGTGATTGAATGGATTTGCTACTACAAACGTCACAAGATATGTTTGCATGTAACCATTATCACAGACTACTCATTGCTTTTGCTACTAACTCTTAAAAGCCTTTTCTTCTATCCACTGATGCATAATCCAATTTCCACAAACACACTTAGAAAAGAGCTCGGAAATCTATAAAAGAGCGTTACTGCGTTGCTAAAAATACCCTGTAATATATAACTGCAGCACCTTCCTTTTTCTCCATGGGGCCTGTGTAAAAATAGCCAATTCTGCATTTAATCTCCCTCTATTCTCGGCTTTGTGTTGTGCAAAGTGCTTCCCTTGAGTTGCATTTTAAGCAGCACCGTCCCGCACCTACCGGATTCGTGTCGAGGCAGGAATGAGCGGCGATCCCTGACCCCCCCACTGCTGTTTGTTTCATCTCATCTCGTTTAACTTTGGTCCACCGCCATCAGTGCAGAAGTTTCTCAGGCCGTCCTCCATTCTGAGTTCATAGTAGTGTTTATGTCTCGCCTCTCACCACCAGAGCCTTCATCAGCGATTAATGCACTTTTAGCTGCAGGTTGGAGTTTTACTGTTCCAGCAGAGAGGCCTATTATTGTTATCACTCTTCTTTATTCTCAGAAACTGTCTTTTCTGTTCCCCCTATTATCAGCATTAACAACTCAGCATGGCATCTATTAAAATGTTTTCTTTCTTTGTTTATTGGGACAATGAAACGAGGAAGTGCGAGAATGTTTAATTGATTTTCCTTGTCCAAACTGTAAGCTGTGAAAACAAATGGACATAGCATCACAATTAGCTGCTGAAGCCTGACAGGAAATGGCTCCGGAAGTTGCTAGCTTCTATGAACTTTCCATTGAAACTTTTTCAACCCTCTGTACGTCATTATTGAACACAAGCTTGTCATTCTTTTTTTTAATTTTTTATTCTAAATGTAGGACCTGGCTCCAAAACTCGGCTAAACGACTAGCATAAATGAGCTTCAGTTAGCGCTATGGGGCCCTCACTTAGTCCATTGCTATTCTACAGTCTATGGCCCAAACGTATTCCTATCTTTCCTGACTTATTTCTAGCTCCTGTATTTTTAACAGAGGTAAGTTTATATACTATTCCCATCTTTCAGGGTAATGACATGTGCTGTGGTCTCGACTTGGGGCAGAGCAAGACAGGTTGTATCGAAGCCAGTGGCACCTTTGCCACCTTAAAGGGATATTTCAGGATTTTTGACATATGGCCTCATTTCCTAGTTATCCAGAGTGTTGTTGATTTTTGGAGATATATATGTATTTCTAAATTCATGCAGTCCTTATGTTTGACGAGTTTAGTGGTGCTAGGCTAGTGCTAGGCTAGCAAATGCCTATGGTAACTAGTAGCCTGCATTGACCCAAGCACAGTGCACCTGAGGCAAATCACTTATAACACCAGACTCCCCATATCAATGTTTGTGTTGACTGAATCATTTTTTAAATATAACCATTTTGCCTTTAGAAGAACTTATATTCGAGCAGCATCAGCTTCCTGGTTGTAAGCTACGCAGCGGCGGAGTGATCTGCTAGGTTTCCGGATCTACAGTAGTTTGTTTACCTACGGCCGACATTACTACACGTGGAATACAGAAAGGAGCTTTCTACAAATCAGATATGGCAACGTTTGGAGGACTGCCCCTGATTATGAAGAGGTTTTTAATGCAGGCTACTAGTTACCATAGACGTGCACTAGCCTAGCACTAGCCTAGCACCACTAAACTCTTCAAATATAAGGACTGCGTGAATAAAAAAAAGAAATCAACAACACTCTGCAGAACCTTTTCCTATGATGGAAAAGTCAACACAAATATGAATGCTATAAATATGACACTATCCCACACTTAGGCACTATCACTTGTAAAGGAACCATTCAATCAGCTCAGAATATCGAGTAGGCAAATGAGGACCTGCAATAGTTGTTTTTCCAATTTAAATGTTTAAATAATTTATGTTCTTTTTTAGTTAGCGATGCACATTTTTATGGAGGGCTGTTTGTCAAGGCGTGCACCGTTAAGGCAATTTCTGCTTCCTGCAAAGACCGTTCATTCAATTTTAATTATAACGGCAAGGATCAATTCCAGACTCACTGTAGCTGTCTTTGTTTACAACCACGTGCCATAAGAGAAAGAATTAAACGTCTGTTGAGGTTGTAAACTCTGAGCTTTGATTAAAACAGCTCCTACAGTGCATTGCTGTAATCAGAGTGATAGCTTTCAACACAGGATTTGCTTTTTGCTTTTCTTTTTTTTTAGATATGACCCAAGAGTGGCTGTGGTCTTTTTCAAATCAAGACATTTATGCAAAACGTTACATATTAATCTTGTTTTTTGACACAATTTTTCACACCAATCACTGGATGTTCCCTGGAAAATCACCGCTCTCTGTTTGACGTATGCCCCGCGCCGTCGAGGTGTTGATGCCCGTGTCAGCTGTGATACATTCACTTGTCATGAAGCAGAGGGGCAGCTTTAGCACTAGGACGCACTGTCGTACATTATTACTCCCCGAACCTTGTTTACTCTATCTCCACGTCGAAAGCCAAATGTCCAAATGTAATTACTGTGTGTGGAGAGTCTAACATTTGGCAGAAAAAAAGGAATAAAAAAAAAAAGTAGGTTTGCTTTCCGTTTTTGAACGCAGCTTGTACGTGGAAAGCTTTTCACACTGTGTTCACAACGAGAGGTTATTTTAGAGATGGAAAGGTTTAAGTGGAAGAATGACGCACTTCAGGGCATTTATGGGGAGAAAATAACAAGAGTTTGGAGGGGCGAGTGCCAAAGTTGGTAAGGTTTTCTGTGTTGGTTTCAGTTTACATTCACCTCTCACACAAAAGGCTTTGTCACCTATTTTTATTATTTCTGGCTGCAGACTGGACTTAACAGTATGTGCTCATCCAATACATATGAGACTTGTATTAAAGAGCCTATGTTAAAATTAAGTATTTTCCTCCCCTACATGTTCCAGCCATGTCCTAATGTGTAGAATGAGCTCAGACCTGTTCACCACAACTGCCTCTGAAATCCTGCACTGTCTCTCAAAAAGTTGTTACTTCGGGTTTGAATTTACCGTTATGCATGAGCTTAATATAGAGATTGCAGTTAGGCATAAGACCTGAAGTGGCAGTAAATGACCAACTTGCTTCTAGTCTAACTCTAAAATCAGCTTTCTCCTTGTTAATGGTTCTTTCCTACCCAACCCTTTCTTTTGCTTCTACAATGGAAAACTCTTCTGAGGGTTTTTCAAAGTTAGCTGTAGGCAATGGCTGGTTTGCACTGCTTTATGACCGCGATGCTAGGGGCCGACATTTTCCACCATTGTTGTAATAGGGGCGGCCAAACAAGCTAGTTTTTCATTAGAAAGCATTGCACTTTATGCACGTTTTAAACAACTATAAAGCCTGGTGCCTAATTTTTTCCTACAGCTAGACATTGCTCCTGTGAAAACGCTTGTTTAGTCACAATTAATGCGACCAGGCTGGTTTTCATAAGGAACGTTTTAGAAATCTTGTATACTAATGAGGGCCAGACTTTGATTGACAGGCCGTTAGCATTAGAGCTAACGGTGCGGGCACGACTACGACGGAACTACATGTCCCGCGAAGACCAAGTCTACAAAAAGATCCCGCCCTTATGCCCTTTTTAGGAACATGCCCCGTCAGAGCAGGGTAGGAGGAGTCTGTAAATCCTCCATTACTTCCCTTTCGAACGTGGTCATTGTGGTAAACGGGGAGGAGTGAGCACACGGAGTCTATTAATCCTACAGTCTGTGGCTGCTGCTGATCTTCCATTAGCCCAAACTTGCGTATAACATTTGCCACGTTTACCCTGCTCTTGCTTTTTGTTCTTTAGAAAGAATGATTGAGACACCTTTTTTTATTTAGTGTGCTATATTTAGTCGTAAAATGCATCCTTTGTGTCAAATCTGTCCAATGACACACATCCATTCCCATTTTGGAGGCCATCAGTGCGGACTGCTTCTCGATGGCGCTCAGCTAAGCTCTCACATTGTTCCCTCCGCCACAGTCTTATTAACATGTAATAATAGGGTCGCTGAAGTCAATGGCTATCCTCTTCCCTCCGCCTCTTGCCCTGTCATTTTAAACCCTCACATCTGATAGACTTAGCCTCTTTGCACTTCCTGTGATTAGCAATTTGCAGATCACAGACCAGCTTGAACAGTTCTTGAGAGGAGATAACCCATGCAGGTGCACACTTGGCCTATATGCAATCTCAACAGAGTATAGATAAAACCAAGGCAAATGAAATTAGTTTATTATGTTACACGTTTTAAAAATATCTGTCATTGTTCTGAACAATACGGGGCAGGTCAAACAAGCAATACAGATGACATGTTAATCAAAATGAGTACAGGGCTGATTTATTTATGTTTAAGTTATTTTTAAAAGAGAGTTAAGTTGGACATTCTCTTAAATTTGCCGACAGGCTGTTCCAGAACTGAACTCCTCTTACAGACTGTACAGTTTGTTCAAATGTTCCTGTGTGTGGGATCTCAATATTTCGTCTGGTTTAACGCAGTTAGAGAGTGGGAGCGAGGCGTGACAATGAAGTCTTTTGTATAAGGCAGCACATTCTGAAATTAATTGAATTTTGAAAATTGGGCATTTTGTGTTTTTCAAGGACATTTTTTAAAAGGTTTATATGGGTTTTCTGTTTGTTTCTCTAGTGAGTGGCCAGAATGCACTACACTACAAAAATGAATTTCCTAGCCAAGTGACACTGACTTAAATCAAGAATATTAATCTTAAAAGTTTAGATTCTAGATGTTTTCACTTATTAAGACCCGTTCTCATTAAGATAATTTAACTTGTTTTAAGTAATTCTTTCTAGAGCAATCTTTCATAGGTATTATATCTTATTTTAAGTAGATTTTATACAAAATCAAGTTCTATCATGCATTCAGATGCCAAAACCAGTGATGAGTAAGACATTTTTGCTTGTTTTAAGATTTAGTCTTGAGGTTATTTGTGGGATGTTCTAGCATAGCAACAGCATTGCAGATAGCACTCCATTATGCCAACAGCAGCCAAATGGGCATTAAGTCAGCATAGTTACTTTCATAACATTGCAGATTTACCAACCATTTAGCTGTTATGCTGTTGTCGTAATAGAATGCAATCTGCCATACTGTTGATATGACATCACATGCATGACCTCTTTAGTCACATTTGTTGTCATTATTATGGGCATTTGCAATAGGCCAACGGTGCTACCCAGTGTTGAGTCTAGGCCCAAGCAAGACATCAAAGCCGTTACAAAAAACATCCCTGTATAGAACAGCAATATAAATTTAAACAAGAGTCAATAACTCAATATTTACAATATGTTTATTAAACATTTTCATTTTACAATACGTCAGTAAGATCATATTTTCTTGGAACATATGTCTTGGTATTGAGCACAACAGCTTGATATGCAGTGTAATCCTTCAGTTTCTCAAAATTAATAAATTCTGTGGCCATGGCAACATTTGGTACATTAATTTCATATGATAGCAAATTTCTATTAAAATCTAGTGTGTCATGAACTTGATATTCGCAACAAAATAAAACTGAATCAACAATGAAAATATTACTAATCAGTCCAAAAATAGGCAATCCATTATCAGTGTCTGTAATAATCAAGCTTTTTCCAGTTGTGTAAGTGTTACCGTTTAACATAACCCACTTGACAGAAATGACATGCTGGACATCGACAATATTTAAAAAATCTCTAAGCTTTGACTCAACATATTGGAAATTTGGCACTTCACCCACAGGGCCTATATCTTTCTCATGTGCAAAAATATTATTATTTTCATTTTGTGTGCTTTCAACAATTTGATTGTGCTGGACGAGAGATTTACAAATATTTTTGTAGTTCAATTTTGAAGACCACTTTTTAAAAAATCTGTGTTTGGATTCAAACCTCATACACATATGCCTTCTCAGGGGACCCAGGGCCTCAATTTGTGAAGGAAAATGTATCATATAATGCTGTTTGGGAGTTATGTTGTTGGCAGGGAAAAGATGAGTAAACTCTTTTAGGTGCTGTTCAATCATCCTCCTCAGTTTTTCCAATGTTTCAATGGCTATAACAGGGGAAAATATGATCTGAGTTATTTCAAGTAATCCTATTATAAACTGGACATATACATTAGCACTGATGCTGTTTACAATAAATGGAAATATTTTCATCAACACCAACATCTGCCCTGAAGACTGCTTAAGTTTGTTATCATTTGACGATAAAGTATTTACAGTGATGGGGCATGGTTTATCGCGTATATCAACTGGTGAATAAGAAAAGCCTTGTATACCTGAGTTTATAGAGTCCAATTCAAAATCTCCAGACAAAATGAGAGCCTTTAACACACATTTCATTTCATAGGGCACCACACCCTCAAGTAACACATGCATTATATCCTGTGGGGTTTGCCGGATTAAATCAAAAGCTGGGAAATCTACAAGTTTGCTCCTTCTATTAAGGCCATAGGTAGTCATAAGGGATTTTTTAAGAAATTCTGTACTGGCCCTCTCCATTTCTTCACACTGTCTGATATGATTTTGTAGTGTTCTTGGAGTAAAATCATGCTCATCAAAGTTGCTTTGCATACTGTCAAAGTCACACTCACAATGCCTGCACTTGCTAAAAGCAAAACCAACCCCAGACTTAAACCCAGCTAGATCGTGCTGCGCAAGGGTATCCCCACATACTGATATTACAGCACCAAAGATATTTGTTTCCCTGCTTCCAATTTTTACTTTTGTACCACTGTAGAGCTTCTTTAAATCCTTTTCAATTCGCTCCAAAATAACATCCACACCAGCCTCTGAAATATCCTTAGCTTTGGCAATAGCAAGAAGTCTAATGGCTGAAAGCTTTGACCGGAATTTAGGCTCAATGTTTCCTAATGAGTAATAGAACATCAGTAGTTTGTTAACAGAAGCATGTGCACCAAGAGGATTGCAGATTTCAATTTCATCAGAATATAAAATTAACTGTAGTGCTGTTCGTTTAGCAGAAAATAAAGGATGACTTTTAAAAATGCTTCCATTAACAATGTCTTTAAGAAAGCCATCTTTGCTACAACTTGCTGGGTGATGAATCATGTTGAATATTCTCTGGTCACACAGAAATTGTTCCAAACTTTTGATGAGAGGCACATAATAATAAGAAATGTTCCTAGTTTTAAGTACCCTTGTTCCACCTCTCTTAACTCTACAGAGCTTTTGTGAGATGATAACCTCTTCAGGTTCAACTGGATGAAAAAGTTCTTTAATAGTTTGGTCCTGCATGTAACTCGTGGTCAGGGAGGCGAAGGGATCAGGGAAGTCATCAATTGTTGCCATTGTCTCATTACGAAGTTGCTCAATGTTGTCCATATGTCCATGTCTTTCAAAAACATTGCTCACTCTCTTCCGCAGGTCTTCCAAAAGGGCAAATTGAAACTGTTGCACTTCTGCCACTATGTTGTTGACATTCCCCTGCAACAAGAAACAAAGAAAATTATTTAAAAAATACAATTTGTTCCACTATAAATAAAAAAAAAAAAAAGTGTTTTTGGGGTGCCCTGGGCTCTGGCTTGGAAGCCACAAGTCGATTGATTATACAGTTTTCCCTGTAGGATGGAATGGGTGGTGCTGGATATTAATTTTGTTGCCATAACACATGGTGTTTATGGTGCACTCTACGCAAATTTCCCCCAACATTCAAGGATCTGTACCACTCCATGTGGATGTGTCTCCAAAAATCTGATAAGAGATAGGTAGATACTTTACCCGGGAAATGCAGCATCTTTCGCGAACATCAACGGTGAATGCAGCAGCACGTCTGATTAAAGCCTGTATTAGAAATGAGAGACACAAAACCAAAGAAATCTTAGCCATTGGCATCATACATAAATGTCCCATTTAATTAATTCCCACTTTATGCCCATAACTGATTACATTATGTTTCACTTTTTATAATAACACAATTTGACATTATATACTACTGATGGTGGTTTTACCTTCATAGGGTAAACTTGACCGTAAAAAAAACATAATGAATAAATAATAAGATCTTATTCATAAAATATTTATTACAGGTGTTAACTGTAGCTACATGCATGTTTACCTACTGAAACATCCTATTCATAATGGGCTGCATCAAGTAAGTGCTGCACCACTTCTATGAATGCTAAAGTAAAATTTACATTTGTGAGGCTGTGAAACAGCTTAATTGCAATTTAATGTTAAAGACTTGTCTGGCGATAAACTGCAGGTAACCAGTCGGATTAAGGACGGGACCTAACAGCTGTTAGCTGCACGCAAGTGGACTCTCATGTAAACATTGTGCGCAGCTAATGCTAACGGTAAGTTTACATTTGCTGCATAAATTTATCAACAGCTGTGTTACCACAATCATAGACGTTAGTTGTAATGGGCAAAACGCGTACGTATAGTTCTTCACATTTGTGTTAATATTTTTATTTCCCAATGCTACTACATCAGCCTGTCTCAGTCAGTCCCATTTAAAATTCGAATGTAGCTAAGCTAACCTGGTGACACTGAAACATTACGGTGGTCGATTATGCTTACCGTGTTGGGGGTCATTTGGGCTTCAAGGGGTTGGACACCAAGATGTTGGTTGTGCCTTTCCCCTTCTTCTCCTCCCAGGAGCTCTTGTTCGGTGGTCGTTCCAGCTAGCGTTGCGTTGTTGAAGCCGTTAGCTTCGTTAGCTTCGTTAGCTTCGTTAGCTTCGTTAGCTTCGTTAGCTTCGTTAGCTTCGTTAGCTTCGTTAGCTTCGTTAGCTTCGTTAGCTTCGAGGGTGGTGGGGTCCGCGTTAGTATTGTTGGTAGCACTGCCGGTAGAATGCATGAATGAAGCACAGCCGGAGAAAATGGGTATGTCGAACCGTTCATCTCCGTGAGATCCCGAGTGAGCTAATGTAGAAGTGACCGGTGGTGGGCGTCCATTAGCCAGATAGGATGCATGTCTTCGTTTAATGTGGTAGTAGAACGAGTTAAATACTCGATATTCTTCTGTGCAGCCATCTATTCCACAAATAGCCCGAAATCTAGGATTGCGTCCATGAGCTTTGTTGACATGGCTCAGTAGTACTTTTAAAGTCAATGCCATGAACACGAAACAAATGACACAGCGCCATCCCGCCGCCATCGTGAGAGAGAAAAGAGATTTTGAAAAAAACGGCTGTATTATGTGGGGGCGAGGGAGGGGGCGGACTATACCATTAGGAACAGAGTCAGGTAAATAAATGCATTTTTTGATCTCTCAATTGATATCCTATATACAGTATGTGTATTGTCTAAAATTATTAGTGAATGTTCCAGTACAAACGAGACCTTTAATTCATGGTTTGTCCTAAAACAGCAAATGCACCCCTATTTCAGGCTAATTGGAATTCCCGTTCGACTGCTACCGAAGGCGCGGGAGAGTCGCCGCAATGAGATCGACGTTGACGCTCAGAAAACAGCAAAAATCAAGCAGAGAACCGTAGGAGTAAGGTATTTTAGGCAAATATTATCAATTCTTGGATGTTGATGCAGCTTTTGTTGCTACAGTGGACTATAATTTCTCTTTTCTTTCAAACATGGATGAGTTAAATAACTCGTCTATTAGACTGGATAATTAGATAACGTTACGTTAGCAAGTTAGCTAGGCTAATGCTAAATGAGTCAGCATAAAATATACTAAATACATTTAGCCGCTTTACTATAAAAAAATGATTGAGATTCATTTATTTTGGAAAACAGAAAGGCACAACATGTAATATTACAGGGTTTGTTGGATTGGATAATCATTTTTTGTTCTTTTTTTTTGTAGCTGATGGCGTGTGCGAGCCAGACATCGAGCCATGGTGCTGGAGAAGACAGAGACTGGTAATGTTTTTAACAAGGCATAAAAAGTTTTTGGGGAAAAGGGGGATTATAACTTCTACAGTAATTTTATGATTACTTTGACAAACTGTCCTTTACAGGACGGAACTTGACAGTGTGGCAGTTGAGATTTTAAAAGGTAAGATTGAAGCAAAACCTCAAACTATGATGAAATATGGTATAATTAATGTAAATTGAGTATTGTATTCAAAAACTCAAAGTAATGCCATTTTGTATGACAAAAAGAACTGCCTCTCCACATAAGAGCTCCACAGACGCTTGACCATTTTAAAACTGTGCTTAAGACACATTTCTACTCCAAAGCTCCAACACTGTCTTGCACATATCAGCCAGAATCTGAGAAATGAGAAGTTTCCTTCTTGTTTATTATGTATTATGTATTGTTTTATATTTTTGTACTAGACCTTTCTGGGAAGCACTTTGGTCAACAACAGATAAATTTGATTTGATAAAAGAACCGAAGAACAATTAGGTTTGCTGCCAGATTGCTATGGCTAAACTTTAGCGTATATGGTTAATTCAGTAGTTCTGTGAGCTCTATGGATTTTAAGTATCATCATCTGCACTGGGTTGTTTTATAATTGAAGTCATGCTTTTTCCGTGGATACTGAAAGCCCAAACTCATCCAATGCGTTTTAATATAAAATACTCTCTCCTAGCGTAGTCTAAAATTATTCAATGTACTACATATAATGAGCACTTTGGAGCTGCACTATTTTGAAGATCAGGATCTTCACTTTTCTGTCTTACTTACTTGTGCAATTTATCTAGTTCAGCTAATATACATATTTTACATTTCAAGAACTTCTTTAAACATTTTACAAACTTGAAATGTATAGCAGTTATGACCACAGAATCCTGTATGACTTCATGAATGAGTAACATTTCTCTATTTGCTCCAGCCGCAAATGTTGATGCAGACGTCCTGCAAACCTTAACAAGAGAAGATTTAAAGGACCTTTTTCCTGGGCCGGACCACTTTCGAAGAAGGAAAGCCATTTGGGACCTGGCCCACCCAATGGTAAGTTATCCTTGAGAATTATCTTAATGTTTTGGGCTGTTCTAACTACCACATTCTTCTGCTTGTATTTCATGTGTCCAGGAGCAGGCAACAGAACAAAGTGATGCTTCTCTTCAGCCTTCAGTTAGAAAAAGCCCCTTAAAAATTGTGCAGCTCCCAAGCCCACAATATGTAATTTATACGGACAGTGAATTAGAGCACGTGAGGCGAGAATATTTTGAATTTAAACGCATTGGGCGAGAAAGGGAGTGCAGACTTTCAAAAGAGCTATTCTGTAGACTGGTTAGAAATACAATTATCACCATGATTACTGCAGTGAGGGCGTCAGGTGGGACTGACTGCCTGCAATACCCCACAAAAGAAGGGCTGCAGGCCATGGCCAGACGAATCATGGACTACTATCCAATGGTTGCTGACTGGGCAGACACCAGCTGTCCATGGGTAAGTTGTAAACAATGATAACAATATACTGGCCATAGACAATACATCGAGATGATGTCCCAACATTTATGAGGATGAGTTTGGACCTATAATGATCTTGGAAAATTCATCAAGTCATTTTCTGGATACTGTAAGTGAAACATAGGTGATAACCTATGTTTCATTTATTGATTTAATAATTTTCCGTTAACAATACACTGTTGATTTATCAAACCTGATTTTGTCCAGGGCTAGAGGTGCAATAAACTGGCACCAAGCTTTTTTCTTGAGTTTGCCTTGTCTTATTGTGTTCTAGTTGTAACAAGTAGCCCAGTTTTGAAGAAATGTCTTTACTTTGTTTTTCAAAAAACGCTGCTGTATTTTAATGCATTTTTAAAACATTTTTTTTTTACAATAGTATTACTTTTTTGTGTTACAGTCCAACATATTCAAGAAGCTCAGCAAGAGACTCCAAAACATAAAGTCTCCACGAAAATGGCAAGGAGCTACACCATCGAGAGGCAATGGTAAAAGAAGGCGCCTTTCATTTGAGAACACTCCAGACAAGGAACTCCCAGACGAGCCAGAAGAGCCGGTCATGGACATGAGCCCGTGCGCTTCTATTGTCACTCCGAGAAGCACCACTTGCACCCCAGACAGGCCACAGGTTCACTCCCCTAATACGGCCAGCGAGAACCTAGTTAAATCAGGCAAGTCACCTTATGGATCTCTATGAACAAAAGAACAAAAATAAAAGTTTGGTACCGTTAATGTGATAGGCCAGTCTACACACAAGCTTTGTTTTGTTTTTATTATTACTATGATATCAAAATAGATTATGAGTATCAGTGTCAAGAGTAGTTTTATATATCTAAATAGGTTTTGAAATGTTAGTTTTACTTTTGATTTGTACAATGGCCTAATTGTATGATTTTGATATTTCTCTTGAGATATAGATTATTATGATTATTTTTTGCATGTGTATTTGTACAATGAACAAAGACTAAATCTAAATTTCATTATTTTCTATTCAATTTTGGTGTAGGTCCCAAACTGCAAGACAGCAGGATTTCCCAGGCCCGACACTACAAAACACTGCAAGAAATGTATCGAAAGTCAAAACAAGACAAGGAGGCAGTTGCCCAACTGTTGGATTTAGAATTTGAAGCAAGGAGAAACTTCATAGATGCAGACCTGCTAAAAGAGCCAGATAAGGCAGCGAAGATAATTCACGCCTATCCCTGCTTCAAAGACATTGACCATGTACGTTTTTATTTGGTTTTAGTTGGCTGATACTCTCTGGCTATTGTCATTTGCATAAATTCCACTAATGTGAAATTCTGAATATTTGAATATCTTTCAAAAGTTCATTTATTTCTGTTATTCAATTTTCAATATTTAAGTTGAATTGCTGAAGTAAATGAACTTTTGATCAATACGCTAATTTTCCGAGTTTCACCTGTAGATTAAGGTTAATTTAGTTAAATTTGGTTTTGAGTGTGTATTAGGTGGCTGTCTTAACTGCAGCCAGTTGCACTTGCCTCATCTTAAGGAATCCTATAGTAAAATTCTGATACCTTTTAAGGTCCTTGACGAAGTGGGGAGAATCATTTCCAAAACACAGCACAACTATGTCAAGGAGCTGAGAGAGCGCTGGGAAGTCTTCAAGGAAAAAATAATCTTCTATGCAGTTTACAAGAAGGCAATGAAACCACCTATGTCACTCTCTCAAGGTAAGTCACTTTTATTGACATTCTTAAATGATTTATTCTATTCAAGTAAATGAAATTAAATAAAATCTACGCATTCATTTTTGTTTCCCCAGAAGAACAAGCGATTGAGCTACTGAAGTGCCTCCCAGTGCTATTTCCTTCTAATGCTGCCCTTCCAAAGAAACTGGCCAATGCATCAGACGCGCTGTTCCATATCTTATTGGTAAGATTCTTTATGTTGTGTGTAAGTTTGTAAGATTCCTTTTTATTGCATGGTGGTCCAGCACTCATGCTAGAAGGTCGGGGGTTCGATCCCGGGCCGGACGGGGCCTTTCTGTGTGGAGTTTGCATGCTCTCACCGTGTCTGCAAATGATTCCGCTGGGTGTTCCTGTTTCGCCACCACTAAAAACATGTACAACAGGCGAATCTGTGAGTGTGAGTGTATGAATGGATGGACTGTTGACACAGATGTGTTCAGTGTCAGACTGTCAGTCTACTCCAGGGGAAACTGTGGTAAACATACATAACCACTGCCAGGTGTGAAGTGAATAGAGAACAAATTCCTTATACTGTGTGAAGCATTTTGGGTGACTTGTGTCACATGTAAAGCTCAATACGATTAGGTTGTACTTGATGTGAAAAGTTTAAGAACCATTGTCGATTGTATAGTTATTTTATCTGTTATGAAACTTGCCATAAGTATTCAACACTTTAATACTTAGTTTTTTTCCTTTCAGCCATCACAGGAACCAGGAATGTTTCTCCAGAAGCGACCTCTCTGCACACCAGTCCTGCTCATTGACGAGGATGGCTGCTTCATATGTGCTGGCTCAACTCCCATCTCATCTTTTCCAAAATCCAAGCTCCAGGAAGCCATTCTATACATTATGGCTTACTATTACGTTTTCCACATGGCATACCCCAAATGCATTGCATCCTTGTTGCTAGCACTGCAGACAGAAGTGCTTCAAGATCCCATCACGGACAATGATGCAACTCCTGCCTATAAAAAGGCGATGGCAGAGTTTGCAGCTTTTGTTGGGTAGGACACTCACCTTTACAAGGACGTTCTGGAATGTATTTGGTTTTTGCAATTCTTTGTTTTGGCAAGAGCATTCTTTCACTCTTTTGTTATAAGGAATATTGTTAAAGAAAGCTATGCATTTTCCAATTATTTGCTAATCATTCAAACTCATCTTAAACTTTGTTGGTTAGAAAACCGTATTAAGAAACATTGTTAATGTTTTATAATTAATAAAAAAAGCTATTTCACAGCAATCTCCTTTTGTAAAATGTATTGTTGATGCTCAAAGCAAGGCTTGCTTAAATCTAGAATCTCTAGCTATGTTAGAATTATAAGCTTATTTTGAGATCTGTGGTGCACTAGAAATGAGCATATTTTGGTCTCTGCCTAAATCCTACCAAGCAATATTTACTTAAATCAAGAATAGATTTGCTCAAAATAAGATAAAATGTCTTAAAATAAATACTTGAAACTAGTGTATAAGGCTTAAAACAAGATTTTCAAGATTTTTTTTTTTTTCTTGTTTTAAGAAAATCTTAATAAGTGCAAATGTCTTACTGCACTGGCAGATAATTTCACTTAAAATAAGACTTTTTTACCCCAAAACAAGATCAATTTTCTTATTTTAAGAAAGGGGTTTTTTGCAGTGTACCGTCTTCTGTGTGTGAGAGGATCACTGAATCCAGAAACATGGTGATTGTCAAAGCATGTGTCCTTAAATTTTTTACTCTGAGTGCCACATTATCGTTCCTGACTGTGATGGGGGGCCCGGCCGGTTTGGCTAAAACATAGAATTGTGTGGCCCAGACCAAAATGCAGCTGGCCTCATTGTGAAGTAGAGATTACTCACCTGGTACAGTCGTCCCCACGACTATATCCACAAGTTATGTGTTGTTTATATCCTGATCTCTTATGTCAGTGGCCCTGCTGGACATGTGTGGATTTTTTTATTTTTAAGTTGTCCCCTTGTGGCTGGAATGAGTATACTGGTTATTTAGTAAACCAAAAAATAATCATACCTGTGCACAGGAATGGGATAGAGACTTATTTTTCTTCTTTTTTTTTTTACATACTCAGGAATTTGTGCTCTACAAGTCAGGGGCCGGGTTAAATCATTTGAGGACCCCTTCATAATTGGTCTGAGTTGTTTGATGTTCTGTAACTTTGTGTAAAGGCGAGTGTTGGATCCAGGAGCTGCTTAAACTCCTCAACAAAGCTCTGTGTTTCCAAGGAGCAAAATAGTGACATTCACACAAAAACCCATAAAGCTGAATCGGTCTGACACATATTTTTTATTTTTTTAATTGGATGAGATGGTGTCACAGCTGCTGTGAGGATAGTTGATGACTCCTTTGTTTTACAAGATTAGTTGGCAGGTCATTGATTTAGACAGAAAAAAGTATAGGTCCTAATATGGAACCTTGTGGGACCCCTGCAGGGCATTCTAGAGATTAATGCCACCCATTCTCACACTGTCTTCTTCCAGATAAGTTGGATGCAAACCAGGCAAGAGTGTCCTCGGCTAAGTTACAGTGAGTTTGTTTAATAAGAAGGGATTTGGGTTTATAATTGTCCATTAGAAGCAGCAACATCTAAGAAGTGACTACAAACTGCTAAACTAATAGAAGACACCCAGATCATTCATCTGCTTTTCGGGTTTTTAGACTTAATGAAAGTGGGATACGTTATTGTTTAGTTTGCAGGAGAGAAATAATGAAATAAGCCTTTGTTTTCTGGTAATTGCGTTAGTTGAAATAGTGATTTTGATTCGATTTCATTTAATCTTCAATTATGTTTTGCCTCTGTTGTGCGCTATCCAGCTAAATTTCTAAAAATAAATTCCCATAAACAAACTTCTAAGCGGGAGTAATCATAGAGTAGCTTTAGGCTCTTGACACGTTGCCCCCCTTCTTTTTTTTTTTTTTTTTGGCTGAAGGGAGAGCTTATTGAGACAACACAGATTGCGTTTGTAAACAGCTGCCGAAAGTGGAATTTGCATATTTTCCGGATGCATTATTCCATCACAGAGTTTGGCTTGGCGGGGGTCCAGTGGGGTCACCTCTGTAGACTGTCCCAGGACGGTGAGCAGTGGGGTTTGGGGATTTTTTTTTTTTGAGCCCATGTGGTCCAGGGAGAGGAGGCTGCTGCGTAGTCCAAGGTCGATTCTCCACACTGTTGGACGGTCCCAGCTGTTGTGCTCAACACCGTAATGTTTATATTAAGAGAACAACAAAATATCTCCACATTTAGACCAGTAGATTGCAGTTAATTGGGTGTATAGTGGCAGAGTAGTTAGCAGCTGGTGATTTTAAATGGCATGTTTGGTGGATTTACAGTGAATCTCAAGTATCCATGTGAGTAACCCTTTGCCCGAGGTGTGTCCCATTTACGGCCCATAGTTGCCTGAATACTTGCAGATATAAAAGTGCATTACTGCCATTGTTGTGAAAGAGTGGTTCAGGGAGACATAATTTTCACACATGGATTGAGTCCAGATCTTAACCCCATTGAGAATCTTTGGGATGTGCTGGAGAAGGCTATGTGTATAGGTCACACTCCCCCATCATCAATTCAAGATCTTATGCCTGGTGTGTACATTCTGCGATTTTTTTTTTTATGTCTTAGAGCATGGGTGTCAAACTCATTTTGGGTCGCAGGCTGCATAATAGAGAAACGTTTTCCAATAAATGAATAATAATGAGCTGTGATTTGGTCAAAGCCCCAACCTGACTGTAGCTTCACTAATAACAACAGTTTACACTTGTACTGCACTTTACAAGCCTGTGTGACAAGTTCCTCAAAGTACTACATAGTCATTATTCATTCACTCCACACTCGGTGGTGCTAAGCTGTTGTTGAAGGGGCAGACTGTCCATTTACCATGCGGCTATAATGCATTGTTCATATCCTGAGCTCTTATGTCAGTGCCCTCTGCTGGACACGTGTGGAACTCTTTCCTTTTTTTTTTTTTTTTATTCCCCCTAGTGGCTAGAATGAGCATTCTACAGGGCAGGGGCCGGATTAAACCATCTCGGGCTGTATGTTTGACACCCCTGTCTCAGAGACTTTTAAATATCACACTGCATGACGTGGGGATTGTAACATCGTGAGCCTACACTCGTTTCCACTGTGCGATAGTTCAAAGAAAGAGAAAGTTTTGTCGTTGCAGTTTCGGCCGTGTGCTTAGCTGAGGCAAGTGCCGCGTGCAAGCGGTGCGTATTTTCAAGGGAAAGTGCAGGAAAAGTCGTACCCGCTCATGATTGGGACTCTGGCTTCGATGCATTGTTAACGGAACACTGACAGAGATCCTAATGACAGTGAGAGGATGGCTCACTCTGCAACTTTTTTTTTTGTGGTATGCCGATATATGCAATTTTGGACATTTTTACACATTAACAACCTTATTTGAATATTCTGATCAAATGGCAGTTGTATTATGTATCTATTTTTTCCTTTAATTTGTTGGCAAAACTGTGAAGGGAGAACTTTTTTTCCCTTTTTACCTGCAGTGACTCACCTTATGTTTCTCCCATTGCCGCTGTTTTGCAATACATCTGCAATACCTTTGGGCATTACACTTCCAAATCTATCCAGCGACCGAAAGGCGGTGCGTGTTGTCTGTAAGCTTCAGTGCCAACGCAAACAGGCCTTCTCAGCGTCTGTAGCACCCACGGGTGAGACCAACAGCGCTGCTGCGTCACCCTACATGCAAACGGCAGTGATCATTCAGATTGTTACTACATATGCACATCTATCAGCTCCTCCTCCGCTCAGGGAGATGTCTGTCAGATTTGCACTGGAGGTGTGATTAGAAACGCTGGCTTCTTCTCCTCAGCGAACAGCATCGCGCCAAAGCCTGTGCCATCTGGAGGGCTCATTGAGAACCATTGGCTACAACAGGTGCCCGTTTTCATTCGGCTTTTAGCTGTTTTTTCCCCGCTTGATGCGACTGTAATTGCTCAATATTTTGTACGTGTGATTTTTTTATGTATAAAGAGTGATTATGTATAATCTTCTTACAGCAAAAAGCATACATCAATTACAACAGTATGATGGTATTACAGTTTCAAACGTCACTCTTGATTTGGTTTAGATCTGTTTTTTTGCATCGATTTAGTCAGGTAGAAAAAGGGAAAGAAAGAAGATGATGAAAACAAAAAAAAGGACAAAGAAATAAGGAAGGAAGAAAAGAAAGAGAAGGAAGGAAAGAAAGAAGAAGAGAAGGAAGGAAAGAAGGAGAGAAGGAAGGAAGGAAAAGGAGAGAAGGAAGGAACGAAAAGGAGAGAAAGAAAGAAAAGGAAGGAAAGAAAGAAGAGGAGAGAAGGAATGAAAGGAGAGGAGAGGAGAGAAGGAAAGGAAAGGACAGAAGGAAAGAGGGAAAGAGAAGGAAAGAGAAAAGGATGAAGGAAATACATGGAAGGGAGGGAGGACAAGAAGAGAGGAAGGAGGGGAAAAGGAAAGGACAGGAAGGACAAAGAGATGAAAGAAGTAAAAGAGGAAGAAAGGAAAGGAGAGAAAAAAGGAATGAAAAAGTAAAGAAAAAGAAGGTAGGGAAGGAAAGAAAGAAAATGTTGCATTATCATTCTTATCAAGTTTGCCATTTTGCTTTTCTGTGCTTTAGTTTGTTACCCGCGGTTTAGATTTGTTACATAAGAACCTCTCCTCAAAATTCCCTGCTCACAGGCTCACAACAGTGCAAGAGTTTCCAGCTCGCTCGCACACATTTGCTTATTTCCCCTAACACTACTCCCCTCTATCTACAACATACAAGCGCGTCGCCCATTCTGCTCTGGCACTAACAGGATTTTCTCTCCTCACACGAGAGACATAAACGGAGAGAAGCGGCGAATAAAAGATCTTGAATACGCGCCTGATTGCGTTATGAACACTCTCAATGGGGTCCCTCTGTCATAAAGATTATCAGCCGCTATAGGAAAAGTCGTACATTTGTTGAGAGAGAGAGAGAGAGAGAGAGGCTTGAGGGAAGAAAAAGAAAAAAAAAAAAAAGAGAAGGAGTGCGCATTCACAAAAATTCCCATCCGGAGTGTCTTCAGCTCGCAGGGATGGAGCCTAAATATTTCATTACACTGGCAGCTCAAAAGCATTCACTCACATATGGAGTAAAATGGCAAAGGCAAGTTCGCCACTCAACATGATTGCACCCTTCACACGTCCTATATATATATGTGCAATATGGCCCCGGTCCAATTAGCCAATCAGAGGCTTTAAACGGGCACTTCAATCAATAGGGGCAGGTATGTAAAGAATGGTAAGGAATAGAATGTACATATGGGGGTGATTTGTGGGGGACGTTTTAAAGCAGAGATGGAGATTGGATGAAAGCTAACATATAGTGATATGTGAGTGTGCGGAGGAACAGAAGGTCACATTGGAGCTGGTGAGCGTGGAGGTTAAAAGCCCTGTGCTTGATTTTTATTCCCTTTGACTGGCAGACAATGACAGAGGAAGCGAGGGAAGTTTTAAGTGTTGGTAGCAATCCATGCACTTAATTCCTATTCTTTATTCTTTATAATAACTAGCCTGGAAGTTCATGATAAATGCTTTATATTCACACAAAGGTATTGTGTGGGGCCTTTTCTTCATTCTGAAAGCAGAACTAAGTAACTCATGGTGTCGTAGCATGTTGCGTTTTTTACTCATTAATTGTCCGTGAGAGTAAATACAACACTGACAGGGATATTGTACATCCAATTACACGATGGAGATCATTTTTTTTCACTCAAACTTGGCTGTAAATACTGTTTAGCCTGTTAGCTTCTTCTTCGTGATTCCATTAGTGTGTATTGGTGCCTCCGACCCGTAGGCAGCCAACTTGCAATTGTGGTTTCTTAGCCATAGACACCAGGGGGAGATAAAAGACCCCCAATCATCCCATTAACACTTGTACTACCCCCATAGGGACTACGCAAAGGATTTATAAAGGTAAACAAGTTACTTTGTACTGCTTTAAACCAGGGGTTCCCAAACTTTTTTGGCTGGGACCCCAAAATTGACACACAAACACCTCGGGACCCCCAAGTTATTGCCTCGTTACGCTACTTTAGGGAAGTAAAACATGTTATAATCAAGTTAATATGTATCTTAACAGTTTATGTTGAATAATTGAATGGATTTCACTAATTATAGGCAGGTTTACACTAAAAAGGTACTAAAAACAGTAGCATTTTTCTTTTTGTTTCATCTAGAAATCATTTGGGGACCCCCACCCAAGGCCTTGCCCCCATGTTGGGAACCACTGCTTTACACTACACTGCTGTGTAAGCTCTGTCGTACAGGATCTTAGATGAAGGTTCTTGTTTCGCCTTGCATTCAAAATGCTTCATCAGCAACACTAAAGTTTGGATTACACAGAACAGTGGGAGGGGTTTAGCTTGTCCTAGTCCTGCGGCGCTTTATTTAAAGTCTGTTGGTAAGGAACCTTTGTTGTTAAGTATCGGTCTCAACGACCCGACTCTCAGCGGATGCTTGTTACCGGTCTATTGATCTGCCCGGTGTCTCCGGACACGGCTGTACAGAGGAAACGGACTGAGTCTAAGTCCTACACTTCTGTTCTCTTCTTCACTTCTGACCCATCCTTTTCTCTTTAGCTAAGAGTTTAAAGAGACTAGATGCAAGTTGGTCATTTCATACTCACTACTGCCACCTCAGGTCTTATGCGTAGCTGCAGTCTCTATATTAAACTTGTGCATGACGGCACTTCTGACCCGAAGTAACAACTTTTAGAGGCAGTTGCGGTGAACAGGTCTTGGCTCATTCTACACATTAGGACATGACTGGAACATGTATGGGGATGAAAATGCTTTTTAACTCCGTATAGTCCCTTTAACATCACGAACATCAACATTTCTGTACGTAATTCTGTTTACATTCATTCGAAAATGATCAAAGCAAGTTAAATGCACTAAAATTTACTTCAAAGCATTATGAGACCATTGTATTGCAAATGTGTGTATATTCAAAAAGTGATTTGGCATTTTCGAGGCTGGAAAGACCAATAACCAATATGAGTAAGTGGAGAATCAGCATTTCAAATTCAAATGCAGTATTTACAGTAATATAAGGCAAGTGATGCATGTCATAGCATTCACATTTGTGACACAGATACTGAGTCATACATTTCTATATATATATTCTACATTGTTCCTCATACAGCAGCATCATATATTAAACCATTGAATTGAACTTAACCTTCCGAACAAGGTCTGACATGTGCAGGATTGAAATCCGCCGGCCCTAACGTTTCATTATTTTATTGTGTGCTGCGTTTAGTGTTTAAATAGCCATGACCAGCGATACCCACACACTCTCAAATCCAAATTACGGCTCTGCAAACCCCACAATTTTCACCCTGTTCCTCCAAATTAAGCTCCACCAAACCCATAATTTGTCTAAAATCATGTGAAGTTGATTAACTGTTTTTCAGATCCCCGTCTCCCACCTGAAGCAATCTTTTTTTTATATGCACATTCTGGTTGCTATGCGGCGGCCTCATGCCAATCAGCGTCCTCCTTCCTCACCATGTAAAAAATAATATTAGATTTCCCGTCGCTTCACCTGCTCAAGGCTTTTCCCGTCAACCCGTAATCACATTCCAAAGTGCGAACCAATCTCGTCCATATTCCCCTGATAATAAGACAGAATCGTTTCATGCGCTGGATTTCGAGCGACTAATCTTGATATCCGTACCTAAAGGGCGAGCTATGTACTGTGAGGTTTTTGGGCCTGTTTTGGGGTTTTTTGGGCCCCGGACATGCACTTTTGAAACTCGGAGGGTCCGGAGAGAGAGCGAGGCAGCAGGTGTGGAAGATCGCTGTTGATTTAGCCGCGTTTAATGCAGAGCCAGGCAGCAGAGGTGACAAGGTAAATGGGCGCAACACCTGGCCGACGCACAGCTGCCGCTCCTGTGTGGGATGTCGGATTTCAAGCTCAAAGATCCCACAAAGTTCTGGCTTTTGGACTTCTTTTTATATTGATTTTTCACAATTCAACTCTTTAACAATGTCCTTACAAGATGAAGGAAGGAGTTGTCCATCTTCCATGAAGGTTCTGGAGTCGTCTTCTGTACTCTGTAGTTGAAGTGTAGAATGTTTCACCTCTCATCCAAAAGTCTTCGTCAGCTACAAAAAATGTAAAGCTGAGCTAACAGACTATAATTAGACCACTGTTTCAAAAACATTGGTTTGAAAGAGGAGTCTGCTGGATCGGACTGTTGTGGTGAAGAGGGAGTTGAGTCGAGGCAAAGCTCTCGATTTACCGATCGATCTACGTTCCCGCCCTCACCTATGGTCATGAGATTTGGGTCATGACCAAAAGGGTGGCTGGGCGCACCCTTCGAGATCGGGTGAGGGGCTCAGTTACCTGGGAGGAGCTTGGAGTAGAGTCGCTGCTCCTTCACGTCGAAAGGAGCCAGCTGAGGTGGCTCGGGCATCTGTTTCGGATACCTCCTGGTCGCCTCCCGCGGGAGGTGTTCCAGGCATGTCCTATGGGGAGGAGGCCTCGTGGAAGACCCAGGGCACGCTGGTGGGACTATGTCTCCGAGCTGGCCTGGTGTCGCCTCAGGTTCCCCCCAGAACAGCTGGAGGAGGTGTGCGTGGATCAGAAAGTCTGGGCATCTCTGCTGAGACTGCTGCCCCCGCAACCCGGCCCCGGAGATGGATGGATGGATGGAAACCAAATCCCTCCATGAACAGGAACGGTGACCTGCTCCTTTAATTCGGGTCCGAAGTATCGTCATACACAAGTTTAATATAGAAACTGCAGTTGCGCGTAAGACCTGAGGTGGCAGTAGAGAGTTTCAAAATGAAGACTTCCATTATAGTCCCTCACTTGCTCTCTCAAAAACATTCTCTCCTATTGTACATGTTTGACACTTTTTTCAAGAAGCTTTTAGATTTGGTTGAAGTCGAAATGGAGAAAATGTGCTCGGTTAAGGTGCAGGTTCAGAGGTTAAAAACCAACCAGGCATCAAAACTAGCAGACAGATCTGTGTATTAATTTAGTTAGTTCTCTTTATTTGGACAAGATGCTTCCACAGTCAACGGTCTGAAAATCCCCACTTAGTCTGCACTCTGAACCCGTGACAAGTTTGCTACTGCTTTTGCCGAGTGCTTTGTTGAAGAGAGAAGCTTTGCAAATGCCACTCAGCTCCCATTTCAAAGCCTAATTACGAGCATTGTATCTCGTGGCATTAAAGGTTTACACGTCGAGATTACTGTGAAATTGATACAAAGTGTTTACCCGAGCCTATTCCTAAATAACACCGAATGAATTTAGATTTGACATTAGCACAAGCCGGAGCGCGGTTTCTTCGTAATTGGATGCCGCTGATTTGTTTTAATCTTTCACAAGTTTTCTCTTTTTGAAACAATGGATTAACTCGGTTTATCTGTTTAAAGTTGAGAGACTAAGACAAACTCCTGGTGTGATTCAAAGCGTGTCAGATACTCTTCAAGACACAGTAACACAGAGAAATGCAGCATTATTTCCCCACTCTCGAAGACTTCATGTTTATTTACCACATTGCCCCGTCTTTCCAGTATGTAATTTCCATGTGTTTTTGTCCATCTGTGTTGACAGCTGGCCCACCTGATGAATCTGAGTCACATGTTCCCAGTTGGATCCAAAATGGCGCAGGGAGCGACCACAGAGAGGGAGAGATGGACACACATGGTTTTCCTGGAGGTGAGGCACTGTGCACAGACACAAACCCGCACATGAAAAGACCAGCAAATATGGCCTTTTCACCAAAGCATCGGAAACACAATCGTTTAAAAAGCAGCTTCATTATTAGCCTGTTCCTGCAAATGTGTATTTCTGTTCCTCTGACCTGTTTGAATTGAGCGCCCTATCCTCATACAAATGCATGGTAAAGCCAGGCCTTGTGTAAAAGTATGGTATTGTTTGTATTGCATTGTTTCATGGCATTTACATATTTTATTTGGTTTCTTTATCATTTACATAATAAAAAATGATGAAGTAACTTGCTTACCTTAATAAATCCTTTCCGTAGTCCCTCTGGGGATAATGCAAGTGTTAATGGGATGATTGGAGGGTCTTTCATCTCCCCCTGGTGTCTCTGGCCAGAAAACCACAATTGGAACTTGAGTGGCACCGGACCGGAGCCACCAATACACACTAATAGAATCATGAAGAAGAAGCTAACAAAGCTAACTGCGGGCTAGCACCGCTTAAACAGCATTTACAGCCAAGTTTGAGTGAAAAAAAATATTTCCATTGTGTAATTGTCTTTTCTGACAGCGTAGTATTTACTCTCACGGACAAGTAATGTAAAAAAAAATCACAACTTGCCACGACACCTGCAGTTGCGCTTATGGCCTCTAGGGGCAAGAGTTACTTTGTAGTAGAGTGACAAAAACCTAACGACAAGGTGACAAAAAAGCAATGAACATGCATCAAAAATGCCTCAAAAGAGCAACAAAAAAACAATATAAAGAAATGTAAAAATAAACTAATGACAAAGAGGCAACAGAGCAAGGACAAAAGATCAGTTTAGATGAGTTTTGTAGGGCCTACCTTTCAAATGAGGTGCTACACTGGCCTGTGAGCTGTGACCTTTTAGATCTGGGTAAAGCTGAACTGGACAAAATGCACTTGGTTGCGATGGGGGTTAAGAGGATGTGTACCCGACTCCACAAAAAGCAGAAGCTTAACAGATTTAGCATTAGCACCCCCTGCTGTTCTGGAGTGTGACCACATATGCAGCTGATTTGATACTTTTCATTTTAGAGTCTTTATAGAAATGTAGAGGAGTAGAAAGTAATGGAGTGGTTAAAAGTGCTTCCATTCACCGACACCTTTGCCCATTGTTTCTCATACTATGAAATGTTTATCAGCAGTAAAAAGTCAGCGTGTCGGGCTTTTATCACTCCAGGCTCTGACGACTTCATTACAGATGCATCCCGCCTCTGCGCCGGGGTCTAAAAGTAACAAATGAGCTCCGGGGAAATCTGACCACTTTTATTGAGACGCACCTTCACATCGCCGCGGGGAAATCTTCAGATCAAAACAGAAATATATGGCCACTTATTAGGGCGCAGACAGAACTCGCACTGTGGGAAGGGATAGCGATGTAAGTATCTTTAAACTGGTGTCTAAATCATTCTTAGGGAAAAGTGTGGTGATTTTGACTGGTGTGAGAGCAGCCATCTTGTATCTCTGAGTTCTTGTTCTTATAAACAGTTTTCTCTCAAAGGTTTAGTTTTCACAACCATACTGTACAACCTTGGCTTTCACCCAATTTAATTAAATAGAAGTATGTACAAAGTTGGTTGTAAAGAACGTTTAAAAAAAAATCCCTGACATCACCAGGTCAAGCCCATAGAGATGTTGCTATTTTATTTTGACTACAGGGTCGTACTCAAAGACGCATCTTTACAGAATGATTTCTTTTTGTTGTGTGTTCTTTTTGCTCTTTTATTCATGAAGCACTTTGGGCTGCTTTAGTTCTAAATGTGCGATAGAAATGACATACTAGCCAAATATGTTAAAATCACAGAAACGCCATTAGCGATCTCTCCTCATACAAATGAATGGTGAAGCCAGTCTTTATAAAGCATGGCGAGATATGACATGACCCTAACCCATAAAAGCAGAAACCTGACTGAATATGATTTAGCATTTAGCTCAGAAGCCAGTTTTATACGCTAATTTTTATCTATACTTATAAAATCTTTAAAGGTCTCTACATTGGCTTTGATCTGGTTTGCAAACTTGTGAGCTAAAGACATTTGAGACCTACACATTTCTTCTTCTGAAAACACTGAAGAGGCACTAACACCTGCAGCACAGTGGAGGCTTCACAAGAGGCGCTACAGGAAATAAAGGGACCAACGAGGAGGTATCCGGGCAAGACTCACAGCCAAGCCACACATGCCTTCTATCCCGACTATTGTTCTGGCTAATGGATGCTCACTGGAGAATAAACTGCTGAGCTCTACCCAGAAGATGGTGAAAGACTTGTGGAGTGGAGGGAGCTGCAAAGGAAGGAGGAGGTGGTGGAGGAGCTGACCAGTGCAGGACACCACGCTCTGAGACAGGCACAAACCCCCAGGAGGCGCTGCACTGTTTGAGAGGAGCCCTGAAGGCAGCCAGCTTATTTGACTTCACCTAAATGTGGTCGATGGGTTGACAACATCTTACATAATTTGCAATGTTTGATGGCTAAACGCTAACGGCTATAGGAAAAATGCATTGAACAGGCTAATGAATGCTAGGTTTCCCGCACTAGCCGTGTTGCTAACAGTCCACATTCGTTAGGGTCAAACAACGCTTCTCCTTTTTATGTTAGTGTTAAATGTCAGCTTTCTTGTATAATTTAACTCCTGTTTTGTATATACATTTAATTGAGATTTATTTTACAAGCATAGAAACCAACACTCCCCATAGAGCTAAACAATATCATTATCCATACCTGTTACCGGTGGGAGAAATTCTTGTTTAAATGCAGCCTACACTTTAACTATACCCCCATTTATTTCCAATCGCTGTTAATATTTTCTGCATGCAGCTGAAAGTCGATGCAAGCCTGGAATGCAACATAGATTTCCCCGGAGCGTCTCTGTGATTAAATGCTATGCGATTTCGAATTCATTGGGAATAGATTGGGTTTAGACATGTCCTTACATTTAGTAACCAATCTGCCAAGTAATGAGACTACCCTGATCATGGGGATCTCTGATTCCTTATGTTGGCGATCGAAAGAGCTCACAAGAGGCCTACAAATGTATTAAAAGTTATAGCAGCGCCATTGACCAGTATTGGGTTAGGCAAATAACAGTAACTGCTAAATTTCTTCTCATATTGATTTTTGCATTTAGCTAGAATGATCTGTTTAGCATTCCAGGGCGCTAACTGCGGCTAAAGCCAATGCATTTTCCAAGCAGTAGTATTGGTGATCTTTGTTTTTTTTTATGTTTGGGGGTTGAAGGGTTGGAAAGATGACTTGCAATCAGAGCAGGGCAGGGAAAGCTTACATGGAGCGCCATAACCAAGTGGCTGGTATAATGTACAGGAACATCTGTGCAGAGTATGGGCTGGAAACCCCAAGGTCAAAGTGGGAAACACCTCCAAAGGTGGTCGAGAATGATCGAGCCAAGATCCTGTGGGACTTCCAGATACAGACGGACAGAATGGTAATGAACCAACCGGACATTGTGGTGGTGGACAAAGAGCAGAGGAAAGCCGTTGTGGTCGACATAGCAATACCAAGTGACTTCAACATCAGGAAAAAGGAACACGAGAGACTAGAGAAATACCAGGGGCTCAGAGAAGAGCTGGAGAAAACCTGGAGTGTGAAAGCATCAGACACCAAAACACAAAAAGCTGATCGTGGGCTGAAAGCTAGATGGCCACAGCTAGAGGAATGAGTTCACAAATGGGTGCTTGAACAACGTGCTGCCGGGAGAGGCTTGTCAACGGTGCACCAGGGTGGCTGTTGCAACTTGTATGTTTTTTTCTTCATTATGCATCTTTTGGCCGGTGCAACTTATACCCTGGTGCGACTTATAGTCCGGAAAATACATTATACAGTTTATCTGCAGGGAAAAATGGTTTATTGTTTGTTTCCACTTTCATGAGTGCAATTAGATATTTATCAAAAATCCGTAGCTCTTGCAGATGGGACATTATTAGCAGTAAGAGAACATTTTGTTGTTAAAGTTGATGTGTTGGAAGCAGGACGACTGGGCCGGCGCATCTCCAAGTATCAGAGGGGCTTTTGTCCTGGGTTAGAACTGGTCCAGTCCTGGTTTAGTGCAGTGCTTGTGGGGCGTTCTCAGTCTGCAGTAGTCTATGTCCATCTAACGTGGAGTCCAAGGGAGGAGCAGAGAGTAAAGAACTGACAGAAAAGCCTAATATTGTGCAAATTGCCTCGCAAAGTGTCCATTTGACAATATTGAGCCAAAAGAACATTTTCTTTTCACAAGATCTATTTCACAAATGTTGAACTTTTTTTTTTCTTTTCTTTTTGTATTGAAATTTGCTACGAAGAGCCTATTTGCGCTCCCCGAGTACCAAAAAGCATACGGCAGCCATTCATGCACCAAACAACGGCAAGTGCCGGGGCAATTTACAGCGTGGGTTATTGACAGGGAGCAGATGCTTTTGAGAGCGGTAATGTAATGCTGCAGAGTTTGATGTTTGTGCTCATTGAGGATATGGATTCAAAAGGGGTTTTGTAAAAGAACGGGAAAATGGCCGCCTTGAAGAGCGAAGACATTTGATATGGGCTCATGTTTTGTTTACGCTTCCTGTTCGCGACTGATAGTTTTCGGTTTGCAACACTGTTAATGTTGTAAAACTTTGTAAAGTAAATGTGATATGGACTATTGCACCTGTCAATTGGGATCATGATTTTTCTTGTGACCCGTTTTATGTTCCCAAGTTATCTACACATGCGTACAGAGTGGAAAAGCCCACAGAGAGCGCACAAATAGGCTTAATATAATCCCCATTGTGCATATCACATAAAAAGTACTGTTTTATGGCGCAGGCAGTATGGAGACGACTGCAAATAGAGTCTTCTGTAGTTTGCACATCCTGCTATTAGGAGTCTTCGCAGTAAATTGTCTTTCGGCGTGTGTGCGAGCGCTAAGAGGTGGTCCATTTTATAGTCCAGTGATATCGCCGGAGAGGTGGCGAGGGGAGATAATTACTTGGCCCAAATTCTCTTCGCAGCTGGCGAGAAAAAGTGGCAGGAGATGGGGCGCACCTGAGCAGAGACTTGTAGGATTAGTCTTGGAGGGAAAACACAGTGTTGGATAGTGGCGCAGGCGACTGATAACACTTTTTATTTTTCAAATGAGCAAATATGCCACGTTTTCTCAAAATCAGCCGCATGAATGTTATGTAATATTTTACCGAGTGCCACTGACTGCACAAAGCCGCCAACTTATAGAACTCTTTCTCCAAAACATGTGTTTCTTTTACAAACCTTGAACTTGCTCTCGCTTTTTCATTTGTCATTCACAGCACACATTATGAAAAAAAGTTATTAGCACAACTTGGGTAGAGCATCACTGAATACTTATTGAGGACTTGTTAAAAGCAAGTAACATTGAAAAGGTTGACATTTTGAGACACTGACTTGGCGCGTGTGGTTTTTAGCATGTACTTTTCCCATCCTATTACTGTAAGCAATTGATAATAAAGTTGGACTTTGGATAAGAGGTCGACAGGCCGATATTTGGGGATTTTACAATATCGGCTATTGACTGATCTAGCACCGATAAAAGCTGATATCTCTGGGACCAAAACTGATAAAGACTTCAATTTTTTTGTATTGGAAAGAGCGAAGTCAGGGCTTTAAAACGACTTCCTTCGGCCTCAGGGGAACTGAGAAACATCTCGAACATTGGTTAGCGACAAGTTTGTTAAATACACGTTTCACTAAACCTCACGATGGACATGGCATGTCATTTTGAAGCACAGAATCTGGAGAATTCAATCGCAGAGTTAGTCTTGAAGCAGTACTAAGTAACTTGTTTACCTTAATAAATCCTTTTCATGGTCCTTCTGGAGACTCTCCCTGGTGTCTCTGGCCAGAAAATCACGCCTGCAGCTTTCCCTGCACCGGGTCGGAGGCGCAATACACACTAATGGATTCACGAAGAAGAAGCTAGCAGGCTAAAGGGCAAAGCTAGCTGCGGGCTAGCTTAAACAGTACTTAAACAGTATTTACAGCCAAGTTTGAGTGAAAAGAATGCTCAATTGTGTAATTGGACGTACAATATCCCTCTCTCCGTTCGTCTTTTCTGTCAGTGTAGTATTTACTCTTACGGACGATTAATGAGTAGAAAAACGTAACATGCTACGACACCTGCAGCGGTGCTTATGGCCTCTAGGGGCATGAGTTACTTAGTACTGCTTTAACCTCCAGAATTGTAAAAAACATGCTAATGCTAACGGCAACAATTCAAAGCTGGGACAGAAACTATGATTGAATCACCTTAAATAAATATGGCCACTGCTGGAGCGGCCAAGTCTTTGTTTTTACTGGATTATAGACCAGACATTTAGAAGAATCGGTCTATAATATCGGCTGAGCATATTGGCCAATAAAAATCAGCATCAGCATCAACCTTAGAAAAACCCAAATCGGTCGACCTCTACTTTGGATATGTTCATGTATGTGGTATATTTTGGAAATCAGCTTATTTCAGCTGCAACAACAGACTTCAATGCATGGTTCACAGCTCGCACATCTCTTCCTCTTATAGTCTTCAAACCTGGATCAAGATATCACTTACTTCTGTTTAAATGGGCAAATTTCTCATAATTAAGTCGACAAGTGAAGACAGACATTTGTATTGAGTTGTATTTAATGCTGTTTTGACACAGTCACAGCCGGGCACTCAGTTTGCCTTATGTCGTTCATTTAATCCTTCTCTTCTTCCTGGTTCAGGTTCCCTTCTGAACCATTTGGCTGTCAATTTGCGCACGCTCCTCACCGCCGGGCGCCATCACTAACAACGTGTGTCCCGTTAACAAAGCCCACTTGTCATGATTTTGCTAGTAATGGCACTTTGTCAGTAAAAAAAAAAAAAAAAGATCCCACCAATGAGACTCGTAAGCTGAGAAAGTCATTCAGCAAAAAAGGCGAGAATGAAATTGGATAATGACCTCCTTATTTTCACAATCACAAGGACAGATGTAGTTGGATGGTTTGCAGAGGTGGACTAACAGTGGAAAGTTGTCTGATACCACTACATTTTCAGCCTGAATTTTTTAGTTTTCTAATAGACAAAGTCGTCATTGTTAAGCATGTGCTCAGCTGGCAAAAACTGTAAGAAAAGCCGACCGTGTTTTTCAAGATTGAGGCCTCGCAAACAACCCGCCGCACACCGCCAAAAGTCAATCCATTAAAGTTGAGGCAAAAATAAACAATTTGGTGCCCGTCTCCGCCTCAGTAAACCCAGGGACGATTCTCTCCTCTCCAAAGCAAAGACAGAAAAGTCAGCGCGAGGCAGCATCCGCCAAGACAGTCAGCCCCGTTAGATTTACTCCAATTCATTTTAATAACTCCAAAGGTCGAGCGAGTTTAGGCGGAATTAAATCTGAAAGGTCAAAATGTCCTGATTTGTGGGTTTTTAGACTGGGTTGTCAAGGCTCTGGTGGACGGCGTTGTTTTTGCAATTTGAATACTGTGGGCAAAATGGTGCAAAACTCGCGCTTGAGGCGAGGGTTGCTTGAATATGGAGATGTAAACAGTGCCAATAGATCGATTTCCATAAAGCCAACACAGCAAATCTCACACATAGTTTAACATAATAAGATGTCCCAAAGTCGAACTCACGCCAGTGTTTTTTAGTCTGGCAGATGTGTTTAGTGCTTCCCTATTATCGGATACAGTGATTAGGCCTAATCAGTTTCCCCAAAGAGCCCGAGTTGGACGAAGGCTGTGTCCAAATGTCCACCACAACTGACTCTGTGCATGACTTAATCATAACAACGCTGCCTAAGAAGTGACTTCCTGTTTCATTCCAGCACGCCAAAATAAAAGCACCATCTTATTCATTAGTTCAGCAGTTCATTAGTTTCTACTTTCTTCCTGCCTAACTATTAACAAAGCACTTAAAATGTGTGTATTTAATTATATTCTTGTAGTGTTGCAAGTACCTGCTGAACTTATCAATGTGACGAGCTGTGTGCTTTTATTTTGGCGTGCTGGATTGAAACAGGAAGTCACATCTTGGGCGGCGTTGTTATGATTTGAAGTTATGCACAGAGTCAGTTACTAAATAGGAAGGGATCACCAACTTTTTTAGAGCTGAGGGGCTACTTCAAGGATATCAAATTGTTCAGGGGCGACCAGGGTGCTGACCAGATCCACTCACAAAATTATCCTTTTAAAGCAGTACTCATTAACTTGTTTACCTTAATAAAACCTTTTCGTAGTCCCTCTGGGGGTAATGCAAGTGTTAATGGGATGATTGGGAGGACTTTCATCTCCCCCTGGTGTCTCTGGCTAGAAAACCACACTTGCAAGTTGGCTGCCTACGGGTTTGAGTGAAAAAATGTATCTCCATTGTGTAATTGGATGTACAATTTCCCTCTCTCCCTTTGTCTTTGTCAGCGTAGCATTTACTCTCACGGACAATTAATGAGTAAAAAAACGTAACATGCTACAACACCTGCAGTAGCGCTTATGGCCTCTGGGGGCAAGAGTTATTTAATTCTGCTTTAAACAAATTGGGAGACAGCAGAATAGAAGTAACCGCACCATTGAAGAAATCTGATTATTAAGTGAGCCGTTTTGTTTTGGCATATACATTCTTATCATTAATAAGCAGAGTCCCTTTAACAATTTAGTACACTTTTTCTGTTGGCCAGTGGGAGATGCACCACTTTCCTGTTTAGCCCTGGGGCAGCCGAAATGTCTTGCCGATGAGTGCAGAGACTATTTATTATTATTGGATATATGCTCTATTGTTGACTAATCCTAAGATACTACTGAGACAGACCTTACACATGGCATTTCAACCTTCTATAATTTAAATCAATTGAGTAAAGACAGCTCTTTTAAGTATCTCTATATGTTGCTTGGAGTGCCCTCTGCAGACAGTGGGGGCATTTACAAAAACAAAAAAGATAGGACGCTTTTCGTTATGCAACAACATCCAGAAATTCCAGATTAGCATGTGGGTACAGTGATTATTGACGATAAGTTAGCATTTTGACAATTTTCTAACTTTCTTCCTACTTTAGCCCGACAATGACGGCTTCCATGCATAATGTTAATTTGTATCTACCACAATGATCATACCAGGTGCATTTTAATCACCTAAATTGCCGGGCATGAAGTTTGCTAATTGGTACGTGCCAGCTTTGATTGACAGGTGGGTGCTGTAGCTGTCGTGGCGGGTGATTGATGTCAGCGAGAATCGACCCCTCTTTGCCTCTTACTTTGATGAATAAAACATATCCTCTGCCGATGTAACACACTGTAACAAGACCGTCAAGAGTCAATGTCAAGAAGGCTGTTGTACACTATCCCCCAAGGCAATATCAATCTACGGGGCTCTCTGTAGATGTTAGGGGGGAAATGTTTGTGCTAATTGCAAAGCTTAAAGCCACATTACGTAACATTGCAGGTTTTTGTGTATGAATGCAAACCATAAAAGCAGCATAACTGTGGCACAATCAAACATGCCAAAATGTACGCTTCTAAGCAACTTCGCAACTGTGAAGCGCCTCAAATTGCCTTGTGTATGAATTGTGCTCTACAAATAAACAACTTTTCATCACTAATTTACTTATTACTACTTACTTTACTTACTTATAAGCAAATTGTAATGAAATCCAGTCCAAATGGTTGTTTTGAGACGGCAAAAAGTGAGAAATTAAGTGAAAAAGCTAGTACTTGAAGTTGACAGTTAGCATGTAGCATGAAGCCTACAGTAGCATTATGGTTAGCATAGATACAGACGGTATCTCGTCATAGAAGGGGGCGTGGCTTCTGGTGGAATATGAACTTGTCACACATGAATAAAGTCATGTCTAAATCGGATCCATATATTTTTTCACAGCAGATTGTTCAGTCGAAGCGCGATTCTCCGCTATTTATGTATTCATGGGCTGTTGAACCACTTTGCTCCTCTCCATGTCTTTGTATCTTTATTGGGCAGAAAACTGTCTATAATTCTGCATTTTTAAAGTACTTTTTGAACAACTGAAGAAAATTTTTTCTCCTTTACTGTTTCAAACATGACCATATATGAGCGATTCCAGAGATGCCCTCTCTGTATCTATGTATCTATATCTGTGTCTGTTATGTATTTATGTGCTGTTGAACCACTTTGCTCCTCTGTATCATTTTTTTGGTAAAAACATCCATAATTAATTCAGCATTTGCTTCAGTAGTGGTGGCGTTGTAGGTTTGTTTTTCCTCTTGTAGCTTTGCACATGGCCAATGCGGCCGTACCCCAAGATGCCGTTTGTATCTGTTGGATAAAATGTGTGGCTTTTATCTACTTATACCTATGTACATCTTTTCTCTGTCCAAATACTTAAAAAAACAGCTAAGGTTATCCAAGTAGCTGCAGACATTTGAGACCTACTCATTTTCTTCTTCTGAAACACTGAAGAGGCACAGGAAGAGGAAGGAGTAGGTGGGGGAGCTGACCAGTGCAGGACACCACGCTCTGCAGTTGGTAGAAACGTTCAATCACAATACCAGAGGTTGACAATTCGATGCTGCCATTGTGTTCTTTGGCAGGACACTTTATTCATCTTCTCTCCAGTGTCGGTGTGTGCTTCCCCTGTAGGTTAGCAATAGCGAGCATGACCGCACAGTTCCTAACATCTGAATAAAAACTCTGTTGTAGCTCGTGACCAAAGTGAACACATTGTACGACAGCTTTGAACCCGAAAAAAACACGGCCACGTTAAAAAGGGTGGAAATCCCGAGGAGGTCCGTTTAGCTATGCAGTCGTACACGGCGCTACAACATGATTTCACGCGCTCCCCCGCCACAGCACAACATCATACAGGCAGTCATGCATGAGCGCTGTACAGTATCTGGGAATATGTGGCTCCAGCAAAACGCCGAGCCCGGGGGAGGGTTTCTCAAGAGGGGGGCCCGCGCCATCCTCACTGTGAGCAAAGCTGACAGTTTACAGGCGTGAGCAAGTTCCCTGACAGCTCAATTTCCGCCCGCATAAGTGATTTTCTCTCTCTCTCTCTCTATACGGTGGTGTGGTGGTGGCGGTGGTGGAGGGGAAATTCTCGCAGTTCTGTCGTCTATTCTGGTCTATTTTTGGACACATCTACAGGTACATCGCTGCCATTTTAGATGATGTTTTTCTTTTCATTTTTTTACCCCACGCTCATAGCCCCAAGGAAAAGTTGAATGACTCACAATAGCCCTATATGCAGAGGTTTGTTTGCATAATTATGGGTAAGCTCTGAGCTTTTCACTGCGTCTTTCTTCTCGTCCTTTTTTCTTCTTTCAAGGACTGTCAGCCAGATGGCCCTCCTGATCCAACTTTTATTATTTATGCATGCTTGGGACCAGCACAATTGATACAGACGACATCTCTGGAATCGCCCATATATATTGTCATGCTTGAAAACAGTTAAGAGGGGAAAAAGATTTGGAGAAAAATCTAAACTTTCAAAAACTGCTTTAACAAATGCTGAATTATGAATATAGTTTTCTACTAAATGCAGATACAAAGACATGGAGAGGAGCAAAGTGGTTCAACATACCATAAATACACAAATGAGGGAGAGTGCTAACGCTAACGCTAGTTAACGCTAGCTACGACTGCCATTTTTTCGTTTCCACTGAACAATCTGCTGTGAATAAACATCCATATGGACCCGATTGAGACTTGACTTTATTTGTATGTGATAAATAAGTTTATATTTCACCAGAAAAAGATTCTGGTCCCCCCTCGGTGAGGCCACGCCCCCTTCTATGACGTCTGTATCTATAGCAAGTGCAGTTGAGATGGAAAATTGTGTTGTCCAGCATAGAACCTCTGGTCCCCAAGCTGAGTTGAAGTATTTTTATACACAGAGATCTCATAATAATTTAAATTTCTCTACGTTTTCCTGGGAAGAGCTCCCCCATAGTTAAATCGGTCATAGATGCACCGCACTGGCATTTGGAACTAGGAAGAAAAAAACATCCACCACCTAGTACACTCGCCTACTCCTGCTCTGGAGTCAACTTTCTGGACCAACTGGAAGCATAATTAGTCCATCCACAAAGGGGTCGGCCTTCATGTAACCAAACAAGCAACATATAATGTGAAGCTTAAAGAAGCAGAGCCATAGCTTTTGACCAAAACAGTTTATTTATATAAGCAATGTACCACACACTAGAAAAAAACATACTATTTTAATTCTAGATCCCAATTTTCATAAAATATTCAACCTGGAAGTGCTAATCCAAGACCAGAATGACGTGACACACTTCCTCAACAATCAGTGGCAAAGAAATTGAAATGTGGCTAATGTGGGTTTTGTGATTGCAGGTAGTGTTCAGTAGTACTGCCAAAGCGCATGAGGAAGTGCGTCTTACACCAGTCAACCATGACATGAGGACTACTTACAGGAGAAGCTATAATGCTCCTTTCGTGTTAGTGAATGATATTAGGCAACATGCGATCACTTTGTCATTGTCTTCGAACATGTGGAGGCTGAGCAGAGGCTGAAATCTCCAATAGTCTCGGAGAAAGGATTACCTTCGTGTCGGTGTCTTCGTTTTGTTTTTAGAGCGGAAGCAGAACTTTGTCGGCATCGAGCGGCGGAGCACGACTGGCTACGCTAGCTTTGTTTATTCGTCTGATTAGCAACGTGGAGCTGTTTGCGTCTTTACCCCAGCCTCGCGGTTGTTTTGATTCGCGCACAGTGGTATCGGCAGCGATGCAGAGACCAAGTATCGGATCGGAAAATAAATAAGGAAATGGAACAGCCCTAGTTAAGAATCTGTGTTTTTTCATGATGGTTATTGATGACTGGCTCAGAACATCATCTTCCTGGGATTTCCTGGGTTTGCAGTGCAGTATCTGTGGAAAAGGGTGGAAAGTGGGAACAATGCTATGCCCAATTGACGTAATTCTGATCTCCGGTTAGCACCCCTCAGATCCCCAACGGTATAAACGGAAACTACGGGTCCTGGTTAGGTTCAAACACATGGTGGACTTCAGCCGGACGTAGAAAATAGTGATTCTTGTCTTTTATTGAAGTACCTCAACGGACTAAGACACTTATAAAGTGTAGTAGAGAAATCAGGTGAGGAGTGTCTACTGCAGTGTTGCGTCCAGTCCAGCCAGCTCACGAAGAGATCTCCAAACGCTATAACCTAATTTATCTCGTGGATTAAATCATCGCCCGCTAATGGTAGCAGCCCATAGCTATAGCTCCACCAGAGGCTAGATATGTTATAATTAGAAAGATAGGACACGTCTTCAGGTGCCTCGTGAACTGATTGAACTGGCGCTCGCTTGGGTCGGGCCCAGCTACTGGCCATATACGTACATTCCATATTATGAAAATAGAAACATTAATTAGATACATCTGACAAAAAAAAGCGCCCCTCTCAGTCTTAACATAGAAATACAAGGAAAAAGAGTGTGTCTGGAGGGGCAGGGGGGGGGGGTTGGTGGGCTCGCTCTACAAAGGCAAACGACTGCAGAAAACACAACGAAACAGTAAAACGCGATGCCCCGATTCTAAGAGCGTCCGCGTCCCTCCCGTGCTATGGCATTCACTTTACATGTTCAAGGAGGGGCACAGGCGAAAACAAAGTGTACATGGGTGGCCCGCGTTAGAAAAGACCCTATTTTACAGCACCTGTGATGGCTTGTCCCGTGCGCGCGAGCAGGACATTTCAGATCCCTTTCATATTTCATCATGAGCGTCGGATGCAGTGGAAATGGGTCATGTGCGTATGTGCTTCACGGTCCGAGTGGCAACAAATGTTGGTGTTCAGACAGGTGATCTTGTGCAAATAGCTTGTGTTTCTGAATGAAATCGCTCTCAACTGTTTCGTTATATAAGGGTTTTGTGGTATAGTTTGGAGAAGCAGGCACAGGAGGAGGAGTAGGAGCGAAGATGCCTCCTATTTATAGTTTTCAGTTGACTTCACTGCAAGGTCTGAAGAGTTGTTTAATGTTTGACATAAGACGTTGTTTCAGTGCACACACATTAGCAAGAGAGGGCAGCACTGTATGCCTACATCTACGCGGCATACATCATTCACATCAATACATCAATTGGACTTTTGTTTCCCAGGTATTCCAATAGTGAATAGTATTGAAGACACTGAAGTTTCAGTTTGACTCACACTGGCCCTGTGTGCTGTAATACATATTGAAATGTGACAACAGCATGTTAACTTTAGCAATCTCTGGCAAAATGTGTAGTTTATGCATAAAACAACTACATTTTATCAGCCGTCTGAAAGATAATGTGTGCAGACTGTAGGCAGGTGGGCTAGTCCGGGAGACTTTTCATAGATACAGACGTCATCTCTTGAATCGCCCATATATGGTCAAGTTTGAAAACAGTTAAAGGGGAAAACAATTTGGAGAAAAATCTAAACTTTCTCTAATTATTCAAAAACTACTTCAACAAATGCTGAATTATGAATATCGATTTCTGCCCAAAAAAGATACAAAGACATACCAGACAAACCCATAAATATATAAATAACGGAGAATGATAGCATCGTGCTAATGCTAGCTAGCTCTAGCTACGACTGGCGTTATTTTGCTTCTACTGAACAATCTGCTGTGAATAAACATCCATATGGACCCGATTTTTTTGAGAGAAATTTGCTACAAAGATCGTTTTCCCCCTCGGCGTCTGTATCTAGTCTGTTCGCTCATTGTATTTTTTCCCTTTAGCCGTTAGCATTAGCCATCAATCATCGCAAATTATGAACAATCCAGATGTTTTAAGCTGTTGTCAACCTATCTAATTTAGGTCAAAGCCTAGTTAGAAATCATTAATGAATGGCCAAACATTTTGAAATTTTCTTTAGATACAAATTAGCATATAAAAGTGTCTCCTGAGCTAAATGCTAACTCAAATTCAGATACATTTTTGCTTTCTGGATACACATCCAGTGACCACTAAACATAATCTTATAATGTTTAAATGATGAAGAAACCACAGAAATCATGAGCATTGCGCCTGTCTTCCCTATTCATTTGTCTCAATTTAAATCGGGTCCGGGAATCGACGGCTAACATTGTGCACCTTTGTAGAAGCAGGCTCAGATACTTAAAGGCATTTCTGTGATTTCTATGATCTGAAACCTCAGTTGCTATGTGGCTTTGTGTGTCACCATGGTTACATCTCTTCTTCAGTCATCTAGTGAAGAGTCAGTAAAAACTATGAATAATACAGTGTCATACACACATTCAAACACTGCCACAGACACTACTGGGGGTAATATCTTAAGGCAGCATTAATGTGGTAATCAACTACTATGGTTAAAATGTATTATCTTGGGATTTGTATTTTGTATCCTCACTCCTGTTTGTTTACTTCTCCAAACCATATTGCCATACATGTCAAATAATGTAACAATAGGGAAAAAAGCCTGTAGGGGTGAAAATACTTTAGCATTAGCTTTGTATACATTATGCAGCAGTGTTACAATGAAAGTGTGCGGATGTTACCCAGCATTTTATATATCATAAGAAACACCCACTTCTTGGCATCTGTTGTAAACGGCTGTGTAAACTGGTCATACATAAAGCGCTGTGAGTTAACGAAGATGCACACATACCCTAAAATAAGAAAAGATATCGGCTATAGAGCTACCAACGCAACTAAAATGCTACAACAGAAAGTCTAAATCGTCTTGACGGTGAGAAAAGTCCATTTCCAAATAAACAGCTCTCAGCATGCGGCGTGTGATGGATGAGGTAATAAATGCAATGGGGGAAATCTAAAGCCGCACCCTTTAAGGCACTGTGTGTGCTTTTGCCAACTTCCCGAGCAACGGTTCGGCAAAAATCAATCCCCCCAAAAAAAAGCAGTTCATCTTGAAACGTCTTCTCCCCTCAAATATATTGTGCATCGGGGTATTTCACTTGCACTCGTTTACTTCTAAGGCAGCAGGTCCTATCCTACAGAGTGCTATGTCTCTCCAGCCGTCCGAAGTGAAGTGGGCGGGGGGTGGGTTTATTCAATTATTCAAATCCCCCCCGACTAGAGGTAGAGGTAGCTGACCCAGTAGACAATGTTAAAAAGCAGGAAAGAGGTGGGGAAAAAGACGCGGGAGTAGGCGTCCAGCTCGCGGATGTTCACGTGGATCCGCCCCTTCCGCCAGCCGCCCTCCTTGCACTCCTCGTAGCAGCAGAAGAAGCTCTTGCAGTCTTTGCCGTCCAAGCACTCGTAAAAGCAGTTGTCGTCGTAGTCGTGCCAGAAGAGGGAGTTCCCCATCGGCATCATGGTCCGGGGCGCGCGGGTCATGTTGAAAGATGAGTAGGCCTGGAGGGAAAAGGAAGAGGGCGCTGTGAGCAAGTAATGGACACTGTATTGAGTGGTATTGGAAGAGGTCACGTTGGAAAATGGGGCACGATGGGGCTGCACTAAATACTAAATTAGAATCAAAATAATGCTAAAATGGGACAAAATAAAGAAAATGATTACTAAAACTGAACTTTTGCACTTGATGATTGTTAAGTGGTGACGTCACAGCTCTACTTCCGGGTCCCGAGATGTGCGAGAAACTCCAAAAAACTCTAATACCACAATCAATATTTGTGAAACTCAACAGAGAGTTACTGAACATACTTATTTATCAGGCCCAGTAGCCAAAAATGCTGAACCTAATGCTATAAAAGTAATATTTAGCAAAATCGCTACATCCGGATTAGCGGATATAAATGCTAACGCCGCAGCAGCTACGCTAACCTCGGAAGTAGTGACTTTAGTGAATATTACTTTTTCATCAGTAGGTGCGGTATTTTTGGCTAATGAGTCTGAGAAATTAGTAGATTCAGTAACTCTCCGTTGAGTTTCAGAAATATTGATGGTTGTTTTTCAGAGTTTTTAATGTTTTTTTTCCTCGCATATTTGCCGGTCTGCGAAGCGGAAGTTGTGACGTCACACTTAACAAACGTATAGGCTATTTGAGAGATTAATAAAAATAATATCAAATTCAATTACTTAAAGTATCGGCCTATATATCGGCTAGGCCAACCCCCTTCATATCGGTATCAGACCCCTGAAATTAGCCTTAGCCTGTAGCATGAAGCTAACAACAGGATTGTGCTTAGCATTCCCTACTATAGAGTTCGGGAAATTCCAGTTACCATGGAGATCCGCCATCTTTGCAGCTGTTAGCATACATTTCCGTTGACTAACATTAGCTAAAAACAGTATAAAAAGCGGATAAGTTACTGCTGGTAAATACATCTAACACACTGTGGTGTCCAAGTGTTTTAATGTGAACAATAACTCCAGTATTTTAACTTTTAAAATCTCCATTGGTTTACAATTGCTCCTAATCCCATAATGCTTAGCGATATGACGTCACATTCCCGAACTCTATTTATGTATTTATGAGGTGATGAACCACTTCACTCCTCTACATATCTCTGTATCTTTATGAAGCAGAACATATATTCATAATTCATAATTTGTGAAAGTAGTTTTATAATATGTATTGTTGCCTCATGTGACCTGGATATTGTGTCATCTATTACCTTTATATCAGGGAGTAATGGAAGCACTGGGCTTATCAGAGCATCCTTAATTAAGCATGTGAACAGATTCTATTCCATAAAAAGATCATTTCCTATAGCCTATGCGTCTCTGGAAAAACCCTGATGGCTCCTTTTTGACCAGTCCTTAAAAATCTCTTACCGAATTGTATTACCGCCATTGTATTCTCATTTAGATGACCCTTCATAGTTGTATCAGCGTTAGCCCTGGAGTAAATGACAGAACATTCAGGCTAATTGAAGAGCGGTACCTTGTGTGAGTGGGTGTCTATTAACAGAGGTGATTGGGACCTCATTATCCATTGAGTTTAACTTTCAGTGCAGGAAAAAAAAAAAAAATCGTAATTTTTCCGCAATAATAATAGTGGTTTTACAAAGTGCTCACGGCTTTCTCAATTTCTTTTAGGTTTCGAGAGAGTTAATCTATCCATAAAGACAAAACGGCACAGGGAATTTTTATACTCCGCAATTAACAGACTTTTGTAAGGTGTCTTGGCCATCACTATATGCCCACGCAAACTGTAATGGGCAGTCTCATTACATTGGCGCACTCCCCAGAGCAGGCATTCCCTAATAATGACTAATTGGGTCTATAGAGATAGTTACAACACAGCCAAGAGTCCCCCCAAACATAGGCGTTGTTACGTAAGCTAGTGTGTTAGTGATTAATATTAATGTATTTATGTAGGAAAGATCCATACTTTTATAATTAGCTTTTTGAACATCCAGATTTAGGAAGGGAACGCTAATGACTGCTGCATCCAATACGGACTAGCTTCCCAAAGGCAGACATTAGCTTTAAAGCAGAACTAAGTAACTTTTTTACCTTAATAAATCCTTTTCGTAGTCTCTCTGAGGGTAATACAAGTGTTAATGGGATGATTGGTGTCGGTGTCTCTGGCCTGAAAACCCCTTGCAACTTTCCCTGCCTCTGACCCGGCAGCCCCAATACACACTATGAGAAAACATCTCCCTAAATGCTCTGTTAAAAAATCACTTTTGGCTCACATTTCTGAGTCCTGACTGTATTCTGTCAGTTTGTTGATGAACATTTTGCAAAATGATGTTTGGTTCATCATGATCAGAAGAAGCTAACAGGCTAACGGGCAAAGCTAACTGTGGGCTAACATCACTTAAGCAGTATTTACAGCCAGGTTTGAGCAGAAAAAATATCTATTGTCTTTTCTTATATTAGTATTTACTCTCACGGACAATAGGTGGCGTTCATGATTTAGAATGTGCTGATGTTATAGTGTTAGGTGGAGGACAGGGGCCGATACAACTCTATGGGAGAAATACAGTTTTTGTAAGAAATCTCCAAATCCTCATCAGTATTTGACAGTGATTAGATTCACAAATCTTACTTGCAAATCGTATTATTTTTACGTCTGAAATAATTTCTATTAGACAACATCACCCTAATGTTTTTGAATATCGTCACCACTTTTGGACGCCTTTCAGAGAAATTAATTGGACACTGGCTTATATGTGATGATAGTGGAGAAAATGAACTTTGAACTTGTTTGAGATGGATTCTTCCTGTAATAATTGAGATATTAACCAAAAACAAACACCGTTATGCAGTTTTCAGTTGCCTATATCAGTATTAGTAAGTTTCCTGGCCGATCATCCCAATATGTCGTATATAATGTAAAACATTGGCATTTGCAGGAAATGGTTCTTTACTTTGAGCTACACTTGTGAGGTTCGGCCCTTGGTGTTTTGGCAATGATGAAAATCGGCCCTTCTCAAAGCTAACTTGCCTACCCCTGCTATAGGCTCTTTAGAATGTTGTGATGTTGATGAGTGATGATGCAATGGTGCTTGTGGCTTCCAGGGACAAAAGTTACTTAGTTCTGCTTTAAAAAAGTCAAATTGGATTACCATCTCAGCGAGACAATTTCTGTACATTACCTTACCTAAATGTTGTAAAGTACTTAATTCATTGACCCTTTTATGTTAATAATGTCTTATATTAAGGTTCTGTCGGTGTTCTGAGGAGTTCTCAGACATTAATGTTTAAAGTATTCACCACTTATTGAACAAAATGGAAATGGCAAATACTTTTCTTGTTCACAAAAACCACCAAAATGCACGAATGGGTCCAGGAACTATTTTGTGAAAAAACAAATTTCAACAGAGCCTTATAATTGTACCGGGACGATTTGTACTGATATTTTGTTGTTGTTCTCAAAGGGCTACACTATTAATCATTAGTTCATTCAGTCCATACTCAATGGGGTTTTCCCTGTATCAACAACAGTAGTTATCCGTCTACTGTATTATGCAAATGTTTTTTAAATGAATAATTCCATAAATTGTAAAACTTCTAACATCGACTCCCAGCTTTGATTAAAACTATGAACATGACTACGTGATATATGGATGTTTTGGTACGTCAAATTGAATACTATAAATCCCTACAATGGCTGTGCAACACAATTCGTCGTATTTGAACCTAATCTTAAAAAAGAAAGGATCCACAACTCATTGGAATAGCATCCGCTGATTTATTATTTTCATTTGCGTTCTCATATCAAGTGGCAATAGCTTTTAGATTAAGAACAAAATGGCTCATTGAGAAAAAACGCGCTTGTTCCGAGTTTGCTATACATCAGCGCAACCGCGTTTAATTGTGTAAATCCTTCTCATTTTGCAGAGATCCCGAGCAGAGAAAGGGAACACAGTCAAATTTGGAGACGGAGCGGGTGTCACCGAATGCGGGGGAAGAAGAGGAAGAGGAGGAGAGCGAAGAAGTCTCCCCGCGGAACGACCAGGCCAAAACGCAGCCGGCGGGTACAACGCAAAGGTAATTACAGCGCTCAAGCCGCTGTGTTCGAGCCTCGCGATGGCGTCCGGTTTTCTAATAATGAGGGGACAGGCGGCGCGGGAAGCTGGACTGAGTACATGCATGGGGATTTTCGAGTGGCCATTAAAATGAACATGACAGGAGAAGTCTTCAGAAAACTTGAAATACTGCTCTGATAGACTTTGGATTTGGTGCGATCTTTGTGACAATTTACCTGAGCCATTAGTGTTGTGATATTATAGGGAGTCGGTATATATGCTGTCTGTCAAATGATAATGTGTTCAAGCCTCATGCTGTGGATGTTCATGGGATGAACTGCTAACATTAGTAATCGCATGGTATTAGCACAATAAGTACATGTTCTACTGAATTTCATTGTAATCACTTTATCACCAAGAACTGCGTTAGTTAGCATTGTGTACTTAAGGTTTTGTCTGACTTAACCTCTTAACCCCCACCTGATTTGATCATGAGTTTACTGGATTTGGTTCCTTCAGACGGGTGAGTGAAAGTTTATTTTGGCTGGTCGTGTCCGTTTGCTTTTTGATGAGGGCATTGTTGTGCTGTAGGCTAACGTGGTGTGTTCAGTGGGTTGTTTTTGTTTTTGGTCATAAGCCGTGTGTGCAGGTTATGGATAATATAACGTAGTCATTGTCCATGGCACTAATGATCGTGTGTGCGTTCTTCTTTCCCGTCTGGTCAAATGTGTGTGTGTTGGGATAATGTTGCTAGTTCTCATTGTGTGTTGCTAGTTGCTGTAGAGGTCGGCTCTATGGGAAGTGGATTTATGCAAGAGATATTTATTTATATATTACCTGTTTGCAAACCTTCTTTTTTTTTTCTTTGACACATTTTTCTTGCTTTTTGCCTTTTCTATAGCTTATGGGTATGACTTATCTAAATGAGATGTAAATGAGGCCTATTGTTACTCAAGTAGCAGAAAGAGGTGAGAACTGCCCAAAAGTTTGGCGGCCGTTTTCTGCCCTTTGGCCTTTTTCGAGTAGTTAAATTCAACTCGCCACTATGTGTCCAAATATAATAGCACCCGATCCGATGTTTTTGACACTTCATCTGGCTGATACCGATCCGATACAGTCTTTCTGTAGGATTATATTTTTATATATATTATTGCCTGTGGATATACAGTAGTTTTACCAGTTTTGTTTTATAAACATGCAAGAGGTTTTGGCTTTAGCTTTGAATTTTAAATTAGAAAGTTTTCAGAAGCAGGTGTTAGTAGGCAAATTAATTTATATCCTCCTATGATGTGGATGATGTTCTGATTGTACAGTTTCTGTGATTTTATTTTGGCAGCCATCTAAATTCTGTTTTGAAATGTATCTCGTAATCAATTCAAATCAGTATCCTAGCTTAGCGCTAGCATGAAGGCCACGGCCGTCTTGTATCGGACACGTCCAGTCATCAAATTCGATCCAATCCGATACTCTAAAAAAGCCTGATCAGCTACCGATACTGAATACATCCCTATTTAACAATCTGTGAAAAGCTCAAAATGCCACAGAACCGATATGTGTCCCTGATTCCTGTGACTGGGCACAAATATGGACGGTACCATTACAAGTTAAACCCATCCCAATGGACCGGTGTATATTTGCCCCGCTGCAGTGAGGCTCCAGACGACTGCTTAAAAACTTTTCCCGACAATAAAGAGTACTCTCACCATCCTCTGCATCCGGGGCGGCGGCCTGTTGTTGTAGGAGTAGTAGTTGAGCATGGCGTACTCGATCATGGCGGCGAACACGAACAGGAAACAGACAGTGACGAACAGGTCCATGGCCGTGACGTAGGACACCCGCGGGAGGGAGTTACGCGCCACCGTGCTCAATGTGGTCATGGTCAGGACGGTAGTGATGCCTGTGGGACGGGGTAAGGGAGGAAAAAGGTTACATTGAGATCGATGCTCGGTCAATAGCGGGACGACACACACAAAGGGGACACAACACTGTAGAGGCAGAAACTCGATAATGACGCACTTGTACCAGATTAGGGGGTTAGCAGTGAGAACCAAAACAAAAAGGTACACAAGCAACTTTTACATCAAGTATTTTGTCATAATGAATAATTCAGCGTTACAATTGTTTTCAGTCAAATGAATAGTTGATGTGAACATGTTTATGTGTGGGGACAAATGTGTATGAAATATGAATACATGGGCTTATGCAAGGCAGCTAAAATTCAGGAAACAAGGCGTAAAAAGTTGGTGTATGGTGTTTAAAATCTCCAAAGCACAGAAGGATTTGTCTGAATGAAGGGAAAGCACAGCCAAGGCCTAAGACTGAAAGAATTTTGAGTGAAAATATCGCTATGAAAAATATCCAGTTTGACTTCCAGCAGTGAGCTGGAAAAAGAACTCTCCATTTTATGACTATAACCTTTGGTCAAGTTAATGATCTGTAAAACCAACCAGTTCCCATTTGGGCTGAAATGGCTCTGAGATCTCACTCTTGTAAAAAGCAAAACTTTCTGGTCTAAAGTTTGAAAAAGCTGCATTTACAAAGATGTATTTTTTTTTTTGCTCTGTCTTTTGGAAACGCTATTCAGACTTTGACTGGCCGATGTGCAAGAAATTTCTACTCATTTTCTGTCAGTTTTTGACGTTTGTTGCCAGGACAAACCAAATGATGATCACAAAAAAAATTATACTGCCAAAAATAGGGCATGGCGGCAAACAGACTTACTGTTATAAAATGCACACTACAAAATGAATTTACTCAATTCAGATGTGTGACGTATATCGGAGTGTGGGCTGGCGTCTTGTCTACATAGGATAATCAAACCAGCAACATCCTACTCGTTTTAGTCTTGACATATCCTTTACATCTACTCGCCTCCTTGTAACTCTGAACAAAGGATATTTCAATAAGACCCTTATAATTGAAGCGTCACCTATTACCGCTCGTGTCCTCTTGGATTGTTTTCACTTCCCCGTTGGTAACCTGTGGCATCGCTTTGGGCGGCAGCTAATTGGACAGTCCATCATTGCCAACTCACTCCACCTTTTAAGCAATTTACCACTAATTCTAGAAGACCTCCTGTGACCAGAGTACATGTTATAATCTAATTAATCAACTAAACCTGCCAGAGATATAACTCGTCTGTGAAAAAGAAGAGGGGGAAAAAAGGTGCAGTTACACGTATGACCTGAGGTGGCAGTAGGGAGTATAAAATGGCCAACTTGCATCTTGCCCCTTTAAACATTGTAGGTGGGTTCTTGCCCTCTCAACTTAAATAAATCAAAGAGTGAGAGTTTATGGTGAATTCACCGTTTCGATGGCTCTGTCCTCTCACCCGTGTTGTTTATATATCAGCGGCACGGTAGCGCAGCGGTTAGTGCTCTCGCTTCACAGCTAGAAGGTCCGGGTTCGATTCCCACCTGGGACGGGGCCTTTCTGTGTGGAGTTTGTATGTTCTCCCCGTGTCTGCGTAGGTTTCCTCCGGGCACTCCGGTTTCCCCTACCACTAAAAACATGTACAATAGGCCAGGATGAATGATGTGTGAGTGAATGTATGGTGGTGGTCAGAGGGTCCGTTGGCGCAGGCGTGTGTAGTCGCGAAAGCGCCTCTGACAGTCTCCCCCAGGGGAAACTGAAGCTACTAACGTCGTTTTCCACCACCGAGTATGGAGTGAATGTACAATTGTCTCATGTAAAGCGCTTTGTGACCATGTCTGTGAAAGGCGCTATATAAATAAAGATCTTCTTCTTCTTCTATTATTCACTAGCATGTGTCAGAGTGATAACAGCCTGTAATGCCTCATTTGAAAGGCCTACAAAACATACGGTATCTAAGATTTTGCCTCGCATTGTTGACAAGTTTGTTTTGCTTTTTCATCACTTTTTTGTTGCCTGTTTTTTTGCATTTTTGTTGGCTTTGTCATCTTTTTGTCGCCTGTTGTGCTGCATTTTTGTAAGCATTTTTTTTTGCACTTTTTGTACCTCTTTTGTTGCTTTTTCATATCTTTTTTGCCACCTGTTCGGTTGCACTTAAGAAAGGGACAGATAGAAAATAAAACACATTGGAGTTATTGTTCACAGACAAGCATCCAAACTGCTGCTTTTTTATTGTTTTTTTTCTTTCCCTGCAAATGTTGGTCAGTAGAAACATTTGCTTGCACCCCCTAAACTGGTGGATTCTGCAACGTTAAATTTATGACTTTCCCGAATGAAACGTAAAGTATTATAAGTTCTAGTGGACCATACAGACAGAAGCATTACTCAGCCCGCGGAGAGGAAAGGCTCTCATCTGTCCACTGTCTGATAATGACAATGATGAACGATGTGCTAATACTCACATTAGTTTGACCTCCATGAAAATCTAAATTGGATTAAAACTGAGTGTAATGTGCGCGGGAGAAATTAGAAGCTAATCACCCAATGGAATTGATACAAATGGTCAGTCTTTCCAATGAGTGCGTCTCTGTTATGCTGAACTTTATCACTGCGCATATTATGAAGGACAGGGCTGTTTAATGGGCTTACATGAGGCGCATACATGTAAACGCACCGCACCGAATCATGGCCTTGGGATGATTTGCATCCATGACAAATACATCAGTGTACATGGAGGCTGGACAGGAGGTGAGGAGGGTGAAGCCCATCTTTGGATTGGTGGGCGAACATTCTGCCAATGGGGGTTGGCCTGTCACGATAACATTTCAAGTTTGATACATTGAGGCAGGAAAATATTAATATAGTAACGTCATTTACAATGCAATTAACACGTAACTCAGGGAAACACATATTTACTTCAGTAAAATTACAAAAACAGGATAAAATTTAAGGAAAAATACTTGTACTGATGATAATTACTGAGCCTAAAAATATATTGTTTTTCCTGGTGATGCATACACAAGCAGCAACTTCCCTCTCTCTTGGCACAGCTGCCTCTTTCTGCGCCCTGCATAGTGGTTTCTGTGTTCCACACCGTTTTACTGGATGCTTTTGTATGTCTGTTTTTGTGAGGTTCAGTGGATTGTTTCACTGCAGAGAGTCCATAATGGTCCTGAAGAAAGCAGCTAAGTAAACAAACAGCTAGCTTGTGAGCTAAAGACATTTCAGATCTACAAATTTCTTCCTCTGAAACACTGAAATGGCACCAAGAGCCCCCCACACCTGCAGCACAGTTGAGGCATCACAACAGGTGCTACAGCAAACAAAAAAGGGACAAACGAAGAGGTATCCGGGCAAGATTCACAGCTCAGGCACACAAGCCTTTTATCCCTACACTGCTTGACCAAATTAAAACATCACCACACACACAAGAAGACTCTGTGACCCTCTTTTGCAGAACACATTTGCTGTGGCATTGTTTGAATAAGCTTCTGCAGTGTCAAAAGATCTTGTCCTGATGATGGGAAAGATCTCACAGATTCTCAATGGGGGTTAAGCTCTGGATTTTGTGGCGGTAAATCCATGTGTGAAAATGTTCTCTCATCCTCCCTGAACCACTTTTTTACAATGTGAGTCCGATGAACCCTGGCACTGTCATCTTGGAATATGCCCGTGCCATCAGGGAGGAATAAATCCATTCAGCTGATCATTCTTTGTTGCTGAACCTAGACCCCACATCATAACAGTTAGTTAAATCCAGGTGGCGAGTGTTTGGATACTGGCAGGCCATTACGCACCCAATCTGACTTGACGTACCTGTTTGCTAATTCGCCTTGATTCCTTAATTACAGTAACTTGTTTGTCCCCATGCCGCCGCGCCATCTCCGCCCGGCTCCCCGCGGCTCGCCTTCGCCTGGTGTTATGCTCAAATGAAAATCAATTCTTTTCAAAGCGCGGCGTACCCCGTGACACCGGAGCCCACTGGGAGCGTCCAGAAGCACACTGCGGCGACACACATCACTCCCCTGTAGCCTCGCTTCCTCTCCTCGCTCCTTCCCCTTTCATCCTCGTCTCCTACACTCTTTTGGTTTCCATAGAGACGAGTCAGCTCCCCGTCTATTTCGAGCTACCTCCTTTGGCTTGGCGCTCCGTCTAGACTTTTTTTTCCCTTTCTCTCCCCCCAGTTTCGTTCATTAAATTTCAGCAAAGTGATATTAGCGACGAATTAGCAACTAGCATTCCTCTCGCCCTGTTTGCAAGTGCTTCTTCAATTGTTTGAGTGCCAAAGTAGTCTTTTGATGCACAGTGTGGGGTTGTTATTCGAAAGCAAGGTTTTTCCTCCCATGGTGCCTTGCTCGGGAAGTGTGGCCGCAGTGGAGGGGTGACCTGCAGATTCCTTTCTTTGCGATGACGACAGAGGGGAGAAAGCCTCAGCATATGCCAAAGCAAATTTGACCACAAGCAGTTTCCTCCGAGTGGGACGATCTGTGGGCAGGACTGTACATGTTTTCTATTTGTGTGTGTCGCAGGCTGGACTCAAACCTCGTAATACTTTCTGTTATAAAGAAGTGCCTGTGTTTGGACGCCAGACACTTGGTTCAGAAAGTATCAAGACCTGTTTTAATTAGAGATGCACCGATCGATCCTTTTTATTTTACATTGATATAAACGGCTCACATAAATATCTAAAATAATTTATTCTTTAACACCGTTTCATAAACTAAAATACAAACACTTGGCCGGTTTTATTTTATGAGGCTTCTTTAGGTATTTCTGTCATAGTTTCTGACCCAGCCTTGATTAGTAGCTTCTAGCAATAGCATGCTCCCGCTAGCTTTAGCATGCTGTTGTTAAAAACTAACTCAGCGATTGAATTCTCCAGGTTCCAACTAATACTGGTAGCCGATACTTGATTGTTCAGTATGACCAGTGTCGGGTCGGTGCGTCCCAACTGTTTGACCTAATTTGCGGTCTAAAATCATATGAATGATAATTTATGGATCCATGCGCTGGTCAGTAGTCATACTCTGCCAAAGTTCTACTTCCACTCTTAAAGCTTCGAGGTGAAGGTTTTAAAAAGGTGACATGAGTCCTTTCTTTGTGATTGCTACAGTTTTCGATATCGCAGAGCCTTCACAGCCAGGAAAACTGCACTGCACTGGAAAAAAAATAATCAGCTTAAGGAAGAAATGACATAGATTTGATTGAATTAAGAGATAAATCTAAAGTTTGAGAGGGTTTGGTCGAGTCTTAGATAAGGTAAAACATCTCATTACCAATGGAGCAAGCCCGTTTTTTCTGAATTCAGATGCTTTTGTATCATTTCATGTGAAAAAGAATAATTTTTAAATGTAAAAGTTAATTTATCTGATGTGAAAAAGTGGGATTTATGCTTATACCATTGGCATTAGCATTTTATCTTATCTTAGATTAGCTCAAACCTATTCAAATCAACAAGTACGGTACCTTAATTTAAGCTATTTTAATTCATGGTATACTTTTTTTTTATTAAATAGAGCATGGTATCTGATGGGGAAAAATAGTCTAGGTTTATTTCTTTATTAGTATTCCCATTTCATTGGGCAAGCTAATCATCCTGGGGTCTTTTTATAAACAGTTACATGCTTGCTTCTATATTCACAGAAACCTGGGAAATATCAGCAATATCGTCAATAGTTTAGGTCCATTTCCCATAATATGGAACGAGCTTCTCAGCCTGAGGGGATTTACAGAAGCCGACTTGAACGCTGCCTCAGTGGAATAAGTGGAGGACTATATGAATGCTTCCCGATTCCTCTGCATGTTAACAAATATCACACTCTGACCTTTGTGTCCGGAGGTAAACCAGCACCAGTGCATCTTCGTGCGGCGGGCCAAAAATAGTCGACAATAGCCTCAGTCAGGGATCACCGGTCGGGTCAAAAGACGTGATAGATCTTCCATTATGTATGATGACAAGCAGCGGAGACACAGCCATTTTTCTACCGCCGAACTATAATATCCAATGGGCCGTAAAAGACACTGACCAAGCAGAACAATATCCTATGAGCACCTGTATTATTTATGTTGAGATAACTGGGTAATATTCAACAGGCAGCAAAGCGCATTAATGTTGAGACCATATTGCATTAGTTGGAGAGCTAAGGTCTGATTGAAAATTTCAAGGGGCAAACTATATAGCCGACTGGGTCAGAGCATCTTCAAAACGGCAGTCCTCGCTTATCTATAACCTACCCAAAGAAAATTACTCAACTCTGGGTTCCTCTAGGTTAGGGCAAAAGAGCAGCAAATATGTTTTGTCTTTTTCCATCACTTTCCCAGCGAGTCATAGCTGGAAGTAAAAGCCGTAGAGTTTTTTTTTTTTTTTGGGCCAGTTGGGATCTTATTACTGAGTAGAGCACCTCCAGGTTTCTCCCAACTACTTTTGAGAATTTCATTCCAGGGCACTGCATTCGTCACGCAAGATGAATTTTATTTTTAAAGGACGTTAATATTAATATAATTCACGAATTACTCACGCTTAAAGGCCCTGTACTGGATTTTCTTTTCACTCGTTGGGAAATGAAACATGCTTTGTCCTCCTTCAGTATATTGAATATACCGTGGTGTGTGGAAAAGACTGTCCATGTAAACTTAGGAGGCTTTTTTTTCATCAATTGTCAAGCGCGTGCAGGCTAGTTTTTGTTGGCACTGCTGTGACACTGACCCTGAAAAGTGACCCTGAAAGTTGCAAACGGTGCTTAGGAACTCATCCCTTTGAAGAATTGTGATGTTAGAAATGCATAAGCATTTGCTCCCTCTTTTTATTGCGACAAACAAAAATATCAGGTATACATGCCTTTCAGTCATGTGACTTTTGGTGTTATGGCGGCCATTTTGAATACCAAAGTAGAATTATGTAGTACTACAACATTTAACAATATCTTTACTTAGTACTTTAACAGTAAAACACGGCCCCAGAAACGTACGATTATGTGAATAAACCACTGAGTCAGTGTTTAAGATGTTAGCATGCTACCAGATAGCATTTAGCTTCAACAGCTCAGCTCCGACCTCTCCAAGAGAAAGTCCTGAAACACACTCCAAACATCTAGTCTTGGATACAACAGAGGTGACAGAGGTCAGAGCTGTTCTGTTACTGTAGTATTTCCTCGGTGTTCATAGATGTGATCCACACATGTGTTGACAGCTGCTAACTGGTAGCATGCTAACATCATGAGCGGCTTAAACACTGACTCAGACCGAGACTCTGTTGACATGACAAACTGAGAGAGGTTTTCTGTTTCCTCTGGGTTCATTTAGTCTGAGGAGTGAAGTAGATCTTTAGTAAATCCTGCTTTAGTAAATCCTCGACGGACAACGCTGCTATGTCTGTGCTACATTTGCTGGTTATATCACATAAACGTGCATCTTTGGGGCTGTGTTTAACTGTTTTCTTCTCGAGCAATGATTACAAGTACATACAAATGCCAATCAGTTGTCTTTCATTTTCATCCTGAGTAGAGATATTGTTTAATGTTGTAGTACTGCATAATGCTACTTCAGTATTCAAAATGGCCGCCAGAGCTATGCGTGATGTCATTGGAAACGCATGCTGCAGAAGCCACCATAGGGACACATACCACAATTTGAGAACCACTGGATTAGGAACTTCTAATGCACTCGTTTAAACCTTCAAAAATGTTCTACTCCAGGGAATAACAACTCACAATTGAGCTACTGCCCACATTTCTCACTTGTTTGCGTCTCGTGACAGATTGCTCCGGCCTTCTACAGCTTTGGATGTTTGGTGGATATTTTTTCACTTTATATTTGGAACCAGCTTGCCGCATTGAAAGCGAGAGGAAAGCAAAAAAAAAAAAAAATAGAGCTTTTTCCCCACCTTGAGATCCCACCTGCTTCAGTTGGGATGAAAGGCTGCTAGAGCCCTTTGGTAGCTCCTTGCTCGTGGGCACGTAGGCAGGTGGGGAGTTAATTTGGGGCGACACAGCTGTTAAATGCTAGTGCGAGTCCTACGGCAAATTCTGGGAAGAGTGAAGTCCCTCTTGAATACAGCTGCATGCAAAGATCTAGCAAAACATTATGACCATCTCACAGTTGACATTGACCGCTGACTGTAAAGGCCTTAAAAGTCATTTAAAAAGCATTTAATCTGATTCAAATTGATTTTTTTTCCTTTGACGCAGAACCCACTCAATGACATTTTTCTTATTTATTTTTTTACTGCAGACAAAAATCACACAAACTATGGCCCACAAAGAATTCCCCTGAAGTTCCGACTGAAATTTAAAACAATCTTTGGCTCAACGGTTTCTTGTTGATTGAATATTTACTATTACAAATGTTTAGCAATTAAAATATGCCAAGGTTTTTCGCATTAGTGGCATTGGAAATATAATATATAGGCATTAAAAAGCATTGGTTTCATTTAGGGATGGTGAAAGCTAATCATTAGCCTCATTAGCCGGTAAGCCGTGCTACGCTATTTGAAATAAAAGCCATTTCAAGCCGCGCCTCTTCTTTGGTTGTTTCTTCTACTTCACCAGGAAGCTATTTCATCTCTTTCCTTTCAATTTTGTTGCGTAATAGATGAAAGCCGTAAACTACATTTATTTCACAATTGATCAGTTAGCATGCCATTAGCTTTTCATTCATCAATATACAAGCGTGCCTGTCATTTTACCAAAGTCGCTCAAATCAGTCCTGCTTGTAACATTAGCACCGACGATGACATTTCTAACCAGCCACCCACTCGTCAGATGAAGAGACCGTCTGCACTTAAGCTGTCATCTTCCACCTGATGTACAACAATAACTGTAGATGAGCCGTCGTAATGAACACTTTTAGACCCTGAGTGCTTCTGACGTGGCTGTTCTATTGATTTAAATCCATGACAAAGACACCACGAGCGCTGACAGGTGAGGTGAACATTATCGATTATCTCGTTTCCATGGCGTCTGCTCGTGAGCGGGGATTTATTGAGACATGTACATGTATTTGTATGGGAGGAATAGTCTGTGATAGAACGTGCACTGGACAAGGTGTGCATTCAAATGGGTTGTGGAGTATAGCTCTTGTGTGTTCGATCTTTAGGGCATGCTTTTCGGCAGACTGTGCCATTATGTAGTATGGCATTGAAAGTACATAGATAAATAGACATTTGCTGGTGCTGATCATTTTGCATATTTTGTTACATAGGTACTGTGCTGATGTAGTGGCACAATTGCAAGAAAATTAACTGCTTGACAGATGCTAGTCTTTTGAAACAACAGCTCCAGACAAATTCAGTAAAGGCAAAAGCTATAACTATTAATGAAATACAAGATGGCTGCCAACAGATTGTTAATGTCTGAATAAAGAAAAATACCACTTCAGTATGCATCGGCTCAAATCAAGGCTGCTTCCAGTGCCATTTGGTATATAGTGCAGCCCTGTTATCCCATTTATTACTTTGCCAAGAGGTAAGTGGTATATATGGCCACTGTAAAACCATATTACATCGTTACACACTAATCATTCCTGGAACGTTGTTTTGGTTGATTGGCACATGTTTCATTATACTGATTGTCCCTGTTATCGGGTTGGTGTTTTGAGTGTGGCAGAGAGAAAAGGATTAAACAAACTGCTGTGTTTAAACGTCTCTTCCCTGTACAGATTTAGTCTGTTTGGCAGTTTATAATATTATTACTTTACATATAAAACACTTCCCAATCCACAGCACCCTCTCTGCTGCTACATTTTGTAATATCCGAAGTTACAGGTGTATTTGTTGACTCATTATCTGAAATGGAGGAGAAAACAGAAATAGAATAAGGGAAGGGGTCCTGAAGAATAATCCTTGATCTCTTTCTGCATGAAAGTGGGTGAAGAGTGAGAAGAGAGATTTACCAAATTGTGCGAGCTGGGAATTGAACTGTCAATGCTTTGGCACAGCAAAGTTCAACCAACCACTTGTTCCAAAGCCAATCAAAAACAAACATATAGTTAAACAAGAGTGCATTTGAATACTTTGACGTAGCCTGTGAAACCTGTTCATTTTCGAAGTAACTTATATCTCCACACGCGCTCAGTCGTCTTGCGAGTCGTGTTTGTTTACGATAATTATGCTCCTATTCAAATTAATGCAGTGGTGATTGAGGTTGGGCCAATCTAACCTGATTAAAGGTTGTGTATCTCTGTCGACTTATGGGCAGCACTCGAATGCATGTAATCAAGTGGATGGCCCTTCAGTGCTCCCTTACGGCCAAGTTACACCAGGGAGGCCAGCCTTTTGTAATTGATTTACTCATCCGTGCACTTCGCAGCAGCTGACGTCCACAGACCATGAAATGTGGCTTGCCGCTTGACGGTTTTACAGAGACGAGCCGGAACGTTTCGTCCACTGGAAAGTCGAACAAAAGCGGTGACGTGGGACACCCCTGTCGTGGGCCGCAAGTTAGACGGGCTCGCAAGATTAATCTGCAGATGTTTTTATGATTAATTGTTTAATACCGCCATACCGCCTTTGCTATGCCCAATCCCGTCAGACCTTGGAAGCTAAGCAGGGAAGGGCCTGGTCGGTACTTGGATGGGAGACCGTTTGGGAACACCAGGAAGCCTAGCGAATGTAGTGAGTGAGTGAGTGAGTGAGTGGTTGGTGGTGGTCGGAGGGGCCGATGGCGCGGACTGGTTGCCTCGCTTCCGTCAGTCTACCCCAGGGCAGCTGTGGCTACAATAGTAGCTTACCACCACCAAGTATGGAGTGAATGAATAGTGCAATGTAAAGCGTCTTTGAGTGTCCAGAAAAGCGCTATATAAAACCGATGCATTATTATTATTATTATTATTATTAATCGCTTGGCTGTGAAAGGTGTATGAAAATAACAGACTTCAGCTCAGATTGTCAAAGAAGTTCATGCTAGGTCCAAATGCAAAGATACATTACCTGGAGAATTCCATTATTACAAACTGATATATCTGATCATGCCTTCTTTTGTTGGGGACAAACTCTACATCTTTCTCTATACGGAACTCACTGCAGGCGACATCTTGCTCAATCATAAACCCATTTCGTCGCCGCGGTGAGCATGGCGCGTCCCTCCGTCTCCTCCATATTGGATTTGAGCTTACATGGCTTTGTACTATCGCACCTATCTTTAACGCTATCCGCCTCTCTCCACGGCGCTCCCGGGAGGCACCCTGTCAGGCGCTACACCCGGGCTGACAAATCGCAAATGACAAGCGCGCGTGTGACTGACGGCTCTCATAGGGTCGCAAGAAACGGGGAATAAAGGGAAAGGGAACAGTTTTTTTTTTTTTTTTAAAGTGGAGTTGCTTTCAAGAGCTGAGATTTGTCAATGTGACGCTTCTGGTTGTTTAGGACGTGTCAAGGATAGCGGCACGTCAGCAGTCTTCAATGGATCAAGGTGGCAACAATACCAGAATATACTCCGAATGTACAGTCGTGAAGCAGTGGATCATTTTTGCGAGTGTAAACAAAATGGCGAAGTCTTGAGTTTTTGCAAACCCTTTCATGGACTGACAACACTATAAAGTTCACTCCTGAATGTAGGATATAAAGTCTTTTTGGGGTCTTATTTCCTAATTCTTCATATAACAACCGTTTCTTATCTTGAGTAGCCGCATTTACATAAAATCCTATTGATCCGTGCTTTGAATACAGTCTAGACTTGGAAGAAGTGCGCTGTCTGAACGCACACTCAATTACACTCATCTCCTATACAATATAAATACCATTCTCAAAGGAACATGCTTTTAATCTATTCTGAGCAAGCGAGACGACCAGCTTTTACCATATTAATATTTCAAGCGCAAGTGCAAAGATCTGCCATGTTCAAGAGTTCAGCAAAGAGTCCACCGTTGGACATTTATCCAGGTTTTTTTTGCTAAATCGAACAAGCTTTAGGTCCAGGTTTACAGCGGATTTGTGAAGAAGGGAGTTAAAACAATGTCCAATGCGAATTTCAAGAAAGTCTACAATTGATAAGAGTTTAGGACCGGCGAGTAACAAGCAAATAGATTGTTGATAAAGGTTGTATTGGTTTTCTGGTAATGGATTGCTGTACAGCCTTATAACAATGATTGATGCGAGCAGTGCGTTCAGTTAAAGTACTGTACGCCTTGGAATTGGTTGGGCTTTCTATCGAGTTTTCTCCTATTTCTCCTATTAAATCCAAGAGTATTTTGTTGAGTGTATTGAGGGAGACGGTTAAACAATGATCCCAGCCCTTGATGTTTTGACCAGCTGCTTGCCGTGGGATGCAAAAGTAATTAAATTAATTTAAACTCGGATAACACTGGTAGGTCTGATATTTAATTCTAATTCTTCTGTTGCCAAGCTTTTTCTATTTGCATTCCCTCTAAAGGCTAATTTATGCTCCCATTCTGTCTCTAGAGCTGCGCGTTCCAAGCGTAGTTACTGCCACATGTTTAAATGGCCAGCATGTGCTATCAAAAGTAGCCACCAGAGGGCGATGGAAGTGCGTGAGAAAATACGTAAACAATATGCCGCCTCCCGCAATGTTTTTACACCACATTAACTGATGAAGAAACAAGAAAATAGGGTAAAGCAGTAGATGGTTTGTTTGTAAATTACTTTTTTTGAAGTTTAGCCGTGTGCAGTTGTTAGCGGTTAGCTCGGTTAGCTCATGCACTGCTCCGTTGCAATGGGAGCACATCAGTCTACTTCACATCAGTGGCTGTCGTCCATTGAAATTAATGGGGAAAGATCGTCTGAGAACTTCTAATTTACATCTAAAAAAGAAGCTTTATTTGTTTTATTTATTTATTGAATGTAAAAAGGAAGCCGTGACTTGTCAGTAACATTTGCTCGTGTAACTTTTTCACTGGCTGCTTTATAATGTCATTACATTACATTAAAATCATGTAGTTTTGTAGCTTTTGAGAGCAAATTTAGTACATTCAGCAGCTAATCTACTAGCTGCTATTGCTAACGTTAATGGTCAAGTTTATTTCTATAGCACATTTACAACAACCACGGTTGCCCAAAGTGCTAATGTGCGTTTTAAGACCCAGAGAATCATTAATTAGGCCTAGCGCTGAGCACTTCTAATAAATCTGAATATTTACCCATTAAAGACGTCGCAAAGTGCATAATACATGGTTACAATGTGGAGCCATTTTCCCAATAATGGCCTTGACAGATAGTGGCTATCGATCAACTAGCTCACAAAATTTTCCACAAAGAAAATTGAATCTTCCAGTCATTTTCTGACATTGAGTTGATTTGATTTTGGTGTGCACTGTCGTTGTGTCCTTGGGCAAGACACTTCACCCTCCTTGCCTCTGCGTTGACTGGTGTTTGAATTAGACTGTGAGTGGGTGACTGGTTCCTTGATGTAAAGTGCTTTGAGTGCCTAAAGCAGTTAGAGAGGCGTGACCATTTATCGTAACTTCACCTTGGCTCATGACTCTTTTCTTCTTCCTTTTTAGTTCTATAACATTGTGAAACATATTTTTGGCTTAAGGAGAATATTCCGGCGCACTCTCTGGAAACCCACAGAGGCACAAGGGGAACACGCGAACTCCATAAAGTAAAGTTCCTCCTTGGTTTATACAGTCGTTGAGACACTTACTTGATCCTGCAGATTAGCATGTTTGCCATTCTCTAACATAACATTAATACTCTTCAATTTGAACTGCTTCTCTTTACATTGCCTTAGGAGAGGGTTTGTGCAGTCCTCTGTGTTGTTTTAAGCAAAGATATCAAGGCTAAGGCGTCAAAACATGAATAAGCCTGAATAAACCATGTATAATCGTCGTGTGTATTTTTGTTGATATCCCCTGCTTTGCCTATAGCCTTTTTACTTCCCGTTTTAACACAGCGCATTACTGTAAGTCTCCCGGGAATCCTCTTGCCCGTGTGTGACGGACAGCTCTGCAGCGGGACCACCTGGACCACGTTAGCGCGCTGTCTAAAGGTAGCGCCACCTTTTTTTTCCCCCTCTCCTCCTCCTTTTCAACTGCCTCCTCGCACTGACATTTTGTGCCCGCTACCTGCCAAGAGCCTTCACCCGGCTGTGCACACTGCCCGCTGCGCTCCTCGTCTTATCTGTCCTCCCCTTTAAGGACTGGATCAGGCTGGACTAAGAAAAGAAAAGGTGTGAAGGAAAAAAAAAAGGCTAAATGACTTTCTGTCCCGGGTGGTTATCAGGACGGGAGCAGCTTGGATCTCTTTACTAAAGCTAACACCAACACAAGCCTGTCAGGGACATTGTGACTGTAACTGACCTCCCACTACTTCAACACGTCTGAACACCTCAATAACAAAAAAAGGATATTTTTTATGGTAGCTACAAAAAAAGCCTGTCATCTGACTTCCTAATCCCTGGTTAAGGTAGACTTTTTATTGCTCCCTGATTAAACCCACACAGAAAAGGTCTGGGTCTTACAGTGATGGAACAACTCAGCCGCTAGTAATTAGTATTATTAAGCTCTTAACCCCACCTGAACCGAGCACATTTTCTTGGCTTTACCAAAATGTAAGAGTTTCTTGAGAAAAGTGTCAAAATATCGATGAAAACATGCCGTAAAAGCAACAACTAAAACAGTTGCTGATGTCAAAGATAAATGTATTCGATCGATCACGTTTCAGCAGAGCGTTCTTCAGATAATCCTGTATTTTTTTTTCCTTTCTTTTTGAACCATAGTGCATGTGAAAAGCCACAATAACACAATAGACAAGCAACAGAAACAGAAAACAGCGATAAACACAGAAACAAACTTCCAAAACATGACAAAAATGCTAAAAATGATGATAAGTTTTGTAGACCTTCCAAATGAGATCTCACACTGGCCAGAAGGCTGGAAAAAACAATTTCAATTCCCTGTCGATTCATGGCCCTGTAGTTTCACTTCCTGATCCTCCCAGCAAAGTCACTCTAAGCCCCTCCCACCCAATCCTCTTGCTCACCTGCTGCACAGCTGTTTCAACAAAGAGATAAAGAGGAGACAAAATAGACAGGGTGTGGCTGTAGTAAAGCTACGCCGAGTGTTTTTAGTTTATGAAAGGATTAGTAAGAGATCGAGAGGTGAGGGAAACAGGAGAAGAGCCAATGGGAAAGATTCAAAGATCACTCAAAGGTGCACAAGTAGCTCAGAAAGCAACTTTGGGTATGTTTACAGTGAGAGATTGTAATGCCTCCCTTTAAATTAGTGATGCACTGATCCCACACTGAAAAAAATACGATATCGGGTATTGGCTACAAATATCCGATAATGAACCGATACCAGTTTTGTCTCTCATCGCCTTAAAAACACAACTTTCAGCGAGTAAACCTCAGTAAATATGGACATGCTGTATGTCATTTTGAACCTGGAGAATTCAATCGCTAATTTAGTTTCAACCTCCGCAAGGTTAAAATGCCACGGCATGCTAAAGCTAGCAGGAGCAAGCTAATGCTAACGACAACAAGGCTGTGTCAGAAATTATGATTGGATGTCCTAAAGTAGCATAATAAATAAAATCGGCCACTGCTGGAGTGGCCAAGAAAAGATAAGACTTTATTGATCTCACACTGAAGAGAAGACGACCATTCACTTTTTCACTCGGAGAAAGACACTTTTAAGAACATCTATTGGCATCAGTTAATTTCTGCAGATACTCAAACCCCCAGTATCGGTTTCAGAAGCAAAAAAGCTGGATCAGTGCATCTCTTCTTTAAATGAACAAACGCTTTACTCATAAGAGAACAACAACAAAAGGGCTAATCTTTTACACTCTTGTCAAAGAACAGAATGGATTCAGAGCCATAATCATACTTTTGTGCTGAATAAAGATGTCGAGCTGTCTAATGTAGCTTCCCCATTACAGCCGACACCTCCAGACGACCTTTTCTGATATTCCGACGTGCTGAAGGGGGGAGGCCAAAGGAAACTCAATAGGATTTAGGATAAGTACTTCAGGGCTTCGGGCGCCGCCTCTGAACAAGTGACCCCAGGGTGAAGGGAGAAACGTGGGTTTGGTGCAACATAAGGGAGAGTCTTTGGGTTCAACAAGTGCAAAGATGATCCTACAGCTGGAAAATAATAAAGAAAACATTTCTTGCAGACTGTTTTGTTTCCTTGACTTGGATTGGTCTCACTTCAGTTACACAAGTCTTAGAAATTCTGTTTACCGAGAGAGTATTGTTTTCGGGAGCTTGAAGTACACTGCTTTGGACTTTCTTGCATCATAGATAGAACCTTTCTCTTTTGTAGTGACATATAATCAGTACTGAGTTGCCATACTCTTTTCAAGCCTTGTTTATGCATGAAATGTTGGATAGTGTGTGTGAGCTTACCTTAAACACCTTCTACATTGGATGACGTCCATGCACAAACATTCATGCGATAAGAAAACAGGAAATGGTCATGCAATAGAGAACAACGACAACGAAACAAAGGGCGTTCGATGTTTGGATTGGTTTAGGCCGGGTCCGTACCTAGCGCCGTTCTCGCGGGCGTGGCGTCGCTCTTGATCCAAAAGGAGACCCAGGACAGCACCACCGTTAGGATACACGGGATGTAGGTCTGAATGGTGAAGTAGCCCATTCTCCTGCTCAGGTCGAAGTACACCGTCATCAGAACATAGTCGCCTGCAAAAAAACACAATAGCAATGATTTGGCAAGCTCTACTATCGGCCCTTGGTGACTAGATTTCCCAACTCTCGCGAACTCCCCCGTCTGTTTCTCTCCACTTTGATTCATTTTCCACTTCTTGATGAAAATGTGTAACTTTCCCTGACTTCCTCCCGGTTGTTAACCACATTTGAGTCTGGCTCGGCTCTCCCCGCACCTTGCTTCATTTCCTGTTGCTTTTGCGGTAGCTCCTGAAATCATTAGTCGATCATTAGCGTTCGTGCCAGTCGTATTGGCAGCGCCGCGCATTCGCCGTAGCACAAACACCAGATTGCACTTCACAAAATGGAAGGAAAATAACAAAAAAGGAAAAAATATCTGAAAGTGCAAAATGACCCAAGGCCTGTCATCTGTCAGACCGAGTTGCCGGCGTGGTGCGCATTGATCCAACTGAACTGGCATTTCTCTCTGATTTCCCCGAAGATTAAAGCCGGAATGGAAATAAAAACAATGTCTCTGTTTATTTGCAGTTTTTAACAAAGTTGTAGTAGTTAGATGATAAGTTATAGACAGAATTCCTTGGACCAACAAATGATTCAAAATGATTGCTCTTCTTGTATCTCCAAATACGACTTGACACACTCCCCGAAAAGTCCCGCGTTTTCCTGAATTTTCTGAGCTTCTTCCACGATATTTGCAGCTCGCGTCCAAAACTAAGATGCCACCAATTTTCTATGTTTTCAGGCTTTGGGCCACGGACCGAGGACAAGCCGTTATTGGTTTCCACTGGCAACAAGTTTGAAGAGTTTATTTTGGGTCAGATCACTACATTTTGGTTTTCCGGTGTGAGTTTGGATTATAGGCTCCTATCACAGAAAGGCGTATTAAGGGCGTACCATGTCTGTCTGTCTTAATATGACACAATGATTTAGTGGAACTTGGAAACGAAAACCCCAAACTCTTTGACTACTGCTTTCGTTAAACATAAGAGTAGTTTTTGTTGTACTTCTTCTCCCGTCTCTGCCTTTACCTCACACGACCCGCCTTTTGACAGGTTTTCCTCGTAGCGTTCAGCTAACAAAAAGCATTCAAACCAAACAGTAAGTGCTTCTGTTTTGACTAATACGCACACACCGCCTTGTTAAAGTTGTATGTTTGAGCACCGCCAGATTCACTCGGAGCGTTTTACTATATTAATAAGTGATACCAATATTTTTCTACAAAGCCAAGCAAGTCACAACACCGGCTGGATACGGAACAGGCAGGTGAAGCTAATGTTAAACAGTTAGCGCTTGGAATTAGCCACAATGTAGTCAGTTCATGCTACAGAATATTCTTTATTTCAGGTACGGCTTTAAAGTTTACTTTGCACGGTGTTATTCAAGCAAATCAATGGAGTTTTTACACAATAAAACTGTTCTGATCCACGGAGAGCGAAGGTATTTGACACTTTCTTAGGTGAAACGGCGTACATTTGATTATGAAAACATTCTGCATGAGAGTGTTTAGCTGTTATATGAAAGGAGAGAAAAACACTTGGCGAAAAAACCTTGAGACTTTGCACAAATGCACCGTTTTAATGCTCAAAACGTTGCCGGGGAGAACTGAGGAGGGAGGGTTTTCTTTTATTCTATTGTTTCTGTGGTTTCTTTTGAGATTTTCAAGTCAACACAAGTAACAGAATCGCTGTTGAAGTTCAACTAAAAGTTTGTGCGTTTGTGAGATTTATAGTACTCAGTGATCATTTTACCAGGAAATTACTGTATTTCCCGGACTATAAGTCAAACCATTTTTCATAGTTTGGCTTAGGGTGCGACTTATACTCAGGTGCGACTAATATATCAAAATAATTAACCCCAAAATGTTTATTTTCACACTGATGGCCGCTAGAGGGCGCTCTAGTCCTGTGTACCAGTATCTGCTACTCCTGCACCAATGAAGATTAAGAAAAAAACTGTAATCGAGCAGCAGAAAGAACGTTTAGTGAGCGAGAAACTTGTGAGAGACTGGTGAAAAGCGGAGGTTACTCTTACTGCAATGAAGAAAACAAAAAAAGCTAATCACAGGCTAAAAGCTAGTTAGCCACAGCTAGAGGAACGAGTTTGCAAGTGGGTGCTTGAACAGCGTGCTGCCGGAAGAGGCTTGTAAACGGTGCAGTTACGCCTCCAGGTCCGGGTAATTGCCAAGGCTGGTGTGATTTATACTCCGGAGCGACTTGTGTTTTTTTTCTTTCATCTTTTTGCACTTTTTTGGCTGGTGCGACTTATACTCTCGAGCGACTTGTGTGTTTTTCTTCATTTTTTGACTGATGCGACTTATACTCCGGAAAATACAGTATAAGAGTTTGTATTTCTTGTACCGTCTTTTAGTCCAGGAGCAATATTTTTGGGGAAAAAAGGAGAAGCTGCTCTCAATCTAATACCCACTTTGAACTTTTTTTTTCCCATTCGAGAAACTTGGGATATGACTAAAGATGACTTACAAGGTCGTTTCTAAGCGAATGAATTTGAAACTGCACGAAGAGATTAATAATGGCCTTTCAGCGTCTTTAAGGAAGAGAGTGTGTGGGAGCCAAAGTTAAATGTCAAATAGTTCTCGCACAGGTTTTTATCACAGGGCAAGATCGGAAATCACTTTTTCAGATTGCTTTTTTCTTAAAATACGCACAAGAAAATAATAAATGTACTGAAGAACTGGGAGGTTTAGAACTGGGTTGATGTTTTGACTATTTTTTTTCAAAACACTTGCAATGATGGAAGACTTTTCTACTTGTCTCTGACCACAGTGAGTTATTATTGAGACTGACATGAGGAGAAGGCGCTGTATCACTTTTATGGGCCAAACCAAAGAATGAGAATAAACTGTCAGCCCCACTGGGAGAGTCCATATGGCCACATCATCTGCCACACTAACCAATACTACAATCCCCAAAGCTAGTATCACTACACAAATGCTGCTACTTCTGCATACTTCAACTTGTAATCACACCACTCTTTTTCTTCCAATACCCATACTGGGGGTTTGAGTATCAGTCAATATCCGAAAATTAACAGATACCAAGAGACTTTCTGAAAAGTACTTACTGTGAATGAAAAAAATGGTCCTCTTTAGTTCAGTGTGAGATCAAAAAAGTCATTCTTTCTCACAAACAATATCAATTATAGGCTATCTATTGATAATGGAGAATCAGTGGACTTTCCTACATTAAAGATATGACCCGCTATTTAGGTTACATTAATATGAACTAATTAATTGTCTTATAGTTTTAAGTTTGTTTTTATCTAAGTTATGTGTTATGTTTCATGTTGCACGATTGAACTGCAAAAAAATCCTAGTTGTGAACCTGTTCATGACGATGGCAATAAAACGATTCTGATCATTACATCCTGTGCATAACAAATATGTTCGATCACTTATTCCTTAACAGCCTTTCATAAACTAAAATACTAAAACATTTTATTTTATTAGGCTACTTTGGGTGATTAAACGATAGTTTCTGTCCCAATGATGAGTTGAAGTAAGCATTAGCATGTTGCCGTTAGCTTTAGCATGCTGTTGCTAGCCACAGAATTTTGTGTGGTGATCAAAAATGCGTTTACGGAGGATAAAGCTAAATTCAAAACCTGAATTTCCCAGCTTCTGCCATTCAAAATGACATACAGCATGTCTATATTCACTTAGATTTAGACTGAGAATAAGAACCTCTTTTACAGGGGAGGGGTACCGGTGTACCTGGAGAAAACCCCCAAAGACCATCCAGTATCAGATATTTTTAGCTGATATCTGATTATTTTTTTTCTGGTATCGGCTCCGATATCCTATACTAGTATCGTATCGGTGCATCCCTAGTGAATTTTTCCCCTGTACGTCTTTGATGAATAAAGTAAATTCCAAGTCTCTCAATCATCACAAACCGTGTACATGTGTTGCAGCCGAGATGAAAACTTTGGACATGTACGCAGCGATAACATGTCGTCTGATCATGCCCACGTGTTTGATCACAGGGACATTAAACGACTAATGGTCTCACTCACAGCATGAAGCCGGAGAGATTATGAGAAGCATTTTACCCAACTGAAAATGACTGTCAATCAAGATCTTTATATGCTTTTAAACCAAAAACATCCTTACCCAAACGTCTAACATTAGTCGGCGCTTTCTCCACCTCTCCTCTGCAAAGCGCTATTTTTAACACTGGCGAACCCACAAACTCCCAAGGAACAAAGCTACACAAAAAACATCTTCATTTTTGCAGCATAGCGGCAGAAAACTGGGCTTTCAGGGGACCTTTTCAGGAATTTGCACTGGGAGCCCGACACCAAAGGCTTGTGAAATCTGTGTGATTTCTTTATGGGTAATTCTTCGCGGCGGACCAGCCAAAGAGATAACAGTTTCCACGGGGGGATCTCTCTAGGTGCGTTGGGGTCCACGCTCTGGCTCATTATAAAAGACCCTCAGTGTCAAGGAGTTCAGGTTTGTCATGAAAATTAATGAAGAGCTAAAAATAACTCTTATATACTTGTGGAAATGGATGAATATAGCATTTTCAAACCAACAAAATGTAAGCGGCGTGTGTTTGAAGAGCATAACACCCCCACTTTAACAGCGTGAGGTGTGATGTGCAGGTTTGACTTGCAAGAAAGAGAAAACGCCTGCTGTGACTTGGAGGAAACATATGTCCGGGGAGTCATCGGAACAGCACACGGCAAACACAAGGGTAGACCTTTTGTTTGGAAGGATTTGATAGCGGTCAAATCTGAAGGACTGACCTGGACCTTGTGACTGCTTATCACGTTCTGTTCAGCAACAGGAATGACAGATATAATCCTCATGGAAAAATGAACCACAAAAAACAACCGGTATGTTCATTACTCGAAAAGGGTTAGACCTTTGAAATGACCAAGACAAGGAACTCAAGGGTAGCACCTCATCTGAGCAATTCAAACATAAATGTAAAAAAGCAATAGGGAGAATCGCTGTTATTGTTTATATCACGATTTTCACTGGATGTTTTGGTGACTGGTGATTTTTCTGAGCTTGAATAGCTGTATATTTAAATCACAGATCTTTTACAGAAGCAATGCCCTGTCAACGATGTTTCAAATCCAGAGAAGAAGAAACAGCACAGTTAAAAATGTGACACGCCCATCAGAGTTGTCACAGGGGATTGGGTTCCATATCACAGGGTTCCTTCTGGAGTAGTAGCATCAACTCCATTTCCACAGCCAGGAAGTGGAGTTGATGATGAGCTATTTGCAGTTTTGCGTTAATATTTGCACAGGTTATGACTCACAAAACTGTCGATGTAGTTTTTGTAGTTTTGTAGTTTTAGATTGTTATTCACGCTGATTGTGAACAACACGTGACCACAAATGATCGAATCTGATTACAAGGGCTCGTTTGAGTTTTCTGATGCTGCCAACGGAGTGTGTGGGTCCAAGACTGTTATCCCGCTGTATAAAAAAATACAGAGTGGTATCATTCTGGTCTCACCGGACTACCCCGCCATGAGGACCAAAGAGAAGCGTTTTCCACACCCATTGGTCAGGGTGGAGCTCTACTTTAAGAGACTTTTTCGTATAACTGACCAAAATATAAGCGACTCCACTGCAGCTGTGCCGATAAACAACTGAGCTTCAGGTAGCTAGTTAGCTGGCTTCAGGTTAAAGCAGTGTAAAAGTGAAACAACTCCTGCCCAGGAGTGCTGCAAACTAGCAGTGTTTACTTCCACGGAGAATTGCTGGGTTAGTCCTGTTGTGTTGTGATTCTGGCGATACAGCGTGTGCTGATGCTGTTTTGTTGAGCTTGGAAATACTTGCAGCAGTGAGAGAATGGCTCATGCACGGCTCCTTGTTGTTTAATCCTTACTTATATCTCACCAGAAATTTGCTAAAAAGATTGAAAAAATGGTGATTCCCATGAGAGGTTTTCTTCCCCATCGGCTCGACCACGCCCCCTTGTATGATGTGCTGCCGTCTGTATCTATTAGTCCACAAAATGTCCTCATTCATCTATCTTCTTTTCCAATGACAGGCCGGCTTTTGTTTCATGTTGAAAGGCCCATTAATTACCGATATATTGACCACAAACCTGCCCGAAACATCTGCTTTTCGACAGCTTACAGGCAAATTCCCTCCACATCCACCGAATAATGTGTCGTGAACGCAACCCTATTGTGCCCAAACATAAAAATCAGCAATCACCCTGTTATTACGACCGCTAAAATGTAGCGCTCTCTCTCTAATTACTTCATTATCTGTTGCCACTCCTTGCTAGCCCTTCTGCTAATCATGCCCTCTATTGGGAATATTTATGAGGCTAGGTTCGACGCTAACAAATCAGATTGCGTCAAGGGAAAAGACAATGGAGAACGGTGCCAGGAAGAGGAAGAGATAGGAGCGACTGGTAAACAAGGTTAAGAGAGGTTAACCGTCTGCGCTCTATCGCTCTCTTTCGGGTAATTAATCTGAGGAAATTACGTCAAAGCGTGGCGGGATTAACGGATTGCCCCGCACCTGTTGACGGCAAAGCATTTCCCGCATTTTTTTTTAACAACAAACTGGAATTAAATCAAGGAGCAGAAGGAAACACGAGGCCTAATAAGTGCGCTGACAGGGGAGGCGAGGAGAAAGAGTTTAATAATTAAGCGTCTTGTGAATGTCTAATCTCTTTGATTAATGTCAGAGAAAAACCTATTTGGCCCCGGCGCACCTGAGGGAGATTCTTATGAGCCGCTGTTGCTACAGTACGAGATGAAGTCGTAGCCGGAGTACAGTGAGCGGAGCATGTCTTGTTCCAGTAATCTGTGCAATGTGTACCGAGGTGCGAAGAGCAGCCAGACTTAGAGATGAAGTGGTGGACCAAAATATAACGAGTGAAAGAGAAAAAAAGGAAACGATATACAATTATGTGAAGATTTGAGCCTTACAGATTTACTCGTGGTGGAAAGGGTAGCCAAATGTTTTACTTAAGTAAGAGTACTCTAACTTTAAACTGCACAATCTGACCAAAAGTCAGCACAAAAAAAGGTCACACGCTCTAATATCTGGTTGTAGCACTTTTAGCTTTGATTAGCCTCTAAACCCTCGCCTGAACCGAGCACATTTTGTGGCAAAATAGCAAAAACTAGAAGAAAACAAAGCTGAATAGCGTCAAAATGAACCGATAAGTGTGACAAAAAAAGTGATGAAAAACTCAACCAAAAAATTATAAGAAATGATTGATTTTGATTGATTGATTGAATATTTTATTTCGAGCTACACAAAACAGACACAAAAGCGAGAAAAACAATAATAATAATTACAAAAAGCAGCATTCTAGCTCGAAAAGGAGTGGGAAGAAGACAAGCTTATTAACTCCCACCCCCTATTCACTTCAATAATAAGGGGGAAATTCAACAAAAAAGCGATGAAAAGTTAAACAAAAAATTATGAAAAAAATATATATATATATGAAAAATTCAACAAAAAAGTGATGAAAAACTCAACAAAAAATTATAAGAAATTCAACAAAAAAGCGATGAAAAGCTAAACAAAAAATTATGAAAAATAAAAAATATATATATATGAAAAATTCAACAAAAAAGTGATGAAAAACTCAATTTTTGGGGGAAAAATTCAACAAAAAAGTGATGAAAAACAACAAAAAAATGCTGAAAAACTCAACAAAAGAACAAAAAAGTGGCAAAATGAGATGGAAAAAGAACGTGAAAAAAGCGACAACACAGCAACAACACAAGGAAAAAGATCGGTTTAGATCAGTTTTGTAGGTCTTAGCTTTCAAATATTGTATTTATACTTTATTGTCCCCGTAGGGAAATTACACTGAGGTCTCGAGGCATTACACTGGCCTCGAGACTGTACGCTGCAGTCCAGAAGCTTTTAGATTTGGGTAAAACTAAACTGGAGAAAATGCACTTGTTTTAAGAGCACACATTCTCTGTGGTATAGTTCGGATAAGCTTCTGCAATGTCTGAAAATATCTAGAGTTGCATTCAGTTAAGATCTTGCATTGATGATGGGAGAGTGTGACCGCAGCGCAAAGCCTTCTCCAGCACATCCCAAAGATTCTCAATGATCTTCACTTCGAGGCGTCTCACACTCTTCTACACAGGAACTTATCCTTCTCTAAAGACCATACAGCACTTCTGTCGTCATGGCGATGCTAATCTTTAATGCTAGCACACATAGTCAGTATTAGCATTCCTTACCTGACGTCGTCGTGAGCACGTCTGTGGTGTTTCTCAGTCCCATGAAGTCGAACTGGTAAAGCCGCCAGTACTTCTGGTCCGACGTCTCCACCGAGTTCCTCTTCCACTTGTAAATGATCTCGTCTCGTGGGTATCCATCTGAGCAAATACAGCAAAATAAACATCGATTAGAGCGCCACCCTGGTTCTGGTGATACAGTGTTGTCTCATCGGAGTATCAAGAGTATTGCATGTTCTCCTCGTGCCTGCACAGGTTTCTTCTGGCTGGTCTGGATTCTACTACCACTAAAACATGTACAATAGGGTCCCCGCTCAAGCCAAGATGAGTGTGTTCTTGTGTGCGAGCTCAGGAAAACAGGAACATACACTGTCCAAAACTGTAAACTGTTTTTTTTTCATCATTGACTGCAACAACCTAGTACTGCCTATTTCTTACTTTGACCAAGCTATTGTACATGTTTTGCGGGGTAAGGGAACCAGATGCATCCACAGGAAACCTACAGACGCACTGTGAAAAGTTGCCTCGGATTTGAGCAACCACTTTCTAAAAATCTGTTAAAACTCATCACACTAAAGGCTCATTCATACTTCACAACTTTGTTCTTGCACCCTGAGCTGCAAGAACAAAATGAAGTCACTTTTGCCTTGTTGCCATGGAACTAACATCAGTTACAAAATGTTTCCATGGCTACAAGTCAAAAGCGACTTCATTTTGTTCTGCAGCTCAGGGTGCAAGAATAAAAAGTATGAATGAGCCTTTAAAATTGGATATATACTTTTTATTTACCTGAAATAAAATTGTTGATGTTTATATCTGTATTTATTATTGTTTTAAATGGGACATTGTACATTAATAAAAATTCCAACAATGTAAATGAACCTGAATTAGGCAAAAAGGATATCGTTTCATCAGTAGTCCCCCTACCAGATCTCACCGTGCTGCCCAAATACAACTCACAACTCACTACCACATACTACTACCAAGTAGGGCTGCAACTAACGATTATTTTGGTAATCGATTAATCGACCGATTATTTTTACGATTAATCGATTAATCACTTGGCTGTGAAAGGTGCATGGAAATTTTATTTTTTTCAATTTTTTTATCACATAAGCTAAAGTGGCGCCGCTTGAGGACACGTGGATGAAGTAAACTTAAAGTAAACGTTTGTAGGAGGCTCTTTTTGCTAATTCTGCTTTGATTGGACGAGACAAAGACAGATATTTATGACATTTACGATGTACAAAACACTGCAGACCCTAACTTTAAAAAACAAAGTAGGTTTTCAGCCAAAATACATAATTGTCATGTCTTTTTTGCTCAATTTTAGTCTGTGTTTACTAGAAAACGATTAATCGATTACTGGAATAGTTGACAACTATTTTAGTAATCGATTAGTTGTCAATTAATCGATTAGTTGTTTCAGCCCTACTACCAAGTACACACTTCCTATTCCTACTTACTGCTGCCTAATACGACCTCAACTCTTGGGCATAAAGTTGCCGGAACCTCGCAGCAACCCCTGAAGCACACTAGAGGTAAAAAGAATAATAATAACATCAGAGATTAATGCTGCCTTCAATGTATGCGCGAGTTGCCGTGATTAATGCAATATTTATACTAATTTATTCAGCAACTTTTCTTAAGTGCGGAAGAGCAATGCGTTCAAGCTGCGCAATTAATGTTCACATATCCAGTGCATGTGCATCGGAAATCAACACCGGCGTGTGATGCACAACATGTTAATAAGGGATTTAAAGTGTTTGAGTGTTTATAGTTTTCAGTCTGTTGTATATCACTGATGTAGGGATGTGTGGTCAATACTGCCAGCACTGAAAGTTGAATCAAAATGGTGAACATTTTGAGACCTCCATTTTGGAACATGAAACACCGGTTGAAGGTTGGCATTTGCTGTAAATTATAGGCCGTTGAACCACATTGTTCCTCTCCATGTCTTGTTGAAAATCACACCTATAATTGAGCATTTGTTAAAGTCATCGTGGAGCCATAAAGAGCAGCTCTCTCGCTCTTCTGTTTTCACCCACATGACACCTTTGAAAAGTTTGAGTAGAGCGTGAGCATTCCCGAAGGTGCCGTCTGTATCTGCGGATCCTTTTCCACACGATTTATATCGATAACCAGCTCAAAAAACTGCATTTTCAGTGTCTGGATGAGCATTTGGTGCATGGAATATTGCATAGATACAGCCATGGTCGTACAGTGGTTAGCGCTCGTGCTTCACAGCAAGAAGGTCCCAGGTTCGATTCCCACCTGGACGGGGCCTTCCTGTGTGGGGTTTGCATGTTCTCCCCGTGTGTGCATAGGTTTCCTCCGGGGACTCTGGCCTCCTCTACCACTAAAAACATGTACAATAGTCCAGGATGAATGAGAGTGTGTTTGAAAGTGGACATAAGGGACGACGGATGGAATACCAAATAAATAAACCAATCAATAAACAAAAAATGGGTCTAAAAAAAGAAAAAAACTTGAAAGATGTCAACAAAGGGACAGTTTTGCAAGTCACATTTTTGCCACTTCAACGCTTTTTTGTTGCATTTTCATCCGCCTTTTCGACGCTATACTGACGCTTTTTTCAAGAAGCTTTTAGATTTGGGTGAAGCCAAAATGGAGAAAATGTGCTAGAACTAAATAATGAAGCTATTACCCCACTAAATAAAAGATACAGAGACATGGAGAGCGGCAAAGTGGTTTAACAGCCAATGCTAACCAGGAAGCTAACGTTAGCTTCACATGCTAAAAACATCCATATTGCCCTGGTTTTGGCTTGACTTTATGGATGTGTGATAAATATGTTCATGGTCCACCAGAAAACGGCTAAAAAGAGTGAAAAATTGTGATTTCCATGAGAGGTTTTCTACAGTCAGTTGAAAGATTCAGACCAGCCGCTCCACATTTATCGGCGGCTGCTTTAAAACCACAGCAGTTCAAACCCCAACTTGAAGAGCGTGCCTCGCGGTCGAAAGTGTATAATGTTTTTCGATATAGTGCTTGTGTTGATATTGATTTCTTGCCATTTCTTCTTTAAAGGGGCAGGCGCGCCCTCCACCATCTACTCTACTTTGCTCGCGGATAAGTAATTCACACCACCGCTCTTCTTCAGACGATCTTTTGGAGAAAGCTGTGAAAACTGCATTTTTGTATGGCACAATGATTGGCTTGGCATTGCCCTGCACTTATTGTAATAGTATTCATTGGGGAGGCCGGATTTGAAAAGCTGTACTATTAAAAATGCTTTAATGCCAGACCCGCGGTGCGTTCGCTGACCCGCGCGTACTTGAAAAACACATTATGGCATGTCGGGCTATCGCTAATGCATTAACAAGTGGGTAGGGAAAAGAATGGATGTGTTTTGAAAAAAAAAAGAAAAATGGCTCGGTTTTGACGGGGACGTGTGGAAAGTGAGTGACGGCTTTAATGAGTAAGACTTGGCAAACAAACTAATTATGTAAATAGTCAATTTACAAGACAGCCGTGCAAATCCAGGCACGGCAAGTCGTGATCTTTCAGACAAGGCGTGCTGTTTTCTCATGCCAAATGTTCTTACCGTCATATTTATTTTCTTTGGTAGAAAATGTGTTGTTTTCAGCGTAACACGAGCACCAATGGGCATCCTCATCCAAACAGTGCCCTGATTTTTATTATGTCCTGTGTGGCGCCTATTTATTTATTTATTTTTAAAGTAGAATAAGCATTTCGATTCTTCAAGCTAAACTATCAGGGGTGCAAACTTTACCACAACACCGGTGAAAGGCTGTTTGATGTTCAGTGGGACAAAAAAGACATGAAAGATATGATGAAAACCACTGAGGACTAAGAAGGTAAGGTAATAGGAAACAAAATGTTAAATTGTAAGCATACATGGTCACAAAGTTTCTCATGCCGTCAACTGTACTGGGTTTGTTTTAGCATCAACAGGATTTTTGTCGACTTAAATGTGACTAAATATAAATGAAAAGAGACTAAAGTCAGTCACGTGTCATTTAAATCTTAACTGCCAAAAGAACAGGTCTGTGCTTTGTTCGAGTGGGAGAAGAAACATGAAGTGGAGGACTTTGATTAGATGTGATTATGATGAATATTAATGCAATGTTGACTACATTGTACATGCAATTTTAGTCAAATAAAGCTAGACTAGAGAAGAAGAGGAAGAAAAAGAAGAGGCAGAGGAGGAAGAGAGAGGAGGAAGAAGAAAAACAGAGGGGAAGAAGAAGGAGAAGGGGGAGGAGAAGAAGAAGAAGAAGTGAGAGGGGGAAGAAGAAGAGAGGGGGAAGAAGAAGAGGAAGAAGAAGTGAGAGGGCGAAGAAGAAGAGAGGGGAAGAAGAAGAGAGGGGGAGAAGAAGACGGGGGAGAAGAAGAGAGGGGAAAGATGAAGAAGAGAGGGGGAGAAGAGAGGGGAAAGATGAAGAAGACAGGGGGAGAAGAAGAGAGGGGAAAGATGAAGAGAGGGGGAGAAGAGGAGGAGAGGGGGGAGAAGAGGAGGAGAGGGGGGAGAAGAAGACAGGGGGAGAAGAAGAAGACAGGGGGAGAAGAAGAAGACAGGGGGAGAAGAAGAAGACAGGGGGAGAAGAAGAAGACAGGGGGAGAAGAAGAAGACAGGGGGAGAAGAAGAAGAGAGGGGGAGAAGAAGAAGAGAGGGGGAGTAGAAGAAGACAGGGGAAAGATGAAGAAGAGAGGGGGAGAAGAGGAGGAGGAAGAAGAAAAGGAAGAAGAAAAGATTATTTGACTAAAAAACTTTCCAAATAAAATTCTCAAAAATCAAAAAACTAAATTAAAATATGGCGTCAATATGAACACTAGTTTTCAGTCTTACAAAGTGAACCCCTGTCTGTCTCTAAAAGGTTCCTGCCTTGAAGAGTGAAGCCGAAACACTGGCCACAAAACAACCCAGTACAGATGACAACATGAGAACCTTTGTCTGCCACACATATTACAATTACTGAGTGCGTAATAAGGAGACTGCTCCTATATCGAGTTCATGTGACATCAACAATGCCCAAAGTTTAAGATTGAGGTGGTGCTCAGTTTCCATGGTAACAGCCAAAATGTCGATTTTTCAACCTGGTTTACGTTAGTATCTCTGTAATTACTTGCTGTATCCACGTGAAACTAAAGCTTACATAAAGCTCAGCGTCTCCTCTGCCTGTGCATATGAACTAAGATCAGATTATTTTCTCACAAAGGTGTGCAGAGATCCTTAAACTGGGTAAGATTGTGATATTCCCTTCGTAGTTTAGTCGACTACATGTACATGCAATTTTAGTCAACTAAAACGAGACTAGAGAAGAAGAGGAAGAAGTAGAGGGAGAAGAAGAGAAAAAGGACGAGGAGGAAGAGGGGGGGGAAGAAAGGAGGAAGAAGGAGAGCACGGAGAGGAGGGAGGAGGAAGAAGAACCGGGGGAGGAATGGGAGGAAGAAGAGGAAGAAGAAGAGATGGAAGATGAGGAAGAGGAAGAAGAGGGGGAAGAAGGAGAGGAGGGAGGAGGAAGAAGAGGGGGAGGAAGAAGGAGGAGGGAGAAGAGGAATAAAGGAGGAAGAAGAGAAGGAAGAAGGGGAGAAAGATGAGGAGGAGGAAGAAAAAGATTAGTTGATATTCCCTTCGATTCTTGAGTGTGGTTCTGGTCTTTTGTCTGCAAAGTGCTGCACCGGGCGGCGATGTCTTTAAAAAAAAACTCCTGACTCTAAGCATTATCCTTGAACCTACCACAGCATGGCCCAATCGCTCCTCTTTACCTGTGTGCAAGAAGTGACAAAAAAAACTGCAGCTCTGGGGAGTTTGTTTAACTCTGCAGAAGCATTGAGTCGGCGCCCATTTGCTTCTGGAGGTGACAGAAAAAGAAAAAAAAAACATCTTTGCAAAGAGCTTTTTTCTCCACGTAAGGAGGAGGTTGTTTTGGAAATGGCGGCACTTGTAACCTGTAGTTTTGGGGCGACTACGAAAGTGTCATATCGGCCTTTACAGAAATGGCAAAAACTAGAGCCGGCATTAACATGGATGAGGAGTAAAGCGGGCGCAGTGATGAATTCGACCTTTCACAGACGAGACGGGGAAATGTAAAACCAGGATTTGATTTAATGTGGAGAAAGCTGCGAAGTTAGTCAGGAAAACAGTTTCTTCCTTCTCCCCACCTGCTGATGTCACGAGGTGGTGCTGTAGCTTTAAAAGTTCTGTCAGCTTTATCGGACTCATTTGGATTTTCTTATCATTAAAGGGATATTTCAGGATTTTTGACATAATAACACTCTGGATAACGAGGGAGGTCCCTCCCTCGTTATCCAGAGTGTTGCTGATTTCTGGAGATTCTTTTTTTGTAATTCACGCAGTTCTTATGTTTGAAGAGTCGAGTGGCGCTAGGCTAGTGCTAGGCTAGTGCATTTCTATGGTATCAGCTAGCCTGCATTAAAGTCTGACCCACACCCACTCTACTAGCGATATAAATGTCTGTGTCCATAGAATAATTTTTGGAAGATAACTGACCTTGCATCACAGGAATGATCTCATTTTCTAGCAGATCCCTCCGCCGCTGCATAGCTTTTACAACCACGAAGCTGATTCTGCTCAAATATGAGTCATTTTAATTGCAAAATGGTTCAAATTATTCTATCAACACAGACATTTAAATGGTTAGTCTGGCGTTATAAGTGATTTGCCTCAGACTGTTTTTAATGCAGGCTAGCTGAAGAGATAGAAATGCGCTAGCCTAGCACTAGCCTAGCGCCACGTAGCTCTTCAAATATAAGAACTGCATGAACTACAAAAAAAAAGATCTCCAGAAATCAGCGACACAATGGATAACTAGAAAATGAGGCACTATGTCAAAAATCCTGAAACATCCCTTTAAGTGCAAGACTGGGTGATGTTCCCCGAGATTGAGAAAATGGCCTTAAAAGTTACAAAAATCCACATATTGGAACTACTTTCTTCAACTTGTTTGAGAACTTCACTTTGCTGCAATATAAAACACTGTAATGACACATGCTTATTTCAACCCCTGAGGTGAGAGCCAGCTTGAGGCCACTTTAGTGCGTCCGTATAGACCATTATGGAGGAACAGCCACAGGTACATATAATGGCAGACCAGTCGATTACGGTATTTGCGGACTGTAAAGTACATGTAATGGCCAAAGAACCGTTTATTTCCGTCAAAGGAACAATGATTCAGATTACAAATGGCAGGAGCTTTCAAACCCTTTGTGTTGCTCAAAACTTCCAACGGTTGTGCGATATTTCTGAGGAGAAAGGGCTTTCGTTCAATAGAGCTCAGCAGCCCCGCCCCATTTGAAGTCCTCCTTACATAAAACTCTAGATAGGACATGGCCATAGATATACTTTGGAATGAATGGCAATTCCACAACACTTATTTCCTTTATACGTTTTTTATCTATTTGTAGTTTTTTTTCATGACTCTTTGATAATACTTTGTGACTGACCTTATCTCATATCTGGCAAGAAAATTAACGTTTTAGTAGTTTTTCCAAATGTTATTTCAGTTGCATAGGATGTATTTCTGTACTTTTTAATACGACATGACCAATATTTGTTGAACATGGGACAGTGACACAATGAATGCTAACACTGAACCCTGGGAATGAATGGAGAAAACGATGCTAATACGGCTAAACAAAAAAACATCCTCATTGAGATCCCCAGACTAAGAAGTAATACAACCAATCACAAACAATGAGTGTGCCAAAGATATTTAATAAAACTCTAGAGAGGACATGATGCTTGTTGACGTTGCGGCCATCTTGTGACTGGCCGGGAAGGCTAACCCCTGCAGCGAACAATGGAAAACCAGGAACGAACCATACGTTTAAGAAAACAACTCTTAAATACCACAACCAATATTTCTGAAACTCAACAGAGAGTTACTGAAAATACTTGTTTATCAGGCCCATTAGCCAAAAATGCTGTACCTACTTCTATAAAAGTAATATTTACCAAAACTGATACTTCTGGTTTAGCGGAGATAAAAGCTAACGGCGCAGAAACTATGCTAACCCTGAAAGTACCGACTTAAGTAAATATTACTTTCTTAGTAGTAGATTTTTGGCAAATGAGTCTGAGAAATGAGTAGAATGGCAGAATGTGAGATTCTGCCATTGAATCAATGGAAATTTCAGTCACAAGATGGCCGCCATGTTTACCACGTCAACGAGCATCATGTCCTCTCTCGAGTTTTATTAAATATCTTGTGTAAATCCCTTAAGTTTACCTTATGTCATCAGTGTCACATCACTACAACGCCGCCATCATCTTATTCTTTCTGCCGAACTATTAACAGACACAACACTTAAAATGTGTGTATTTAATTATATTCTTGTAATTCTGCAAGTACCTGCTGAACTAATCAATGTGACGAGCTGTGTGCTTTTATTTTGGCATGCTGGATCGAAACAGGAAGTCACTTCTTGGGCAGCATTGTTATGATTCAAAGTTACTCCTGCAGCTATTACTTCATATTTTCTAACTACTGCTATCATATCTTTTGTCATCCTGGAGGCAGTGGCATGACAGTCACACCTGCTAGTTTTTCACCTGTATTTTCAAGCCACTCATTGTTCTACTTTGAAATAAATGCTGTTTGTTTGTGGATTTATTGTCAGACGGCGCTCGTTGCTCACTGACTCCACAGGCTGGCTCTCCCCCTCCCCGTCCATCGCCCCTCCATCTGCCCCTCGGTCTGCGTGGGAGCCGACAGACTGCTAGTCCGCCGCTAAAAAATATTGTTCGCTTGGTCCACAGATTCGTATACTTATCAAAATCCGACACAGACTGTGGTTTAGCGGCTTTTCCGAAAGACTGAGGAGTCGAGCTGATTACATGCGCCGTCGGAAGACATTTCCCGCTAAGTTTAAGACCAGGCTGAACATATGTTGGAATAGACATGTGGCCAGATGGTGTTCGCTCAATACGGGGAAGAGAGTGATGTGGGATGGTTTAATATGTAGTGTTGAAATATGGCATGTTTGATATACAGGGAAATAAACCACACTTTACTTTAGTAACACTTGGATAGAAACTGAGGACTGGGACACAATGTGCTTTTGTCACCAAACAATCTAACAAAACAATATTTGTATTGAAGGAACTCTTATACTTTAACCTGAATGAGTGGAAAAATAACCAAGTGCTTCAAACAAAATGCCACACATATTGTGTGAATTGTTGATTGAGATTGAGAGCGTGGTTGTAATACAAGCGTTCTCTCACTTTATATCGATCTCTCAGCTGGTATTAATGATGGATATCCAGAAACAATGTCTTTTTGTAGCATTGTTCATATTTTTGACGATATAATATCAGCCATGTGTTTGACCATAATTTCGACCTTATTACAGACTCTATTACTCTGCTGTAAAGTGCTGCCAATGAACAAGACAAGACGAGGACATTCTTTTTCTGAACATATCTTTCTTTGCTAAGGGAGAGTCCGCACACCCTGGAGGCGACAGAAGACGGGGCAATGAATTCAAAAACAAACAGAAGCTCCCGCACACTGTCTCACTCTTGTTTTCTGTGAAAAGGCTGAGGCCTCATTGCTCTTCAGTCACAAACTGAGATGTGAAGAAGGAAGTCATGTAGTTTCTGCTTTAGACAGAACTTCAGACTGCTGTAAAATGTAAAACTAAACTTACTAACTTACTAAACTTACTTAATGTAAATACAATAAACATGAAACAGACATTCTAATTAAAATCTAAAAAATAATCACAAGATCTGTGCAAATTAACGTTGAAAAAGTATCCATATATATTTTCTGCTGTAGAGTCATGTGTGTTCCAGTTCCTCTGAGTCGTGGTGGGTCGTGGTGGACCAGGACAGATGTGGACAGGACTGTTGTAGATCTGCTTTTACTTTAGAGAAAATAGTTACTATAGTAACTGTTGAAGAAATGAACCTCATGAGCTTCTTCTGTAACATCTGTCCACATCAGTCCTGCTGTAACTCTGAAGCCAATCAGATCACAGAGACTCAGAGTGGGTTGGGCTCAAATGTGACCAAAATCCAAGATCTGAGACGAAAATAGTAAACCCACAGCTTAAAGGGTTAAGACATTTATTGCTGCAACGTGTGAGCTTCACAATCACACATAATAAACCTGATTGGTTGTTGTTTGTTGGGGGCGGTGCCTGAGGTTATAAAGTACATGACAGCCTGACCAAAATGTAAATATATAAATGCTCACATTTATATAGCTCCTTTCTACCTGCTTTAGGCACTCAAAGCACTTTACATCAAGGAACCAGTCACCCATTCACACACCAGTGTACGCAGACACTGGAGGCAAGATGAGATTTGATCCGCCAATCCTCCGATCACAAGACGACCCACTCTACTCAACACTGCAGCGATAAATGTCATATAGAGTGAGACGAAGTGCAGGAGCCTGTCTTTGTTTCAACATATCTTTCCTGAACTTGTTCCTAATTGAAACTTCTCAGCCTAGATGTGTGTTTTTTCATGTATAGATAAAGCATATGATAGTATATAGTATATTGTTTAGTGTAGATATCTTCCTCTTTGCAGCCACATGCCACGTGTGTCTATTCATTCGAGTTAATTTGCTTTCTTTTGGCCAGATGCCCTTCCCATTTCAAACCTCTTCCTTAATTCAAGCTTGAAAAATACCAACGCTGGAGTTTTTGGCTTTTTGCCGCAATCAAGCTTGGAAACGCATGGCTTTGTTGTATTCATTCGTTATTTGGGGGTTAATGGACATCTCAAGCCTAGTTTTATTCTTTTTTTTTTAATGAAAGATTTTGAACCTTTTCACAAGCGTGTGTGCTGTATCTTCTATCTCCATTACCTGTTGAGTTCACTTTCATCAAAGCATCTCAGGCAGTTATGAAAACCATTTGTGCCGCTGCAAAATGGCCCCATTCACTCTCCGAAATAAGAGATTGTGCCAAAACCTCTGATCTCTTTGTGATTTCGAATGAATGCGCTGCTGATTAGGAGCGTAATCAAAACCACACAGGAGAAGAAAAAAATAGTCAGTGTAGGTTTAGTAGATAACTCTAGGGGGCGGTGTAGAGGTCAGCGCACTCAGAAACTTCAGTAGCTCTCGTATTCGGTGGTTTATAAAAGGTGGTGTAGCCTTGAGCAAGTTCAGAGCCTGCAGAATTCCGCCTGGACAGCTGGAGCTCTGGCACAAACTAGAACTAATCAAAGGCCGGGGTTGTGGAAGTTAAAATTGGTTTGCGCCGTTGGATCTGGCAACCCACAGTCTGGAGCTCATTCTTCATTAGACTCTAACACATTATAATCACTGTCTTACACTTCGTCGGTTAGAAAATGATCCAGTAGTTTCACTTCCTGGTTTTCACTCTCTATAAGCTCCTCCCACCCTTCCCTTCGCTCCCCTTTGCTGCGCAGCTGTTTCAAAAGAGAAAAAAGGTAAAGTTATTGATTGTGATTTTACTTGGCGAGGTTAAGGTTAGCAAGAAATCGAGAGGTGAGGAAAGCATTTACAGGATACGTTTGATCTCAGGAGGAGCTTTTGGGCAGAAGATCCAAAGATTACTCATAGATGCGCTATAGCGGCTCGAAACACCACTCCAGATATGTTTATGATAACATTTAGACAAGCTAAAATGCTCTAAAGTGGATTTTCCACCATATCCCTTTTAACAATCATCAAGCTTACAGTGTCCAGTTAAAGCAGCACTAAGTAACTTGTTTATCTTAATAAATCCTTTCCGTAGTCCCCCTGGGGGTAATACAAGTGTCGATGGGATGATTGGGGGTCTTTCACCCCCCCTGGTGTCACTGGCCAGAAAACCACCCTTGCAGCTTTCCTGCAGTGGCAGCAATACAAACTAATAAAATCACAAGCTAACAGGCTAACGTGCAAAGCTAACTGGGGGCTAGCACCACTTAAACAGTATTTACAGCCAAGTTTGAGTGAAAAAAAAAATCTGTCAGTGTAGTATTTACTCTCACAGACAATTAATGCAAAAAAACACAACATGCTACGACACCTGCAGTGGCGCTTATGGCCTATAGGGGCATGAGTTACTTAGTTCTACTTTAAACTCTTCAGCTCTATTCTGCCATTGTCTGGACTATAATATAAAAAACAACAAAAAACTAAAGGAAAAAAAGCCAATGGAAAATGCAACACAAGTTTAGCAGGCTATTAAAGATTATTTTTTGCTTTAGGGACTTCCAGAAAGTTTGTTTTTGTGTTCCCCCGTCTTTTAAAAGGTGTCATGAAAACAAAAGCTTGGCTGCGTTTTCACACCACAGCCGGCTCCCCTCTCATGAGCATCAGTGTACAGTAATGTGTGTGGATGTGTGTGGAGACGGAGGAGGGTGGTACCCACAGCTGGAGAAGACCAGAGGACACGAGTGTTCGTCCATGGGGAAATTATGGAGCTGGAGCTGGCACTCTGCGTTGATGGTCATCCTGTGGACAAAGAGAGGCACAATGAAAGAGGCACTGAGGGAGAATCGGATGGACTGGGAAATACTACAGAAGAAAAGGCAATGGTTTTCAGCGTTAGTTATGAATCGACACACTTGGTAGATCGCATTTTCAAACACTGAAGCTCACAAATAAAGTGGGAAACACTTTTTCTAAGTCGAGACTCGACATCGATGTTTGACGCAGTGGTTGAGATTTACAGTTAATTTTCCCCCTAAATATCTTAGTTTTAAAGCAGAACTAAGTAACTCATGCCACAGCAGGTGTCGTAGCATGTTAAGGTTTTTTACTCATTACTTGTCCGTGAGAGTAAATACTACACTGACAGAAAAGACAAAGGGAGAGAAGCATATTGTACATCCAATTACACAAAGGAAATCTCTTTTTCACTCAAGCATGGCTGTAAATACTGTTTAAGTGGCGTTAGCCTGTTAGCTTCTTTTTCGTGATTCTATTAGTGTGTATTGCGCCTCCAACCCGTAGACCCCCCAATCATCCCATTAACACTTGTTTACCATAATAAATCCTTTCTGTAGTCCCTCTGGGGGTAATACAAGTTACTTAGTACTGCTTTAATGTCGACGCTCACCCTTTATAAGGCTTATTTTCCTCGACTCGCCCGGCATAGATTTTCAGGAAATGACAATAACAGCGCAGTGGACGCTTGTCTTTCCCGTGAGTATTCATTCACAAATATTGACATGTTTGGTATACACGTGTAGCACGGTAGGTGACAGAGGTGAGGCTGTAATCCAAACATGGTCATTTCCTTTCTGGGAGACTGCAGCGTTTTGTCAAAATTTTCTTTTAACTCTTGCAATAACTTCTCCACTTTAGTTGCTCCGACAAACTCCAAACTTTCCAGGCCTGTACTTTTTTTTTTCAGAGATAATTTTTTTGAACCCCTATAAGGCAAAACTTTTTTTTCCAACACGCCTTACGTCTTAGGAATGATTCGAACCACTGAGCCACTGAGCCTCATTATAAGTTCACCCTAAGTGCCTGAATGCAAATGTTCTAGGTGTATTTTCCATATGAAGTCACGAGTGTTTCATCACAAATGTCTCTGCATGCGCTTCATTCAAGTACAGGTCAATCCAGTGTAGTAGTAGTTGTCCTAGTCGTTGTCCTAATTGCTACTAGTACTACTATCACTCCTGCTTTGATGACTTCTATGACTCCATTGTTACTTGCACTCAACTTTAAAAGTACTGGAATTTGTCAGCGCAGATGATTTTATTTTGGGAGCGCATGTCTTCGCCCTCGGAATTGCCAGCTCGTTAATATTCACGACGCGCGCTTCTATATATCATCCCCCAAATTAATTCCGCTGCCGAGATAATGGCTGTAAGTGTGGACTGGAGTTGTAGGCCGCTGTTGTCTTTGTGCGCGGGACAATTTCTCATTAACCGAGTGGCTGCGCGTACAAAAGCGCCGCTTCCATCACGCCGGCGAGAGGACGCCACGCAAGGGGATGACAGCTCCAATATGGCCGACGTAGGGGCGAGAGAAGGACTCGAAACCACGTCGCATAAGTTAATCAAGATAACAACGACTGCCGCAAAAGATTACTACTTTTATGATACTGCATCATTTCAGTATCAGTTACTACTATTAGTAAATGTGTTACTAAGACGACAACCAATACCATTACAGTATTCAGAATAGTACTCTTTCTGTCAAAGCACCATATTAAAGGAACAGGCCACCGTTTTTCCATACTGAGATACAGACGGCATCTCTGGAATCGGCCATATATGGTCATGTTTGAAAACAGTTAAGGGGGAAAATCTAAACTTTCTCTAATTATTCAAAAGCTACTTTAAAGGGGCGAGATGCAAGTATGTCATTTTATGCTCACTACTGCCACCTCAGGTCTTATGCGTAACTGCAGCTTCTATATTAAGCTTGTGCATGACGGCACTTCGCACCCAAATTAACACCTTTTTGAGTGACAGTGCAGGATTTTAGAGGCAGTTTTTCGCTTCTACTGAACAATCTGCTGTGAATAAACATCCATATGGGCCCGATTTAGACTTGACTTTACTTGTATGTGATGAATAAGTTGATATTTTGCCAGAAGATTCTATTTCCCCCTCGGTGAAGCCACGCCCCTTCTATGACGAGATGCAGTCTGTATCTATATGTTCTTACCTTGGCTTAGACGAGTTGATGTGTACCTGTCTGGTCTTTATGTGTGTGCTGAGTCACACAAAAAGACCAAAGATAGAGGGATTTTGTAGATTTTGTGTAGAGGGATTTCAAATGCTACGAGTCGAGACACTGCAGGTGAAAGGGGAAAAATGTACGTTTAGTTACTTAGCATTTAGCCTCTCCTCCTCCTCTATGGGTGAAGTTGGAAGCGACCAAGCTCTTCCACGTTTTCCCTATTTAAGTACGTGAGCAGTTACACGATCCAAGTATAGTTACACAAAATTAAACGTGGATTTTCTAAGCGCAGTAATGTCTTCAGAATTCTTTAGAAGTGAAGGTATTACTGCGCAGATGTCGAAGTGCTCCTAAGGTGTTATTACGCCTTACAATATAGTTCCCCTTTTTATCCACTTAGAAAATTGACATGTTTAATGTTGTGTAACTACTCGCGTAACTGTATTTAAATTGGGTAAACTTGGAAGCGCTAGGTGTCTTATATGAGGAATATGCTGGGAGAGACTAACTGCTAACAACGTCTTTAGTCTTTTTGCGTGCCTGAGCGTACACACAAAGACCAGACAGGTACGCATCAACTCGTCTAAGCTCAGGTAAGAACATATCTCAGGATGGAAAAACGGTGGCCTGTTCCTTTAATACAAAAGTAGAATTTGATTTCCTTTAAGGATGTTTCCGAACAGATTCCATCGCTCAAAATAGAGAAGAAAATTGCTTTTTTTTATTATCTTGTTGCTCACGTTGCCCCAGGGGCTCATTTAAATCATAAAATCTAGTCCCATTAGCTGTTTTATTTGAGTAAGTTCAATAATTGTTTCTAGCAAACCCAGCACCACCTAAAATCAAATAAATACATAGAATTTTAAATATAAAATCATTGTTTCTTATGTAATCTCCATTTTACCCCCATCCACTGATCAAATTGCCCTATTTTTCCTCTTTGATACATATATGTTCTGTATTGTATTACAAAGAAAAAATTGGGGTGGTTAAACTCCACTCTCCCATACTCATGCTCCTACTGATACAAGTGTAGTACTTGTATCACCACCACTGTTTTTGTTTTTACTAGATTTTTTACTAATTTGTGACTCAAGCCTGATTCATGTCCAAGTTTACGACAATCGTTTCTTCTTAGTAACGTCCAGACTCCATGTTGGTCATGTCGGCCATGTTGGTCCGGTGAACCATCATCCCGCTCCGCTGATACACACTCACATCCACGTCTCGCTCCAAACAAAATCAAGCTATTTCTGCGCGCTATTCTGGGAAAGGCTGTTTCATGCTTTTTTTCTTTATTTTTAGACGGCAACACTGAAAAGGACAGAATTTTAAGTTGATTCTCGAGCTTCAACAACGGGACTGTGGCAGCTGCTACAAAAGCCCCGCAGTATTTTCAGTCAGTCGCTTTTATTTTATTTTCTCTTGTGAAACAATGAGGCTCTTGTCTGTCACTCTGTGCATTTCAGTTTCTCACATTTCGAGCTGTGGAGACTTGATTTGAGGACGTTTCTCCTGGAAACTGTGGGCGTTTGGCAGAGGCAATGGCTACTGTCTTATGACATGGAAAACACAATAGAGATCGAATTCTATTTAGATTTTTTGATTAGAAACGATCGACCTAGACTTTCAATAGAGTCTCAAAGCGTGGTTGAGATGGAATTCACATTGACTGTATTGTATAAACGGCAAACAACCATGTTTAAAGTGTTCTTCAGATCAAAATGCTATTACATAGAAAATCGTGGCCATAACCTTTCTGTGCCATGTCTTTTGTAATGCTGCACAATTGGATAGTACAGGGCAAAGTGCTTGTATATTTATAACTTCATTTCAAATGCTACGAGTCGAGACACTGCAGGCGAAAGGGGAAAAATGTACGTTTAGAGAGTTACATTTGAAACTTTTGTCTTTGTGTGGATATAGCCTTAGATGAGTTTTGTAGGTCTTAGCGAAGGTGGGAGACTCGAGACTTTTTATGATTTGACTGCGGAATCCTTCCGTTGAAGCATGTTGAGGAGAATCCTGCTATTACTTTTGAGACTTCTGCAATTTACATTTTTTCCGCAATCGCCCGAAATATCAGCGATTTTTCCCATTGACTTATAATGGGGCTTCCGCAAATTCAAGCTTTTCTGCAACTTGTGGGTTTTGAGAAAAAAAATGGCCTTCTGCAGTTTTCCAGTTTTTCTACGGGAATTTGAAATGTTTGCATTTGTGTGTATGTGGGAATCCAGTCAATGGGGAGACTCCAGGCCTTTCAGCCATTTGTGCAGCTTCTGTCACTTAAGCACTGAGGCCATTTCAACAGTTTGACCAGTTTATGGAATTGAAAGGGTTTATGCAATTAACATAATGTATGCAAATTAACCCATTTATGAAATTTCTGCATTGCCTTCCCGCAATTCTGCTGTCAATAGCAAAAGTTTCTAGTTTTTCCTCTTGCAGCTTGTCAGCCATTTAAGCACTTAGGCGATTTCAACAGTTTATGCATCTTAAACCGTTTATACATTTCTAGTCTGTTCAAGAAATAGGACCCGAATATTCTCTTTCACAAATAAAATTTAATGGAGGAACACAAAGCAAAAACACTAAGAACAGACGGTGTCTTTGGCAGAGGCGGGAGGTGTGTCCGGCACAGTAGGAGGCGGGGCCTGGTGTCTTCAGAAGAGGCAGGAGGTGTGTACGGTGCAGTAGGAGGCGGGGCCCGGTGTCTTCAGCGCAGTAGAAGGCGGGGCCTGGTGTCTTCAGAAGAGGCGGGAGGTGTGTCCGGTGCAGTAGGAGGCGGAGCCCGGTGTCTTCAGCGCAGTAGGAGGCGGGGCCTGGTGTCTTCAGAAGAGGCGAGAGGAGACGGGTCCGGTGTCTTCAGCGCAGTAGGAGGCGGGGCCTGGTGTCTTCAGAAGAGGCGGGAGGTGTGTCCGGTGCAGTAGGAGGCGGGGCCTGGTGTCTTCAGCGCAGTAGGAGGCGGGGCCTGGTGTCTTCAGAAGAGGCGAGAGGAGACGGGGCCTGGTGTCTTCAGCGCAGTAGGAGGCGGGGCCTGGTGTCTTCAGAAGAGGCGAGAGGAGGCGGGGCCTGGTGTCTTCAGCGCAGTAGGAGGCGGGGCCTGGTGTCTTCAGAAGAGGCGAGAGGAGACGGGGCCTGGTGTCTTCAGCGCAGTAGGAGGCGGGGCCTGGTGTCTTCAGAAGAGGCGAGAGGAGACGGGTCCGGTGTCTTCAGCGCAGTAGGAGGCGGGGCCTGGTGTCTTCAGAAGAGGCGGGAGGTGTGTCCGGTGCAGTAGGAGGCGGGGCCTGGTGTCTTCAGCGCAGTAGGAGGCGGGGCCTGGTGTCTTCAGAAGAGGCGAGAGGAGACGGGGCCTGGTGTCTTCAGCGCAGTAGGAGGCGGGGCCTGGTGTCTTCAGAAGAGGCGAGAGGAGGCGGGGCCTGGTGTCTTCAGCGCAGTAGGAGGCGGGGCCTGGTGTCTTCAGAAGAGGCGAGAGGAGGCGGGGCCTGGTGTCTTCAGCGCAGTAGGAGGCGGGGCCTGGTGTCTTCAGAAGAGGCGAGAGGAGACGGGGCCTGGTGTCTTCAGGGCAGTAGGAGGCGGGGCCTGGTGTCTTCAGAAGAGGCGAGAGGAGGCGGGGCCTGGTGTCTTCAGCGCAGTAGGAGACGGGCCCGGTGTCTTCGGAAGAGGCAGAGGAGGCGGGCCCGGTGTCTTCGGAAGAGGCGGGAGGTGTGTCCGGTGCAGTTGGAGGCGGGGCCCGGTGTCTTCAGCGCAGTAGGAGGCGGGGCCTGGTGTCTTTGGAAGAGGCTGGCCCGGTGTCTTCAGAAGAGGCGAGAGGAGACGGGCCCGGTGTCTTCAGAAGAGGCGGGAGGTGTGTCCGGCGCAGTAGGAGGCGGGGCTGGTGTCTTCGGAAGAGGCGGGCCCGGGTTGTCCAGGGCCATGGCCTCAGAGATCTCCGAGTAGGGACAGGAGAGTGCATTCCTGACGGGGGTCTTGGTCTGACGGTGGCCCCAGGACAATGGCCCACCTTGGACGGAGAATATTTTCCGGCCATGGCTTTGGGAAAGCAGTTTGCTGGGTCTGGACAATCTGTCATGTGTTAAGAAACAGGACCCAAATGCAGAACTCCAAGCAAAAGAAGAAAATCAAAGCCTCAAACAGGACCCGAAGACAGACAGTGATCAGACAAACACCCTGAGTGATCTTATTGAATGCCGATTGTAACAAGTGAATTTTTCTGTTGTGTGATCAATAAAGGATTATCTTATACTTTATAGTTATTTGAGTGAAACTGTCGAAAGAACAGGATCCATTACGTAAAAGCGGCGCATCTATGTTTACTTATGGTAATTAGCCACATGCTTTTTCAGCGGAAAAGGGCAGGAGGAAATGTGTTTCTTTGGATGCATTAAAAGTTTTCTACAGTGAGTGAAGATTAAGGACAGGAAAACGTTCGAAACAATGGACTGAAGGCGGTGCGGAATCTACTCTGAGCAGGGGCAGGGGCATTACAGGGGAACCACTGCCAGAAACTAACTAAAATAAAAGTGTTGAGTGGTGAAGGTTTTTGCAAGAGCGTAACCAAAAACCGGCCCCAAAGTTTGGAAGGAAATGACCATATTTGGATTACTACATCAGCGCCGCGCTCAGTCCTATAGAAGCCTTTACCTGAGCGTGTAGAGTATTTTCCCATTGTTCCAAATCCGGAGCAGCTGATTGGGCGTCGTTATCCAATGGGAATCTGCCGTTTTTGAGTTCCTAAAGATGGTGTCGGGCAGCCATATCAGTCCCACCATATTGCTGTGGAGGAAAAAGGCACGTAGTTAGCAAATGGTGCAATTTCCCAAAAGTGAAGAAAAAACAACAACATGGCAACCAGGGGGAAAACTAAGCACATCAATCAATTTGTTCCATTAATTATGGGGCGTCTTCCGGAGCCGAGCCGGAAATATTGTTCTCAAATGGGATATTCGGAGTATGAGGCTGCTGAGAGACAATAGTAGCAACCGCAAAAGGCAGAAAGAAAGGATTTATTTGTTTGACTAAGAAGAACAAGGCGACTGCAGAGTGCTGACGCCAATGAGGGGAAATGGTTGTTAGCGCTCGATGTTCAGAGTCAGGTCTACTGCTTCTTTTGTGACTGAAACAAAAATGTCATTGAGATTTTTCTGGCAACTTCACTGCTTTAAAGTAGCAGTACAAAAACAAATCATACTTGTTCTGATTGATTGGACGATTGGATGTGTGAATCAAAGCAATAAAATGTCATTATTGCCATCAGAGAGGGGGGTATTATGGTGTTTGTGGGTATTGAGCAACAATCTCAAACACATCTTTCACTTTATTGGTTAGAAAATGTCATATTGATCTAAAACAGCTAAAAGTAAATATCCGGTAGTTTCTTTATGGCTGAAAGTCCTTCCTATTGGACAATATCACGCTTATGTTTTTGAATATTGTCTCCACTTTTGGATGCCTTTGAGAAAATAATTGGACAGAAGAGACAAACTTTGAGACAGTTTTTGTCTGATGTGGATTCTCCCAGTAATGAATGAAATATTAGCCAAAAACTAAGACAAAGAAATCTGCTGTTTGCCAGTTACCATAGTTACCATCTTTGAATTTTCAGTTACCTCCACCTCATTTGACTTCAGATCATAACAACGCTGCCCAAGAAGTGACTTCCTTTGTCGATCCAGCACGCCAAAATTAAAGCACCGTCTTATTCATTAGTTCATTAGGCACCAGGCGACGTGAGCACATTACACCTGTGCTCGCCCGTCTGCACTGGCTTCCTGTCTGTCACAGAATCAATTTTAAGATTCTTTTAATTGTTTTCAAATGTTTAAATGGCTTGGCACCTCTGTATCTGTCTGAGCTACTATCTATCCATGCCCCGTCCAGAGCACTTCGCTCAGCTGACCTGCTCCTTCTGGATGTGCCCAAAACGCACATGAAAACCAGAGGAGACAGAGCTTTTTCCGCTGCTGCCCCCCTGACTGTGGAATGCTCTGCCCCTCAACATCCGTTTGGCCCCGACCCTAAGCAGTTTTAAGTCCTCCCTTAAAACCCTCCTCTTTACACAGGCCTTTTAATATGTTACACATTGTTTCTCCATTGTATTTTTGTTTAAATTTGATTTTGACGTAAAGTTTATTATGCCTTGTTTGTATTTGTATTCATGGTTTTTATCATCTGTTTGAGTTGTGCAGCACTTTGGGCAGCTGTGGTTGTTGTAAATGTGCTATAGAAATAAACTTGACCTTGATTAGTTCAACTTTCTTTCTGACTATTATCAAACAAAACACCTAAAATGTGTGTATTTAATAATATTCTTGTAATGTTGCAAGTACCTGCTGAACTAACCAATGAGACGAGCTGTGTGCTTTTATTTTGGCGTGCTGGATCGAAACAGGAAGTCACTTCTTGGGTGGCGGCGTTATGCACAGAGTCAATTTTAAACTCTTTAGAATGTTGTGACACTAAGAACAGTCACTGGAGAAGATTCAGCGATGACTCAAAGATGCGCAACTGGGTCAAAAAACAACTGCAGCTCGGATAATGGAATTAACATTGTAACGAGGTAAAAAGCACTAAAACGTAGATTTTATATAATCCCTCCCTTAATAAATGGCAAAGTTTGTGAAGGGGTTGGCAACATCAGGCCTGTGGGCCAATACCGGCCCTCCATCATATGACCTCGGGCCCTCAGGATGGTTTTGAGGAATTATTACACAAATCAGATTACATGACTGTACCCCCGCCTTAACCGAGCACATTTTCTCCAGTTCGGCTTTACCCAAATCTAAAAGCAAAAGTTTGGCAAAAGAGCGACAAAAAAACGCAACAAAAATGTGACGAAAAACCAACAAAACTGGTGACAAAAAAAAACCCAACTAAATAATAATGCACTGGTTTTATATAGCGCTTTACATTGCACTATTCGTTCACTCCATATTCAGTGGTGATAAGCTACTATTGTAGCCACAGCTGCCCTGGGGTAGACTGATGGAAGCGAGGCGACAAGTCTGGTTGCCAGTCTCCAAGTACCGACCAGGCCCTTCCCTGCTTAGCTCCAAGGTCTGACGGGATCAGGCAGAGCAAAGACGGTAAAAATATGACAAAAAATGCAAGCAAAATCTTGTTGGTTTTAGCTTTCAAATGAGGTGTTACTCTGGCCTATAGGCTGTAAACTCAAGTCGAGAAGCTTTTAGATTTGGGTAAAGCGGAACAGGAGAAAATGTGCTTGGTTAAGGCGGGGGTTAAGAGGTTAAAGTGCTCTAGAAATGTGAAGAATACTGTTAATTCCTTTAAAATGTCTGACCATGACTGACCATTCAGGCCAAACATGATGGACGACACTGGCATTTGTAGATAAATCTGCATCAACATCAACCTGCACAGTCCGCGGTGTGGGAGGACCTTTGAGTGAAATACTGATTTTGCGGCTGCAGAGAACTAACTCATCATCTGTGATCTGCAGTTACCTGTTGAGTGTGAGGAGCCGCATGCTGCTGCTGTTGTAGCGCAGTCTGGTGTCCACCCAGCTCTGGGCAAAGATGATATCGATCTGGTATTCCTGAGGACAGAGAGAGAGAAAGGGAGGGGGGCAAATCAATACTCTGAGCAACAGTTCTTACAAAAAGAGAGATGTGCCAGCTGTGCAGAGTCTAGTGTCTCTAAGTCCAGCGGTTCCTGTCCTTTCTGCACAGTGTGGAATGCGGTAGTTTTCAGGCCAGACACTGCAGGTGGATGTTGTAGTACTTTCCTTGAAAACCCTGAAGCGCAACTCGATAAAACGTCATAAAATAAGCATCGTAAAACCACGGCGTGAAAGTGTAACTTGGTAATGGGGGTCCCCGCGCCCCTCCTTTGGAAACACAGCCTTACATAAAGCCCCAACTCCAATGTTGACTTCAAAAGAAACACACTCAAATGCGCATTGTGTGTTTGATATGGAAATCAAATGACACGCTCTGCACAAATTGTTTACTTCAGCACATTTCCTCACCCCGGATCTCACCCCGCGCCTAATTATGTGAAAGTTTGAGTCGGTGATGCCGCTTCTCTCTCGGGAGACGGATGTTTTATGATCAAATATTAAAGGTATCCCCCAGTATATGGAGTATGTTGCCCTTTCGGAGGTGCAGACACGAGGAAGGATTGTGTTTTGTGGGAGACATGCCAGGACGCGTGTTGTTGCGACCGTGCTGTCAAACGCTTGAAAAATGAGAATGAAACTAGAGGCGGTAACAAGAAAGCAGGAGAGCGCCGAGGGGTAAAGCAGTCTGGACCAGCTCCAAGTCTAGGTAAACGGAGAGGGTCAGGAAGAGCATCGGAGTTAAAGCAAACAAAGTCAGACTATGAAGGAGAGAAAAAGGAAATGACGATTTTTAAACTTGTGCATTTGGACCTTTCATTTTGTCACTTATTTATGTAATATATAAATAAAATGAGGAGGAAACAACATTGTAGCTCAATGCTTCCAATAGGAATAGTATTTTTTACTTTAACTGGACTATATGGAGTTTAAAAATGTTAAAATTATGTATTTCCTCCCCCTACATGTTCCAGCCATGTCCTAATGTGTAGAATGAGCCCAGACCTGTTCATCACAACTGCCTCTAAAATCCTGCACTGTCACTCAAAAAGTTGTTACTTCAGGGCCTAATTGTCGTCATGCACCAGCTTAATATAGAAGCTGCAGTTACACGTATGACCTGAGGTGGCAGTAGTGAGTATAAAATGGCCAACTTGAATCTAGCCCCTTCAAAAACTGAAAATATGTGTCAAATGAGCATGTAAACTATCTGACCTCTTAACCCACTGCATTTCTGCCAGTTTGGCTTTGCCTAAATCTAAAAGCTTCTCGACTGGAGCTGACAGGCCAATGTAACACCTCACTTGAACTCATCTAAAGTTCTCTCTTGTTATGATGATCATGTTGTTGTTTTATTTGTTTTTTCACATGTTTTTTTGGGCTTGATCATAGTTACATTACATTACGAAATGCGGCCAAAACAGGACAAAAATGTGACAAAAAGCAATGAGAAAAAACAAACAAAAAACACGACTAAAACGTTATAAAAGAAACAGAGAAGAAGCTTAGATGAGTTTTGCAGGTCTTAGCTTTCAAATGAGGAGTTACACTGGCATGCTGTAAACTCTCCAGTCGAGAAACTTTTAGATTTGGGTAAAACTGAAGAAAATGTGCTCGATTAAAGCAGTACTAAGTGACTTGTTTACCTTAATAAATCCTCGTAGTCCCTCTGGGGGTAATACAAGTGTTAATGGGATGATTGGGGGATCTAATGCAATCACAAAGCAGAAGCTAATGGGCAAAGCTAACATGCGGGCTAGCTCCACTTAAACATTATTTACAGCCAGGTTTGAGTGAAGAAAATTATCTCCATTGTGTAACTGGATGTACAATATCCCTCTCGCCCTTTGTCTTTTCTGTCAGCGTAGTATTTACTCTCACGGACAATTAATGAGTAAAAAAACGTAACATGCTACGACACCTGCAGTGGCGCTTTAAAGTGGGGGTTAGTGGGTTAAACCAGACGTTCATTTTGAGGGAGTCACCACCTCAAAAGTTTGGTAGAAAAGCTTCAAAAAGCCATTTTCGCACACTAACCCCACCCCACGAGCACGAAGATGACCTCTTCCACATCATAGTCCTCTTGTCCCTTCAGTTTTCTGGTCTTTCTGAGGCCCTTTCTCCTAAATGGCGGATGGCGTTTGACCACTGCAGCCTGGCGCGTCTGCTAATGTCACCTGTCCATCACCCGGGCCCGCACAATAACCCTGACATCTTTAAAGCTGAGGGGTAAAAAGCCCATATTCTGCTTGTTTCAGCCCCGGTTGGAGTGGCGGGACAGATGATGGCTCTTTTGTTTGGTCTGCGCCTGAGAGCCACTTGAACAGCGGCGAGTGGCCCGTAGAGTCTAATGGCACTGAGAGTAATGCGGTCCGGACTCGTACGGAGCTTCAAGCGCATTAGAGAGAGTTATCGTGGCGGAGAGTGGTCATCACAAATAAGAACTAAGCTCGTGGATAATTTTCAATTTGTACACACTGTCTCAGAGTGCGGCGCCGTGGTGGGTTTGAAATAATAGATGATGAATGAGTGGAGTCCAAGTGTGAGCACGAGAATAGCAAGTGGGATAAGGAGCAGGGATGTTTGAACTTATCAAAGCTACTGTACCTAATGATATTGTGGGCTTCACAAGTAACTAAAGCAGTTCAACAACAAGACTGAACTTTACTGGAAAGAGACTGGCACAATCCTCGTCTCTTCTACAACAGCATTTAAAAAAGAACAACAAATTCTACGCGAAGGACTCCGAAGTAGTTTAAACTTTAAAACACCAGCAGCAGAAAGAGTAATATACGTACAATGCCTGACCAAAAACAATTCTTTACAGCATGCATTCGCCGTGGCACTGTTACAATAACCTTCTGCAATGTCAAAAGATCTATTCATTTTTCACTGAGATCTTGTATTGATGATGGGAGAGTGCGACCACTGTGTGCAAAGCCTTTTTCACCACATCCCAAAGATTCTCAAAGGGGTCAAGACTGGACTTGAGGTGGCCCATCCGTGTGTGAAAATGACATCTCATGCTCCCTGAATGAAACCAGGCAGTGCCATCAGGGAAGAAGAACTCCATCGATGGTATAACCTGGTCATTCAGGATGTTCAGGTCGTCTGCTGATCACATAGTGTTTGCTGAACCTCAAACTGCAGCAACCCCAGATTACAATTTCTTTTTCTTAATCCCGGTGGCGGCTTTTTTTCTAGTCAGTCCATCTATGTAAGAAGTTGTGATGAATTGTAGCACTAAAAAAACCCAACACGGCTCAAGCAGATGAAGCTATCAACAGTAATAGGTGCCATGAAACAGTGCAGGGAATGCAATTTGACCACATGAAAATAATTCTTCATAACAACTTCAAACAGTCTATCGATGTGCACTTCCTTACTCTTGTGTGGGGTCAAAAGTTCATCTGTTCTCTCCTCTGTCAATGTATTAAGCATCACTGCTTATCGACTGAACTGATTAACTATATTTCACTCCAGTGTTTGCTTTTGGGTGCTTTACCCACAGTGAATCAGACCCGCTGACAGCTCTCTTACACCTTTGATTTATTAATAGTTTTTTTGTTGTTTTCCCACAGCTGCTGAGTCTAAGGACCGCCAAGATGGCCGTCAGAAGGTCAGCGCATCAGCAGGAAGCCCGGCAGAATATAAACGACCGGGGCCAGTGAAGCTCCAGTGATAAGGTCAAACTGGGAGAGACTCTGAGGAGGCAGTTTGTAATCCCAGGTGATGCCGACGAGGCGCGGTCATAAAAAAACAACACGAGTCAGAAACAGCGACGTAAAGGTACCCGAAAGAATGTTTATGAGCTTTCATTACGGATGATGTGTCCACTTTAAATTCATACTTTGCTTACAGCTCTTAAAGTCGTGCCCTTTTCCCTGTCGTTCCCCAGAGGCCTGACCTTCCCCGTCGCCTCCCTGGGTGCTCCTGTCACCGCGGTAACCTTTGGGTGCTAATGATGAGGGGGCACCCAACAGGAGGGGTCCCGCTCATGACTCAGACCGCAGCAACGTGGACGTACATGTCAGTGGTTTTCTCCGAATGGGATTTCCTGTCTCCACTGGGTGCTTTTGGAGACACTAGAGACACCGGCCAGGTCTGAGCTCGGATCTTACTTGGATTAGAGCAGAAATAATCAACAACTACAAAAAGGGCTAGACCAAGGCTAAACCGGGATTCGACCAGGACTTGCCATCGGAACTCAAGCTGGACGACAGCCCTAAACCAAGTCTGAATAATGACTAAATGATTAACTATGACTAGTCGACCACTCAGCCCCTGGTTACATCTGATACTAAACCATGACTTGATTTGGACTAAACCAAGACAAAACCAGAGCTAAGCCCGGAAAAGAACAGGCCACGACACTGCAAACCAAAACAATCCAGTAATAATAACATTTTTTCCTGAATCCGAGCAACCAACCTCAAGAAGTCTGTCCTTGGTAGAATCTTTAGCATATAACCTGCACTGGACCAGATTAAACTCCAATATAAGATAAGAAGACGGCTCTGAATCCAGATGCTTTCATGACTTTCTGCAATAGTCAAAAACCTACTCATTTGTACAACCTTTTACATTATGTGAGAGATCTGCACAAACTATCCAACCAGGCATTTGACCCGCCCCAAACCCAGAACAGAAGCAGTGCGTACGACGTCCAAGTCTTATTCAGAGCTGTGACTTTATGGAATAATAAATAAATAAACAAATAAATGCTGTCTTGCTTTTTGAATTCTTTTATACCTTTACCAGAGGAAGGACTGAAGCAACTCTGGAGAAATGTATACTTAAACCAGGACTATACCAATAATTACAGGTAATCCAGGACTGGTTACAAAATAACAATGGTATTTACCCAGATGTTAAAACCTGGACTAAAGTAAACTGTAAACCAAAGACAATCCAGGGCATGATTTCTGACTGTCCTCCCACACTTTGGTTTCAACTTCCGACCATCGAAATTGCAAAGAAACAAATAAGACGTATTTTTCGTTATGTGCGATATTGCTGTCGTCAGGTTTATGCTGCATTTATATATTGCAGCCTTAACAGACAATGACGGCAACAAAGCAGGTCCATTATTCACGGACATTATGCAAAACAACTAAGCCCAGTGTAGGAAGATACGGGACCGAAATTAACTACAGCGTCTGGCATGGATCCCCCGGGGAGAGATTTCAAAGTCAGAAAAACAGGCGCGTTAAGCAGGGCATTACTCACGCCTATTGACAAGAAACAATGATTTAGAGACCTCCAGGAGAGAGAAGCAGGTGAAGGCTGCGGACCCGGGCTCTGGAAGGATGTAGAAACAGAGGAGACTCGGCAACTTCATTATTTAGGGCATAAATATTTAATCTTAAGGCTAGGATACTCGGACTGTATTAGTCTGTTTGGTGAGTGGATAGTCATGGAGGGACACGACTATGTAGTACTCAGATTTCTCAGTAAAAGTTTAGTCAATTTAAAGTTAAAGAAACTGCCTGAACCCTGAAAAAGGCACCATCTGGATTTAACTGTTATGGTCTTGGTCTGGGTCTAGGTTCAGCATCACGATGTGCCCAGAGAATGAGCTCACTGGACGACCTGAACATCCTGAAAGACCGAGTTATTCCTTTAATGGATTTAATCCAGTCATTAACCCCTGTCTGTATATGCATCATATGACTCTTTCATTGTTTGCACTGTTTTGTATTTGTATTTAACCTGTATAGTGTAATGACTGTGTCCTACTTTGTATTTTATTTTGTTGCACTAACTTTGAAATTGAAGTTTGACTTTGAATGTTTTATTGTCTTAGGGAGACTATTTACATGTGTCCAGGGACGACGGATGAAAAATAGCCTTTTGACTAACTCTGGTACATTTACAGAAATGTTGATTAATGTACAGTGTCCCTGTCAAATAAATAAATAAATCCCCCCTGATGGCACGGGCATATTCCAGACATCCTTTTGGCCAACACAAAGCTAAGATTTTAGCCCCATTGAGAATCTTGGGTTGAGCTGAAGAAGGCTTTGAGCATTGGTCACTCTCTTGGTGAAAAATGAAATCAACACTGGATCTTTTGACATGGCAGAGGTTTCCTGAAACAACGCCACAGCAAATCAATCAAAACAGATATGACCTTTTCTGGTGTATTAAAGGCTCTGTATCGTACAAAATGTACTTTTTGTAACTGATATCTTGGTTCTCATCAAAGACATGGTCTGGAGTGGTGGCATGTTTCATTCATGCATTCGTCCACACTTAAAGGGACTATATGGAGTTTATAAATGTTAAAATTAAGTATTTTCCTCAATGTGTAGAATGAGCCCAAACATATTCACCACAACTGCCTCTAAAATCCTGCACTGTCACTCAAAAAGGTATTAATTTGGGTCCGAAGTGCCGTCATGGCCAAGCTTAATTTAGACGGTGCAGTTACTCGTATGACCTGAGGTGGCAGTAGTGGGTATAAAATGGCTAATTTGCATCTAGCCCCTTTAAAGAGCCAGCCCATACACTTGAATTTTGTCTGAGTTTTAGTCTAGACTCTTCAGACTGTCTCCCTGTCGCAGATTGCCATGTTGGACCGACTGTTTAAAATCTCACTGCCTCTTCAATCCCGCCTCAGGGAGAAGACTGCGGAGTCTCGCTCAGTGACAGGTCCAACTGACTGAAGGACAACTTCATCCACCAGGCTGACAGGAAGCGGAACTAGGCCTGTCACGATAACAAATTTGAAGTTTGATATATTGAGGCAGGAAAGTATCGCGATAAACGATATTATTGACTCTAATGACCCTAGATACTTACTTAAAATACCACACAAGCTGCAATAAACATGGAATATATTGAAAAATCAAAGTTTTACTAAGAAAGAATGGGGGAAATGCTAATAAATGTGCAGACGATAAATATCGAGCCCAAAAATGTATCTGTTTTTTATTGAACGATAAGTCGATATGGTTATTTATCATGACAGCCCTGAATGGAACTATCCCCTATTGCTGCTGCCATTAAAATAACAACCACCTCCTCCTACTACTAATGTACTTACTGAACATATACTGAAGTGGAAGCTGCAGTACTTAAAGTATGTAACTACTTCACATTGCAGCTAATAAACTTTGCTTGAGGCCAACACCGAGTGAATCAGATCAGATTAATTTGAGGCGATTGCCAAAGGATGCACGTCTTTGCAGGGAAATTAATTAGTTGGAGAATGTCTTGGTGCTTATCCCGTCTGATCGCGGCGTCACACGGGGGCGAACGGCTCCACCGCCAGTCACAAGAGCCGACCGTTTCAACAGTCCCCACCAAAAAAGCACCAGAGGCTTTTGTGCTTCCAAGTCGGAGATGTCGATTAGAAGTCGGCCGCGGATTCAAAAGAAAATGTCTATTGATGTGACGGACAAAGATTATTTTTTGACCTTGAGTTTCGACACTGGTGAAGATGCATTGATGAAATCCATGGTTTAACTTTGGAGGTGCTGGACATGTCAAAAACTCAAGCGCAGTTGCTTTAAAAGAAGGTTTTTCAGACACAATACTACTGCTACCATTACAGAGAACTTGGTGTACTTCAACTATTATCACCAGAATCCATGACCCGTCTTAAAAAAATAGATTAATTGCCAAGCAAGCACGGCGCCGCTACTTCAAAAACACATTAATTACTTCAGTAAAAGCATCTAGTTACTTCCCACTCTGCCTACAAACGCGGCCCTTTATCTGATAGCACTTTGTAGAGAAGGAGAAGCGCACAGATCACTGACTAATGTTTTCCCGAGGCCAAGCCGACGCTGCGTAGATGGAATAAATATTTATAAGTGAAATATTTATATCGCAAAGACGACTCTGGCAAATTGGTGGCCGGACCGGATTTCAATTCTTCATGAAGGAGAGCGAAAGGATAAACACCATTTGGAGCCGCGTCCGCACCGGAGCACACAATCCATCTACCTAATACAATATGGAGTTTAAACAGGGATCCTCATATGTGGACTCATTCACCGGTGTTAGACGCATTCTCAGTCGGGACCAGGATATTAATGCAGGAACTACGGGCCATAATGTGTGCTTTAGATTCCATCATTCATTTGTTGGACATGTCCAAAGATAGATATGATTTTCAGCCCTCGAGACCCCTGGTAAGGTTGGGTTCTGGAGTTTTAATGAAAGAAAATCCACTATTGTTGAACCCAGTGCATAATAGGCTCAGTGCATGGAACGCCTTTGGCTAGAGCGTCCAGTGTCTGAACTACCTGACGGACCTGCTCATCCGCTCTGCACCCACCTGGACACTCTGTTCAGAGCTGAGGACTCTGACTGTTGTTAATATGAACAAAATGCATCTATGAAGAGAAGTTAAATAAATACATGACAAAGAAACTCTGTATCCTGATGTGGTTGAGTGGTTAAATCACAGGACTTACAAAATGTTGTGTTCCCTGCGGTTCTTGGATCAAGTCCCACCTGTGTCAGTTTGGCTTGAGCCTGTGATGGTTCTGAGAGCTGTAGTGTTTCAGTGAAATTGTTGTTAAGTGATGACACTTAGTAATAAAAATCACTCAGGTCTGAGGGACCTGCTCATCTCCTCTGGAGCTGATGAGTCTGACTGAGGTTTAAACTCACAAGCTTCAGATCACTGGCAACACAGGGCCTTTACACCCATCCTCTAGTACCTGAGCTAACCTGATGGGAAACAAAGGCACAGTTTCGTTGTGATCACTAATTAAATCAACAGTTTCTTCAGTATAAAGGAGGACCTATTCACTGACTTCAGGCTACAGAGCAGTGTCTGAGAGAGTAGGAATTGAACCCGTAACATTTGGTTCACAGACAACACACAAGTGAACACACGCTCTACTCACTGAGCTACTGCCAGGTCAAACACCAGTCTTTAAATGTCATTAATCTCTCTAAAATGAAGTCCAGATTCAGTGAAGTTTAACAAACTCATGACAGTGAGACTGAACAGCCGCTCATGTGGTTGAGTGGTTCAGATACAGGGCTTTAAGATTATATCTTCAGCCGTGAGCTCGGGGGTTCACTGTTGTCCACTGTTGCTTTCACATCTGTGTGAGAAACAGAAATTTAGTAAGACTCAAACTAAGCTTAGAGCTGCCACCTGGGAATGTACGGAAACTCATTGCTGCCAATGTGAGTGAAACATTTTTGACTGTGCTTTCTCGTTCGAACGTAATACCATCTCGTTCTAACGAGTTGCCAATGTCGTTCTAACGAGTTGCCAATGTCGTTCGAACGAGTTGCCAATGTCGTTCGAACGAGTTGCCAAAAGCCCAACGCACACCAGAGCGCAGCGGCACATCATCTGACGCACGTCCATTTCGGCACAGGCGGCGCGTCAGGGCACTTCAGTTCAGAGGCTTTTCCTCAGACGCGGTGCCGCGGGGTAAACACCTAGGCCTACGTTTTTGACCTGCTGCAGAGGCACAGACGGGTCTCGGCTGTGACAGACAGGGAGACCGCCGTACACTTTGTTTAAGGGGATGATAGAAGCAGCGGAGACAGAACCATCATCAGGGCTCAGGTGGAGCATGTTAAACTCACCAGCCCCCTTTTAACCTGCAAAAGAGAGCCACGTTTTCTCTCTCTCTCTCTCTCTCTCTCTCTCTCTCGCAACACGGACATACGTGTCTTATTTTATTAATGATAAATGTATGAACTACGCGTTTAAAGCACCACATGGTTTGAGGAAAAGCCTCTGAACTGAAGTGCCCTGACGCGCCGCCTGTGCCGAAATGGACGTGCGTCAGATGATGTGCCGCTGCGCTCTGGTGCGCGTTGGGCTTTTGGCAACTCGTTCGAACGACATTGGCAACTCGTTCGAACGACATTGGCAACTCGTTCGAACGACATTGGCAACTCGTTAGAACGACATTGGCAACTCGTTAGAACGAGATGGTATTACGTTAGAACGACATTGGCAACTCGTTAGAACGAGATGGTATTACGTTCGAACGAGATGGTATTACGTTCGAACGAGATGGTATTACGTTCGAACGAGATGGTATTACGTTCGAACGAGAAAGCGCAGTCAAAAATGTTTCACTCACATTGGCAGCAATGAGTTTCCGTAGGAATGAGCAGGTATCGAGGTAACACGACACAAATATAACCAACAGTTCTAATCACTGAGCTACTGCCATCGAGAAATGACTGCCATTAATGTGATTAATGAGAATAAAATCAACTCTGCATCTCTTAAGTAAAATAAGCTCATAACAGTGACAGAGAGTGTGCTGATATAGTCAAGTGGTTCTAGCCGAGGGCTTTAACAAGTTTCCTCTGCCCTCAGGTCAGGGGTTCAAGTCCCCTCTGTGTCTGTCTACTGTTGCTCGCACATCTCTCTGAGAAACAGAAATTTAGCAAGACTCAAATGAAGCTGTAGTTTAGAGCTGCCACCTGGGAATGAGCAGGTATCGAACCCTTTGGATTATAAACGGCTAAAATATAACCAACAGCTCTAATCACTGAGCTACTGCCCTTTAGGAATGAAAGGAATTAAGGTGACTAATCAGAAAAAATCAACTGTGCATCTGTTAAGTAAAGTAAAATAAACAGTGACAGACAGTGTCCTGATATGGTCCAGTGGTTATAGCACAGGTTTGACTTGAGCCTGTGATGGTTCTGAGAGCTGCAGTGTTTCAGTGACATTGTACTTTAGTGATGACACATAATAAAAATGCTAAGTGCCTGGTGCTCTGCACCCACCTGGACACTCAGGTCAGAGCTGGTGAGTCTGACTGGGGTTTGAACTCACAAGCGACACAGGGCCTTTACACCCATCCTCTAGTCCCTGAGCTAAAGCCACCTACAACCAGCAGCTCGTTGAACGAATTTAACCCGATAGGAACCTCAATGGGTTCTAATACTTAGTTCTGTCAGACAGTTTCTTCGTGATCACTAATTGAATCAATAGTTTCTTCAGTATGAAGAAACTATTGATTCAATAGGAGGAACCTGTTCACTGACTTCAGGTTAGAGAGCAGTGTCTGAGAGAGTAGGAATTGAACCCATAACATTTGGTTCACAGACGACACACAAGTGCAGGAGTCTTTAAATGTGGATAATCTCAGATAAATGAAAATTCAGTGTCTACATCCAGATCCACCGGAGTCTGAGCTTCTGTCCTTGTGTTTCTTCACCTGAGTCCGAGGCTTAAACTCATGTAGATCACAGGGGACCCAGGTCCCTGAGCTCCCGCAGGTCCCTCCATGGCCTTCATCACACAAGGACAAACATCCACATCTGTACATTTACTCTGAACCTTCACTGTTGACTCAGGTCTGACTGAGTGCTTGAGGAGCTGAAGCTTCTTCAACCTGATCATCTGCTGGACTCTCAGTGTGTTCGATGGTCCAGGGGTTAAAAAAGCCTCTGCTGCAACGACGTGCAGGGTTCAAATCCCGCCAGTGCTGTTGATCCACTTCTGTTTGTGATGTTTGTTCAGACTCAAATCACATTATAGTTTAAAACTAAAGGAACAGACGTCACACATTTAACCAACAGCTCCTCTAAACGACACTGTACTTTAAAACTGCTGCTTTCTGTGAGAGAGCGGGAATCGAACCCTCAACCTTTGGATCAGGTTTGCTTTATTTCAACTGTCTGCTCTCGTCACTGAGAGAGTCAGTTCAGTTTAACAAACTCATGACAGTGACACTGAACCAGCTCCAAGGTGCTGATGTGGTTGAGTGGTTCAGATCTCGGGCTTTAAGAAGTCTCTTCTGCCCTGAGGTCCGGGGTTCGAGTCCCCACTGTGTCTTTCTGCTGTTGCTTTTACACCTGAGAAACAGAAGTTTAATAATGAATGAACTGTGCATCTGTTAAGTCAAATAAACTCATAACAGTGACAGACAGTGTGCAGATGTGGTGCAGTGGTTAAGGCACAGGGCTTTAAGAAGACTCATCTGCCTGAGGTCGTGGGTTCGAGTCTCACCTGTTGCTTCCACATCTGTAATTTAGTAAAACTCAAACAACACTATGGTTTAAAACTAGTGCTTTCTGTGGGAATCGAACTCTCAACCTTTGGATCAGGGACGGTTCACTTTATCCAGCAGCTCTAGTCATTGAGCTCTTTCCACAGATAAGATCCGGAGTTAAATGTCGTTAATATCAACAAAATCAACTGTGCGTCTGTTAAGTTAAGTCAAATAAACACATGACAGAGAACATCTGTATCCAGATGTGGTTGAGTGGGTTAATCACAGGGCTTTAAAAGTGTGTTGACCCTGAGGTTCTGGGATCAAGCCCCACCTGTGTCAGTTTGACTTGAGCCTGTGATGGTTCTGAGAGCTGAGGGGTTTTAGTGACATTATACTTTAGTGATGACACCAAGTAATAAAACCACTTCTTGAGGATCCAGTGTCTGAACTGTGGAGAGGAGGAATTGAACCCACAACATTTGGTTCACAGACGACACACGAGTAACCAAACACTCTACTCACTGAGCTACTGCCCTGACAAACTACAGTGAATGTCTTTTCTTTTGTATCGTACGACTCCTTGACCGAGCCTCTTCCTCCCTGAGCTATACTTCTATAAGCACCTATAGAAGAACCTGAACCAGATGAAGCAGAGCCGCTGTGGCTCAGAGGTAAAGTCACTGCACTATGACAGTGGGTTTCACAAAGGTCTAAAGGTCTAAAGGTTGTGGGATCGAGCCTGGCTCTGGTCTCAGTGTCTCTGAGGAAAAACAAACGGGTCAAAAAAACAAAAACAAAAGGTCAAAAAACAACAAAAAGGGGTAAAATAAAAAAAGGGTCAAAAACAGGTCAACAAAAACTAGTAAAAGGGTCAAAAACGGGAACACGCCCCACAAAAACAGGGAGAAAAACAGGGGACAAGAGTGAGTGAGTGAGGGGGAAAAAGGGGCAAAAAGCAATAAAAAAAAGTCGCTTTTTTTTTTTTTTTTAACATTTTTGGGTCAAAAATGGGTCAAAAATCCTTAAAAAATGGGCCAAAAATGACCGAAACGGATCAAAAACGACAAACCGGGTCGAAAACGTTAAAAACGTGAAAAAAAGCGACAAAAACGGGTAAAGAACGACAAACCGGGTCAAAAAAAGTGCTAAACTGACGAAATCGGGTCATAAAAGACAAACCGGGTCAAAAAAGTGACTAAAACGGATCGAAAACAGGTCAAATACGACAAAGCGGGTCAAAAAAGCAACTAAAGTGACGAAAACGGGTCAAGAACGACAAAGCGGGTCAAAAAAGCGACTAAAGTGATGAAAACGGGTCAAAAACGGCAAAGCGGGTCAAAAAAGCGACTAAAACGGGTCGAAAACGGGTCAAAAACGACAAAGCAGGTCAAAAAAGCGACTAAATGACGAAAACGGGTCATATACCACAAACCGGGTCAAAAAAGCGACTAAAACGGGTCAAAAACGACAAAACGGGTCAAAAAAGCGACTAAAACGGGTCGAAAACGATAAAAACGGGTTAAAAAAAAGCGACAGACGGTAATCAACAAGAAACTGTGTCTGACAGAACTAATTCTTGTAACGTGTGAAAGCAGAGAGAGGCAGAGCCAGGTTACTCTTTGGAGAAAAATGGCAGATCTCCGTTTATTGAAGAGGTGAAAACAGACTGGCCCCCTGAGTGACCACACAGTACTTCTCAAGAGTTCACAAATTCAAAATTAAACAGTGACTTCAAGTTACAGAGTAATGTCTGAGAGAGGAGGAATTTAACCCATAACATTTGGTTTACAGACGGCACACCGGTAAACAATCTCTTTTTTTCCGCTTCGTTTTATACCGTAAGTGACCGGAAGTGAGAGGACGCTGGCGCGTTTTGGCGGCCGCTTCTCACAACTGTTTTTACGTACCGATGTCGCCTGGTAACAGTCTTTGCCTGGTCGTCCGCATCGAGCAGCGGAATACAACCCGCTTACTGGCCGGCCTGCTCTCCGGAGCAGCCTGTCAGCAATGCGGCTACTGTTCGTGGCTTTCCTGCTGGCCTCTCCGCGGCTGTTGCCATCGCCGGCTCCGACCATGGCGCTTCACACACGTCCTCGCAGCTCCTCAGATTCAGCCACCGCGCACCTTCTCTCTGCTACAACACCGTCTTCTCCCTCGTCGCAATCTCCTCGACTACAACTTCAGTGGTGAAAACAGTAGCTAATCCATCTCTCCAGTCCGCCCGCAGCTCACTCCCTCTCGTACACCGGCACAACAACAACATCCGCATACGTCATCTGCGCACTCGTCACGTGACTTCATCTCCTGCCCGTCTCAACTTCAGCCACACGGACTTCACAACCAAAGCCTCTTAAGACAGCACTCTTCAATACAGGATCACTCAACAATAAAAGCTGCTCCTCTGTGATTTCATCACCGACAATAAACTGGATTTACTCTGTCTCACTGAAACCTGGGACAAACCCATGGACTATACTGCATTGAATCAGACCACCTGGATCCTCCTACACCGACATCTCCCTCCGCCCCGTCTCCATCCCAGCTGTATCTGAGTCCCTTTGGAACTCACTCACTAACTTTAAATCAGTATCAAAACCCACCTCTTCAAACTAGCTTTTCCTTAAACCCCTTCTTTATTTTGTTTTATCCCGCGTGTAAAGCGTCTTTGAGTGTCCAAAAAAAGTGCTATAAAGTTTGATATATGATTATTTTTATTTTTATTTTTATTACTATTATTATTGTTATTATCATTATTATTACTCTACTCACTGAGCTACTGCCATGTCGAGCAGGAGTCTTTAAACGTGGATAATCTCAGATAAATGAAGATTCAGGGTCTACATCCAGATCCACCAGAGTCTGAGCTTCTGTCCTTGTGTTTCTTTACCTGAGTCCGAGGCTTAAACTCATGTAGATCACAGGGGACCCAGGTCCCTGAGCTCCCGCAGGTCCCTCCATGGCCTTCATCACACGAGGACAAACATCCACATCTGTACATTTACTCTGAACCTTCACTGTTGACTCAGGTCTGACTGAGTGCTTGAGGAGCTGAAGCTTCTTCAACCTGATCATCTGCTGGACTCTCAGTGTGTTCAATGGTCCAGGGGTTAAAAAAGCCTCTGCTGCAATGACGTGCAGGGTTCGAATCCCGCCTGTGCCAGTGCTGTTGATCCACTTCTGTCTGTGACGTTTGTTCAGACTCAAACCACATTATAGTTTAAAACTAAAGGACCAGACGTCACACATTTAACCAACAGCTCCACTACACGACACTGTACTTTAAAACTGCTGCTTTCTGTGAGAGAGCGGGAATCGAACCCTCAACCTTTGGATCAGGTACGCTTTATTTAAACTGTCTGCTCTCGTCACTGAGAGAGTCAGTGCAGTTTAACAAACTCATGACAGTGACACTGAACCAGCTCCAAGGTTCTGATGTGGTTGAGTGGTTCAGATCTCGGGCTTTAAGAAGTCTCTTCTGCCCTGAGGTCCGGGGTTCGAGTCCCCACTGTGTCTTTCTGCTGTTGCTTTTACATCTGAGAAACAGAAGTTTAATAATGAATGAACTGTGCATCTGTTAAGTCAAATAAACTCATAACAGTGAAAGCCAGTGTGCAGATGTGGTGCAGTGGTTAAGGCACAGGGCTTTAAGAAGACTCATCTGCCTGTGGTCGGGGGTTCGAGTCTCACCTGTTGCTTCCACATCTGTAATTTAGTAAAACTCAAACAACACTATGGTTTAAAACTAGTGCTTTCTGTGGGAATCGAACTCTCAACCTTTGGATCAGGGACTGTTCACTTTATCCAGCAGCTCTAGTCATTGAGCTCTTTCCACAGATAAGATCCGGAGTTAAATGTCGTTAATATCAACAAAATCAACTGTGCGTCTGTTAAGTTAAGTCAAATAAACACATGACAGAGAACTTTAGCATCCAGATGTGGTTGAGTGGGTTAATCACAGGGCTTTAAAAGTGTGTTGACCCTGAGGTTCTGGGATCAAGCCCCACCTGTGTCAGTTTGGCTTGAGCCTGTGATGGTTCTGAGAGCTGAGGGGTTTTAGTGACATTATACTTTAGTGATGACACCAAGTAATAAAACTACTCCATTGAGGAACCAATGTCTGAACTGAGGAGAGGAGGAATTGAACCCACAACATTTGGTTCACAGACGACACACGAGTAACCAAACACTCTACTCACTGAGCTACTGCCCTGACAAACTACAGTGAATGTCTTTTCTTTTGTATCGTGCGACTCCTTGACCGAGCCTCTTCCTCCCTGAGCTATACTTCTATAAGCACCTATAGAAGAACCTGAACCAGATGAAGCAGAGCCGCTGTGGCTCAGAGGTAAAGTCACTGCACTATGACAGTGGGTTTCACAAAGGTCTAAAGGTCTAAAGGTTGTGGGATCGAGCCTGGCTCTGGTCTCAGTGTCTCTGAGGAAAAACAAACGGGTCAAAAAACAACAAAAAGGGGTCAAATACAAAAAGGGTCAAAAACAGGTCAACAAAAACTAGTAAAAGGGTCAAAAACGGGAACACGCCCCACAAAAACAGGGAGAAAAACAGGGGACAAGAGTGAGGGGGAAAAAGGGACAAAAAGCAATAAAAAAAAGTCGCATTTTTTTTACACTTTTTTTTTTTTTTTTAGCATTTTTGGGTCAAAAATGGGTCAAAAATCCTCAAAAATGGGCCAAAAATGACCGAAACGGCTCAAAAACGACGAACCGGGTCAAAAACGGGTCGAAAACGTTAAAAACGTGCAAAAAAGCGACAAAAACGGGTAAAGAACGTCAAACCGGGTCAAAAAAGCAACTAAAACGGGTCGAAAACGGGTCAAAAACGACAAAGCAGGTCAATAAAGCGACTAAAACGGGTCGGAAACGGGTCAAAAACGGCAAAGCGGGTCAAAAAAGCGACTAAAACGGGTCGGAAACGGGTCAAAAACGACAAAGCAGGTCAAAAAAGCGACTAAAACGCGTCGAAAACGGGTCAAAAACGACAAAGCAGGTCAAAAAAGCGACTAAAGTGACGAAAACGGGTCAAAAACGACAAAGCGGGTCAAAAAAAGCGTCTAAAACGAGTCGAAAACGACAAAGCAGGTCAAAAAAGCGACTAAAGTGACGAAAACGGGTCAAAAACGACAAAGCGGGTTAAAAAAGCGACTAAAGTGACGAAAATGGGTCATATACGACAAAGCGGGTCAAAAAAGCGACTAAAACGGGTCGAAAACGACAAAGCAGGTCAAAAAAGCGACTAAACCGGGTCGAAAACGTTAAAAACGTGCCAAAAAAGCAACAAAAACGGGTAAAGAACGACAAAACGGGTCAAAAAAAGCGACTAAAACGGGTCGAAAACGATAAAAACGGGTTAAAAAAAGCGACAAATACGGTAATCACCAAGAAACTGTGTCTGACAGAACTAATTCTTGTAACGTGTGAAAGCAGAGAGAGGCAGAGCCAGGTTACTCTTTGGAGAAAAATGGCAGATCTCCGTTTATTGAAGAGGTGAAAACAGACTGGCCCCCTGAGTGACCACACAGTACTTGTCAAGAGTTCACAAATTCAAAATTAAACAGTGACTTCAAGTTACAGAGTAATGTCTGAGAGAGGAGGAATTTAACCCATAACATTTGGTTTACAGACGACACACCGGTAAACAATCTCTTTTTTTCCGCTTCGTTTTATACCGTAAGTGACCGGAAGTGAGAGGACGCTGGCGCGTTTTGGCGGCCGCTTCTCACAACTGTTTTTACGTACCGATGTCGCCTGGTAACAGTCTTTGCCTGGTCGTCCGCATCGAGCAGCGGAATACAACCCGCTTACTGGCCGGCCTGCTCTCCGGAGCAGCCTGTCAGCAATGCGGCTACTGTTCGTGGCTTTCCTGCTGGCCTCTCCGCGGCTGTTGCCATCGCCGGCTCCGACCATGGCGCTTCACACACGTCCTCGCAGCTCCTCAGATTCAGCCACCGCGCACCTTCTCTCTGCTACAACACCGTCTTCTCCCTCGTCGCAATCTCCTCGACTACAACTTCAGTGGTGAAAACAGTAGCTAATCCATCTCTCCAGTCCGCCCGCAGCTCACTCCCTCTCGTACACCGGCACAACAACAACATCCGTATACGTCATCTGCGCACTCGTCACGTGACTTCATCTCCTGCCCGTCTCAACTTCAGCCACACGGACTTCACAACCAAAGCCTCTTAAGACAGCACTCTTCAATACAGGATCACTCAACAATAAAAGCTGCTCCTCTGTGATTTCATCACCGACAATAAACTGGATTTACTCTGTCTCACTGAAACCTGGGACAAACCCATGGACTACACTGCATTGAATCAGACCACCTGGATCCTCCTACACCGACATCTCCCTCCGCCCCGTCTCCATCCCAGCTGTATCTGAGTCCCTTTGGAACTCACTCACTAACTTTAAATCAGTATCAAAACCCACCTCTTCAAACTAGCTTTTCCTTAAACCCCTTCTTTGTTTTGTTTTATCCCGCGTGTCTTTGAGTGTCAAAAAAAGTGCTATAAAGTTTGATATATGATTATTTTTATTTTTATTTTTATTACTATTATTATTGTTATTATCATTATTATTACTCTACTCACTGAGCTACTGCCATGTCGAGCAGGAGTCTTTAAACGTGGATAATCTCAGATAAATGAAGATTCAGGGTCTACATCCAGATCCACCAGAGTCTGAGCTTCTGTCCTTGTGTTTCTTCACCTGAGTCCGAGGCTTAAACTCATGTAGATCACAGGAGACCCAGGTCCCTGAGCTCCCGCAGGTCCCTCCATGGCCTTCATCACACGAGGACAAACATCCACATCTGTACATTTACTCTGAACCTTCACTGTTGACTCAGGTCTGACTGAGTGCTTGAGGAGCTGAAGCTTCTTCAACCTGATCATCTGCTGGACTCTCAGTGTGTTCGATGGTCCAGGGGTTAAAAAAGCCTCTGCTGCAATGACGTGCAGGGTTCGAATCCCGCCTATGCCAGTGCAGTTGATCCACTTCTGTCTGTGACGTTTGTTCAGATTCAAATCACATTATAGTTTAAAACTAAAGGACCAGACGTCACACATTTAACCAACAGCTCCACTAAACGACACTGTACTTTAAAACTGCTGCTTTCTGTGAGAGAGCCGGAATCGAACCCTCAACCTTTGGATCGGGTACGCTTTATTTAAACTGTCTGCTCTCGTCACTGAGAGAGTCAGTGCAGTTTAACAAACTCATGACAGTGACACTGAACCAGCTCCAAGGTGCTGATGTGGTTGAGTGGTTCAGATCTTGGGCTTTAAGAAGTCTCTTCTGCCCTGAGGTCCGGGGTTCGAGTCCCCACTGTGTCTGTCTGCTGTTGCTTTTACATCTGAGAAACAGAAGTTTAATAATGAATGAACTGTGCATCTGTTAAGTCAAATAAACTCATAACAGTGACCGACAGTGTGCAGATATGGTGCAGTGGTTAAGGCACAGGGCTTTAAGAAGACTCATCTGCCTGAGGTCGTGGGTTCGAGTCTCACATGTTGCTTCCACATCTGTAATTTAGTAAAACTCAAACAACACTATGGTTTAAAACTAGTGCTTTCTGTGGGAATCGAACTCTCAACCTTTGGATCAGGGACGGTTCACTTTATCCAGCAGCTCTAGTCACAGAGCTCCTGCCACAGCAAACATCTGGAGTTAAATGTCGTTAATATCAACAAAATCAACTGTGCGTATGTTAAGTCAAATAAACACATGACAGAGAACATCTGTATCCAGATGTGGTTGAGTGGGTTAATCACAGGGCTTTAAAAGTGTGTTGAGCCTGAGGTTCTGGGATCAAGCCCCACCTGTGTCAGTTTGACTTGAGCCTGTGATGGTTCTGAGAGCTGAGGGGTTTTAGTGACATTATACTTTAGTGATGACACCAAGTAATAAAACTACTTCATTGAGGATCCAGTGTCTGAACTGTGGAGAGGAGGAATTGAACCCACAACATTTAGTTCACAGACGACACACGAGTAACCAAACACTCTACTCACTGAGCTACTGCCCTGACAAACTACAGTGAATGTCTTTTCTTTTGTATCGTACGACTCCTTGACCGAGCCTCTTCCTCCCTGAGCTATACTTCTATAAGCACCTATGGAAGAACCTGAACCAGATGAAGCAGAGCCGCTGTGGCTCAGAGGTAAAGTCACTGCACTATGACAGTGGGTTTCACAAAGGTCTAAAGGTCTAAAGGTTGTGGGATCGAGCCTGGCTCTGGTCTCAGTGTCTCTGAGGAAAAACAAACGGGTCAAAAAAACAAAAACACAAAAAGGGATAAAATAAAAAAAGGGTCAAAAACAGGTCAACAAAAACTAGTAAAAGGGTCAAAAACGGGAACACGCCCCACAAAAACAGGGAGAAAGACAGGGGACAAGAGTGAGTGTGTGAGGGGGAAATAGGGACTAAAAATTTTTTTTTTCTTTTTTTTTTTTTAGCATTTTTGGGTCAAAAAAGCGACTAAAGTGATGAAGATGGGTCATATACGACAAACCGGGTCAAAAACGATAAAAACGGGTTAAAAAAAGCGACAAAGACGGTAATCACCAAGAAACTGTGTCTGACAGAACTAATTCTTGTAACGTGTGAAAGCAGAGAGAGGCAGAGCCAGGTTACTCTTTGGAGAAAAATGGCAGATCTCCGTTTATTGAAGAGGTGAAAACAGACTGGCCCCCTGAGTGACCACACATTCACAAATAAACAGTGACTTCAGGTTACAGAGTAATGTCTGAGAGAGGAGGAATTGAACCCATAACATTTGGTTCACAGACGACACACAAGTAACCAAACACTCTACTCACTGAGCTACTGCCCTGACAAGCTACAGTGAATGTCTTTTCTTTTGCACCCTAGTATACTGTATACTGACTACAGATACTTTAGCTTGCATGTACTGAAAGATAAGCCTAACTTTGTACCAGGTCATGTTGTGGGCCATTAAATACAGAGATACGAACCACAAAACACTGGCTTTTGGGGATTTTAGCCATAGCTTTCTACTTTATATTTCATATTAGTCAACAGAAATATTACTATGACGTCTGAGTAAGCATTACACCCTCAAAGTCGATGTGTCAGAAGCGAGAAATGCCATGCAAGTTTGACAAATTCTGGTAGCGAGACAACTGGGTCAGATAATCTCCAAAACTGCAGCTCTTGTGGCTCGTATTTCAATCCCACACATCAAGCAGAAAGAAACAAAAGCCAGTTATTTACGAGTGCGTTGTCAGAGTGGGGGGGGGAGCAGGGACCGTATGAAAAACGACGCAATGTGCAGGTCGGGGCGCGCTTCACCAAACACCTTCCCCGCGGTACAATCGGCACCTGTGATTCTCTTTATCTCCGCGGCGACGCTCGGAAATGAGCTACATACTTCAGAAGACTCGGAGTGGAGGGGATTACAAGGCGGAAGCGGTTATTTAGGCCCAAAGCTGCAATTGGAGACAAACACTACTTTCTGTGGAGGGATTATGGGCTAAGGAGCAAACAGGTGAGGCAAGACTGGCGTGCGGCTGACGTACCAAGACATGCAAGTGTTAGAGAGTTCTGAAAACATTCACTGAACACCGACTTCTGCACATTGTGAGAAATAAAAGGGACTCTGGATTTTAACTTTTAACTGTGGGGCAGGACGACCTTACAACAACAGTACGGCCATGCACATGTCAATTTGCATTTTTAAAGATATTGTTGTCCTTTTTTGTATTGGCATAGAGTGTTTTAGTTCATACTTAGCCTACTTAATACAGCTTTGTGGAACATCTAAAAAGTTAGGCAATGATAATATATGCTATAGCCTTAAAGGAAACTTAAATTTTGAACTACCCCAGGTTGATAAAAAAAAAAGCTTTTGTGCATCAGTATGTGGTGTTAAACTGTGGAAGAGATTAAAAGGAGACCTCAAGGAACTTTAAAAATGTTTTTCATAGAGGAAGTTTTGAAGGGATACAGAGCTGCAGAAGGACGTGCTCGAGTATGTTATTTTTGTTTTAACACTATTTATTCTTCTCTGGCAGGTAAATATTAGTTGCAGTGGCGGCATTCTTACATAGCAATAACAGTGAAACATGATTGTAATGCCTCTCAATTGACTTGTTTAAATGTTATTTGTTATAGATACAGAAGGCAGCTCGTCATAGAAGGTGCCATAAGATTCTCTTTTTCACTCTTTTTAGCCACTTTCTGGTGGAATATGAACTTATTTATCACACATGAATAAAGTCAAGTCTAAATCGGGTCCATATGGATATTTTCTCACAGCAGATTGTTCAGCAGAAGCGAAAAAAGGCAGTCGTAGCTAGCGTTAGCATGCAGCACGAGCTAACATGATGCCTAATGTTAGCATTCTCTGTTATCTATTTATGGGCTGTTGAACCACTTTGTTCCTCTCCATGTCTTCGTATCTGTATTAGGTAGGAAACTATATCAATAATTCTGCATTTGTTAAAGTAGTTTTTTTAATAATTGGAGAAAGTTTAGATTATTCTTTGTTTTCCCTGTTAACTGTTTCAAACATGACCATATATGGGTCCAGAGATGCCGTCTCTATCTATATGTTTATTGTGACTAATACAGGAAGCTGTTGTGTTAGGGAAAGTTGGTGAAATTAGTGAGTGGGAAATAAAACTTCCTCTTGATCAACATTTGCTAGTCAGTTCGCTCTGATGCTATTCATGTTGTGTTTTTTGTTTTTGTCAAGGCAAATCATTCTATTTATTTGACCTATAAAGAAAATCATACATTTCTTCTCTGTCCTGAAATGGATCCCTTTTTACTAGTAGCACCTGGAGTGATTCTGATTGCTGTGGCTAAAATGAGACTTTACTTACTTCTCATTTGGAGAAGTCATTTTAGAGTCAGGAGCATCAAAATGACCTGTTCCCAGAAAAAAAAGGGGGGATATAATAACATGATAACAAACAACTACTCATTTCTTTGAGCGGATTGTTGCACACAGACGTCAACAAATCCCTCATCCTCAAAGACCGTCACCGACTGCGCCGTCAGCCGCAAACTGCCTGAAAAGCGAGTGTTCTCAGTTGATCGGTCCACATGACTTGGCCCGCTGAGTTCCGGCCGCCTGGAGTCACGCCTGGTGAAAGCTTTTTTTTTTTTTTGACGTTCTTTTGTTACCGGGGGAACAAGTCGCGATGACATGTCACCGCGCTCCGCTGCCCGTCTGAAGACACGAGACCGGCGAAAAACAGGATCTCCTTCACGGGATCGCTGGCTGGGGTGAGGGAAGTACACTGGACACGACTCAGATTTACACTTCGGAATGATATGTACTTTGTCCATGGAACTTAGAAGAGAACAGAAAAAGCATGAAATCAGCTCCTTTTGAGTACAATGTGTTTTCATTCATGAACTTCTCAAAAAGCAACAGCAGTAATAGTACAAGTTACTAAAAGCTGTAGCTGTAGACGTAGTAAATGCCACAGCAGTCTGCATATTCAAACTTAATGTAGCATGAAGCAGTGAGTGCGTTTTTACCTAACGACTCCCCTCCCTGATTCTGACATTACACATTTTCAGCTCTTCAGTATTTCCAGCGAACAGACACTTTTTTTCCACTTCTGAACGAACAGCATGCGTTTAAACTCTGTACTTTTCTGCAGCCGCCGGTTCCCGCAGCCTACACGGCGTCCTCGGATAACCTCTTGTAGCGAAAAAAACGCCGTCTTTCTGCTCAAACGCGACCGAATTTCCATCTCTTCTGTCTGTGTTCTTCTGAGTCACGCAATGAAGGTCAGACATCCTCCGAACGGCAAGCTGGTGCCGCTCTCGCTCCACTCCCACAACAACGCAGCTGCATTTCAGGCTACACAAAACGCACAGAGAACGAGGAGAGGGATTTGACGGGACGCTCCCTGTAATTATCTTATTCATGTGTTTCAGGCAAAGGAAATCAAGCTCCACAACTGGACGTAAAGTTGAAGGAGTCCTTTAGAATTACCATGATCTTGTCGTCATTTCAATGACTTTCAACCGTCCAAAAGACTGAATGCAGCATTTTGTTTTAAGTCGTTAGTTCCTATGGCAACAGTCCTCGTTTTTCATCACTTGAGACCCATGGATATATGGATGCATTGGTACAAGATCCATCCATTTTCTAGACTTCCCTCTCCACGCACACTTCCTCCAGCTGTTCTGAGGTCATCCAGAGGTGATACTAGACCAACTCAAAGACATGGTCCGTCCAGGGGCCTACTCCCAAGAGGACATGCCCGGAACAGGCGACCAGGAGGCATCAGAGATAGATGCCCGACACTCCTTAGTTGGCTCCTCTTGACGTGAAGGAGCAGCGACTCTAGAGATTCTTCATCTCAGTGCGACTATCCTGGTTAAATAAAGGTCAATACGTATCCGCGATTGAGGCCTTTCGCTCAGTAACCAGATGTCATGAACATAAGTGAGGGTAGGAACGTAGATCGACTGGTACAAAATGATTACTTAAACTCGAAATTCCCAATGTTAAAACTGAAACTAGATTGTTCAAGAGAGATGAGGAACTTATTCAACGTATATTTTAATCTTTTTGAATCTTGGGCACAATATCTGTGGCTTGGCAGAGGTCTCCATTTTTTCCCTAGAGCAATATCTTTTTAGCTGTTCCAAAGCTAGATTAAATGTCTCTAAAAGCAGCCCTTGTCGCCAATACGTTGCTTTTTAATTACTTTGCATCTTCAATGAAGCTTCTTGAGTCAGCTAGTCTCACCTGCTCGCTGACTCAAGAACCGCAGTTGGTAGAGCGGGTCGTCTCGTGATCGGAAGGTCTTGAGTGAGAATCCCAGCTCCCGCAAATGCACACTGTCATTGTGTCGTTGGGCAAGACACTTCATCCTACTTACCCCCAGTGTCTGCGTACACTGGTGGATGAATGAGAGAGTGAATGGGTGACTGGTTTCTTACTGTAAAGCGCTTTGGGCCTGATAAAGGTAGAAAAGCGCTGTATACCTACAGGTGAGTGCAGCTGTTAATAGAGGGGAGGGACTTATCCAAGCTAAAATCCTCCCTATGGTCTATATCTGGTCTGCAGGGTGAGCTGAAACTTTACTGTAGCTGACGAAGCCTTTTGGATGAGAGGCGAAACACTTCAAGTACAGAAGACCTTCTTTGAACTCCTGTACAACTGAGAGGTGACGCAGATATTTTCCTTACAGGTTTTGGTTCTGAGTGTCATCAAAGACGTCTTCCTCTCTTCGAGAAAACAACTGTACTGAACTTATCGAGGCCACAATTATTGCAACATCAGAACGCCCGAGTTTGATGAGGTTGGGCAGGTGGAAGAAAGATCTTTGTTTAGCTCTTGCTGAAGCGCTGTTGACAATACAAGAGCACCTGGCAGAACAGCAGCTCATTACAAACCTAAAATAAAGCCCAGGCCACTTTACGTAACAGGACCTTTTGAAGCTTAATATGCCACCGACGCCAAATGTCATACGTGCATGATTAAACCAAAAGAATCGGGACGTTTCCTGCAATGTACTGTACAGGAAGTAAAGTAAATGCCACCACAGTGCACACAGAGGGAAATTAATGCATTTTTGAGCAAACTTTCATTTGGGTTTGTGGATTTTGTGGATCTACATTGTGGCACCATTTTTAACCAACGGCAAACTAGCAATCCCGTTACTATACTTAGCTTTTCTGTTTTTTGCGGTCCGTTTATGCTTTTTTCAAAGTTCGCGATTCGGGACGTTCTCCAATCTCTACCCTCCTCAATAATTCACCGCTCGGTTGGCCCGTTGCTGTTGCACTGACTTAGCCTCGCAGGTTTAAGTGCATCAAAGTCGGGGCCCGTCTTATAAAACAAAATAAATATTAGATTTTGCCCAACTGTGGAGTCCGGTTGAACTTTAAATACTGCAGCGCGCATTGATTTTCTGCCCGAGTTGAAGGCACTTTACGAATGATTTACAATTAGCATGCATTAGTTTGATGGAAATACGCACCTTGCCTTGTCAGGGCGGAGTGGCTGACGTAGCAACGCTGCCAGTCAAGAATGGAGGAGGTGGATTTGTTTTCCTAAGATTTGGCTAGAACCTCAAAATGTTGAAAGTCAATAAGTAACGAACTGTCGAAGTTGCATCAAAGTTCTTTCCAACCCATAAACAACAGAACAATAGATCATATCAAATATATCAGATACTCAACAGCAACACGATGAGTTCAGGAGGAGTCTGACGCTAGTTTGAATAAATGTCTTTACAAGTCCGTACTTGAAGGGGCAGCTCAGTCCAGAGACAGAAAAGGCTCGATCGCCCTTGGTTTTAAATTGGGCTGGAGACAGACAGTAAGTGGAGAGACTTTGACCTGAGTGACCGGGAGGCAGTGTGAGGGGTTACGAGGCCCACGGTGATGGAGTGTTGTTGCTAGTTCATGAAGTGATTTAAAGTTGAGTTTGGTGGCAGCTTGCTTCTGTGTCTGTCTAGTTCATGTGACGGCTGTCCTGTTTAATCCTGATAACGACCCGTTTGATTACACATAACTTACTGTTTTAGCTTTAGACAATGTTTAAACAGCTCCTTCATCAAAAACATACCCGGAATAGTGTTATACTTCATTCAGTCCACTGAAAAGCACCTGGAATCAAGTCGGACACATCACAGCCCCGAGAACAGAGAGGAGCCTCAGATCACGCAGCGTCTCGTGTGAATTATTATTTATTTTATTTTATTGACCTCTATTTAACCAGGATAGTCCCACTGAGATTAAGAAATTTTACATGTTTTCAGTGGTAGGGGAAACTGGAGTAAACCTACGCAGACACGGGGAGAACATGCAAACTCCACACAGAAAGGCCCCGTCCAGGTGGGAATCGAACCCGGGACGTTCTAGCTGTGAGGCGTGAGCGCTAACCTCTGCACCACTGTGCCGCCCACATTACATACATTCATTTTAAAAGTTTGTGAACGCATTTGTGCTTCTCCCACACAACAGACATCGGCTACGCCTCATCATCACAGGAAAGAATATACTGCTCCTCTTCCAGTTTACATTTGAGGATTAAAATGGATAATAAATCTCTGCTCAAACGACTGCTGCTCAACCGTAGATTGCTGTGATGAAAAAAGAGGAGGGAACCAGGGTCGACGGACACGTGTCTGATCAGAACAGAATTCAGACTCAATCTCGCTGTCGGCAAATGTGTTCGCACTTCGTTTCCCATCATCCCTCAGGCCTTTGTAGCTCAGGCAGACGAGCCCAAGTGTTGAAAAGTAACTTTGCCACCTCGCTCTCACGAGAATACCGGCACCGTCGCACTGGCTGTGTCAGAGCAAATTGGTGGCATTTTGGACACAAGCCTGACCGGCACCGCTCACCTGCAGGCGCCTGCAAAGACCGAGCCCGCCTGGATCATTTCAAACACACCTATTCCTGTTTTCAACACCTAGAGTCCATCACTGATCTTGTTCTGGGCAGTTCTAAGCTCAAAGTGTGTTCACCAAGGCGCTGTGGATTTGCTGGCATGCAGTTTGCAGACAATCTAAACAGGTTTTCACTGTTCTGTCATCACGTCATTCCAACTGCCTGAAGATTCTTATGGTCTTTCCCACACACAGACAATGCTACATATGTATGAAACAGGAAATGATGACACACTCACGATAGCACTTTAAACGTACATAGGCCTTGTGTTGTCTTGTTTTCCTGGATGATGATATTACGATCTTGTTCAGTCCATGCAAGGCTGAAGTAGTTGACGTACTTGAGTAAACGGCTGCTCCTCGACCCGCAGCTTTCAAATAATGCACACTATCCTTTCTATTATGAGCCTAAACCTGTCTCCACAGAAAGACGAGGCAAACAAATCGGTTATGTGACTCCAGGGAACAAAACAGGAAGTCATTTCTACAAGAACACTATAATACATCAACCCGACCTGTTCCGTACCCATTCCCCTCCGAGGCCACTTTGACCAAAACACCATACTCTGGCACAGTAAATTATGCTTTTGTGATGCAGCTGATGGACCAATTTGCCTCCCATGGCTGCCCTGCATTACCCATAATGCTTTTTTGTGCTAGGCTAATTAGCGATCTGATTGCACACCGGTGGTTTGAATAAAAAGGTAAACACCGGGAAGACAAACAAGCTGATCGGCCACGGCAGCAGGTTCTAACATCTTGAGTTTTGGGTCAAGGCTAACCTCTTTTAGATTGAGATTGATTGCAGAGAAGAATGAAATGCCCGATGTCATGTTGATGTAATTACAGGATGATAAATGCGTTAGCCGCGTCGGATTAGCATGCGCGACGCAACCTCCAGCTAAGAACTTGGAGGTGAGATGTAGCCGATATGAAAAAACAAGGAGTGGAAAAAGACTTTTAATGTTCGACGACGTGAGCCGATGATTGCACAGAACGGGGGGAGAAAAAGGATTTGGTGATCAAAGTGTAAAACTGTGTCAAGAATTGCTCAAAAGGCTAGAATTTCAGAGGCCTTTTCATCTGGAATAATAAAAGGCAAAGATGGAAACATGGCAGAAATGCAACGGGGGAAAGATGTTAAATCTAGGATCACTGCTGGATCACCGCAGAGTTCTAAAACATTTCTTGAACTTTTTAGGTTTGGTTTTCTGATAATGTCTGGTCAAGGACAATAATGAGGAACTGTCTAAAAATGTACAAGAGAAAGATACAAATCCATATTCTCAGCCGATCTTTATGAGAAGTACCGGGATCGTTTTTTATGTTTTCCTAAAGACACATTGTAGACTTGCTACGGTAAACCCGGTAATGCTTAAGCAATCTGTTTAGTCGTAAGTGAAACATCCCAGGATGCTCTTTTATGGCACTTCCTGTGTGTGTCACTAATCTGCGCTCTCGTGAACAGTGTATAAGTCGCGCATTAGTGCAGATAAGTGTGTTTACACGAGTAATCTGCAGGAGATGTCATCCGCAGCCAACGGAAACATCACTCCTGGCAGACGCACCATTTCAAAGAGCGAGTCCCCCCGCTCTCCGCGTGCGCATCCACAGAAATTAAATAAATATGTCGAGCCGTGTCTGAAAAGAGTTTAATTACTGGGAATGGAAGGGCAGAAATATTTAATGAAAACATGAGATGTACGGGGTGATGTTGGATATGGCAATAATGATTTCATATTGGAAATACTGCGCAGGCACTGTTGGTCTTCGAAATTCGAGTCGAGTTTGAAAATATTCAGGACGAGAACTACAATGACGCCTCAGTCCAGATAAAAGACTCAAATACTGGCAAAGTAGTTTGATACAAATCTTCAGTAATGATGGTGAAGTATAAGTGACGATGACACGAGAGGCCACCATAGCTGTAGTACCTCCATATCACCGCTAGTTCCCCATTGGAATGCATTGGACTTTAGACACGTGAAAAACAACTTTAGAGCCTGGTCCCTCATTTTCTTAAACTTTCTACAGCTAGATGTTCCTCTTGTGATAACGCTGGGTTAGTTACCTGAACTACAACATAGCAGCGCAAGTGACGCAACCAAATCAATTTCCTGTGACAGTTGTGATTGGTTTCAATTAGGCCTTAGCCGCCTATCAGTCCCTTGTTTACCGTGTGAGTCCAGACCCCTCTTCTTTCGCGCAGAAAAAAAGTGGGTGTAGTTTACCAGGCTACATCAACAGACCCTCAACATCGATTTCTTTGATAATAATGTCACTGGTTGTTTTGGCTAGAAAACCACAATTGCAACTTGACTGCACCGGACCGGAGCAACCAATACACACTAATGGAATCACAAAGAAGAAGCTAACAGGCTAACAGGCAAAGCTAACTGCGGGCTAACGCCACTTAAACAGTATTTACAGCCAAGTTTGAGTGAAAAATATGATTTCCATTGTGTAATTGGATGAACAATATCCCTCTCTCCCTTTGTCTTTTCTGTCTGTGTAGTATTTACTCTAACGGACAAATAATAAGTAAAAAATCGGAACTTGCTACGACACCTGCAGTTGCGCTTACGGCCTCTAGGGGCATGAGTTACTTAGTACTGCTTTAATTCAAGAGCAGGGCCATCGTTATCATTTTCTTCCTCTCAGGACACGGACAGTGGGATAAATTTAGTTTGTAGTTACTTTCTCACATTTTGCACACAAATGTGTAAGATTTCTGACAGTTCTACCAAAGGAAACCAAAAAGACTCACTAACTGTCTCTTCCTCTTCACACAAAACAAAACTAAACTCAAGACGTAAATTGGCAACCTTAAGCCCTGATTAGCATGTGCTGCAACTACAAGTACAAATATAATTGCTTTCTTTAAATAGGCGAGCGCACTACTTCTCACCATGGTTATGATTAATGATTAATATTCTCAAAGTGTTTTTATAAATGAATCTGCTGCTTCTAATCCTGTAAAAATCAGCTCACTTCACTTTCTAAGTATTAGGCTCGCATGCCGTTTAATCAAAATCAAATTGCTTTATTTTGACGAGCGTTGAGACATCCAAATTGTTAATCAGGCCGCTCCTCACGCCGCAGCAAACAATATAACCCCTCACCTTACGCAATTTAGACACAGTCTGAGCAACACTTGCTTTAATGACTCAGACGCCGATGTCTAAAAGCCGCTAGCTATTTACTTACACATGGCTTGTCAATTCGTGGACTATAGCGTATTTTTAATAATGCCACATATGCATTGTTAAGTTAATGTACAGGAGCCCAGCTGGGACACATGGGCCGTAAAAATAGCTTGACCATTAGCAAGAAAAACATTACGTGATTTAGTATTTGAGTCACATGTTACCGAGCATTGCCCCAAGGAGGACTCATCTGACAATACAATGAGGAAAGAACATCCGGTATAGAACCTTGAATACTGCTCAAGGATAGTTTGGTGACCCATATATGCACTCAAAATGTTCCCGCGCAAAGATAAACATCAACATTTGCCGCAGCAGCAAAGAAGGTGCGTTTCTAAAAGAGCGCTAGGAAACAATGTCAACTTCTATGAGCTTTTAACCAACATTATTCCCATAGGTACTTAAAATATATATGTTCTCTGTACTTCATCCATCCCTGCACATAATCAAATTTTGTCATTAAATACTTCCTATTTTGTCAGAGTTCGATAGCAAATGGGTGACATGTACTTCTAATGGAGGCGGCAACTTAAGGCTGCCTTATGCAACTTTTTATGTGGAAAAAAAAAGTTGATATTTGTGTGCATTTGACCTTACAGTGACTTAGCGGCTGTAACTACAAACATGGCGGCTTTCCTTTCCATCACAGTGGTCTCTACAGCACTCCAGAATCAATTGTTTTGCAGGTTTTCTGGTGAGAGGCCCCCGTCAGCCGTGAAAACAATTGATCCTGGAGTGATGTAGAGACCCAGTGTGATGTAAAGTAAAGCCGCAATGCTTGTAGTGACAGCCGCTAAATCACTACACACAAATATCAACCTTTTTTCCCACACAAAAAGTTGCATAATGCAGCTTTAATGGTTTGAGATGAGTCAGGCATGAACTGTTTGTCGGTAATGGCTGTAGCGGCTGCTGAATGTAACGCAATAGGGAAGAAAAAAGCATTATTTATTTGTCTAAATCTGGAAGGAGAAAAAAAATCAATAAGCAATAAGTAAGCTCCACCAATAGTCTCATACACTCTACTGTAACTACTACCTTCTATTCTGCTTGTTCATCTAATACGATCAATACATGGGTTACTGAAACTCATCCATTGACTTGTTTGTGCATTAATACATAGTAAAGGTTCCTACAGCCAGATCATTATGGAAATCCCCAAACAAACGTGTACTGTTTGCAAATCTCAGTAGCTCTCGCTCTCCTCCGGTCTCTACAGTAACTTGCTCCCTCTCTGGCTTTCGCCACGACTGAGCGGATCTCCGTTGATGTCTTTGTTAATTTACAGACTGCTATCTCTCTCTCTCAGCACCCGCCGCTCTGCTCTTGACTTTTAATGTCGCTAATGCCGCCCAATCGCTCAACCATACATCACAAAATTACCATCGGCTTCATTTGACGTCGCAGCCGCCCCAGCCAATAGCCATTACCGCCGGGGCAAATGAGGAAAGATAATGCCTTTTGTTGGGGAGTTGAGAGGGTTTTTTTGTTGTTGTTGTTATGTGAAGTTGGAAGCACTGGCCATGTTTGTAGCGAGAAGAGACAGCTGTATGATCAATAAAGCTCTTGTGGCGAGCATTTGGCCTGGTTTCTCAAGTGGAAAGCGGCACGAAGAAGCAGGCGGGATAAGAAAGATGATTTGAGATCTGAGCAAATTTGATGAAAAATAGCGACTCTGTGACTTGGTCAGAGAATCTCTATCAAAAGTGGTCCAAGAGGAACAGTGTTGACATGCTGAGTATTAGTCATACATGAAGGACTTTGTCTCCGTAGGGAAATTAGAAAGTTGTTATTGTAGCCACGGGCGACAATGACTCAGATACAGTGTGTCGCCCAATGAACGAGGTTGGCGGTTTGAATCCCGACTCAGGTCCAGATTGTCATTGTGTCCATTCACCCATCGCCTGTGTGAATGCAGTGTGTGAGTGGTTGGAGGAGGCAATGGTTACCTCGCTTCCGTCAGTCTACTGCAGGACAGCTATGGCTATGGCAGAGTATAGATACAGACGGCATCTCTGCAACTGCCCATATATGGTCATGTTCAAGGCAGTCAGAGGGGCAATAAAACAGAACTGTTTACCATGACTCCAGCATTACTTTAAAGCAGCACTAAGTAACTCATGCCCCTAGAGGCCATAAGCGCCACTGCAGGTGTCGTAGCATGTTACGTTTTTATACTCATTGTCTGTGAGAGTAAATACTACACTGATAGAGAAGACAAAGGGAGAGAGGGATATTGTACATCCAATTATACAATGGGGATCATTATTTTCACTCAAACCTAGCTGTAAATACTGTTCAAGTGACGCTAGCCCGCAGTTAGCTTCTTCTTAGTGATTCCATTAGTGTGTATTGTTGACTCCTACTCGGTGGCAGTAAAGTTGCAATTGTGGTTTTCTGGCCAGAGACACCAGGGGGAGATGAAAGACCCCCCCCCCCCCCCCCCCCCCCCCCAATCATCCCATTAACACTTGTATTACTCCCACAGGGACTACGGAAATGATTTATTAAGGTAAACAAGTTTCTTAGTACTACTTTAAGAAATGCTGGATTTTTTCTACAAATAAAAGATACAAAGGAAGTTCAACGGCCCATAAACACTTAAAAAAAAGTTACAATCCTATAGGAAGCTAATGTTGCCTATAACCAGGAAGCCAACGTTAATAAAATGTGCTTCTACTCAACAATTTGCTGTGAAAAACATCCAGAACACGCTTCATCCCCTCGTCTCGGCCACGCCCCCTTGTATGATGTGTCGCCGTCTGTATCTATGGAATGAATGATCAATGGGCTCCATACGGCAGTCGACAAACAACAGCGACGAGCGAAACTCATCACCTCTGAGTAGAAAGCCAACACATGGGACGTGACAAACGGTGGTAGCGAGCGACAGCAACACTCTTCATGCTCCGCTACAGCAGGGGTCACAAGCTTTCTTGTGCACTTCGACGTTCCAGAGGAAATTAATTGAAAAGGAGCGCTGTCGTGTGTTGAGCCCATAATGACCACAGTCTGTGCAGCTCTTTGAGAAACAGGCTTGTAAAGAACCATAAAAGTGGAAGCCATTAGAATCAAGGCCACCAATCTGCGTCATCAGAAACCTCCAACCACCGGCAATAACTCACTCAAAGTAAAGGTTAAGTGTCTTGCCCAAGGACATAACATCAGTCTTCACCAGTGGGAGTGAAGTGAAACCACCAACCTTCCAACTACTCGCTCCGCCATCTAAGCTACTGTCACCCCAGTGCATCCCCTGGGAGCCCATCTTCCATCCATTATGAGGCAGGGTGATTTGGAAACTGGAGCACCCACACAAAAGACACTCAGACAAAGCATGCAAATTCCACACAGAATAATAAAAGATCAAACCAATCCAGGCGACGGCTAAAGACCTTCTGTCCACAGCAGCAGAACCTCTGGAGAGTGCCATTGTTTCCCCCCTGGACTCTCTTCATGCGGCAAAGAAAGCCACGCAGCACCAGATACAGGCTAAAATTGGGATTATCGACTCGAGACTTGGCGCTAACGCTTGCCTAGTCAGGCCTGGGAGGCAGCAGGGATCCCGCGTCAGACTGCCCAGTAGCCCATCGCTCCTGATAACGCCAAGCCAATCAGACCGCGCACGAGACGCTGACCCAAATATCACAGCGGGATGGGGGGAACCAAGCGAGGTCTGCTATAGTGAGGCTAGTCCAGGCAACGCTCCAGTGACCTACTCTAGACAGACAGGCACAAAAAACCACCAAAAAACCCAAGGAAGGAATCTTGGAAATCCCTAAATATAGTCTGGGAGGATTAACTACAGTCATTCATGAATAGTGTGTTAGGAAAACGATGATCTCCCTTTATTAGCTCTGAACAGTTTCGAACACATGTTGATATTCGATTTGCACTAATTCATGAGGATTCACATTGATTTAGTTTTGCAATATAGGCCCCAAAATGCGGCTTCTGCGACTGTCATGATATGAGTTGAAGAGTTGCTAGTCTCGCATCTTACTGGCACCGAAAGTCTGGAGAGCAGCAACCTAATGAAGAACCATCTAACAAACTAAATTGAGTTTTCCAAATTGCACTTCGGGATGAACCCTAAATGTCCTCGGCATCGAACTAATGTGGCCTTTAATGAATGGGACTCATTTGGGAGGGAATGTGTGACACGCTGTTGGACTGTATTAGCTGAACCACCTTGGAAAACGCACAGTAATGTCATATTTATGCTAATGTTCGCACGAAATTAACAAATGCCATTCCGCGGCATATTGTGGCGGTCGTAATCCTGCTTTAATTCGAACGCTGTTGATCTAATCTCATATTGAGTCTGCGGGTGACAGTCCACTTTTATTAGGTTCGTGTTTGAGAATTTCATGTCACAATTTCAGAGCAAAGGTCTTTGTTACACTAGAGTTTTAAAGACATTGCCACGCAGAAAATCCATATGGTTCCACAGACTTAAAGTTACTTCAATTGACAATCGTTCTGCCGTGATTTAACTTTGTTTCATGGGCAAGTAACAAACTCATTTACCTACAGTATTTTCAACGTACACTGTAGGAAATGAACAATTCTCTCATGTTTTGCTTTGCGCTTGTTCCACTCGGACAAATAGATCGTCTAAACCAGGCCGGAACATCTGCATGATGACGGTTCAAAAGCAAATCCCACCACTAAAATCTGGCCTGTCAACCTCAATATTAAACTATGGCCTTCACAGGGTTACGATGTCACGTGAACGCATCCTACAACGGGGTGTTCGATGTTTGTTACCAGGCAACAGTCGGTCCAACATCTGGCATCGGAAAAAGTTCAAACACAAACTGCGCGATTGTGCTTTGAGCCGTTGTTAATATTGCAGAGCGTTGCGTTGGCGATGAGCGAGGCTTTTGTGGTGTTCAGACTTTTCCAGGGCCTTTTCAAACTGCAAAAGTAAATATCGTGGCGCTATCAGAAGGACGACAATGCTTTCCATTCGACCTGCCGCACAACTCAAGGACGGTGGCTTCTTCTGTCTATTGCCACCACCCAAGCATGAGCCATACACGATGTCAAATGGACAAAGCAACTAGAAGTCCCTCAAAATGAATCCATTATCAAGAAAATGCAAAAGTAAACATGAACAAAATGATTTCTATTTCCTCACACAAAAAGGTACAAACATTGATGGTACGATCGTTGTCTGTTGAAGGGACTTTCATCCAAACTTACTATTCTTGGACTGAATCCATATCAAACAATGATCAGGTAGAGCATGCCCTGATTTAATGTTTGGATATTTGTTGCAAAGAAAGTAGTGAATCCCCCACAGAGTTATCTTTTTGACAATATTACATGCGGCGTTGGCGAATCACTCATTTGCGTAATCCGAGCTGATCCCACAAAGCGTCCACACCTTTCTATCTCTCCCTCGCTCTCTGTTCCCTTCTCCTTGTTTTTCTCTCTCTCTCTCTTCCAAATCACGGCAGGTTTAAAGCGCTTCAGTCGGACTCACCATGTCGATGGAGGAGACCGGCCCGATGCTGTTCACGTAGATGCCCACGTCGATCACGGTCGGCTTCACTGCAAACAAACAATAGGCACACATGAGATTTACGCACCAGTGTCTTCTCCGATAGTTTGGCACTCTTCTCGAATATACTGTATCCTACAACGTCACAGGTGTTTTGATGGAGCTATACCTTAATAAACATGAGTCTCTCCTCTGAACTGACATGTAAGCTTTGCTGGGAGCGAGATATCACAAGCTGGAAATATTGCTTCGTATCTTTGACCACAGAAACCCCAACGTCGAGGTCCTCTACCAACACTTGTAATATCTTAACACATTGTCGAGAACCTTGTTAAAGACTCTGATACACGGCCCAGGGCAAGGTTATTGTGACAGAAACTAATGAGACAATAAAGCGTTGTTTTTCATTAGGTTTGGAGTAGAAAGATGGGTGGCACTAGGATGAGTTAAACCCCTGCCATAGGTTTTTGATCAAGTTCATTGGCTGACGAAGCTTCTTGGACGAAAGACAAAACACTTCAACCACAGAGCACAGAACGTGTACGACTGAAAACATAACCCGGAATGCTTCGCAGTGTTGCTTTCAGTGAGCCCGTTATAAATCATCTCGGAAAGGGAGCAGAAGCCAGAAAGTCTACCAAACCCGCGCCAATATGGAGGGCACTGCATATATAATGGCCGCCCTTGCTTTGATGCTCACTCTCGCTGTATTTCCATTTTCTCTGTCACCTTGACGATCAGTGCGTCTATCCTTCCATCCAACCAACCACGGGATAAAAACATCTTATACGTTTCTGACATGGACTTCACAGCTTCATTGTGTTTGCCGCACTGTTGCCATGGCAATTAATGGCATTGCCAGACAGAAGCCTCTTTCATAATGGCAGGTCAGCGTTTGAAAAGTGTGAATGTTAGTTCAGCATCGCCTAGAGAAGTGTTTCGTAACTTGTCTTTAAAAAGGTCTGACTTAAATACTGGACTGGTCTTATTTCTGATTATCTAGCTGAGGTTGCCATATCCTCCCAATTAATTTGACAATTTCAGCCTATAACTAATAACTAACAAAGATTTACAATGCACAGACAGTTATCCCCCTGGTCAAAACTTAATTAATCGAGGCCCTATTTTATAAATTCTGTGTTTACTCAAGCCCTTCTCTCCTTTGTTGCAAATGTCAAGTACAGAACACACTGTCACTCATGTAGACACATTACCCGCGTCAGGCAGGCTAATAACATAGTAAATTGGCTAATCAACACAATGGCAGGACTTACTATGCTGGCAAATTGCATGTCGCGTGCAAGGAAATTACTAAAAAGCATGGCATCTTTTGTTTTTCCTAACATATGGATTTGTATGGCAACTAATTACCAGCTTCGAAGTATCACAAAACCTAAGCAATTGGATTTTCCCTCTTGGGCAACCACAGTGAGTTGTCAACGTCTACATAGAATTTGCATATTGATTTAGCTATAACATGATCATCATCTCAAACCTCATAGTTAGATCTCACGCAAAAATGCTCTCAAATGCACCCAATTCTTGATTAGCAGTTCATATGTCAGACTTGTCTCAAATGTCAATGCTGGACAGTCTTGGAACTCCCTCTGTGCAATGTGAACTGAATCCTGATTGAAAAACAGCTGTTCATATTCGGCACATTTCCACAAAACATTGGTCAAAAACTTCTTGTCACTCGGTCTTGCTGACCCACATTCCCCTTGTTCTACGTTGACCCCATCTATTGCTATCTCTCTCTGTTGTTTCTGTGGAGGGTGCCGGGCGTTCACAGCTGTGCCATGACTCCGGGGACCGCCGGCGCCTCGGCTGCCCACTGACACGCACTCATTTTTTGGGCAGGGGAGGAGAGAGACAAGGGGTGATTTCTAACCATCCACAAAATGTCACGCTCCAGCAACTGGAGAATTTGGACAAGAATGGAGGATGTTGAGAAAAAGTATATTGGGTGTTGAAATTTGCTCTAAAGTATACATGCCTTTCCAATGACATCACACATAGTTCCAGCGGCTATTTTGAATACCGAAGTAGCATTATGCAGTACTACAACTACAACAGACGTCGCAGCTCTGTCTGTCGAGCTACAGCAGGATTTACTTAATTTAAACCGAAAACCTTTCTCTATGATTTTTAGAGTTTGCCATGTCAACAGAGTCTCAGAGTCAGTGTTTAAGCTGCTCAAAATGTTAGCATGCTATCGGTTAGCATTTAGCTTCAACCATTGACAGTTTATTCAATCAACTGTCAATGGCTTCAACACGATAAACACATGCGTGGCTCACATCTATGAACACTGAGGGAATACTACAGTAACAGCATCTTTCTCTTGGAGAGGTCAGGGCTGAGCTGTTGAAGCTAAATGCTAACCGGTAGCTTTCTAACGTCTTGAGCAGCTTTAACATGGACTTACTGGCTTCTTCACATAAACGTGTGCTCTCTGGTGCCGTGTTATTACTGTTATCATCTTGAGCAATGATGAGTACATAAAAATGCCACTGTCGATCAGTTGATTATTGTTACATGCTGTAGTACTGCATAATTCTACTTCAGTATTCTAAATGGCCACCACAACAATAAAAGTCACATGATTGAGCATGTATAATGTATAATCTGAAGTGGCGCGTTGTATAATCTATAATCTGAAGTGGCGCATTTGCATACATGAGTCCCCTTTTCATTCAACTGAAGACAACTTTCCTGAAAACTATAAGTATAAGGTCATATAGATGAAAGATATGCCTGTGAAATCAACCTGTCCAAAGCACAACTGTTTCCTGACAACGGCTCATTACATTTATTTGGCAGCGTTTAATCTTTTGTGCTCCCTCATTCAGACAATACATCCACAGTCCTGTTCTTTTCATTACTACCTTTCCAGTTGGCTTTTATCGCAACACGGCGCCAAATTTTCTGGGCTGCGGTCCACAATTCGATCTGCAAACTGCCCCCCCATGTCCCGTTTCGTTGTAGTCCTGGCATTAACAGCGCTCGACACAATGCGTAATCCTAATGTCGGATTCATATAGTCAGAATTATTGCCTATTCACCGCTTGTATTCTCGTGGGACAACCCTGGTGTTCCCTGCCAGAATGAACAATGGGATTTGCGCATTATAACAGGTCCAAATAAGAAAAAACAAAATACTTTCAAAGTAGGGGAATTATGCTTTTTCACAGTATGATACTGTGATCGTTTCAGACACAACTGCAGGTACGCTTTTTAAAAGAGTACAACATTGCAACGTGGATCGCTATAAAAGTCGATGTTACATAATACACCCACTTTAAAATTTAAATAAAATGTAAAACGGTCTTGCAGAGCTGGGGTGAGTGAGCTGAATTTGGAAAGTGGGCCAAGCTGAATGGGAAGTGTCCTTAATTTACACTGCACCAGGCAGCTAATGGAGATAGACAGTGATATCACTATAGCATTAGTCAGCAGCTCCACTTGCTCATACTGTAGTCACTCGCTGAGAACAACGTTTGGAGTAGAATTCTACATGTGCTTTATTCTTTAAATCCTTTTTCAGTGTCGAAACAGTAACTACTTCCTCTTGATCATGGCATTAACTTGTTGCAGTGCAAAGTAGCCGATGAGCAACAAAGACACTAGATGCCATTGACTGCACTAAGCCGCCGACTGATTGAACACATTGTTCTTTTTCGTCAAAATCTTGGACACACCTCATGGTTTGTACTAAGTTCCCAAAACCTTTCTCTTTCTCGGGGCAATGGCCACTTTATTTCACTCTTTTTTGACACTTCAGTTATCTGTGAAAAGCTGTGCAGTGAGATGTCTGCTTTGTGTGGGCAGGTTTTGACAAAAAAGTTCACCAGCACTAGTAACAGAAACAGTGTGTGGTGTACAAGAGCATGTGTGCAGGGGTGGTTGGTTAATTTGCTTAAATATTGCACTTGTCAGTTTTTCAGGATTTTATTGAGCAGTATTTTTGTTTAGAACTTTTTTATTTTCAAGGCATCGATTGGTCTGAGTACGAAATGCGCGGTATAAAAAACATGCCTTGACTTATCTGTCCACCACTACATTTTAAAGATAGGAAATTTGTCCATGTGTTTTGCTCATTTTAAAAGTCTTATAATGTGCACTCCAGAACAGTAGGTGGTGCTGTTGAGATGTATTGTCAAATGCCAGTAACTGGCAACAAGAAAGACGTTTTGTCCCCGTTGTATTGCCATACAGGTGGTGATTTAAAGGGGTTAGATGCAAGTTGTTCATTTTTATACTCACTACTGCCGCCTCAGGTCATACGTGTAACTGCAGCTTCTATATGAAGCTTGTGCAAGACGGCACTTCGGACCTTTAGAGTGACAGTGCAGGATTTTAGAGGTAGTTGTGGTGAACAGGTCTGAGCTCATTCTACACATTAGGACATGGCTGGAACATGTAGGGGGAGGAAAATACTTTGTTTTAACATTTTCAAACTCTGTGTAGTCCCTTTAAGGTGCATTTATTATGTTTTTGAAGGTGCAGCACTATTATTCAAGATCTTGATCTGATTTGTAGGGCTGGGTGAACTGAAGCTTCATGAAACTTCACAGCAGTTGAAGCGATTGTGCCGGAGGCTCGAATCACAGTTCGAAACAATCACTCCACAGTGACATCTAGTGGCAAAGTGTCATTACAACCACATTTCAGAGTTTCAGGATTCAACCATGTTATTGATTCGTCTGTGAGTGAAATAAAACCACATTCTGTTTGAATGATTTGCCATTAAAGGATCTATATCATGCTATTTTAGCCATTCCAAAGTTAAGTATAGACATTTATATGATATACTAGCTGAGACCCGGCCTTCGGCCGGGCCTCGCTAGTCTCCACATTTGATATTCTGAGATTATGAGTGATGACAAAGAAATGTCCAACCCGTCACACAGTTCAGCTGTAGACCAGTGGTTCCCAACCCATTCCAAAAACTATGGCCACTACAAATGAGTAAAAGAATGAATGCAAAAAAAAATGTCAAACAAACTGCAATTGGAGTGTTTGATGCACCCGTGCTCCTTTCTTATAAACTACAACGACAATATTTTCGCTAAACTCAGGGAATAGAATTCAAGTGACAGTGGAATAATTATGGATAAATATTAGGGGTTCAGCTCTAACGGTTTGGTTCAAAGTGCAGGACCCGTGGTTTGGTGCATCACGGTAGTTTACAATCCAAAAAATAATGAGTAGGTTTTGAAATGAAATAGCCTAATTATCGTTGTTAGACAGTATTTATAACCTTACAATAAAATTGGCAATGCTTTCCAAGCTGCTTTAGAAGCAAATGTACCTCTGGGCTCAATACGTGAAAGCAAAATAGAAAACAAATGGTCCAGCAGCAAAGTAAAAAAAAAGATAAAAAGAAAAAAAATTAAAGCCGCAAGCGGCATCGAACGGCCCTCGCGGGCCGTGCCTCCTTTAGCGCCTCTATATATCCGTGCCACAACCCTACCAAGGGCGCCAGCGTTGCCACACTGCATTTTATTTCCCCAATGTGCCATTAATCTTTGTCAGTAAACATCAAAACTACATTTTAGCCTCTCCATGTGAATAATGGCTCCAGCCTGCAGAGGGCGCTGGCGCGCGCATAAACTTTTTAATTCCACAATTAGCATCAGACAGCCCTAACGGGCCGTATTTCAATGACCACTGTCCACACGCTCCTGACAGGGGGCGCTAACGCGCTGTAATGTTGTATAATGTGAGATTCATGTGTCAGCCCCATTACAATAACATGGGGAGCCCCGGGCGTCACCATGGCAACACCGTACAAAATACGATAGGCGTCTCATTGGCTTTTTGGATCGGGACGCCATCAACTATTTTTGTGCCAAATTTCATCCATTTCCGAGAAACTAATTTTGTTCCCATAATGCATTTTTTCTTCTGCACCTGGAGGGGGCGCTATCGCGCCCAATGTCACTTTGTTGCATTTGTTTTGTCCAGGGGTGAAAGGTGAATAAAATGTATATTTCCGATTTTTAATTGGAGTTTCTTTGTGCGAATGGGAGTGATTTTTAGTTTCTGATAAATCGTAAAATCCTCGGAAAGATTGCGGCTTCGCCGCAAACAAACCGTAAAGCTTAGCCAAAAAATTTGGATAACTTTTGATGCCCCACATCTCGAGATGAGCTGGAGCGATTTTGACCTCATTTGGTGAAACGCTCTAGGAGGAGTTCGTTAAAATGCGACGTCAGCGAAAACGCTGACTCAGCATTTTCCAGACTTCCTGTCAAAATGGCGGACTTCCGGTTTGTCAGGGGGCGTGGCCACAATAATATATTTTGTTTGTCGTCACATGACGAATATCTGTACCGAATCTCGTCGCTCTACGACAAAGTTGACGTTGGCCCAGATTGGTCCCGCCTCCATAAACGCAATGTATTTTGATTCACCATGGCAACACCGTAAAAAATACGATATGGGTCTCATTGGCTTTTTGGATCGGGACGCCATCAACTATTTTTGTACCAAATTTCATCCATTTCCGAAAAACTATTTTTTTTCCCATAATGCATTTTTTCGGCTGCACCTAGAGGGGGCGCTATCGCGCCCAATGTCACGTTTTGACATTTGTTGCGTCCAGGGGTGAAAGGTCAATAAAATGTATATTTCCGATTTTTAATGGGAGTTTGTTTGTGCGAATGGGAGCGATTTTTAGTTTTTGATGAATCGCAAAATACTTCGGAAAGATTGCGGCTTCGCCGCAAACAAACCGTAAAACTTAGCCAAAAAATTTGGATAACTTTTGATGCCCCACATCTCGAGATGAGCTGGAGCGATTTTGAGCTCATTTGGTCAAACGCCCTAGGAGGAGTTCGTTAAAATGCGATGTCAGCGAAAACGCTGACTCAGCATTCTCCGGGCTTCCTGTCAAAATGGCGGACTTCCGGTTTGTCAGGGGGCGTGGCCACAATAATATTTTTGTTTTGGCGTCACATGACGAATGTCTGTACCGAATCTCGTCGCTCTACGACAAAGTTTACTTCGGCCCCTCCCCCATTGGCGTAATGTATTTTGATTTTTGTAGGTGGCGCTGTCGCGCCATTTTTTTTTTCCCCAATATGAAACACACATTTTAATTAATTTTTCACCGAACCTGAATTTTGGGCAAAGTTTGGTGAGTTTTCGACTATGTTCAGGGGGTCAAATTCCTGCTCAAAGAGCAGAAGAAAGAAGAAAGAAGAAAGAAAGAAAGAAAGAAAGAAAGCGAGAAAGAATAATAATATTTTTTACAAAAACAATATCGTCGCTTTCGCGACGATGTCATATTATACATTTTTGGAAAGCTTTCAACGATCCGCACGCATCCGTGGGGTTCCTGGGTGGATGACGAGCGCTTCGCGCTCGTCATCCACTATATACCCCCATTCACACTATATACCCCCATTCATTTTAATGCAATAATAAGTATAAAGGCCCCACACCTTCGGTGGGGGCTGTCACTGTTTTACATGGTGAGTTTACGGTTGACATGGGGACAGCGCTTCGCGCTGTTTTTGTGCGCTCCGCACACTTAGGTTCAGTGCGCTGCGCGCACTGCGCTGTGATTGCGATTACAATAGGCCCTTGCGACGGCAGGCCGCTCGGGCCTAACTACGCAGTGCAGGCCATGCGCTCGTTAAGTTGTAGTGTCATTTTCGCTTTTACTCACACGGAGGATAAATCAGTCGGAGCAGCGCGTGTGATTAGAGGCTCGTGTTTGAGGAGGTTTTGGGCATGCACGCACACGCACACACATACGCACACGCACACACACGCACACATGGCCCTGTTTGGATGCGCACGCGCACACATACATACACACACACACGCACACACACATCGCCCTGTTTGTACGCGCGCACACGCACGGCAGTCAGATCTCGTGCACTCGCGTTTTTGTGACAGCGGGTTGTCCTCGGACAGCAGCACCGCGGTCCATATGGACCCGTGGGCAATGCCCGCGGCTGGTGGGACTCGTCACGTGGGGGCCGGCCGCGGATGTAATAACACCAACCACGCACACACTCAGTACTGTCGCCAGGCTTCCTGGTGTTCCCAAACGGTCTCCCATCCCAGTCCTAACCAGGCCTTTCCCTGCTTAGCATCGGAGGAACGGTCTCCCATCCCAGTTCTAACCAGGCACTTTCCTGCTTAGCTTCAAAGTCGGTATGGGAAATAAACATGGCGGCGCCCAGGCGGCGGCCATTGAGATAGCGTTTTCTATAATAGATTGTACCTCTACCACTATGGAGCACTCATTTTTGTGATAAATATAAGTGTTTTCTGGAGGTATTTTTCAAACCCCGAAGACACAACGCTTCGATTCAGTTAACTCCGCCCCCTCTCTCCGCTCATATAACTTTACCGTAATATAAATAAACAGCAATAAGTGAAGTTACTTCACGATGCAGTTATAAGGAGTTGACATCTGCAACACATCTTCATAAATGGCTAACACACACACGCTAACACACAAGCTAACCCGCGTTTGGATTGACTCACCGCTCTGGTCCATCGCTGTTTACATTATGGGACTCGCGTTGGTTATAAAAGTGAATCCACTTTGATTCAGGCGAAGGTTCACCAAACATCCATCAGAGACAGTCACAGAAAAACACTATTTTGGTGAGAGTCACCGAATCCCGGAGAAAAAAAACTACTTCTGACAGTGGCCTCTTCTTTAGGAAGGTTGAAGAAAGTCCTCGTAGCCAAACGCGCTTCTTTTTCTCTGTGACACTATCGTTTAGTTTAGTTTAGTTTATTTGAGCAGTAGAAATTCTGCTCTGAAGGAGTGGGCTGAAGCAAAAGCTTATAGGTGCATCGTTAGGTAATAATAAAGAACAGGTGTGTCCAGAGGAAGTTATAACGAGCTCCATCTCCACAGCTGCAGCGCAAACATGACAGACGCTCAGAGGGTCTGTCTGTTTTGGCCCCAGCTGACCTGGAAGCACTCAGGCTTCTTTTTTCTTTACTTTTTCCCCCCCTTTTTTCTTTCTTACAACAGAAATAATGAAAAAGCTGGTTTACAAATTAAAATCAGGCCGTAAGCATAGAATTAAGGCACCTGAACTGAAACAGCCACATCAAAGCAATAACATGAGCAGCTTTATACCATCTGAAAAACATTGCTAAGATCAGAGGAATAGTGTCAAAACCAGACCTAGAGAGACTTATCCATGCATTTGTCTCCAGCAGGTTAGACTACTGTAACGGCTGCTCACTGTCAGACAGCTACAGAACATCCAGAACGCTGCTGCTCGAGTCCTGACAAGAACCAGGATATACGACCATATTAGTCCAGTGCTCCGGTCTCTGCACTGGCTTCCTGTCACTCAAAGAATAGAATTTAAATCAGCTCTGCTTGTTACAAGTCTTTTCATGGTTTAGCACCAAAGTACATCTCTGACATGTTAGAGCCGTATGAACCATCTCGGGCCCTGAGAACCTCAGGGAGGGGCCTCCTGGTGGTTCCCAGAGTCAGTAATAAACACGGTGAGGCTGCGTTTCAGTTTCATGCAGCTAAAATCTGGAACAGTCTTCATGAGGATGTGAGACAGGCCTCAACTCTGACAATGTTCAAATCCAGGCTGATAACAGTTCTTTTTACCGATGCATATGACTGAAAGTATTTTATCTTCACTCTTGCCTCTTACTGTAATTGATCAATTTTATGTTGATGTTTTTATTGATTCTATTTCCTTTCTTGTATTTATGCAACTGTGAAGCACTTTGAATTGCCTTGTGTATGAATTGTGCTCTACAAATGAACTTGCCTTGCCTTGCATTACATTACAGACGCCGAGCTCTTCCGTTCCGCTGTGACGACACAACTGAGAAGGTCAGTCCAAAACCACTCTGGGGGTGTTTTTGAAAAAAAAAAGCTCCAAAAAGTCGATTTTGCATGATATAGGACCTTTAAAATATGGACCCCCCCTGAATGTGTTATTGTTCTTACCGTGGTACTAGAAAATGAAATCAATGAAGCAACTGTCATACACGTTCTATGTTTTTCCTCCATAAAAGACATGACTGAGACAAGATTGACTGAGATTGACATTTAGCAATCTTTCAGAGCTGGGACTCGAGGGCCATCCCTACTGATTTGTACTTCCATCTTTGAATACTGAAGTATATTCTACAGCAAACAACTTAATTACTTTCACTTAAGTAATCATCTGACAGAGTAACCTGTACTTTTATTAATATTTGACCACTAGTATCTGTTCTTTTGCTCAAGTATTGAAATCAAGTACTTAGAGCATCACATTTTCCTCAACAGAGACTAAATAACAGTAGATGGACTGATCAAAGTACTTGTAGTATTGTAAGTAATTGCTATTGATTGCACAGTTAATGCGCCGATACTTAAGCACTTGTTTTGCAGTAGCTTTACTTTTCCAAACCACACCTTGTCACTCTGGCTGCAGTATTTCTGTCTCCCCTTGGACACAGATCGAGCTCAGCTGCAGTGGAGCTGATTTGACCTGACACATGTCCAAACACTACACGCACCGATCGCATGAAACACGCAGCTGCCGTGATGGTGGCAATATTGTTCCAGTAAAAATTCATGGCGCAATCTTATGTCTCGCTTCATTTAAAAAAAAAAAAAAACCTCTTTGCTCTTTTTTCTTCTTCCGTGTCTGCGAGCACAAAAAAGAGGAGCTAAAAATGGAGCGATTTTTGAAAGTGAAATCTTTGATCTGTCTCGACAACTTTCTGTGTTTTAGGAAGTAGGGCTGCAGATAGAAGGGAATCTGCCACTATGGAATAATAATGTTGCAGTTGGCCACAAGAAGTAATAAGAGACTGTTTAATACGCTGATCCCAAGCCGAGAAACTAAGAAAGGAAGACCATCTTGCATAAAATAGACATAAACTGGCTGTAGGTACAATGAATATCACAGATTTGCCCATTTTAAATCCAAATAGCAATTAATAGCAATTATTTAAGGTCAGAGCGTGTAACATTTCACCCATTTTACTAGATAGGCTTGTTTTTGGTCTAAATTACGACCAAACAAGGATGGGAGCGGGACGTCTCCAGCTCGTCTCCATGGAGATGTCAACTAATAGATACAGACGACATCTCTGGTAACAGTTCAGGGAGAAAAATCTAAACTTTTATTCAATTCAACTTCAATTCAATTATTCAAAAACTACTGATGTTGAATTGTGAAAAGAGTTTTCTACTTAATAAAGATACAAAGACATGGGGAGGAGCAAAGTGCTTCAACAGCCCATAAATACATAACAGAGAATGCTAACACAATGCTACATATTAGCATCGTGCTAATGCTAGCTACGACTGCTGTTTTTTCGCTTCTACAGAACAATCCGCTGTGGAAAAATATCCATATGGACCCGATTTAGACTTGACTTTATTTATGTGTGATACATAAGTTCACATTCCACCAGAAAATGGCTAGAGTGGAAAATTGTGTTTCCCAAAAGACCTCGACGAAGCCACGCCCCCTTCTATGATGCGATGCCGTCTGTATCTACGGCAGCCAAATATGAGATTTAAATTAGGTCAGGTCCTCATCCAAATCCATTCTTTGATTTCCCACTGCAAAAAATAGCATTTTCTGTGTCAAGCTGGTCATTGGGAGCATGTTTTCTATCACTAGCAACAGTATAATATCCACTCTATAATATTCACTCTCTACTCCATTGTTCAATGGAGTAGAGAAAACACCCTGCCTTTGAACACTTCAAAAACATGTGAACTTGTTATTGATTTTTGTCACAATAGGAATCAGTTGCCAATTACTATCCATGATTCTGATGTGCAGATTGTTGAGAAATGTAAATTCTTGGGTGTGACTCTTTCTCATGACTTGAATTGAAGCTCTCATACGATGAACACTGCTAGGAAAGCGAGATAGCGCCTCTTCTTTTTATGTAGGCTTCGAGAGTTTACCCAAAATACTAGGATTCTTTTGAACGTTTATTATTGTGTATATTGAGAGTGTCCTAACCAGTTGTATTACCGTGTGGTTTGGTAATCTCACTCTGAAAGAGAAAAAGGCTTTGAACAAAGTGGTTCTCTCAGCCTCAGGACCATTGGCTGCAGTCTGCCGCTCCTGGAGGCCACATATAAAGCTCGACTACTGAATCGAGCTTTACAACTTGCAAATGATGCCTCAGGCAGCCCGGCTAAGGCCTTTTTTGAGATGCTTCCTTCAGGGAGAAGGTATCGCTCCATCATATGTTCGACTGTTTGCCATATTAACAGTTTCTTTCCTCAAGCTGTGATCACTTTAAACAAAGCACTTCTATTTATTTATCTGTTGGACTTTTATTGTACAGTAGTTTGCCCTTAGGCTTTTAATGTGGCAGTGTTTGTTTGTTCTGTTTTTTATATTGTGTCTTTTTACGTGTTTTACATATCACTCTTCGAGCTCTTTGCACATTTTTGTCCAATGTGGTTTTTCAAACTGCAAATGGCCAATAAAATGAATCTGAATCTGAAAATGTTACACAGTGTGCCTTTAATATCATGGTGAATATTCATTTATTTATACAAATTATAGAGCGTTTTTTGACGATTCCTTGGCTAATATAGATAGATCAGACATTTCTAACTTTGTAACTTTAACCACATAGAGTGTATACAGATGGTGTCACAGCATGGCAACAGCATGACAACAGAAGCAAAAGCAGTGTCAATGTTGAGTTGTAAATGTCATTTGTTTTGACACTCCTTGAGGATTCTGTCGGGAATGAAAATGATTCAAGTGCAAACCCACGGCACATTGGCACGGGCAAGGGCAGTTTATATCATAAAGAATTTGAAATGGTGATGAGAAAAAAAAATCCATTTCTTGCCAGATGACCCCATGAGCTTTGATTATGGAGACAGTGTTTCTTTCCTGCCTGCTTGGCTCTATCTCCCATCACTGAGGCTGTACGCGCTGTCTCCTCCACGCTCCTGCAGCTCTGAGCCCAACTGACCACTTACCCTCCATATGTTCGGAGTTCAGACAGCAGCAGGAGCTTTGAGACGCTGCAGCGAGCATTAGCGCCGCGACTTCACCGGGGCTACCGGGAGAAATGTGCCGGAAACGAGGAATTACTGTGTCAGGCTCCTATACGGCAGCTGCTGGAGCTATTAACCTATAGCTGTCAGGTTTCTGAAGGATCTTTGAAGTAAATTAACGTAAAAAAGTAAATTAAATTAGCATGGAGTTTGGAAGTACAGGTGGCGGAGTGGGGAAAGCATTTGTGTGTTCATTCATTAAGTCAATCTGCATGTCCTTGCTTTCTTGCTCTATTTGTATAACTCCTATTACTTCTATCAATCCGTACTACTGCAGCTACTATGACAGGAGACATTACTGTTATCTCGTTATCCATGGGTCTCAAGTGATTCAAAGAAAAATAAATGCCATGGCTTTAAAGCAAAACTAACAATTCTATCTCTTGAATGTTCAAAAGTCCTACAAATGACTAAATGAATAGGTTCAATTTCATCTGTTGTCCAAATACCTAGTCTAACTTGCCCATTTTGAGGGCACATACAGGGCTATGTTTGTAGGTTTAGGCTTCGGGCACTTCCTAATGGTTAATCATTGTAAGGGTTTCCCACAAGGCTCCATTATAGGGTCACTATTATTCAAACATCATTTCCATTAGTAGCAAATATAGCATAGTCAAATTAGGAATCCGAACCAATTATTTTGTGTACTTGCTGAATCTTTTAACTTAATAAATACAAAGAATCATTTTCACTTGTGAATGTGGGACTTCTGAGAGCACAGCAACCCGGGATTGCTTACAATGACTGTTTTTGGATTAGTGCTACTTCTACAAACCTCATATAGTTGCCTGTTTTCCCCTCTGCAGGTTGTAGTTTGGAGAAGGCTAAGGTTATGGAAACTATCTCTTGAACGTAAAATAAATAGGTTCAATTACATCCATTGTCCAAATACCTAATCTAACTTGCCCATTTTGAGGGCACATATAGGGCTATGTTTGCAGTTTTAGGCTTTGGCCAGTTGCTAATAGTTAATCATTGTAAGGGTGTCCAAAAAGGCTGCACTATAGGGTCACTATTATTATTCAAACATCAACATTTCCATTAGTAGCAATGTAGAATAGTCAAACTAGAAATCAGAACCAATTATTTTGTATACTTGCTGAATCTTTCAATTCAGTAAATACAAAGAATAACTAATTTGTTCTGGTAAATATGGGACTTCCGAGAGCACAGCGACCCAGGATTGTTTACAATGATTGTTTTTGCATTGGTGCTACCTCATATAGTTGCCCTGCAGGTTGGAGATTGGAGGTGGCTAAGGTTATGGAAACTGACTTGATTTCTTGCCTGGATATTTCTTGACTCATTTCAAAGTGACAAAAAAACATGCATGAAGCTGTACAAATCATTCACAAACAAGAAAGAAGATGCTCACTAATCCATGTATAGCTATTGCTTAGCTATTGTGTGGAAATATGGGGGAATACCTATAAAACTAACATACAACCTATCTTTTTATTGCAAAAGAAAGCAGTTAGAGTGATCAGCCATGCAGAATACTTGGCTCCAACAAATCCCCTTTTTATCAGACTAAATATCTTAAAATTGCATGATCTTGTTGATGTTTACACAGCAGTGGTGATGTACAAAGCTCACAATCTCATGCTCCCTCAGTGTTTACAGGAGATGTTTCAAACTAGAGAATCTATATACAACCTTAGAGGAACTGATCTGCTACAAAAACCTATGGCGCACAGTAATACTAAGAGGAGGTGTTTATCAGTTAAAGGCGTTGATCTATGGAACGGTTTATCTATTCAACTTAAGGGCTCCAAAACTATTAAAGCATTTAAGAAAATGTATAAGTCAAACATGATAGAGAACTATAGAACACTTGAATGAAGACCATTAGAAGAGAAGTCGATCGTGGATACATAGCATAATTTTTGTTTGTTAAAGTTTAAGTTTTGTGCTTAAGTGTTACCATTGTTGGTATTAAAGAAAGTGTATAATGTGTCATCTTTGGACACAGAGTCACAGTTGTAAAAGGGGTTAGGCAGAATAAGTCTTGGCTTCAACCTAAACCCCTTAATTTAATTCTTAATGTATGTGTTTTTCTTATTGTATAATGTCTTAGATCTTTGGAAAACATGTGACATGTGATTTAAATGTTCATAATGACCGAAGAAAATAAATTAACTAACTAACTAACTATGTATAACCCTTTGTTAAGTGGGCCTTTTTTCCCATCGCATTGTTTCTGTTTGGTTAGCTTGCAGTAAACAATTCAAGCCTCCTCTACAGGCCATAGTGCAATTGATGGCAGCTGTGGATTGATAAGAAACATGGCTGGTGCACACAGTAATCCATCACAGCATATCATCTGTGGGCCTCCTGTTTGTCATTGCTGTAATCGCACATCATGTCAGGCGTGTCCTCCCCGTTGCCTTGTTAGTATGTGGTCAAGCCCCGGGCCCAGTGCGCCTTTTCAATGGGGTTATAGCGTGAAAAACTGCAATACGGCTACAGAGGCATCACTGCTCACAGCCATACTGTCACTGAGGGATAGATGAAGCATGTAAAAATATACTTTCAAACCCGACATAAAAAAGGCAGCAATTTAAAGAAGGATGAAGTTGGCCCTAGACGGATACAGTCCTTATTAGGAACTTCTTAACGGGTCTTTTGTCTCGTTTTTAAGGCCTCCATAAATGATTGTTGGAATGATTGTTGGAATATAAAAGTGCTGGGAGCTTGTGATGGAGTTTATCTCCCCTGCTACATCACGTTCATATGAATATGCCTTTATTGAATGGTACACCCCGGCGAAGACCTTCCCCTGCTTGAAAGACGGGCAAACACTGCTGTTATGTTCATACTTAATTAAAATTGTCCAAGCAGTGAGATTTTATCGGCCAACCCTAGTTTGGAGAAATACTCAAAGAATTCAGCCGGCGCACTTTTATTAATCACATGCAATACGAGCCACTCCGGATTTGTGTTTTGTTTTGTAATTATGTGTGTTTTGAGCAGGATTGCATCATATCAAATTGCTCCATGTTTGCAGTCGATTGCGCATCACAATCAGGAGTTTATCAGCTTTTATTTGAAACACAAGTGTAAAAATGTGTAATATCGCCTTTATTGTTGGCAACAGCAGTGCAACGATCGAAGCCTCCGTCTGGGAATGGGAGGTTTGCCGGTTTGGATCCAACCAGAGCACATGTGTCTGAGTCCCTGGGCAAGACACTCGACTCCCTTTCCTCCCTGCAGTCACAATAATGTGGCCGGCTGCTACGGGAAGAGCATCTGGTGTAAACGTCTGCCAATTCGCTATGGAGAAGTGGCAAGCCTTTGTGAAAACCCACAGTCTGCCTACATGACCAAACTCTTCCCTATTGCTGTTGGTAATTATTTACGTAGCTGAATTTGTTTTGAATGCTGTATTACATGAGCACTCTAAGCTTGTTATTTCACATAGTTTGCACATAATCCAGTGAGTTGGAATAATCTACAGCCCATCCGTCACAGTGCACACATCCGACCTTGAGCAAGTGGATGAATGGCATTTCCCGATGTGGCAGAGATTGAGGGGCCAAAGTTCAAGTCACGCGAGAGAAGGAAAAAAAAAACGGTTTCGACATAAATTTAACGCTGCAAAGTGGCAGCTCTCGTACTCGGGCGGAATCCTAAGGTCGTCAGCTGGAGTCGTGCACCGCCGCGAGATCCAAATTTTCACGCAAATGTGAGCTGACAGGGGAAATATCTGTGCCGTGCCCCGCAGTGGCGCCCCCTAGGGAGGAACACAAGTGGGGCAGTTTTTCCAAGAGCTGGGTCGGGACTCCCTCTGGGGGCGTTGACTCAAGCGTGTCGCACATTTGCGCGTCGGTTTGGGCAAAATGACATGATCTTTTCGCTGTGATAAAGAGAGGGGGAAGTGAAGGTTAGGAATTGCATTGGCGTTTTCCTGCAGATGTGATGTTGAGTGCAACACAAGCCGGGAGAACGTAAGCACTCATTTCACGCTGTATATTTAAATGTGTCCATGAGAAGACTTAAACATCGTTCTCCCACTGTTTTCAGCTGCCACTAAAACAGCAGCAGAAGCAGAAGTGTTATTCAATACGTTGTTTCTAAAGTTTGGGGTCACTTAAAATGTTATTTTTGAAGAGGGGAAGAGCAAGAAGAGGAGGATAAAGAGAAAGAGGAGGAAGGGGAAAAGGATGTCGAGGAAGAAGAGTATGGGGAATGGGGAAGAGGGGAAAGAGGAAGAAGAGGAAGAAGAGTAGGAAGAAGGTAAAGGGGTAATAGAGGGAAGAGGAAGAAGAGGAGGAAGAAGATAAAGGGGCAATAGAGGGAAGAGGAAGAAGAGAAAAGGGGGGACTTGGAAGTAAAGGGAGAGTGGACAAGGAACAAGGGGAAAGAAGAGGAAGAAGAGGAAGAAAAGAGGAAAAGAGAGGAAGAGGGGAAGAGCAAGGGGCAATAGTGGAAAGAAGAAGAAGTGGAAGACAAGGAAGAAGAATAAGGGGAATGGGGATGTGGGGGACGAGGAAGAAGTAGAAGAGGAGGAGGAAGAAAAGGAAGACGAGGAATAATAGGGAGAGGAATAGGAAGAGGAGGGGAAAGTGGAAGAAAAGGAGGAAGAGGGAGAAGAGGAGGGAAAAGAATCCTATTTCTTTGAGTAGAAATGAATTTGTCGACTACTCCAATCAGTGCGGTGTTGGTTACATTTCTGAGAATTTTGAGAAGTTGAATGGATAATTTGACAGAAAAGGGAAAATTGTATTCATTGAAAATTTTGCATAATATTTGAGAGAAATGTCAGGAAACACCATTCGGCAGATGTGCTCACAGTTGAATGTTTATTCAGGGGGAGATTCAATGAGCATTTGCAGCACAGTTTCGATTTTATTTATTCCTGACAGGCATGGATTTTGAATCACCCTCTTCCTCTCGAATTGCTTCGACTTGGCATCGGTTTCCCCTGCCCCGCGGCTCCTCCGTCGGCCTGGGTCAAATAGACAACTTCCCGCCGCCCTCGAGAAAACGTTTAAGAACTAAAGAGGGCATAGTGCAAATCGGAAACAAAAGACCATCCGGGTTCAGTGCGAACAAGGCAAAAAAAGCGTCCTCAGCTGCTGCCGTCTAACCATTTTGGGAAGTTTAAATCAGGTTAAGAGTGCAGCCCAATGGTGTGACCAGAATAAGCCAATGCAGTCACGGGGTCAAGCTGAGAACATGGAAAATTCACCGTGCTGATATTTCACTATGTCAGAGTGCTATGGAGCTGTACAACTTGCTACAATCTTTTTTTTTTAGTATTGGCTAGTTTGACTATTCTACATTTGCTACTAATGGAAATGTTGATGTTTGAATAATAGTGACCCTACAGTGCAGCCTTGTGGGACACCCCTTAAAATGATTAGCAACTGCCGGAAGCCTAAACCTGCAAACATAGCCCTGTATGTGCCCTCAAAATGGGCAAGTTAGATTAGGTATTTCGACAACAGATGAAGCTCCTCTGATACTCATTTCTAGCTCTCACAAAACCTTCCACACATCCTGATTCACACATGAACTTTTATACACGTTTGTACAACTTTCAGGCAGCAAAGCGAAATCTACTCTCACAAAAGCAGCTCCAATACATCAGCACGTATAAATGGACAGGAAATTGCTGCTTTTATGCGATACTACAAGACTGATTAACTTTTTCATCTAAAATTGCCACCTTGTTTAAGTCGAGGCTGATTTTCGCATTGCCGTGTTAATATTGCACAAACCGCAGTGCATATTTTCACGCTGATAACCGAAATTAATCTCTGGCATTTCACCCACTGACCCGACAGTGCGTTTCATTACATCAACACAAAGATGATAGAAAAAAAAGAAAAACAGACGCCAAGAGTTCATTTCATTGGTCCGAGATCCGCGATAAAAACTCATATTCACAATATGAGAAAGCCCTGTAATGAAAAGACTTGGCTGTCAGACAGATATTGACTTTCTGTGGACTAAGTGTGGTCGACGCCAAAAGCACACAGTGTACAGTGGCAGCTCGCACCGACACATAGAGAGCTGAGGGGGATTTCCTATAGATTTAATATCTTTCGCACAATGAAAAGCTCTTTAGAAATTGCCCAAAGGTAATCTAAAGCAAAAAGGGAAATATCCTCAAATTTGGTGAAATAGATTTGTAAGAGACAAACTTCATAAAAACGGGCTTAAAAGTAATTTGCCGGTACAGATGTCTCAAACGCAGAATACATTGAAATATCGACAAAATACGACAAAATGAAATTGTCTAAAGTCGTGTCTGTTCCTCCCTGATGTATTTGACTAGTTTAGTGAAGTGAACACTTTAGGATAAAATGATCTTGTGCTTTATAAAAAAAAAAGGTTAAGTTACTCAGAAGCACTTTGTTTCACTAACACTTCACTGTCAAGGCATAGGCGACCCAGACCGACACTTAGGGTGCCATCTGTTGGAGGAGGAGCCGTATTGCGCTTTTATTTTTGAACCCCATGAGGTCCATGCTCCCGCCATCCACAACATCTCCCATTTTCTGACATAACTTTGCAACAGAAAGTGAAACCAGAAACTTCAAGCTTTCAAACAACCCCTCCCTGATCCTTCTACACCTCCAGGGAGTTGTTAGGAAAGATGTTGTTAGCATTTGGCCTCTCCCAGTATATTCCTATAGCTCCAAACAGGGTGAAGTTAGAAGTGACCAAGCTCTTCCACAGGCACAAAGACCAAGCTCAGGTAAGAACATATCTCAGTATGGAAGAACTGTGGCTTATTCCTTTAACAGAAGAAGAAAGCACCAAATTGGCTGTTCACTGTTTCGTCAGGCCAAGCCACACAGTAAAATAAAAATGGAAATCCCCAACTATTCACCGTGTTTAACATTGAGCTCTCCGTGTGTCCATGATTGGCGGCCGCACTTTTCACCCGCTGCAAAACGATCTTTATCAGTGGCTTTAAAAGCGATCACAGCTGCCACACACCGAGCGCTCAGGGACGCAGTCAAGAGTGACCAAAGAAAAGCTAAAGCGTTAGGTGAGTTTGACCATGAGGGGTGTAAGGCGACTAAAGCAACTGAAAATCCTCGGACAATCCTCCTGCTGGTGTTAGATATGCATTGTTAAGGCGAGACACTGCAGGTGAACGGACGGAAATACATTTAGAGACATGTCTGTAGTGTACAGACAAAAGTGTTTGGAAACTGGCCCTTAAAGCAGTAGTATGTAACTTGTTCACCTTAATAAATCCTTTCCTTAGTCCCTCTGGGGGTAATACAAGTGTCAATGGGATGATTGGGGGCTTTCATCTCCCCCTGGTGTCTCTGGCCAGAAAACCACAATTGCAACATGCACACTAATGGAATCACGACGAAGAAGCTAACAAGCTAGCAGGCAAAGCTATCTGTGGGCTAGCACCACTTAAATGGTATTCACAGCTAAGTTTGAATGAAAAAAATGATCTCCATTGTGTATTTGGATGCACAATATCCCTCTTTCCCTTTGTGTTTTCTGTCAGTGTAGTATTTACTCTCACGGACAATTAATGAGAAAAAAACGCAGGCCTCTAGGAGCATGAGTTACTTAGTTCTGCTTTAAGTTTTGTAAAGTCCTCCACGTGTTTATTGCTGCAGTTTTTTGCCGTTGCGATCTCCCAGAAAATGAATCGCCATATTGGATTCACCTCAAGTGGACACCATACATGTCAATATCTGTGAATGAATATGCGTGGGAAAGACCAAGGAGCTAAGAGCCAACTTTTTTATTTTTTCAATTGACCACTGTGTGAAACATCAATGTTTTTCAACGTCTCGCCTTCAAGTCTTCCATGTCTTTTCTAATTACTCCTCACTTTGATGGGATAATTCCTGTGGCGATGGAAATGTCGATGTGTGTGTGACGGAAAACTGTACGACCGAGAGCGTACACAAACAATTCCATAATAGCACAGCACCGTTTCCCTCTTTCCCCTACACGTCCACCTATGTGCCTGTCAGTCGGTGCGAGCAGGCCTAATGGGGAAGCCTTCATGCTGTAACACCGCAAGCTTATTCGCGTCTAACTTTGTCACTTGCACCGGCGCGAGCTCGAGTGTTCTGTCACGACTGGAGACTATTTCACCCATTTAATTAGACTGTGTGTCCATCAGGTAAACAATGAATTATGCATCGTCTTACTCCCAGAACATGGCGAGAGTGGGGCCAAACAAGACGGGCGCAGTTTAACAGGGAAAACTGTCACTTCTATCCAAATTTACAGCCAAAACAAACAAAAAACTGCCAGGTCTAGAGCAAATATATGCGGAATGTTCACTATTTTCAACATGTGTAAAAAATGCATGCAGCAATGTGAGCTTGGAAATTCCGACTTCCGAGATCAAGTGGAACGCACCATAAGTATTCCGTTAATGTGACTTTTGTTTTCATGGTCGCCATTTTGAATACCAAAGTAGAATTATGCAGTACTCCAAAAGAAAGCCCTGAACCACACTCAACTCCGCTGTTACTGTAGTATTTCCTCAGTGTTATTAGATGTGAGCCACATATCGAGTTGAAGCCATTGACAGTTGAGTGATGCCAGTTGCTAACCATTAGCATGCTAACGTCTTGAGCCTCGTCTCAAGACTCTGTTGACATGAGAAACTGTAAAAATCGCAAAGGCTTCCTATTTCGTCTTTAATGTGTTAATTTAGTCTGAGGAGTGAAGTAGATCTAAGAGTAGAGATATTGTTGCATGTTATACTACTGCATAATGCTACTTCGGTATTCAAAATGGCGGCCGAAACTATGCATGATGTCATTAGAAACACACACAGTGCCAACCTAAATGAAAAAACGTACCTCCATGTTAGCAGCCTCCTCTACATTAGCATACGTATCACGAAAAGCCATGATTGACATTGGAATCCCTATCTCCAACTTCACTGTGTCACTCAGCACATTCTTCCCCGTCCATCCGAGGTATCCCCGCATTCCATCCTCTAACATTCCCGCGTCCAGTCGGGAGTTTCTCTGGACAGACGGGAATTGATTAAATGTTTAGAGTGCTGGGATGGGGGAAGCGTGATACGGGCCTAGCTTACTTCTATTACCGGCTAATGCCCTCTTCTTTTGTTGGCATTTTAAAGCAAGAGATGATTGCCTGAGCCATTCCTTTGTGGATTCTCATTAACGGCGGTATGAGGCAGAAATAGAGAGGCCGTGCAAGCAGATTCTTAGAAAGTAAATGAGACTTTTTGGTGGGTGTTTATTTCTCGTAATTAGCCAGCAGAGAGGCATTAATTCGCAAAATAAACATTTCAGGTAGAGATGTCAGAGCAATAAACTCCTTTAGAGTACAGTCGGAAAACTTTTGAATCCAAAAAGTAATAGCTTTATGACTAACAATATTAATTTTCCGTTTTAGGAAACCACACAATCTAATTATTCTCTAATTAGAGCTGTACTTTTGTGGCTAAACTTATACATTTATGGACACTTAAGTATGGAGTCAGGATATTTATATATTATAGCACTGTTTGCGATTTGATGAGACTTGATGACAAAACCCTAAAGGAAAATGGTATAAGCTGTTAAAGTATTGTAACTTTCTCACTCAAAGCCGGCAGACGGGGCTGCAGATATTACTAGGCAAGGCAACTTTATTTATACCGTGCATTTCGTACACAAAGTAACTAATTCGCCTACAAGCACATGCTAATGAGGGATTAGCAACTACAGGTCCAATAATGCACTGGCCACAGTTTGCAAGCATCTAGATAACACTGTGTAATTGTCTAAAACCTTCCATGCGTATGGTATTAGCGCTGCACCAAAGCATAATCAGTTATTTTAGTTATTTTACTGTTAATGTCTGTTAAAAACCCCTTCTGAACCGAGCAGATTGGAAAGAGGCTTTACACTAACCGGATGTGCATCAGCGTCCGCCATGATAAGAAGCCTCCGAATTGGGCCAACAGTTAGGAAGGAGTTAGGAAAAGGAGCCTCAATGCTAACTATTATAGCTACTTTAGCATAGGGACCGCTGGTGCTAACTAACCAGTGATTAGGAGCTATGTGCCATCCCATAAGCCACTGCGCCACCAATCCCCCCACCCCCCTCAGCCCCACCCTCGAGTGATTCATGCCACTGTTGATTGACAGGCGCACATTTAATAAAAAAATAAATAAATAAGGTTCTGCACAAAAGTGACAAAATCCATGTTGTCGTCATCACAGCTCAGTCACATGTCAGTGTGTTAAAGAGTAAAGGCAGTTTGTGCTTTTGTGCATTTGCTTTCAATTAGCAGAAACTTAAGCTGCATGGCTAATTTGCATACTGTAGCTTTATGAAACTGTTGAGATATAATAAGGGAAATGTGATGGCTCATCTGGATTTGCTTTTTTCTCCTTATATGGTGGCAGCATGCGCTTTTGTTTGCCTGCAGTCCACCAATAACTTTAAAGAAGAAGAACAGCAGCTGTTAGTGATGCCACTTCCGCCTCCCCTGGGTGAGGACGGTCGAATTGGGCAAATGCTGCTGAAGCAAAAGTTCACTAACTGTATAGAGATCTAACAGTTGACACCATGAAAGGTTAAGGGTGAGGAGCTGGGGCTAGGACATAGCGGCTATAATATGATTATTTTTCGGACGCAGCCTGGGTGGTTTAAATGGGTGTCACACAGTAGGTTAGCATAAACCAACAGTCTCTGTGTATGGAATGTTTTTGGCCAACTTCCTGTTAGCCCGAGGAGGGTAAAGACAACTTCCTGTCCACATTTTAACATAATTAAATATATTTGTTTTCATTTGTTAGCATTAAATAAATGTTAGCCTTCTAGCTTCAAGGCTAAAAAAGTAACTACAGTATAACACAAAAGTCTCTTCTGAAGTGTTTACATTCTGAGTAAAGTTTTTAACATAATGTAAGTTATCAAACAGCTGCATGTTCTATTAAAAATATATATTTATTTCAACAAGACATGCTCTTTGGTTTGAATCTGTTTAATATTCGAAATCATTAATCCAAATCATTCATTTTCTCTAATTAGCCGCCTGTGCTGAATAAATTGGCAACTAAGGAGGAAAAAAAAAAAACTCTGGTCGAGATTTGAGCTCAGTTACCAAGCAGGCCCCCATTTATTTGCAAATGCATTCAGGAAGAAGAAAGGTGCTCAGGACTATAATGAGACCGCCGTATCGCGGAAATACAACTTATCAAACACTTGTCAACGCATATGTTTATCTCGCTCCTCATAACGTCAGCTGACACGCCTCAATTTGTCACTCGTGTGCATGCGCATTTGCGGAGAATTTGATTAAAAAAAGCTATTTCCAGAAGCGGTAACGACACTATTTGCATGACAGAGCCGGCGAAAGGTTACTCACAGGGGCTGATTTCTGCAGACGCTATTTTGGTTTCAACGTACACAACAACGATTCGGTAAAAATGTAATGAATAGTCCGAACTTAGTAACACAAATGGGGCTACAAAATTGCAAAATCCGGCTTGAAAGTGTTCCATCACCAAACTCTTTAGTAGATTTACTATTTCTCTCTTGTAACCCACTGTCCACTTTCAATGGCGAACAATGTTTTCTTTCTCTACTTCTAGATTAGTGACCGTCTTGGGCATAACTTCTGCGTCAGACAAACTTCCTTTCAGAAGTATCCATCTTGTGTAGGGGTGGGAACCTCTAGTACGATTCGATACATGATACATGGCTTACCATAACGATTAACTCATGATACATCGATACTGCGATAATGGATATATTGCACAAAAATAGCCAACGATACATCACGATTAAAAATAAACATGCTACTTTTAAAGGGATATTTCAGGATTTTTGATATTTTTTTTGTAATTCGTGCAGTTGTTATATTTGTAGAGTTATGTGGCGCTAGTGCTAGGCTACCACATTTCTACGGTATCAGCTAGTCTGCATTAAAAACAGTCTGACCCACTCCATAGTGCACCTGAGGCAAATCACTCATAACACCAGACTAACGATAAATGTCTGTGTCGATAGAATAATTTCAAAAGAACTTATATTTGAGCAGCATCACCTTCTTGGTTGTACAAGCTACGCAGCGGCGGAGTGATCTGTTAGAAAATAGTCCCTCAAAATGCGATCATTCATGTGATGCAGGTCAGTTATATTCCAAAAATTATTCAGTCAACACAGACATTTATATGGTTAGTCTGGTGTTATAAGTGATTTGACTCAGGTGCTGTGTGGAGTGTGTCAGACTGTTTTTAATGCAGGCTAGCTGATACCATAGAAATGTGCTAGCCTTGCACTAGCCTATCGTCACAAAACTCTTCAAATATAAGAACTCCATGAATTACAAAAAAAAAATCTCCAGAAATCAGCAACACTCTGGATAACTAGGAAATGAGGCCCTATGTCAAAAATCCTGAAACATCCCTTTAACCTTTATTTTAACATTCTACATACTATTTATATGTCATTTCATGTGCTTTGTACCCCCTTTTTTCTGTATCTATAAATGATCCCTGACTTACACACTAAAAATGGGTCTATAGATCAGTCAGTGACAAGAAACAGTGTTTGGTCCAAGTGCTTAAAACTATAGTGCTGCCCCCTGCTGTCCTGACTGTGTTCTTGATCATTATTGGCCTCTATTGACAATGAAAAGAGTGGAGCACTGCTGCCTCATTAATATGCACGATGTTGTGAAAAGCATCGATATCGGAATAAAAATCGTATCGTATCGTCCCGCAAAATATCGCGGTATATCGCAAAAAACGATTTATTGTCACACTCCTAGTCTTGTGTACGTTTTCCAGAACCTTGAAAGTTTAAATTGTGTTCTTCGTGCACAGCACTGTACGTCCCATGTGAATTTTGTGCCTGCCTGTCCTGAAAAACAGCAATTGACCTCACTTCTCGTGGACGATATCAAAATGAAATGTCACCGGGTTGGAGATTGGGAGGCAACTCACTTGAGGATTGTCCTTTCCGGGCTGCCGTAGGTACCACTGATGTGCCAAATGTCATCTGAGCAAAGATCAAGCACAGAGCATGGGAGATTTAAGCTAACAGAGTGGAAGAGCAAGTGCTGCACCCCACAGGAAATGACATTCTTCTGGTATTTTAGCAGCTAAAGGGAGGGAGGCTGCTGCACTTGTGCGCTAGATAAAACCCAATAAAACTAACAAAGCAGACTGACAAAGCTGGCGGAACAGTAGTAGCTGTTAGCAGAGATAGAGTAGCTTCTTTTCTGAAGGTCCGAGATGTGGTGATGGAATGTGAGTGTGTCGTCTGTACTTCCAAGATATTTCAAGGTGTTTCAAGGTATTTCAAGAATATCGTCTACAAGATAATATCGCATTTGCTGTTTGGAAGATAGTATGCACATTTACAATATCATTATCTCACACGGGGGGATATTAGGGAGGAAAAAAAAATTAAAAAAAACAAAAAATCTAATGAAATATGGGGGAGAAAATGAGGAACAAAAAGTGCAGAAAAGTTGTAAAAAAGTGGGAAAAACTCTGAAAAAGGGGGGGATGGGAAAACAAAATGGAAAAAAAATTGGGATAAAAAGTGCAAAAAACGTTGTACAAAAATGGAAAAAACAATGGGGGACATGGGGAAAGAATAGGGAAAAATAAATAAAAAATGGCTAAGGATTTGGACAAATAGTGCAGAAAAAGTGGTAAAGAAAAAATAGCAAAAATATTGGTGGGAAATGGGGAAAATATTGGATAATTTTCCTTTTTTTCCTGCCTTTTTAAAGTCTGTTCAGGAGAAGAATCTATTTGAGCAACAAAGCAATTGTTATCATCGTTATCGAGAAAGAGATGTCTCCAAAAAAATTTAGATAATCGCCTCCATACAGCAGGAAAGCTCGACTCTTGAATCGAGCTTTACAACTTGCTAATGACGCCTCAGGCCACCCTGCAAGGACCCTCTTTGAGCTGCTTCAAATGTTCTGCTGATCGCCATTTTAACAGTTTCTTTCCCCAAGCTGTGATCACTTTAAACAAGGCTCTTTCAGTTTTTGTATGGACTTTTATTGTACAGTATTTTTGTGTCCATTTATGCACTTTGAGCTCATTTTTTCCAATATGGTTTCATCCTGCAAATGGCAAACAATGAATCTGAATCTCAGTGTTGCCCAGCCCTAGTGAGGGGTTGCTGCAGTGATAATAGCAGCAGCTGTAGTGGTGCAGTGGTAAACCCCACAGCAGATTATTTCAACAGATATAGCTCGTTTCAATGGGCACTTAAGGCCATTTTCCTTCAAGGCCCCACTCACTCAATAGCACCACCTTTCATATGTCCTGCACAAGGACACAATAGTAGTAGTAGTAATTGTAGTAGCTCTGATAGTAGAAACCGACAGCTATATTAGTAGCCTAGCCGGGGTGACACTTCCTCCTTTGATTAATCATTCTGTCGCCATATGTTAGAAGCTCAAAATGTGCCTCTTAAAACTATTCTAAGACAGAGCGTATTGGCAGGAAACTTTTTCAATCCCGCGCTGAGTTTTTGGGTCACAGAAACTAGTCCAATCCCGCGACGATCGCTGGAGACCGCGCTGCAGCCCTCGAGCGATTACAAATGTGCAGAATTTCTCCCCCCACCATTTAATACGTGTCATAGAGAGAGATGACGGATGCTCGACGCTTTGAGACGACGAGTGGCAGGGAAATACATGTGTTTGGGGGCAGCTGTCGTGTTGTGTGACCGCGGTGGCTGCTAATCCCCGCTGGACTGTGGAAGGTTTTTTTTTTTCTGAAGGAAGCGTCATCGGTTGTCTTAAGGCGGGGTAAAGAACTATGACAAAGACAAACATCGCACATCAGCCCTGGCTTTAAACGTTGAAAAGTGTGACAAACAGAGCAAATTGAAGGTTTAAGTACACCAGCAATGCTATAAGATCAGAATCACCTGAAAATCCTGAATTACCGGGTTACTCCATCAGTGGGTTTGATATTCCAAGATGACAATACCAGGATTATTCACTTTTTAGACATTGGCCATTGCCTTTATTATTATTTTTTGCCTCACCTGCCCCTTTCCTGTCCACTTATTTACTCACACAGACACGTTATCTCTGTTGGACTGCACCAACTTAAAGGAACAGGCCACAGTTTTTCCATACTGAGATATGTTCCTACCTGAGATTAGACGAGTTGATGTGTACCTGTCTGGTCTTTGTACGTGCGCTCAATCACTCACAACGACCAAAGATGTTGTTAGCATTTAGCCTTTCCCAATGGATTCCTATGGCTCCAAACGGGGTAAAGTTAGAAGCTACCACGCTCTTCCATGGGCAAGCACAGGTATATCAACTTGTCTAAACTCAGGTAAGAACATATCTCAGTATGGAAGAACTGTGCGCCCTCAGTCATTCAGAGGCTGAGAGTGGGCGCCCGAGCACCACAGTCAAGGCTATGACAGAGATAGTATCACTTTTTAGGTTCGTTTTGCCAGACACTAAGGTTAGAGATGTTAAAGATCTTTTACCTTTACATGTTTCAGCCGCCATCTGCAGGCCGTCATCAAACATGTAAAGGTAAAAGATCTTTAACATCTCTAACCTTAGTGTCTGGCAAAACGAACCTAAAAAGTGATACTAGAACACAAGTAGACACAATGAACGTTACGAAGTTTATGACAGAGATAATACGACTGTACAGCCTGACCCATATGGTAAATAGCGATTTACGATTATCCTCTAACAAAATAAGGCAAGCAGAAGAAGTTTCATACTGAAAAAATACTTTTAACTATTTTTCCTAGATCTTCAAACTTTAAAACGTGTCGATTTGACCCGTAACATAACAGGAGGGTTAAGGGGACATCGCCCAACCCTAATTTCAACACCTCAGTCATTATTTGATCCATTTACATGACAAATGTGTGTCTAACTTTTTGTCTAAAACCGCAGCCCAGTTAATGCTTTTAGACCTGTAATGGTTCAACTATGAGAGTCCATTATTCATTGTGGTCATACCACCTTTGCGATGCCCAATCCCGTCAGACCTTTGAAGCTAAGCAGGGAAGGGCCTGGTCGGTACTTGGATGGGAGACCTTTTGGTAACACCAGGAAGCCTAGCGAATGTAGTGAGTGAGTGAGTGGTTGGTGGTGGTCGGAGGGGCCGATGGCGCAGACTGGTTGCCTCGCTTCCGTCAGTCTACCCCAGGGCAGCTGTGGCTACAATAGTAGCTTACCACCACCGGGTATGGAGTGAATGAATACTGCAATGTAAAGCGTCTTTGAGTGTCTAGAAAAGCGCTATATAAAACCGATGCATTATTATATTTTTCTGACTGCCCAAAAGTACCCCGGCCCTCCAGGAAATGCCCCGACTTTCCCAATTACCCAGAAGCCACTGCTTGTACAGCTTGTCTGATAAAAAGAGGTATCAATGCATGTTTGTTTGGTCAAATAATATCAAATTAAATTAAACTTGTACGGCCTCAGCTGCTCTAAATCCAGCAACTAAACGGTTTCTAAATCAAACAGAGATGAGAGGAGCTTGAGGACCAGCTGGAGCAGCCATATTCCTACTCCAGGTTGAGAATCCCTCCCTTAGAGAACAACAGTGCCCACAATACACACCGGTACATTTGTCTAAGTGAATTGGCATGTCCCATAATTTATTCAGCTATTACAATATCAACAGACTTTCTCCCAGTTTAGTCCTGACCACCGTTTCTCATCACGCGGTAATGACATCTCAATAAGGCAATTTATTTAAAAGGCCGACCACAAACATATTATAAAAAGATATATGCATCCAACGATCCACACAATTGAGTCTCCACGCCCGCCTTAATGCCTCAGCTTGATGGGATGTGACAGTAGTGCCCAATTGGACTTTTATATGGGATGCAAAGTGGGTCAAAATTCCTCCCCGCATTTCAAAACGAGTTTGTCCGCAGGATCCGGACGCGGCCCTATTGAGAGGAATAATACGAACAGACACGGGCCGTGATAGGATGGAGGAGAGTATATGGTGGCTCTGAGAGAGAGTGGGCGATGCAGATGTGAGGACGAGGTTACGGGGAGGACGTGGGGAGACAGGAAACAGGTGCGCACCAATCGGGTTAAAGCAGTGCCTGGTAGGGATTATATCACAAATCACTTCTTAATTAGATTACTTTCATGATGACTGCTGAAGTTTAGGGAAAATATCTAATAGTGAATTATATGATAAGTATTGCAATTGGATTCACGGTTTCTTCCATTCATGGTGCACATTCTTATCGAGAGAAGACTAAAATATGACCAAGTAAACTAATACAAGACTCATAAGTGTTCCAGAACATGGTTATGGAGGTCTAAACTACAGGAGAAAAGCTTGATTTAGGTAGGGTAACACTTTGGATGACAGCCCGTAAGTTCAATGTGTAACAGTTATCAAGAAAGTAATTGCACATGTAAGTACAGGTTACAATAAAGTGCAAGTACCAAGAGTAATAAAGGTGTACAACATGTAGGTGTACATTAGGGCTGGGTTTAATTCATCGATTAAATTATAATTGAATGGATTTTCCTTTGAGCAGGCCGGTATCGATTCAAAGAAACACATGAATCGATTCTAAGGTAGTTTATTTCAATCAGCAATAGCTTCAAGATAGAGACTTCCTTTTTTTGCATCGCGTCCACTGCCGTCCATTATTCCTTTTCCGTGCTCGCTCGTGCCTGTAGCCCTCTGGTAGTAAACTGGTAAACAATCTCCCAAACAAAGATTTAGTAGTTTATTTCCATAAATCTTACCAGGCTTCAGTCTGATGTCTATGGTGGCAGCCATGTTGTTTACTGTCCAAGGCCTGATTGGCTGTGCCTGTGCGTCATTACACCTATGGCCACATGGGGTCGTGTTCAATTCTTCTTCTAAATATTTATATCTTCACTTATTTACCAACTTGGAGTTAGTTTTTACTCCTTTGAGAATGTCGTCCATATAAGAAAAGTCTTTTTACAAGTATTTATTGAGCTCACAATGGAGAAATTCACTTGTTACATCGGCTCCTATATCCAAGTAAAATTGGCAGTGATATTCTTCACTCAATCGTGAAACGAATCAGGCCCTTGTGAAGAGAATCGAATCAATTTGGGAAATCAGTATCGATACCCAGCCCTAGTGTACGTGTAACAAAGGCGTGTCTTAGCGTCTCACTTTAGGTCACATGTAGTTACACATTAGTTAGGCGGTAATTTTCACACATTTATGACATTTATACAGCTGGCACAATCTGGCCAAAACACCGGCAACTGCACTTTGTACACTTTTACTAAACCTCGCACTTTCATGTGTAATAACCTGCACTTATGTGTAATTACATTCTTCTGTTATCTAAAGTGTTACCGACACCAGATATTTTGTTTGCTCAGGAAAAGTTAAATGATTTCAGCTTGTGTGATTTGAGACTGGTGGAGATCGGTCAACACAAGACTCCTCATCCAATGCAAAGCAGTTACTAACTTGTTGTAAATAATTAGATATTAAACTCTCATCATTCACAAAGGTGGTCATTGAGAACTGCTTATGACAAAATGAATAGAGAAAGTGATAGAGAAGAACAAGAAAAGTTGATTAAAAGTCTCAATCCTGGGTTTCACCAGTTAATTTTGGAGGGAAGCTTCACTCATGGGTAAATGTAGAGGGAGCAACAGTATCAGTAGTCGTTAAATTGAAGGCAATGTGGGAGAGGAGCGGACAGGAGACAGCTGCATATCTGAACAGCGTTTTCCCACGCACACCTGGCTTTTCAGAACATATTTCACACTCCGCTTCACACGCTTTCCTAAATGGATATTTATTTTATGGGGGGAATTTATAAAAGCTATGTCTGTCCACAAGAAACTGCTCCCAATTTCCAGAAACGCAAACTTGAATCACGAGAGCTAAATACCCATGACAAAACACAAAACAAACCAAATTTAACTAACTTTTCTGCAGTTGGTCAGGAATGGGCCGAAAGAATGAGATCAGCTGACGACCTGAACATCCTGAAGGACCAGGTTATTCCATCAATGGGTTTCTTCTGATGGCACAAGCATATTCCAAGATGACAACGCCAGGATTCATCGGGCTAACTTTGTGAAAGAGCGGTTCAGGGAAACATCATTTTCACACATGGATTGGCCACAGCAGAGTCCAGATCTTAACCTCCATTGAGAATCTTTGGGATGTGCTGGAGAAGTCTTTGCACAGTGGTCATGCTCTCCCATCATGTTTAGTCAATGTGCAACCTTGGGCTGAGCAAGATTGGGAAGTCCTGTGGTATTCTGGAAAAAAATATGGATGCCGCTGCAGCGCCTGCCAGGTAAATCCCAGGGAAAACTCGGCCCAAACAAACAGGAAGGACAGGGTGGCACACGTATCCGCCGCCATTGCCAAACTACAACCAGCAAATGCTTGACGTCACCTACCCCGCCTCCCCCGCTTGCTGAATGGTAGGTTGAAATTCAATCGATGTAACGCGGCCACTGAGATCAGACCCAACATGTAACATGTAAGGAAATGATAATTGACCTGAGTTGACGGATGGCTATGGCCAGGAAAGACCACATTTATTGATTTTTGAAAACCAAGATCGATCGATATGGGGAAAATAATAGTCGCCCATCCCTAGTGCAACCAAATAATAGACCGTGTGACCTATCTGTGGTGTCTTTTTTGGTTAGGCAGTGTAGATATGACGTTATGCTGATGACCAAAAGAAACAGAGACACATCCCTTTGCCCATCCAGTTCAGCCCCAGTGATGTTGTGCCTGTGAGTCCAACATCAGACACAGATAAGCGAGGCAGGATTCTCTGGCAAACGGCAGCCTCCCATTCTAGGGTATCGGAAGTAGCAGTGTTGCCGCTACGACTTCACCAACCCTCCCGTGCCTCTTCGCAGTAATGTCCGTCAGACCAATCAGAAGCCGGCCTGAAGCACCGGAGAGACAGCTGCAGACAATCCCGTGAAGAGCTTCTATTCTGGACGCTCTTTCATCAAATCAAAGTCAGCACTTACACATGCATTTATTCTGTTTACTAAAGACGCCGCCATCAGAGGAGACCCAAATACGCTTTCTCTTGACACGGTTACACACAGTAAATCACTCACATTGTACCGGGCTGATAATAATGACCACATGATTGCCAACGCCAGGTCATCAGCGCAGATGGATCGATGGCTCGAGCAATTACGATCGTTCGCCCACTGAATCACACGGCAGTATTTACCGGACTGAACGTATCGGGGAGCTGTCAGGACGGAGGCCGATCTGCATGACACTGGGAGATAACGACGGGTTTTATTGGAGGGATTGGAGTCCATCAAACGCTACTTTACTGACCCCTTTTGGATGGAGTTGGTATTGTTGGTCGTATCTTGCAATGGTGTGTGCTTTACCCCAGCTTCAATGATCAGTCAGAACAGTAGATACAACTTGCATAGAGTCCGATTCTATACTGTGAGACTTGTCAATAGCATCTGGTGGCGGCAATTAGGCCACCTTTCATGCGATTGATCGGCTTTGCAGCATTTAGGCCGATCGCTAAACGGAAACCGGCTGCCTACAACATATCGACCATTTTGCCGTTCAAGTTTCGAGCTCAATTTGTGCCTTTCTCTTGTACTTTTCCCCGGCTTAAGTGGTCGTATGACTCAACAAGGCGACCAAAGAGCAAAACTCCTCCAACCTGACAACTTCTAGCCTTTTTTCCGCTCTGCTTATGGTGGCGTTTTGAAAAGCACTTTATTTTTTCCGTGCTTGGTCTGAGGGGAAAACAGTAAGGTTTAGAAAGTGTGGGTTTCAGTATTTTTTTCTAACATTTAAGTACCCAGATATCTCTTTTTTTTTTTCTTGCTCACTCGAACTTGTGCTTTTATAGTCTAGCAGATTTCTTGTGGGTTTTTTCCAGTAGTGTATTTAAACAGTGAGACATAGTGCAGATTGCGACTGAGAAACAGAGAGGGGAGAGATTCGAGTCTGTTCTTGCGTTCAGGGGAGGAAATGAGTGCAGAGAAGTTTGTGCTGGTCTCTAAACGGACATAAAATGCAAAGTAACACAAATCTTTGCACAATTTTAGTGGGCATGCGGCAATCTTGCAGTCTTTCTTGTAGTTAAACGGCATGTACCTGCATATATACTGTTGTAGACTTCACCACTGGGTTTTTCTAATCTCCCAATGCAAATAACTAAAAACACTAAGTTAGTGGTCGTCTCATAGTAATAGCAGTAATCTTAGAAGTAATTGTGCAAGACAAATTTGACTAATACGGTTTGTACTGTATTGTGAGTGATCGTTTGGAATAGGGATGGGAGCCGATACTAGAAAAAATACAATATTGGGTATCGGCTACAGATATCTGATAATGAACCAATACCAGATTTGGGTCTCACTTATTAAAAACACAACTTTCACCGACTAACTCTAAGTGAAATGGCATACATGCTGTATAGTGGACAGTGTCGAAATCCAGTGATGCTTGTTTAATGTTTTTCCATTAGTCTATTAATAGATATCATTGATAATTAATGTAACATCATGACCAGAAAAGATCAGACTAACTAACAGACTAACCTAGATTAGAGGAACATTCACTTTTCCACTCAGGGAAGGACATTTTTAGACACTCAAACCCCCAGTATTGGCATCGGTATCGGAAGCAAAACAGCTGGATCGGTGCTTCCCTAGTTTAGTAACACATTTTTGGAAAGTCCAACATTATTTGGGCTATTTCAAAACATAATGTGAGATTCCTGTCATTTCCAAACTATCTTTCATTCAACAACTCCATAGGTACAGACGGAAATGCATCATACAAGGGGATAGGAGGTACATTATGAAAATTATGTGGACTATGAGCATATTTATCACACACACACAAAATCGGGTCTTTATGAATGTATTTCCACAGCTACTTGTCAACTAGAAGTGGAAAACTGGCACTTGCAGTTAGCATTACCATGGAGCCAACGTTAGCATTATGGTTATGTACAAATTCGGGCTGTGAAACCACTTTGTTCCTCTCCATGTCTCTGTATCATTACTTGGTAGAAAATACATCCATGTTTCAGCATTTGTTGCCAAAGATGCCATTCATTTCTGCTTTCTGGAAGCCAAAACACTATGACAACTGCTTTTTTGAATACCACTATATCCCTAAGTCAGAGCCACCAAGCCGATCCGTCTTTACCCTCATTCTTTACCTGACTGAACCTCTCGCGTCACCCCAAAGACTGCTCCTCTCAGCTCACTCCTGTCTCCTTTCCTCTCCTTTCCCCGTCTTCCCACGCACCAGCACGGAAACACGGATCACACTCGCGGATCACGCTCCCAATCCAAAAGGAAAGTGACACAAATGGGGCACGGAGCAACTCATCTTCCGTCGGAGGAGGATGGATTGGAATCGGATGTTCGCGGGGAGGTTTTAGGACCGACAGAATCTGGGCTTGATATTGTAAAGTTTAGAGCAGTGACAGTGTTTGGATCAGATTAAAGGTGAGCTGCGGAGCTGACGGGAGGGAAGAGAGTCTGAAATTGTGGCTTTTGTAGTGCCGTGTCTTTTTGCTTTGAAGTAGCGGTATTAGTACCAGTGGTATTCGTGTAACAGGAGTAGTAGTTCACTTGTGAAGATGGGAGTGTTGGTAAATTGTAATGACTGATGCTTTTAGCTACGATAAACTTCAATCAATTTCCCCGTTCCTGATCTCGAGTTGTGTATTTTATCAAATCTTTATATGCAGCCACAACGGGACAAAAAAGGACAAAAAATGTGATAAAAAAAACAAGGAACACACTTTTGTAGGTCTTAGCTTTCAAATGGGGTGTTTTACTGGCCTATAGGCTGTAAGCTGCAGTCATAAAGCTGATAGATTTGGGTAAAACTGGAGAAAATGTGCTTGGTTAAGGGTTTAAATTATTTGATTGGGACAGCACACATTAAAGGTGCACTATGCAACTTTTTATGTGTAAAAGAAAGTTGATGTTTGTGCATATTTGACCTTGTAGTGACTAGGGGTGGGAACCTATTAGATACGATACGCGATACATGGCTTACGATAACGATTATCTCACGATACGCCAATACTGCGATAATCGATATACTGCACAAAAATAACCTACGATACATCACGATTGTTTCCCTTTTTTCTGTATCTATAAATGATCCCTGACTTACACACTGAACATGGGTCTACAGATCAGTCAGTGACTTCATTTACATTTAAATAAACAAGAAACCACAGTCCTATTTCAAAATGAATAAATCAACTCCAAATTAATCTTATACATACATGAAAAAAACTACAATTAAAAGGAAATTATTTGTGTGACAGTGTTTGGTCCAAGTGCTTAAAACTGTAGTGCTGCCCCCTGCTGTCCTGACTGAATTCTTGATCATTGTTGGCCTCTTGACTGTGAAAGCAGTGCTGCCTCATTAATATGCACAACATCGCTCATTAATATTAAAGACGTCATCAAAAGTATCGATATCGGAATAAAAAGTATCAGTATCGTCCTGCAAAACAACGCGATACATCGGGAAATCAATATATTGTCACACTCCTAGTAGTGACCCAGGAGTGGTCAGCACGGCACCTTTACTTTACTTTTTGGTCTCTACAATGCTCCAGAATCAATTGTTTTGTAGGGTTTCTGGTGAGAGGCTCCGTCAGCAGGGAAAACCTTCCAAACAATTGATTCTGGAGCGTCTTAGAGAGCACTTTGATGGAAAGTAAAGGCGCCATGCTGACCACACATACACCCACTGGGTCAATACAAGGTCAAATACACAGATATCAACTTTTTTTTTCCCTACATAAAAAGTTGCATAATGCACCTTTAATTAACGATCATATACAAATTGTTAAAGTGCCAGATTATAGCAAAACTGTGGCTATTTGGGAACCTAGAATGTCATTTACTTTCTTCAAAATACACTAAAATATAAATGTTTCTCGTTACTCGGTGCCCTGAGCTGCTGCTGTCTCCGAGCATTAGTGATTGACAGTTGATCCGACCAATCACAGCTCGTCATGTGACAGGGTGCAGACGGACTGGAGCTGACATGGCTTCACTGTTGCCTCTGACTCCCCCTGACATTCAAAAGAGCTCATAAGACACAAACTGCGGCGCCCTGTGTAAGCACTAAGTAGGCAGTAAGTGAATTTGAGCTGAGCGCGGTCGTGCGAAATCCCAAATGACTCCGTGTGTTGCCGGCTTTAGCGAACAAAAGGCCAAATGAAATGCAGTTGAAATGAATGGAGCTAATTAAAAGTGTTTGGTTTCTATACGTTACGTTGGGGACTATGAGCGCAGTGCAGGCGGTAGAGTTCGGATCAAAGAATTTTTTTGCACAATACGTTTGTATATCATATGGAGTTATTGATTCCATCTGTCACTGATCTGTGAGGGTTCTCTCAAGCTCAGCCACAACGCAATTAACATATAAGTCAAATCAAAACTGAAACTTTTGCCGTCGGGGTTTCCACAGGTAGCAGCAAGTCAAATTTAATATAAAAAAGCGAAAAGGTTTTAGAGAAAGGCATGCTAGCTAATCAATGGCGGCACTTATAAGTAGAGGTCGACCGCTATGGGTTTTTCTAAGGCCGATGCTGATTTTTGGCCGATTTTTCCAAATGGCTGGTCTATAATCCTGTAAAAACAAATACTTGGCCACTCCAGCAGTGGTCAATTTTATTACTTTAGGCGATTCAGTGGGTTTCTGTTCCAGCTTTGATTAGGTGCCGCTAGCGTTAGCATCCTGCCATTAGCATGCTGTTGAAACTAGATATATCGGGCCGATATTTGGGGGTTTTAGAATATCGGCTATCGGCCAATCTAGCGCAGAATAAAGCCGATATTTCTGGGACCAAAAATGATAGAGACTTCCCGTTTTTTTTTTGCATTGGAAAGAGCAAAGTCAGGTCTTTAAAACGAGTCCTCCCACAACTCCCTAGGGGAGGTGAGAAACATCGCAATGATTAGCACCAAGTTTGTGAAACACAAGCTTCACTCCGTCAATATGGACATGCTTTCATTTTGAAATGCAGAATATGGAGAATTCAATCGCTGAGTTAGTTTCAGCCTCCACTACTGTATTTTTGATCGCAGCGCAAAATGCCATGGCTAGTAACAATGTGCTAACGCTAACGACAACTAATCAAAGCTGGGACAAAGACTATGATTGGATCACCTAAAGTAATAAAATTACATCGGCCACTGCTGGAGCGGCCAAGTATTTGTTTATACAGGATTATAGACCAGACATTTGGAAAAAATTGCCAAAAATATCAGCCGAGCATATCGGCATCAGCCTTAGAAAAACCCATGTCGGTCGTCCTCTAGTTCAGTGGCTCCTAATGTTTTTTGTCCTTCGTACCCCTTGGGCCTTTCAGTGGTCAACCGTGTACCCCCTACCTCAAGGGTGCAACAGTTTATTTAGAAAGTGATAATTTAAAAGTGATATTTGAAAGAAAAAGGACAATGTTGCAGTCAAAGTAAACCTAAAATTCTCCCAAAGCAACACATTTTACTGAAAAATATAGCTTTTCCTATATAAATGATGTTACATTTTCCCCTTTTTTCAATCTGACCCCTGCTAGGTCCTCGAGTACCAGGGGTCCCCGTACCCCTGGTTGGGAAACACTGCTCTAGTTAAAACTAAATCCGCGACTGAATTCTCCAGGTTCTGTGTTTTAAAATGAAATGCAGCATTTCCATATTGACTGAGGTTTAGTGAAACTTGTATTTAATAAACTTGTCGCAAACCAATTTTCATCGTAGTGTTTCTCAGCTCCCCCGAGGCCGAGGAAGTTGTGGGAGGACTCGTTTAAAAGCCCTGATGTCGCTCTTTCCAATGCAAAAACTCCATCACTTTTGATCCCGGAGATATCGGCTTAGATTGGCCGATATCGTAAAATCCTCAAATATCAGCCAGCCGATATATTGGTTGACCTCGACATATTGATAAGCACAGAACCAGACCGGTGATGGATTAATTAAACAAGTGACCAGGATTTCTGATGTCATGAATGAAGCCACAAAGCAAATGTATTACTGTGCTTTTAATGAAAAAAAAAAACATGGTTAAAAGCTCTAAATGAAATAATTTGCCAGAATGTCTTTATTACACCACTAATCTCTGAGTTATTTCGACTGACCAACCAACTAAGCCATAATAAACCGTCTTAATGCCGTTAATGTGACAGTAATGGCGATTTTATATAATGGATTACGTCTGGATATGTGACAAGAGTCCACAGTCTGCCACAACAGTTGCAGATGCACATTGTGAGCCAAATGTTGACGAGGCATTTGGCAAAAGCTTATGCTGACAAAGACATAACCGCGTTAAAATATTAAAACCAATTAATTGCTCGCATTCTCTTCAATTGTCATGTTCTGCGCTTAGGTCAGAACATAATTTACTGTACGTTGTAAAAAAAAGAATACAATAAAAAAAAAAAATGACTTGGCCCCATCTCCCACTGATTGTGTTTGGGCAAAACTTTCCCCGGGAGATAGACAGAAATGATGACCAATTAATTAGGGAGATCTCAAATATGCTGAGGACACTGCGCAGTCGGCGGCGTGTAAACAAACCGCAGAGTGGCTCGGATTTGGAGATGACAGGGGGAAAAAAGGGCTTTGTTTTGACGGAGCGGATGGAGACTTGCAGGTACAGACATCAGCAGAAAAGTAGATTTGTTTGGGGGAAATATCTCGCTCTGGGGCCGAGACGCTGATGGGGGTGAGGAGTAGGGCGGGGTACCGTGAAAAAACAAAAAACGATACGATACCTGAACAATCCAATACCTATACTAAAATATCTGTTGTCTAGAACCAGGAAAAAGAATAATAATGTGTGGAAGATCTGCAAATTCACATCGGGTTCACCTCCAATGTCAATAAATGTGTGAAGAATTGGGAATAACTTGGGAGGCCCCAATACACACCATCACAAGTGATATTTAGTCTTGGGGCCACCAATTCATATTCTCGTAGGAGAGGTGTGGTTTACAATAAACCGAATGCCTATCTCGGGTCGCCTGTTGCATTATGGGTAATGGAATCTCTTTTACCAAACAATATTGATAGTTAGTGTAAAGCAGCAAAGAAAGCTCTGATTTGGACCGTTTTAACTGCTGGAAAGTTGATTTAAAGCGCTTTTGTCGTCGCCGTGGAGCTTATTACAATATTAGCTTAAAGTCTATTTTTACAACCAGGGCTGCGTACTGAGATACAGAAACGGAAAGAACTGAACGGCCGTTCATAAGTAGAGATGCTGATGACCGGTCCTTGTTCACATAGTTGGAATAACTAGGTGAGAAAAACTGGCCCTTGAAGGCGACTGTTGGACAAAGTCCAGGGTCTGAAACTGAACAAAACATTTAAAACATTTTAAAAGAATTGAGAAATAAAAACATAGAATCCTCCTGTTTTGCCGTCCCGCCTCGTTCTGTGATTGGTCCCCAAATCCATGGGAAGATTTCGGCCATGGTCACCAGGCTGCGGTGAAGTTGGAAATGAATCGAGCGCACACAGCAGCATAGGTAATCCTAGGTAATAGGTCATTTGGACCAACAGCCTCAAAACTTGGATCTAAAGACATAACAACATACTTGGTACCTGCTTTTGATACTTAAATCTAGTAGTGCCTAAACCTTTTTTAGTGAGGAGTCTAAATCAAAGACTAATGTATGTTCTTGACTTCACCCGTCTGTGGGCGTAACGGTATGGCGAGATCACAAAGGCATCCAATTTCAAAAGGTTAAGAGTTTAAGTTGTTATGCTAAAAGATGTCACGCCCCCCGTTGCTCTGTCATTACCGTCATGTAAATGTCCCAGATATGTCACACAATGCCGTCTGTTTTATCCTCCATATGCAAATGACAGTTGTTTCCGCTGTGCCATTATCCCAACCGCATTAACATTTCATACCTCGCACTAAGGTTTGTCAACTGGATCTCATCAAATTTTCATCCTTAATTACCAAACGCCAGGCTGCCGGTGGGATCGCGTTATCGGCGAGGTGAGCAGGGGAGACTCTCGCGGAGCCGGGCTATACGGCGGGAGAGAGTCGGGGAAAGAAAAATCAATTCCCACCAGGATATTGCGGGGAGAAGGAGAAAGGGGGAGGAAAAAAAAAATTGCTTCTTGGTGATTTGAGACGAGCGCGGGACACAAATAAGCAGGCCTAATGATGTGCAGATTACGACTCCCACTCGTCTGAGGTGCACCTTAGATATAGCCAAAGTTAACTTGTTAGGGAACTTTGGTTCGGAGATTTTGGGAGGTTATTGCTTTGTGAGAAGGCCACGGGTATTTCCTGTACTGGCTTTTCTTCCAAGGCAGTGCTGGCAATGTGTTTAAAGGTTGGCTTGCAAGATTTCTACAGTTATAACCTGTCTGAAAACTTCAAACTTTCACAATCCCAGCAGGACTCCAATCAAGTCCTAGTGCAAGTTCAACATCCAGCTGTTGTAGCTATGGAGGTTCTTTTGAATGTCCTCACATGCCGCTGAGGGAGACCCAGAGTATAGTGCCGTTTTAAAACCACCAACAAAGCATCATAAATAGGGTTTTCACATACAGTAAATATGTACAGTGGGAGGAAAATGTATGAACGCTTTGGAATTTCTCACATTTCTGCCTAAATTGGTTAGAAAATGTGGTCTGGTCTTCATCAAATTCAACTTTGGTTTGTGAAAGAGAAGTTGGATACTCTACAGCACGACTGGCAACATATTCTGTGGACTGATTAACCCAAAGTTGAAAAGTTTGGGAGGAACACACAACATCATGTGTGGAGGAAAAAATGGAACAGCACATCAACATCAAAACCCTTGCAATATTCAGACGGTGTACTTACTTATTCCTCCCTGTCCTGTGAATGTTTACATGTTATGGCCAGTAATAATATGATCAAATGTAAATGTTTGGGTGGTGTTAGTTTAAGCAGACACTGTTTCCTCAGTCTTATGATTTTGATATAGATCAGACCACATTTTATGACCAATTTAGGCAGAAATGTGAGAAATTCCAAAGCGTTCATTTACATTTTCCTCCCACTGTACTTGTATAAGCCTTTGTACATCTAATCCTAAAGTTGCTGTGATAGTCTAGTTTCAAAGGCATATTGTGGAATATTTTGAATTATACGGCAGCTACCAATACAAAAAATGCTCCTTATAACCAGCTTGACACAAAAAAATGCAGTGGTTAGTCAAAGAGTGGATTTGGATGAGGACCTAACCTATTTAAATCTACTATTCATCTGCCTTCTGTTAACATCTCCATGGATACGAGCTGGAGTCTTAGGAAAGGTGAGCGGCTCAACAGGTTTTGGTGGTGAAGACGAGGGGATGGAAAGCCTGAGGTGGCTGATGGCTCTGCTGTCGAGTAAGTGTGGTATGGAGTTTGTGTCTTTGGCCTGACGATCAGAACTTAAACATTCCAAGCTCCTTCCTGGTAAAAAAAACCTCTTCTTCTGCCTAGGTGAGCTGCATTATTTGTGCGCATCCACTCGGTCCATTGTAAGTAAGGCATAATTACAGCCTGTCCCGGTGACACAGGCCGCGGCGCCGGGTGCACCTTGGACAATCGCCAGTTAATTGCGGCGTTGACATTTAAAAGCATCGCCTCGCACTCACTCTTAAGGTCTATTTGGAGTTAGTGCCAACCTGTGTTTTTCCTTCTCGGAAGACGGGGGGCGGAGGGAGGAAGGGTGCTAAAGTCGGTGTAGGGAAGATTGATAAATGCGCTGCTGTTTGACCTTTAGACATACACGTACTGTATTATCACTGAACAAAGGAGCACATTTGGATCTTACTATTTTGGGCGGCTGTGCTCTGAAAGGATGAGAGACTCCTTAAGACTTCTAGCTCGGAACTGATCCACTGCCACGGCGCAAAGCCTTCTCCAGCTCATCCTAAAGATTCTCAATGGGGTTAAAAAGATCTGGACTCAGCGGCCAGAATATGTGTGAAAAGAAGAACCTGGTCATTCAGGATGCTCAGCTGATCTCAGTCTTTGGGCACACTGTGTCCTGAACCTAGACTGGACCGACTGCAGCAAACCCATGAGGAGGAAAACCAATGGCCGCTTGTAGCAGAGTTCCATGGCAAAGACATTGGGTGTCGCCACTGCCCTCCATTGCTGTAGTACTTCCAAGCTAGTTTTCCATAAGCAAGCATTGCACTTTAGACATGTTAAAATCAACTTTAAAGCCTGGTGCCTAATTTTCCTAAATTCTCTACAGCTAGATATTCCTCCTGTGACAACACTGGGTTAGGCACAATTACAGGGACCAGGCACGTGTTCGCAAGGAACATTTTAGTAATCTTGTTTACTAATGAGAGCCGGACTTTGATTGACAGGCCGTTAGCATTAGAGCTAGTGGCACGGTCACGGTTACGACCTTATGCATTATGCGAGGGCCAAGTCTACAGTGAAGATCCCGCCCTTATGCCTTTTTTAGGAACATGCTCCATAAACAGGGGAGGAGTGAGGAGGAGCTGTCCATGAGGAAAATGTGTCTCCATGTGTGCTGTGTCTAACCCCTGTGTCTGCATGTGTGCTGTGTGTCTAACCCCTGTGTCTGCATGTGTGCTGTGTCTAACCCCTGTGTCTGCATGTGTGCTGTGTCTAACCCCTGTGTCTGCATGTGTGCTGTGTCTAACCCCTGTGTCTGCATGTGTGCTGTGTCTAACCCCTGTGTCTGCATGTGTGCTGTGTGTCTAACCCCTGTGAACAGAACCGGAAGTCCCGCCCCCACAAGTAACTAACCCTTCGTAAAAAAAACACATATTTGTTTCAAAACCTGTAAATGTGTTTTGCACTTCCAGGCCACCGTAGAAAATGCATCAAAAAGCATTTCTAAACTCGACAGAACAGCTGCCAAGAAAAATGATGGAAGAACAACAAAAAAGCAAAAAATATGACAAAGAAGTGATGACGCAGCAACAATGCAAGGAAAAATCCGTTTGTCAGTCTTTGCTTTCAAATGAAGAGCTACTCTGGCCTATAGGCTGTAAGCTCCAGTCAAGAAGCTTTTACATTTGGGTAGAGCCGACCAGGAGAAAATGTGCTTTGTCAAGGCAGGGGTTAAATCCAGGACCATTGACTCTAAGAACTTTAAAGCAGTACTAAGTAACTCTTCCCCCTAGAGGCCATAAGCGCAACTGCAGGTGTAGTAGCAAGTTACGATTTTTTTTACTTATTAATTGTCTTGGAGAGTAAATACTACGCTGACAGAAAAGGCGAAGGGAGAGAGGGTTACTGTGCATCCAATTATACAATGGAAATATTTTTTTCACTCAAGCTTGGCTGTAAATACTGTTAAAGTGATGTTAGCCCACAGTTAGCTTTGCCCGTTAGCATGATAGCTTCTTCGTGGTTTCCATTAGTGTGTATTGTGCCTCCGTACCGGTGGCAGTCAAGTTGCAAACATGGTTTTCTGGCCAGAGACACCAGGGGGAGATGAAAGACCCTCCAATCATCCCGTAAACACTTGTATTACCCCCACAGGGACTACGAAAGGGATTTATTACGGTAAACACGTTACTTAGCACTGCTTTAAACCTTCTGTTTCGCTGTTCTCGTTCATCTCATTGACTATATCCACTGTTTTCCACATAGGAATATCAAGGGATGACACAGCCCTGACCTGATCTGACATAAGACCAGAAATATTTGAGATCTGACATCTAGACCACGGAACTGAATAGATCTGTGATGGATTCTGCCGCCCTAATTTGCACGTCCAAGTCTGTGATCAACACGTCAACTCAACAATGCTTTCTCATTCGCCCTTTACGCTCCTCGATCCACCGACGTCTCACAAACCATTTCAAACGACACCTCTTTCCCCTCACTCGCGCCGTACATCACCCCGGCTTTGATGTCGCGGGCCGTATTTCTTTCAACGGCCCCCGAAAACAAAAGCAAAATAGCCTTTCATCACTGGAGGGCCCCGCTGGGAGTGCCGAGTCTCCAGCAGAGATCAACCCGGTCAGTGTTTGATTGGTGGTCAGATGGCTCGGACCTCCTACACGGCGTACGCTCAATGGCGACGGCGCTTTCCGGCCAAAAGGCAACCGCTCTGATTGCAACAAAACTCCCAAAATAATATAGCTTGCAATCAGAGAGTGATACTGGGAAAGGTGAACAAACTATCCTCCTACGTACAGTGCATGCTTCTGACGGCAATGAAAAAAAGGCATTAAAATAGCATCGACCATCTCCTAACTGCTAATGTAACGAGGACACTCTTTTGTGCCGGCGCCAAGCATGGATAAACTGGGAGTGGACAGAAGGGAAGGCAATCAGTTCTCACCAGGAGGCAGATGACTTGTTGAGAGTGAAGCTCCAGAAGGGAGAAGTCGATACAGTGGAAGGTTTTACAGTAGATGGAAATGATTAAATGCGATGGATTTCCTGCCGCAGAAATTATTTATCAGAGATTACGAATGGGATGTAGCATAATTAGAGAATCTCCAGGTCTGATGATTAATAGCTTTACCCCATGCAGATCCCCGATAGAGAAAGGAAATAGAAAATGGCAGCGCAGGAAGTCAAAACGCGCGTATTCTTTGTGACCCAGTGATATCAATGAGCTCCATCAAACTGCTGAGCTCTGTGCTTTCATTCATTTTCAATCTTTTACCAAAAACTGCATTTCTGGACAATGTTTGCAACAATATCCAACTCCAATAAAGCACTTAAATATTGCAGTTAAATCCATTCCAAGTCCAAGTATTACGACTCCAGACCTGATGCTTATCGAAGTGTGGAATGACATTTCTTTAATTCACATTCAATCACTTTGCAACCATTGGGCCGTGACACTCTATGATCCGAGTGGAAATAGTATTGAGACATCTCTGTCATGGTCGACATCACACTAGTTATCTTATAAACCAATGCATGTGTTTCCAATGTGACATTAGAGGAGGCGTGTCATGTAAAATCAACCCTTTGGAGGCTTTCACCATACACTGGAGTAGTATGTTTCTTCATTCAAACAGCTTTGAGCATTGGTGTTTAATTGGGTTATTTATTGTAATGTTGATTTGTATTTCTTTTTGTGATTTTGTTGTGTGATAGATGGAGCCTGAAACTGTGTGCTGCGATGAAATGTGTTCATTACTGCACCAATGATTTGTTAGCCAAAACACAATGCCAACACAAAATGCCAAATGCCAAATATAAATGATACTGTATGTCCAGATACTGTACGTCCACAGTTTGGATAATTCAGATTCATATCAGCTTCTTTTACATTGTACTTCTCAATCTTCAAATTAAGCTAATAATACAAAGCGTTTAATACCAATTATTACACCCGTATAATGCAATAAACACTTCTGCACCCGATAGTTCATAAAATGCTGCTTGTTTATCTTAAAGTCCCACTACTGTAATCATGAAAATCCATAGCAATCCTCCATATTTTTACATAAAGTTTCATCTCATAAAATATTTGTCTCTCCTCGTACCACCAAGAACAACCCGAGACCAAATCCAAACTAAACTAAAATAGAGTCTTAAAAAGAGACTCAAACCTGTACAAAATAACAATGGGATAGACCAAATGTACAAATTTCTTCTTCTGAAACACTGAAGAGGCACCAAGAGCCCCCCACACCTGCAGCACAGTGGAGGCATCGCAAGAAGAGCTACAGGAAACAACAACAAGGAGGTATCCGGGCCAGACTCGCAGCTAAGCCACACATGCCATCGACCCTGACTATTGTTCTGGCTGATGGACGTTCACTGGAGAGAAAAAACTGATTAACTACAACGCTATTACCGGAAGATTGCGAAAGACTGTTGTGGAGCGGAGGAAAAGGTAGAGGAGCTGACCAGTGCAGGACACCACGCTCTGAAACGAGGACAAACCCAAGGAGGCGGTGCACCGTTTCAGAGGAGCACTGAAGGCAGGTTTAAAAAAAAAACTCCAAAAAACATGATGGTCAAGTTGCCCCACAAGACTAACCCAACACCCTAATTTGAATAAAGCATTTAACTTACCGACTGAACTTAATGCAATATTAGAGCATAAGTGGAATTTTGTCCAATCAAAATACATGTAGTTGTCACAGATGGCCCAGAGAACCACCAGAAGAGGCCCAAGTGCCACATGATAGCAGCCGCATAATATCCTAAAAACTATCTTTATGTGGGCGACCAGTCATACAGGAGATTTCCACCATAGACTAATGTTGACAAAGCCTTTATGGTGAAAGGCAAAACACCCACTTCTCTAAAAACTCTCCACCGACAAAAACGATCCAAATGTTATGACCCACAAATGAACATCAGAATATCACCAAACTTCACAGTGTCGTCCTGATAAGTTCCCTCTAAATGCGTAGTGATCCTACCTCCTATATCCGGGCGCAGCGTCTTGTCATATTCCTTGAGCAGATTGTTGAGGATATTCGTGGCGTCTTCTTGGTACGACCTGGGGACCAACCGCTGATTGACGGCGGTGTCGTGCTGGTCTTCCTCGTCCTCGTCGCCATATTCCAGTAGATCACAACTGCGTGACGAAGAGGAGTAAAGTAAAGGGCATCGCAAAATTTGAGAGAGGGGGGTGGGGGTGGGGGGGGGGGGTGACACAGGATAGAAACATAACCTACGCAAAGGGTCCACTGCATGTGTGGGCGCTATTGGCACACTGCGTAAAATTGAAAGTTTGCGTAAAAATGGCACTCGTCGCTTGTTGTGGATGGGCAGCGCGAGTGCTGGAAAAGTCTAGAGGCGGGAATGTGTGCGGGGGATACGCGGGGAAAGCCCCTCTAAGCCCAGCGAGCGGCTTCAACCCAATTCCGCCAGTGACCCAACTTTTAAAGCAGCAGTGGCGCAAATGGAGACGTGCGTAATGGACTCACCGTGCTCCACAGACGGCCAGGAGAGCGAGGAGGAGTACGCGAATGCCCACAAACTTGATTGTCATTTTCCCCACATACGCTGCGGATCCACCTGTGCAGTAATGGAGAACCCCCCCAGGAGCGCAGTTGCAGCAGCCGCACCGTCGCCGCGTTTTTTTTTAAAGTGCCAAGGCAAAAACACTGAATGCGAAGTTCCTCATCCGCCCACGCGCTCTTTTCCCTCTTCTCCCGCGCGTGTCATGCGCGCGAGGGTGCAGGGACGGGGGGGTAGACCGGGTAGGTTGCAGTTGGGTATGCAGTCCGTGGGAGCAAAGAATCAATGAAGGAAAGAAGTCGAACCGAGCCCCCACTCACTCTATCTCTCTCTCCGTGTCTATCTCTCTTTCTCTCATCCCCCGGCACACACCCCCTTCCTGCGCGCGCGCACGGGAGAGTGTCTGTTTTTGTGTGTGCGCCAGTGACGCTGTCTGGAAGGTAGTGAACCGCTGGTGAGATGATCGCTTTCTGGGCGTGAGTCATGCAGCAGCAGTGTACACCTGGATAAACTAAAGCCCATTGATTTCAGTAATGATGTAATGCCAAAACCAATAGATAAACAGGGCATTATTTGATATAGAGGGATAATAACGGGACATGATCATGTTTCTGACAGTAAGTGAACACTGCGCACCCCATGGTAAACTTATCTTTAATCATATAGCCTAACTTTTGGTAAAGATTTATCCATTACTGATCAAACATCAACCACCAAAACAGTTTTATTATTTTAAAACTTACTGGACGTAAAACTGACACAATGAAGCCATACGTTCAATCTCGTACAAAGACTAACCCTCATCAAGATGGAGGACAATTACGCGCAACCTGGTGCAGCCAATTAGCCAAACTATGTTGACGTCTGACTACCTGCATTGTTTTGGTCGCCTCGTCACTAAAGCCCATTACGCAGCAGCTTTATAAGTAAAACGACCCCGCGAATAAATTAAAACAAAGGTTACGATTGTTTGGGCGCGCATATTAATGAAGGTTAATGCGGGTTTTGATAAAAGGCGAAAAGGTCAGCGTTAAGCGCGAGCGGCGGCGGTGCGTGAAAAACAAAAAAACAAAAACGGCCACGTGGATTAAATAGGAGACCAGGAAAGTCCTTTAAGTGTTGTTTGCATCGATATTTACCGGAGCTTCCTAATGCAGGCGCAACTGGAAGTCACATCACACCAGCTATTTGGTCCCAGCAGCAAGTTATCTCCGAATGAAACGGAGGAGCAAAGGGAAGAGACATTACTGCCCTCTGGTGGTGGAAAGATATACAAACGCAGAGTGGAGGGGAATCTGAGGACTTATTTATTAAAACCATTGAAGTAAAAAAAAAAAAAAAAAAAGGAAGATCTAAATATTAAGGACATGGCCGTTGGAATGAACGGCAATTCTGGCGGCCATCTTGTGACTGGCCCTTCTAACTTATTGCAATGTAATTAAATGGGGAAGAGCATTTCCATCACAACGTTTTATTTTTTTTATTTATTTGCTTCTATTTTTAGTTATTGCATGACTTGTGACTGACTTTATGTCAAATCTAACAAGAAATAATGTGTTTGCAGTTTTTAGTGTGTGCAGTTTTTCACATTTCATTTCAGTTGCATTTCACTGCTACATTTGTTCATGGAGTTTACTCCGTCAAACACTTTAAATAATTTAGTTCTGTTTATGTCAAATCTCACATTTATTTCCTACTTTAAAACACTATTTCTGTACTTTTTTAACACTACCAATATGTAATAAACATGGGACAGTGATACAATGTATGCTAACCACCAGAATGAATGAAGAGTCACTTGCCACGTCAACGAGCCTCATGTCCTATCTAGAGTTTTATGAAATGTCTTTGACAGTGTTGGGCAAGTTAATTTAAAATTGTAAAATATTCTATATTAGTAGTTAGTTTAAACATTTAACAAAGTGCTACTAAGTATTTTCCTCCCCCTACATGTTCCAGCCATGTCCTAAGGTGTAGAATGAGCCCCACTACGGTCCGAAGCGCCGTCATAGAGACTGCAGTTACGCGTAAGACCTGAAGTGGCAGTAGTGAGTAAAAAATGACAAACATGCATAGAGCGGTTCAGAAGCCCCTCATGAGAGACCAACAGGCCCGTTTAATCATGAGGCCGTCCTCCTGTGGACCTACCACCTGCATGAGGAGCCATAAGGGGCTGGTGCAATGTGATTAGGGCAACTCAACAGCTGCCCCCACGACCCGGCAACGGACAAGTGGAAGGAAATGGATGGATGGATGTTTCAGAAATGTAGCTACACGAGTTACAATGCTTTGAGTAACTTCTGAGTTACTAAAAACTAAAAATAATATAATGCCACGGAGCAAAAGTGCAGTGAAATATTTCCTTTTCCTTTGCTATTCTCATTCAACATATTTTTGGAAGTCAATACTTTTGTGATACGTTTTCCCAAACACTGCTACTTTACTATGTTGCTTAATTAAAAAGAAAAAGGTTTTCCAAGGTTGAAAGTGATACTTAAAGGAATAGGCCACCGTTTTTACATACTAAGATATGTTCTCACCTCACTTTAGACGTGTTAATATATCCCCGTCTGGTCTTTGTCCGTGCGCTCTGCCAGGCAAATGGAGCACATACGCAGCCTCTCCCACATGTCATATAGCTCCAAAAAAGCTCACGATAGAAGCTACCAAGCTCTTCCACGTGTTCCCTATTTAAATAAAGTTACGTGAAGTGTTTTCATGCGAAGTATATTTACACAGAAATGTAACATGTCGATTTTATAAGCAAATAAAAAGGGGGACTATATTGTGAGGCGTAATGATACGAGGAGCACAGCGTCCGCGTAGTAACTCCTCAAGACTTCCCCCGCTCACTTCCGTCAATAACCTTTAGGAGTTACTGCGCGGACGTTTTGCTCCTCGTATCATTACGCCTCACAATATAGTCCCCCTTTTTATTTGCTTATAAAATTGACATGCTACATTTCTGTGTAAATATACTTCGCATGAAAACACTTCACGTAACTTTATTTAAATAGGGAACACGTGGAAGAGCTTGGTAGCTTCTATCGTGAGCTTTTTTGGAGCTATGTGACATGTGGGAGAGGCTGCGTATGTGCTCCGTTTGCCTGACAGAGCGCGCGGACAAAGACCAGACGGGGATATATTAACTCGACTAAAGTGAGGTAAGAACATATTTTAGTATGTAAAAACGGTGGCCTATTCCTTTAACCAAGGTTGTTTGTCACTATTACGGCTCCTCTTACTTAAATCACTCTCCTCTCTCAATGTATAATAAATCTTACGAAACAATGCATATTTCTGTCTCACAAACAATGAATCCCATTTGTTTTTCTGCCCGGGCTCAATAAAATGCAAGACGCCTCATCTGGAGAAGCCCTGTTCTGCATCGTTCATTAAGTAGACCAATTAGGATCATCACGATTTAGCATAATCGCTCTCCAAATGGCAGTTTGTATGCGCTACATGATCGGGAGTAATGATTTGCTGAGGAATATAAAATAATGGATGACTGTAAAGTTTCAATTAAAGGAAATAACAGCTTTCTCTCCGCGACGTGTGACGGGGGAGCCGCGGGCGTCGCTTTGATCTAAATCACAGAAGAAGAAGAAAATATCTCCATTTGCGGAGAACGAACGTGTAAACAGCATCTTGGATCAACATTTTTTATTTATTTTTGCATTTTACATAAAACAATACAGTACATTAAACGAGTAATAACAAAGGCTTTCAACTCAGACACGGCTACAATGCAGTTGTCATTAAAAAATTGTACGAAAATTCAGTTTCTTATGAATGCAAATGACAGAAAAGAGCCATTTCAGGACTGATCTCAAATGTATTTCAGATGTAGCTGACATTTCTACCTAGTTTTCCAAGTTTTCATACTGGAAACTTGGAATGACCGGGGCGACCATACTGTACATAAAGGCCATGCATCCTTGGAATATTAAATTTCCCCCTCTCCCCGTGTCACTTTTAGAACTCAAAAATGCAAATCTGTATATTTTTTCCCCCTCATAAAACAGACACTTTATTGGTGTAAAACTATAATTATTATTTCCAACAGGCACTATCGCTTCAAACTAAGTCATAATTAGAAAAACATGAAGCCTGTCATTTGCACTTTAAAAACACTAAATGCTTTCAGACATGGTACCCCTGTTACAAGTTTTATTCATTTTCGATATTCGCAAAACATCTTGCAATCGCTACCGACCGGTTTTAAAAGGTTGCGTTCACGAGACATCACATTATTCCTAAACAGCCTCGAATGTAAAGTTGAAATGAAGCAGCTACCGAAGTCTATTGAGGTCACTATGGCGACGGCCCGGCCCATCCGCATGAAACAAAAACGGTCACAAAGTTTGACGACTTCGCGCATGAACTAAGTCCAAATGAGCGATGTCAAAACATTGCCGTGATATTTGTCACATTGAGGCAAGAGATTCAAATGGCAGGATTTCTTTGTTCTTTCTCCCATACGTTTAAGTGTGACATCACAAACACAATAACAAGCTACTTCCAGGTCCAAATGTTGAGATGTACACAGATAAACACAGCAAAAAGACAATGTTTATCTCAATCTCTGGCTGAAATAACAACAGATAAAAGGCCAGAAACTGTTTTACACCTAATTAGATCTATGTGTATCACCATTTCTCCAGGCAAAACTAAAAGAATCCTTCATTGTGTATGGAAAAAAAGAGTCAGAAAAGACTCACTGAAGCAACTCCAGAGTCAATGTGATATTTTTTTGCTATCACATGTTTAGAAGGAGGATTGTAGTTTGCTCTATAGCAGGTTTAAATCAGCAAAATCCCATAATAGTGAATAGGAATAAAGCTCCATTGGACCCGGAATGGACATCATCACTTAAAGGAACAGGCCACCGTTTTTCCATACTGAGTTATGTTTTTAACTGAGCTTAGACGAGTTGATACGTACCTGTCTGGTCTTTGTGTGTGCCCTCAGTCGCGCAAAACGACCAAAGATGTTGTTAGCATTTGGCCTCTCCCAGCATATTCCTATAGCTCCAAACGAAGTTTGAAGCGACCAAGCTCTTCCACAGGCACAAAGACCAGACAGGTACGGATCAACTCGTCTAAGCTCAGGAAAGAACATATCTCAGTATGGAAAAATTGTGGCCTGTTCCTTTGAAGCAGTACTAAGTAACTCATGCTCCTAGAGGCCATAATCACCACTGCAGGTGTCATAGCATGTTACGTTTTTTTACTCTTTAATTGTCGGTGAGAGTAAATACTACACTGACAGAAAAGACAAAGGGAGAGAGGGATATTGTACATCCAAATACACAAAAGAGATCATTTTTTTCACTCAAACTTGGCTGTAAATACAGTTTAAGTGGTGCTGGCCCGCAGTTGCTTTGCCCGCTAGCCTGTTAGCTTCTTCTTCGTGATTCCATTAGTGTGTTTTGGTGACTCCGACCCGGTGGCAGGAAAGCTGCTTGTGGTTTTTCTACGGAGAGGATTTATTAAGGTAAACAAGTTACTTAGTACTGCTTTAACAAGAGTTGTATCCACCTGACAGTTTGCTATTATCTCTCTAGAACTTTCGAGAACATGAACGCAACTGGTTACATTTGACATCGAAAACAAACAAACCACAATGATTAAAATGAAATCAGTTTGAAAACATTCATTTCATGGTCCATGGCACAATGTAGAATCAATTCAACCGTTTGTCCCCAAAAAATACTCTCTCGTATAACCAGCTATGTGAAGCAAAAAAACTGCTGGTCATGATGTTTGCCACAACAACGTTACACACATTTTCTTACATCACATTCAAGATCAGTTGAGTAAATTATCAAAATAAATCACGCGTAAATGGGATAAGTCGGTAGTCGAGGCACTCTCAGGAACTATAATCATGTCCACAGTCTTTTTAAAGGTACAGTATTTTCAAAATCTAGCGACACTTTTAATTATTATTCCCACAGACGACTCTTCCATATAGTGCCGTGCAAAAGTCTTAAACATGAGCTCAAAGAATAAAAAGGATGTGAATTGGGGAAGAAAAGAAAGATTGGGTCTCCTGTGTGTGCAACGTCACAGCCGACAGCCCCGACTTGTAAATCCAGTCTGCTTCGTTAGCAGCGAGCTCGCTTAGCCCACTGCACATGTAATCAATCCTAAATATGTCCCATCCAGTGAGCCACAGCTGTCCAGGCGATACTCGGAAAAAAACATTTGTCCTCAGCGCGGGGCCAGTCCAGAGGCTTACATTTATTTATTTTTGTGCTATTGAGGGGGCCTTGACTGGTCAGAAAGCAACTTAATCCCTTCTCTAGCAGATGTAGGACAGACGAGGGGAAGGGGAGCGGCTGCGTCTTGGTCGTGAGATCAAAGAATCAGCCATAACATTACGACCGCCTTTCCTAATAGAGCTGGAAAATGATTCATCGCAGTTTCCATATTTATTCTTCCGTGTGTAAAACAACCCTGCAAACCCCTTGGCTTCCACAGCAAAGGAACCTGGACAATGTTCATTATATAGAACAAAAATAATGCTAATGGTCATACATTCTCTAATACTTTAACATTCGTTGAGTTGGAAGAAAACACTGCTAGCTCCAGAACAAACTTGACTGAAGGTGCATCAAAGTTATTTCCCTTTTCTTTGAAGCTCATGTCTTGACGGTTCGTAAATCATCCAATTTTCTTCTTCACTGTTGCAAAAAGTGTTGAGTCCTTCTGGTCATAGAGTGAGCCCTGACCATAGACTGTATATTGAGATTGGACTAATCTGAGCCTCCTTCTTCCTGAAGCCGTAAGAAAGGCTCCAGAAGTTCCTTGCTCTCATGGACTTTCCATTAAAACATGTTTCTTTAAAGTGGATATGACAGGTTTGAATGCTTAATATGACTTTTTTAGATGGATGGACATCTGTTATAAGTAATAATTATCATTTTATTTTAGTGAAGCAGAAATTTTAATGAAGACTGACAGGAAGTGACATCGATAGAGGTAAAGTTCCATCAGAGTTTGCCTCACTCATTTCCCATATGTTTAGAGTTTGGGAAATTCCACAGTTACCATGGAGATCCGCCATCTTTGCAGCTGTTAGCATACATTTCCATGGACTAACATTAGCTAAAAACAGTATAAAAAGTGGAGAAAAACGCGGTGGGACAACTGCTGGTAAATACATCTAACTCACTGTGGTGTCCAAGTGTTTTAATGTGAACAAGAACTCCAGTATTTTAACTTTTAAAATCTCCATTAGTTTACGATTGCTGCTAATCCCATAATGCTTAGCGATATGACGTCACATTCCTGAACCTTGCTGTGTTTATCTGAATCTCGTGCTGAACAGATAAACCAAAAACAGTTTTACACTGAATTCGAACAATATAACTCACCATTTCTCAAGATATTTTAATATATATAAATTAGCCTTCATTGTGTATGGAAAAAATAATTTGATAATGTCAGAAAAGCATTACTACAGCTAATGTAATATTTCTGTGTGATCAGATATTTACAAAGAGCCTTGTAGTCGGCTCTATAGCAGGTTCAAATCAGCTAAATCCCATTATAGTGAATAGGACTAAAGCTCTGTTGGACCCGGAAGTGGAGCAATAACATGATCACTTAAAATATTGACATGGTCGGCACAGCAACAGCCTCTATCTATGTCACTTCCTGTCAGTATGAAACTATGACCATCACAAAAAATGGCCAAACTAAAGAAAGCTGGGTACAATATTCAGCAAAATCTTAAATGTAATTGTGCTAACTATGTTTTAGCAAAGAATGAGTCTAATGTGTCGTATGCACCTTAAGTCATTATTGAACAAAGGCTGGGAAAACAAGGTTGCAATGTGCTCATTTCCTCTCCTGTAGGCCTGGGAACAACTAAGTAACTTCTTAAATACTGTCTCGGGACACGGCAGGCATCAAATCTCAGTATCTTAAGGAAAAAGGAAGCTTTCCGGTGCCTTACTTTACCATTTAAGTGCGCACAGCCTTCTCTAAATGGTAATGTTGCTTAGAGGTGGTGCAATGTATCATGTACAAGATAATATTGAACTTGCTGTTTGGAAGATATGCAAATTTGCACTGTGGAGCTTATCTGCAATGTCAGGAAATGTAGAAAAATGGGAAGAGAATGGGGTGAAGAAACTGGGGGAAAAATGGGGGGAAAAAAGTGAAAAATATGGAGAAAATGTGGAAAGTGTTTTTCTGCCCTTTTGTAGTCTGTTAGAGACAACTATCTTTTTGAGCAACAAAGCAATGCACAGTATGTTAAGTAAAAATATTGCTTCCTCATCGTCCCCAAAAATATGTGTATTCATTTTTGTCAATATCCCTCAGCCCTACTGTTCTTGTGCACTATGAACTGGAGCTAGGTCACTGTTTGCCTCCAGCTACAAAAGTATTTTGCTCATAAACACAACCCGCACACCGAAGAGGCTCCCTCTCCATTGCGGTTTGTCTCAGCCCATTATCGCCGCTAAAGAAAGAGAGATGGACATTAGATACAGTAGCCGATGGAGCAGATTAAGCCGGGCGCAGACGGGGACACGCTGAACTGCTGCTGCTGCCATGGCGACCCCACACAAAAACCCACATATAGATTCAACAATAAGAGACCGCGTCGCCCTTCACGCTGCAGTGGGGGCACAAAACGCAATTTCTTTACAGTTTTGCTCAAAGAATGTAAAACAAAAAAGGCAGAGAAACACGTCAGTATAGGGCTGCACAATATACAGTACAATATATTGAGTTATTTGCTATTGTGCTGCCCTATAACCACATACACCCAAATTGAGACAAAGGGACAAAACTTTAGATATTCACATGGACAGACTATTTGTAGGTCTCCGTTTTACAAAGCATTAGCAGCTCTACATGTACATCATAAGCAAAACTAGCATCGATTCTAGCTTTAAAAATGTCTCCCTGCAGCAGAAACTACTTTGTAAAAACGGTTTAAAGCAGAAGTGTCTAGGCAACAGTTGTCTATTAGCATGGGCCTCGAAATTCCTGAGATTCACATGTGCACATTGCTCCCAACTTCAAATGGAGGCCAGAGGCGGGGAGTAGCGAATATTTACTCTTCTTTTTAAATACTCTTCCCACTATTAATAAGTCTGTGAGTGACAAAGGCTTTGTGTTGACTTGTAGCCAGCCTTAGGAGTCATTTATTTTAGAGATGCACTGATAGTTTTATTTGCTTTCGATCGTTAGGTGACCTCATCATAAATTCTGCCCCAGCTTCGATTAGTTGACGTTAGCATTAGCATAGATACTGATGTCATCTCCCATATATGGTCACGTTTGAAAACAGGAGAAATATCGAAACTTTCTCTAATTGTTCAAAAAATACTTTCACAAAATGCTGAATTATGAATATAGTTTTCTACTAAATAAAGATACAAAGACATGGAGAGGAGCAAAGTGGTTCCACCGCCCATAATACATAAATAACGGCAAATGCTAATCGTGTTAATGCTAACGCTAGCTACGACTGCCGTTTTTCACTTCTATTGAACAATCTGCTGTGAAAAAACGTCCATATGGACCCGATTTAGACTTGACTTTATTTGTATGTGATAAAAAAACTTTGTATTTTGCCAGAAAATGGCTAAAAACAGTGAAAAAATGTTTCTCAAATGATTCTGTTTTCCCCTTCTATGACGCGCTGCCATCTGTATCTATATGGTCATGTTTGAAGCAGTTGAGAGGGAAAACAAAGAGCAGATAAATCTAAATTTTCTATAATTATTCCTAAACTACTTTAACAAATGCTGAATTATGAATAGAACAAATACAGAAATAACAGAAAAAGCTAACATTGTGCTTCATGTTATCATCACGCTACATGCTAACGCTAGCTACGACTGTGGTTATTTCACTAACAATCTGTTGAAAAAACATCCATATGGGCCCAATTTAGATTTGACTTTATTTGTGTGTGTGAGAAATGTTTATATTCTGCCAGAAAATGGGTAAAAAGAGTGAAAAACAATTGTGTTTCCCAAAACATAATTCCTTCCCCATTGGCGAGGCCACGCCCCCTTGTATCACTAGCAATAGCATACTGTTGCTAGCTGCAGCATTTTGCACGGCGATCGAAAATGTGTTCTCCAGGTTCTACTCAGCATGTCCATATTCACTGAAACATGTAAGCCTATCGGTTCAGTATCGGATATTTGTAGCCGATATCATACTTTTTTCCAGTATCGGCTCCGATATCTGATCAGTGCATCCATAATGTATCTATTTTTATTGTTTAGTGTTTGGAAAAAGAAATCTAAAAATCACTAAACTGGTTTCTACACTTTAACAGTCACTCATCCCCCAGCAGTACATTCATCGAGTACTGTTTCACTTTTACTAGAGTAATTATTATCACTTCTACTTCTACTTGAATAAATATTTTGGCTTCTCGACCCACCTCTGATGTACACCAGAGCCCAAAACACTCGCGCAATGTTTCTTCAATACAATTCATTGGGCGCTACAGAGTCCACTTTTCAGGCCATACAAAACAACATGATTTAATGCATGTTAAAAGTCAAAGACCTTTTTGGCTTTTTTTTTTTTAAACACATTTTTGTGTCAAAGAAAGAAACAAAGTCAAAGAAAGCCTAGTATTTACACGATTCCCTTATGAGTGTTGGCCTAATTTCACCAAATGTCAGCAGTCTTGCAGCAGCTCAGAAATGCCTTTTGATTTCCAATCAGTTATCCAGTTATGTTTGTGATAATCATCCGTGGTCTTTCCTCGCAATTACAAACCTCAAGGTCCTGGATTGTGCTTTTTTTTCCCTTTTCCAGTTCACTACAGATTTAAATGCCGTATAATCTGATGCACATTTTACACAAATGTCTGCTTTTACACTATACTTGAGGGCAGAAATGGAAGATGAATCAGGTTCAAGGCCTTTAAGATGTTTTAAAATGTATTCATATAAAATGTTAGCAGAGGATGAGTTCAGAAATCTATTGAGCATAGGGTGACCACCTGAAATAGTAGTGAAAGTAGTAAGTCACACGATGCTGTTGGACATGGAGGACACAAGAAATTAAAACTTACATTAGATTACACAAAGATCATGATCAAAGTGTTTCCTTTGCCCAAAATCAAACATACAGATAGAAAAGGGGTCTCAACATTTTCTAATCTGGAAAGCTGGGACACAATATTGTACTTTTTATGCATTTCTTTTTTTTTTTAATGCCTTTAAGCAGAACTAAGTAACTCATGCCCCTAGACAAATTGGGGGGAAATAATTGTGTATTTTATCAAAACATCCAGCTGAATGTGCTTTGGATCATACTTTTAGTACTATTATTATTTTATTTTTTTATAAATGTATGGCATAAAAGATAATAGACCGGGAGCCAGACCCGCTCCTCAGGCACATTTTTGCTACCTTTTCCAAACTAGTATCTTTCAATAGAGTATATCTTGGGTCATTACCAGTGGGGACCCCCCATTGCAACTCGGCCCCGTTCGGCCGTGGGACCCCAAAAAACACTTTAATGGGACAGGCTTCAGACAGAACTTTGTGATTCTCTCCAAAGTAGTGCTGTGGTCACATACAGAGTCACAGATGAATGAAATTTAGAACAAAGAAAGCTGACATGATGAGGAACAAAGGAATATGACAGTTTTGGGCTTTAGCTTTTTCTTTTTCCATATATTAAACAATATATCTACAAAAATGCTTAATAAATGTCATATAGATAAGAAAAGCACTTCACAAATGAGTGCATTATTGTCTTTTGTGTTTATCTTTACCTTTTCAAATGTAAATAGAAAACTGCCCCAACTCATTAGCTTCACATTAAGCCCAAGACGAGCTCAGTACCTCAAACGGATCAGCAGCTTTAACAGAAAATGTGTTCCATGTTCCTTCTCAGAGCTGTGGAATTCTCATGCATTTGTCCATATAGGCCTGTGGGAACATTCCATGGTGAAGTTACAGCTTTTAGGACAACAGTTCAACTTTACCTTTTTGGATTTGCTTCAAACTTGGCACAGTTGATGTTGATATACTAAATATTCAGTGAATACAATTTGAGCTGCATATCTTTTTTAATGTATGAGTTTTAGGGGATTTCAATAGGGGGTAGGGTTAAAATCAGGCCTTGATGCAACTAACAAATTTCACTAACTTTAGAGAATACGGACATTTGTGACAAACTGTTGGGAATTTTAGTACTTATTTCTACTTTTCAAAATATCTTTGACAATCAATACCGAATATGTTGCCAGTGTCATCTCTATATAATATACACGATGGTTTAACGCAGGGGTCACCAACGTGGTGCCCACGGGCACCCAGGTGCCCTTTGGGGCGTGCCCAGCAGCCTTTTAGACTTTTTTTAAGTTGTAAAAGACTTATTTTTCTTGAATCAAATACAAATACAGTTGTTTCTGTTCTTGTGACTCAATACGAGGTTAAAACAAAACTATTTTGCTATAATATGGGGTCAATATCCTTTAAAGGGGGGGTATTATGCAAAATCGACTTTTTCAAGTTTTCCATCATGTTATTCTGTCACTCCCTCGTTAAAAACATGCCTGAAGTGTTGCCTTGGCACTTTCACGTATTTTTGAGTAATCTGTAAAAACTCTGATGGCGGCCATTTTAGGGATAGGTTTGCCTGAGTCCTCCTAGGAACGCCCCCACCTCCTGGAGACGCCTCCGAGCTTTCGTCACCAGCCGAGTAACCAACCACTGCTCCTCAGCAGAACCCCCTCCCCACTGATGCCACAGACAGCGTGTGGAGGGGGCGTGTCGGAAGGGTCAGAGGTTCTTAAAGAGACAGAGGCCTATTTCAAGACATTCACTACAGCCATTTTGAGAGAGACATTTTATACAAGGCAGTTATTCTAATTTACTGCATTTACAGACCAACAGAAGGTTTGCTCATCATTGTAGTGTGATATAGACTGGTGCTATGGGACTGAAAAAAGCAGAATACCCCCTCTTTAAGTAAACAGTGTACGTTTAAGTCTTAAGGATTCGTTTTTAACTGAAAGCTCTCAAACAACGTAATGCCTCGACAGTGGCTCAGATGGTAAAGCGGGGTCGTGAATGTGAGGTTGCCAGTTAGAATCCAAGCTTCCGCAGGTGCATACTGCCATTGTGTCCTTGGGCAAGAAACTTAACCCACATTGTTCATGTATGAATGTAGTGTGTAAGAGAGAGGTGCTGGTCGGAGAGGTCTAAACACATACTGGCAGCCTTGCTTCCATAGCCCAGGGCACCTGTGGCTACAACAGTAGCTTATCACCGGTGAGTACTGGAGACCCAAGTGTTGGTGGCATTGGTATTTGGTAATATTTTCCTGTTGAGAAGCCCTTTTTGGGGGACTTGTGTCATGAAACGAGCTATATAAAATATGATTCCCTTCCCCTTTACCCAGTCTAAAGCTGACCTGAGTCTAGGGTTGCCAGGCCTCAGAAGTCAAACCTGCCCAAGAACCTGGCAACCCTGCCTGAGTCAGTCTAATTGGAGCTTGAGTTAACACAGTCTGAGTCTGTGTTTACCGATTCAGAGCCTAAACCTGTTCCTTTTAAGGTTGGGTTTAGATATGTTCCAAATCCAGTCTAAACACACATAAACCTGGTCTAAACTGAAGCTTAACCACAATAGACTCAGAATTTAATAAGAACACTCAGTTATCCAGTATAGAAGAAAAAAATACTATTATTATTGTTATTCAGAATAATGAATAACCAGCCATTTTACAATATAGTGGCATAGAAATGAAGAAGTGAAATGGATGATTCCTGAAACGTTAGTCTGTGTAATTCTGGAAAAGTCAAGACAGATTCCCTTGTGTTTTGGGGATCCAAAGCTCTAGAAATCAGGCTAGAAATGAGCTTGAAGACACATTTAAACGAGGTGGACATTAAAGTTGAATCTAATCTAATATAACCGCACCGGGCAGGTTAGGTTTTTGTGAGTGGATAATGCGTTACACAAACTTATATTACTAATAATTTTAGAAAAAAAGCCAAAGGTGAATGTTCACAAATGGTTATTTTAAAGTGTGAATTTGGTCCAACATTTACTCTCACAATAAAACAAAGATGTTGAGGGAGAAAACATAAACAAAGAACCTAAAATTGATGACTGTATGAAAAAAAGTCCTCAATAAGTTATTACCCACAAGTCGACTCGTCTGCCAGTAGTAACACAGCAGGTGCAATGAAAATGCATAGAAAGATGATAAACCACAAAGCAATACATGTTGCTTCAGTAAACACTGAGTAGTTTAAGTAAAGTCGCATTAGGCTGATGAACAGGTCCCAAACTGTTCTTAGTTGCTGTTAAGTTAATGTTATATGTTTGAACCGTCATATATCATACTTAGTGATGACACTGGCAACATATTCTCATATATTGTTCATGCAATGTTTCGATAAAATAATATATAACGTATATTAATATAATAAGTACTAAAATTCCCAACAGTTTGTCACAAACGTCCGTAGTCTCTAAAGTTACTGTAATTTGTTAGTTGCATCAAGGCCTGATTTTAACCCTACCCCCTATTGAAATCCCCTAAAACTCATACATTAAAAAAGATATGCAGCTCAAATTGTATTCACTGAATATTTAGTATATCAACATCAACTGTGCCAAGTTTGAAGCAAATCCAAAAAGGTGAAGTTGAACTGTTGTCCTAAAAGCTGTAACTTCACCATGGAATGTTCTCAGGCCTATATGGACAAATGCATGAGAATTCCACAGCTCTGAGAAGGAACATGGAACGCATTTTCTGTTATAGCTGCTGATCCGTTTGAGGTACTGAGCTCGTCTTGGGCTTAATGTGAAGCTAATGAGTTGGGGCAGTTTTCTATTTACATTTGAAAAGGTAAAGATAAACACAAAAGACAATAATGCACTCATTTGTGAAGTGCTTTTCTTATCTATATGACATTTATTTAGCATTTTTGTAGATATATTGTTTAATATATGGAAAAAGAAAAAGCTAAAGCCCAAAACTGTCATATTCCTTTGTTCCTCATCATGTCAGCTTTCTTTGTTCTGAATTTCATTCATCTGTGACTCTGTATGTGACCACAGCACTACTTTGGAGAGAATCACAAAGTTCTGTCTGAAGCCTGTCCCATTAAAGTGGTTTTTGGGGTCCCACGGCCGAACGGGGCCGAGTTGCAATGGGGGGTCCCCACTGGTAATGACCCAAGATATACTCTATTGAAAGATACTAGTTTGGAAAAGGTAGCAAAAATGTGCCTGAGGAGCGGGTCTGGCTCCCGGTCTATAAAGAAATGTAGATTTAATGCCTGGTTTAATGCATTTTGGTTGCCTGGACAACCAAAAGAGGGACAGGTGGTCACCCTAATTGTGAGCAGTAAACATGGGCAAAATAGTTTGACCACAGACATTAATAACCTCACAATAACACTGTTCTCAACTTTGAATACTTCTTCCAGTGACCAGACCTCATGTATTAATGCCCTGTCGTCTTTCTTTCCCCCCCAAATTCGTCCAAAAGTAGGTGAAGACACATTTCTACGCCGCCTGTTTGACGCTTTCCCAAAACTATATGTTATTTTTATTTTCCCTTCGCCTTTACTTACTCCACATCAAGACAATGAGCTGCTTTGACTGTCGAGGCTTTGGGGAAATCAAGCCTGCAGCAGCACTCTCTTTGAATGTTCAAGTAAAGCCGTACAAAGACACACAGCCACCGCAAACGTAGAGAAAGGCAAGACTTTTCCCGCTTCTTTTTTTCCCCCCTCTTTTCCCCGCGAACTGAGACATGACGCTAAATTATTAACGCACTTGCAGCATTAATCTCACGGGGAACGCACTGTTCATTCACACGGAGAAGGATTTTTTTCTTTTTTTAATGTTTCCTGGATGGGGTATTGCGGGGTTCGTTTTTCTTTTTTTTCTTTTTTTTTCTTTTTTTGAAGCTCGGGGCACTTCAAACTCTTTTCCAGAATACAGTATGGACGTTTGGAGCGGTCGGAAATGCTTTGAAAAGTGCTGATGACGTGTGCGCTTCCGTACGATAAGACCGACGTAAACGTTGTCGGTAATGAAGACGAAAAAAAAGAAGTTCCCTTTTGTTCTCAAGATGGCGTCATGCAAATTGCAGCTGAAGAAAAGGTCGAAGTCTTTCAAGCAGTTGTAAAACGAGAACTTTTGCGTCCAGTGAGCTTGATAGAGTTCCAAGCGTTGGGACGGATATTTATTTTTTTGTCTAGAAGATAAACAATGTTACAACAACTTCTCCGGTCCAAGCTAAACTTTTTGGTCTTTGAGATAAAAAATAAACAAATAAGTCGAAATTACGAGTTGATTACGCCCTTCACGATCGGTTCCCTGTTGAGGTACGTCGCCCAGTAGACCAAGTTGAAGGTGCCGAAGAGGACGGGGAACACTATCCGGGACATCTTGTCAATCTTACTCACGCTGTTGTAGGTCTTTTTGGGGTCGATCATCATGCGGGTGTCGCAGCCGCGCATCTGCACCGACGCCATGTTGGAGATGGTGGCGATGGACACGTCTTTGGTCAGGTTGGGGGTGAAGTTGACGCCGGCGGAGCAGACGTTGTTGGACTTCTTGGAGAGCACCATAGGGTCGCGCTTCTGTGGGAGGGGGGAGAAGAAGAAGAACAGATTGAGGAGAGAAATTAGGTGTTTGGAGGAGAAGAATAAGAGCATATGTATATACAGTATATTCACAAATTCCTTTGTTGCCCCACAGTGAAGACCTCAGCTTCTCCAGCTTCAGATCGTTCAGTAACTCTTGAACCCAGCAGACATGCGATGGGGAACAGGGGAGCTTCCAGTTAAGCAAAGTCAACCTCCGGTCCAGCAGGTGGTGAATCCCAAGGCCGTTTAAATGCTTGTGGCAGACCCATAATAGGAGGAATACCAAAAATGGCAGATATGGAATTTGTAAACACTACAACCATAGGCTCTGGTCAGTATATCAAAAACATATGCCCAGAATGCTCCTAGCTTGGGGTATGACCAGAGTATATGCACATGGTTTTCTGGTTACAAATTCTGCCACAGGAATCCCTCACTGAAGGGTACATTTTAGATAGCCTAGACTCAGTGTTGAGCGCATATAGATGACGCATGAACCAGAGATAAAGCAGAAGTCTGTTCTAAGGCTCTAATCCCATACATTCTTAATGGCTGTGAGAGAGGTTGAGGAGGTTATAATGTTTTAGCTACTGTTGGTCAATGAATCTTAAAGCAGAAATAAGTATCTCATGCCCCTAGAGGCCATAAGCGCCAATGCAGGTGTTGTAGCATGTTGCAGTTTTTACGCATAAATTGTCTGTGAGAGTAAATACTACGCTGACAGAAAAGACAACAGGACAGAGGGATATTGTACATTCAATTACACAATTTAGATAATTTTTTTTCACTCAAACTTGGCTGTAAATACTGTTTAAGTGATGCTAGCCCACAGTTAGCTTTGCCCGCTAGCCTGATAGCTTCTTCTTTGTGATTCCAGTAGTGTGTATTGGTGACTCCGACTCGGTGCAGGCAAAGTTGCAATTGAGGATTACTACCCAGAGACACAGGGGGAGATGAAAGACCCCACATCATCCCATTAACACTTGTATTACCCCCAGTGCGACATTGAAAAGGATTTAAGGTAAACAAGTTACTTAGTTCTTCTTTAATGGTAAACATTCAATTGACAAAATTGGAGCTCAAACTCAGTTGCTAACACTTTGAACAATCCTTAGTGACTAACAGCTTGTTAAGGCAAAGGCTTACAGGAGTTACCCCAATGCTCAATATTTCCTTAAACAAGGTCTAAACTAGGCCTGAAATCTGTAACTAAGTGGAGACTGTACCATTTTTGAGCAATGCACTTAAATGTAGACAAATCACAAAATACAATACAACAATCGAAGAACCCCATCACCTTCTCAAAATGCTCGGTAAAAGAGTCAAAGTTGAGTTTTTGTGTCAGTGAACATGCCAGAGCCCTCACAGTGTAGAGGTCTTTGCATTCGCAGCAGCAGCAGCAGCAGCAGCAGCAGCAGCAGCAGTATCCCAACCAGGACTAGACTCATTCTGTCAGGACTAAACAAAGTCTCTTAGCAGGAAAAGAAAAAGACTATTTTAAGGACGGACTATATTTAAAATTGTGTTTACACGATCTATTCTGATTCACATCCATTACTAAAAACTTTGCAGACATCGTTATGCCTCTCTCCTCTACAGTGGATTACATTGAGAGCACAATGAGTTTTTAGAGCCACAGCGGGAATAATTTGCTCCGCAGCCCCAGACGATCAATGAAATTCTCCCTGCAATGATTTGAGATTTGAACACTGGTAAACATTTGTAGTCGTGCCCTCAGGTAGAAAGACTTTGTTAACGATGGGTGTCACGTACCACGGTTTCCTCCAGTGGTCTGACTCTCAAACTTTCAGCTTTTTTATTTTTCATTAGCATATTTATAATATTGATGGCAGCGAAAGACTAACAGAAAATGATAAGAAAATCTCACATGGAGGTCAGGGGCCGAAATAAATTATGTCTCATTATTTTCTTCACACCGAAGTTTACGCTGTAAATGCTGAACTTGATCATTAGAGATGTGGCCCTTAACCCGACATAGCACAGTAATATCAGGGTCTAATTTGCATAAATACAAGTATTTATTTTTATTACACACATTTTATTGTCGCGAATACAGGCAAAATGAGTTTCCTTCGCAGGGTGGCTGGGCGCACCCTTCGAGATCGGGAGAGGAGCTCAGTTACCCGGGAGGAGTTCGGAGTAGAGTCGCTGCTCCTTCACGTCGAAAGGAGCCAGCTGAGGTGGCTCGGGCATCTGTTCCGGATGCCTCCTGGTCGCCTCCCGCGGGAGGTGTTCCAGGCATGTCCTAGTGGGACAAGGCCTCGTGGAAGGCCCAGGGCACGTTGGTGGGACTATGTCTCCGAGCTGGCCTGGTGTCGCCTCGGGGTCCCCCCAGAACAGCTGGAGGAGGTGTGTGTGGATCGGGAAGTTTGGGCATCTCTGCTGAGACTGCTGCCCCCGCAACCCGGCCCCGGATAAAGCGGAAGAAAATGGATGGATGGATAGATGTGTCTTTGCTGTGAGTGGCTCACCTCTACTCAGACCTGACTATCTTTCCTGGGAGTGGGTACATCTCCAGCCCGTCTCCATGGAGATGTGTGGCCAAATACTAGACGCATGTTTTGTATTGCTTGCAACAGTATAATCCAAATGCTACACAGTGTGCCTTTAAGTTTTGAAACTAGAGGTTTTGTTGTTGTCGTGCCCGGTGATTTTAACCCTAAAATTGGGTCCGAACATTAACAAAATTCTACCACTCTACATCTCAATATTAAACTATAGGCGAAGTCACGTAAAGGCAACATTCTCCAGTTTTATATCTTAAATTATCTTCCTTGTCGTGGTTCCGGATGACATTTTAAACCGCTTATAGCTCATCTTGAGTTTTATTCCGTCCTGTATACGCGCTGAAAGGTCAATCTCGCCTCTATAAAATTACATTGTCGGTAACACCTTGTTATATCACCAACCTCATCTTATTACATCTGGGGCCCGGGCAAAGTGCTGCTGTGGTCGAGGACGCCGCCGCTCCCATTAGTGTTGTGTGTGTGGGTGTTGTGTTTTTTTTAATCGTGTCGCCCCCTTATGGTACCTTGGGGTGTTGCGCTTCCAGGGCCTTCTTGCCGTCCCACGCCCAGCTCCTCTTGGTGAAGTAGTTGACGGTGGCGAATTCGATGAGAGCCGAGAACACGAAGGCGTAGCACACAGCGATGAACCAGTCCATGGCGGTCGCGTAGGCCACTTTCGGGAGGGAGTTCCTGGCGCTGATGCTCAACGTCGTCATGGTGAGGACCGTCGTCACGCCTACGGAGAAACGACACGTGAGGAGTTCAGGAAGGACTGGAGTTGAGCTACAAGATTACTGCAGCTCCTGCTACAAATACAAAAAGACATGACTAAAACATTTCGTCAAAGTAATAATTTAAAAACAACTACACTTCCAGTTACACAGTTTGAAAGAGCTCCGTATAGTTCATATTCTATGCTAAAGGAACTACGCTCTGTCCAAGACAATAAAGCTCCATGAAGCAGTGCAATATGCTTAAATATGTTTCAATAAAATAGTATAAATGTAAAGTTGGCCACTAAACTTGGTGACTAAATATCACTTTTTGTCCAAAGACTAAAGTTTTACTTAAAGGTGCATTATGTAACTTTTTTATGCAGAAAAATAGTTGATGTTTGTGCTTATTTGACCTTGTAGAGAGAGTGTTAATTTCGTCGACTAAAACATTTAGTCTTAATTTTAGTTAAAGTGTTATTTTTGACGACTAAAATTGGACTAAAACTAAATTAAAAGTTTTTCATGAGACTAAAACTATGACTAAAATGTCCAGATATTTTAGTCGACTAAAATAAGACTAAATAAAAATGAAAGGGAGAGACTAAAATCATCCAAACTTCTATTGACCGTCTGAAAGAGCCTCAGATCATGTAAATTCTCTGCCAAAGGATCAGCTCTGAGCTTTGTTCATGTCGAGCAGCTCCATGAAGCAGAGGAACAAGATTAAATATGATTAAAATGAATATTATAAATGCAAAGTCGACTAAATTCGTCTTAAATTTAGTCGACTAAATTTACTTGCAATTTTAGTCGACTAAAACTAGACTAAAATTGAAGATATTTTTTTTGACTAAAACTAGACTAAAATCAAATTACATTTTCGTCAAAAGACTAAGACTAAAACTAAATTAAAATATGTTGTCAAAATTAACACTGGTAGAGACCAAGAGGCTGTATGAGTGGTCAGCATGGCGCCTTTACTTTCCATCACAGTAGTCTCTACAACGCCCCAGGATCAGGAGCGTCCTCGAGACCACTGTGATGGAAAGTAAAGGCGCCATGCTGACCACTCACACAGCCGCTGGGCACTACAAGGTCAAATACGCACTAATATTGACGTTTTTTTTTTTTCACTAAAAAGTTGCATAATTCACCTTTAAATGCCCCATATATGGAGTCAACGCCTCCACGCCTCAACCTATCACACTTTGCACACCAACCATGCCTCTAGTTACTCATGAGCCAGTACTGTATCTACCAAGCCAAGCCTCGTCATCTCAGTTTGTTTCAAACTGTCGACCCCTCCCTCCCTCCCTTCATCTCTATTTCAGCAATGATTCTACTGCTTAGAAGGGGGGGGGTCCCAAAGAGCTGGGTTCATCCGAGACGGAGCCCCCACCCACAGTCTCGCCCAGTTCCACTCCACACTATAACCTTGTGAATAAAATGTTAATTGCACTTTGCTGTGGCGTGGTCCTTGCTAGTGAAAAGGTCAGACAAAATGGCAAAAAATAATCACGTTTTTTCTTCTTATACTGATCAATCTCGATTTTCAACTTGATTTAAATCTGGTCTAGTTTCGGACAGTCCTGGCATCAACTCATATCCACTCATAAAGCACTACAAGGTCAAATACAAATAGGTTCTATTTCTGCCAAACAAAAGACAAGGTAAACCTGTTATAAAGTCCCATGACGATTATTGAGATTGCAAATTGTGAAAAGTGCTGCTTGTATTTTCTTTGTCCAATAACCCTCGTCTAGAATTAAAGAAGAAATGATGTGCAGAGTCGATAAACATGAACGATATGTCCATATTTAATTAAACTTAACCCAATTCAAGCACGCCTCCATTTAACACAGTGTTTAATAAGCCTTAACTGCCAACTATATTGCCGTCTGCTATTCCCTTCTCTGTGCACACAACAGTAATATTACATAAATAAATAAAAACCCAATGAGAGAAGCTTCACTCACCGAAGACGGTCCGGGCGGGAACTGACTCGCGGTTGAGCCAGAACGACACCTGGGACAGGAGGACGGTCATGAAGCAGGGCATATACGTCTGAATGACAAAATATCCAATCTTCCTCTTCAGGTAAAAGTGGGCCATCATCACTGTGTACTGCCCTGGGGGGGAACAAACAAATAAAAAGGATATAAAGTTAGATAGCGCAGTAAACAAGCGCGGAGAATGGATGTTTTATAATGACGGGGCGCCCGGAGCCAAATAGGAATTATTAAGAGCAATTCGATACGCTCGCAGCGGAGAAAGAATTTGATTTACCGGGCAGGGCGCGGTTTCGCAAATACCAAATGAGGAGACGGCGGCTTATGTTTATGGACAGGTTCGCAGGACGCATAACGATGAATGTTGATGACGAGCCAAATCAACAGGCAAAGTAACACATGCCAGAACAAAGTGTCGAGTAACAGTGTGCGCATAACAATTTTGGCTGCGGCTTTGCGGGAAATTAAACAATTGACAGCTCGCAGTTTGCTTTTCCAAAGTGTTCGGGACGTGTTAAATGAATGTGAGAGATTGGTTGTAATTGAGCGCCTGGAGCTGCAGTTTGACACAATGTTAACCTCTTAACCCCCGCCTTAACCGAGCGCATTTTCTACAAAAATGTGGGGGAAAAAAGTTGTGACGGAAAAGTGAGACGGAAAAAGTGACCCAAAAATGTGTGACCCAAAAAAAAAGAAAAAAGAAAGTGTGACCCCAAAAAAATAAATAAAAAAAGTGTGACAAAAATGTGTGACGCAATAACAGTGCCAAAAAATGTGTGACAGAAAAAATGACAAAAATGTTGCTGAAAAAAGCTGAAAAAATGCGACAAAAGAAATACAGAAAAGTGACAAAAATGTGATGAAAAAGTGCCAAAAAACATGTGACGGAAAAAAGGACAAAAAATGTGTGATGAAACGTGACATAAATGTGTGATGAAAAAGCAGCAAAAACGCCACAAAATAAACAGAAAAGTGACAAAAACGCAACAAAAAGGGCAAAAAAGTCACAAAATGTGTGACAAAAAAATGTCGAAGAATTCTATGCACATTTCACAGCTGTGTGCTGCTTTGAGCGTGGGGCCACCCCTAAAATAAATGGCATTAATTTAGATTCTACTTCTATTATCCACCTCGATCATCCTCAATGAAACTTTAGATGAAGACGATGCTATACTAAAGATCTGTGCTTTGCTGGGTTTGATTTCCTTTGTCATTGTGGTGAACATGTATTTTTTTCCAGATTCAACTTCCATCTTAGGGAGAGTTATTTTAGAGTTATTTTATTGCCATTGTCAGTGAAGTTTCATTCAGGAACCGAGTGCTTGGGATCAAAACAGTTGTCTCTGCCTGTGATAAAATCAATCACCTTCTACTATGATTAGAATCTGGTTTAGTTTCAGATAGTCCTGGTTTCCACCTGCTTAAGGGCCTGGTTAAGTCCTTATGTAGTCCTTGTTTAACCTTTGTATCATCCACAATATCTCCTTTGACGAGTGAAGATTGCAATAGAGGCCTTAACTCTTCTCTGGCTGAATGCAGGGACTAGTAAACCATGAAGAAAAAAAAAAAAATCAATAACATGTACACATGCAAACCCGAGTTCACTCGGACACGCACACACACATACACGGCTTTCCTTTCTCCGAGCAAAATCCGCTTTGAGAACCGCCCTAATCCCTGGTTACAATCTGCATCCTGCCATCAGCGAGAGAGTGAGAAAGAGAGACAGAGGGAAGGAGGGAGGGGGGGGGGGGGGGGGGGGGGGGGGGTGTATGTAGTGCTGTCTGTCCACTGTCAACCGCTTCCTGTCCCGGGATCCCTGGCTTAAGCTCCGCCCCTCTCTGCCAATCCCAAGAGAAGCGGCACGCAGCAGCTGACCCAGCCGACGCGAACTGGGAAGACCTGCAAGCCCCACAGGAACATTAAAAAAAATAGATGGGGGGGATTTCTGATCAGGATTTCGTTTTGTGATGGAGGGGGGTTAACTTTTTTTTTTTTTTTTACAGGGATTTTTGACCAAATCTTTGTCGCATTTTGGACTAAAGCAGGAGAAAATGCACCGCTGCCACTGACGTGTCACCGTTTTGCGATGTCTCGACTTGAAGACTCAATTCTTGGGCCTTAAAAACTCCCTCGGATGCCCCCATGACTGCGGGTCGTCCGGGTCCAAAGCATCCCTCACACAGATTTGCCAGCGGGACGAGTTGGGACACCACCCCCCCCGGGACAACCTTTTGACCTTAATGCATGGATCGCGGCCGGACAGGGGGAGGAAGGATGATCATCGGGTGCGTCCTGACACTGCTCTACCAGGGATTTGTATGGAGACAAGTGCGAGGAGAGCTGCCATTCATGCCGGGCAACAACGCGGCCATGTTGGTCAACTGGTGAGTGAGGCCTGCTGTGGAGAGGGATTTGTGATATTTGTACAGAAGAAATTTACACCGGGTTAGTGCTGGTCTTTACTGAAACATGCATCTCTCATTACTTCACCATTACTTTAACAAATGCTAAATTATGTATATATTTTTCTACTAAATGAAGATACAGAGACATGGAAAGGAGCAAATTTGTTCCACAGCCCATAAATACTTAAAAAACTGACAATACTAAGCATGTAAGATAGTAGCTTCATGCTACATATGCTAACGTTAGCCACAAGTGCCATTTCCCCCCGCTTCTACTGAAAAAGTTGCTGTGGAAAAAGCATCCATATGGAGCCGATTTTGGCTTGACTTTATTTGTGTGTGACAAATATGTCCGTAGTCGAAAGATTGTGATTCCCATGAGAGGTTTTCTTCCCCTTCGGCTAGGCCACACCCCCTTGTATGTCGTGTTGCCCTCTGTAATTGCGCTAGTACCGAAACAGGAGCTTTTTAGTGTCTACTCTCAGGGCTGGTAGATATGGCAAAATGTAGCTGGTTCATGAACTTAAACGTACCTTTTATATACACACCTCAGCTCAAACAGGAACACATGCTTTCCTCCTTCATTTAACACACAAACATCTCCCATTGTCTGGCTGTAAACCTGACCTTACTAAAGTCCTATGGTGATCATTGAGGGTGATCATTGAGGTTGACCAAAGTAGAGACATTTAGATGAATTGCCCTTCCCTATTTACTCGGCTGTGGTGCAAATCAAGCCAAGCAGGTAATAATAACAGTGGTTGCCCAGTCCAGTATATGCACGGTTGCCATGTATGCCAGCTGTTGGCAGGTTCATAACCTTGTCGGGAGATAGAGGACCAAGACTCCTCAAGGTGGCCTAAACTTGAACTTTGCTGTGTACAAAAAGGAGTCCTCTTTCTGCATGGGGTAGGCCTGTCTGAAGTTCGAAATATTGAGGCATAATAAACAATATTATTGAGGACCACTTGATGGCATTGAAACCAACAACGCCATCAATCTAAGTATTCCCTGCTCTAAAAGTCCTTATTCATACATTTTCAATAACACACAAGTTGAAATTAACATTAGTCAACATAGTAATCATTGTGGTCCTCCTTTTTTGGGCCGTTACTTGCCCCTAATGGGTACACTACCAGATTGTACATGCAGTACTGGAAACAGAACTGAGCAGTGCAGAGTGGAGCAACACCTGGTGGTAATGACGCTCCTGTTGCGTATCGACTGCTTTGATGACCATAAGGTTGTCGAGTCAATCCATGACAGCAGAGACTTTAGCCTCAACAAACCCAATGCCAAAAGGGGAACCCGTCAAAGTGTAAACCTCAAACGTCACACTGGAAACTCATGCAGCGTCACAGTACGAGAACGGGTGTGTTTTTAGAGGAGGGGGCGACAAGAACTGTATCCTTAAAGGTCTCAAGTGTTTAAGAAACACATGGAGCTAATCTGCTTTGGCTTCACTTCAGCCGCAACTCAAAAGGGCATGTTGTCCCAGATTAGACGTGCAAATTAAAGGGATACTACACACAGGCCACGCCCTCTTCCGGCGAGCAGGTAGGCTGAGGTGAAAGGCCGCTATAGGGTTAGCATTCCAGAACCCAAACTCGGCTTCTTCGGTTATAAAGAAGGGATGCAAGTCCAACGCTGATAAACCTTCTTATATCGACATGCAGCCGATGGAACGATGGGCAAATCAACAACACAAGAAAGACCAGACGCTAATTGGCTGCTTTGTTTGAGTCTGAGTTTTCATTACTTTGTCTAGACCTGATAAAAAAATAGAAAACCGCCGGGCGCCTGTCAGATTTTCTTTTAATCACGCGCCGCAGCAGATACTTAAGTCAGTGATGTGTGCCTTAGCTGGGAGCAAACGCAAATCTTCACAATTTTCAGAAAAAACTTGCAACGGCCAAAAGATAAGACGGTCAGTTTGGTTCAGATGATTGAGGAAAGCATCGAAATGATGAAACCTGAAAGAGTCGGATGTCATGACGGCGATTTACGATTTCACTGAACCGTTCCAACTTGGCACGCTCCATTCAATTTCAAAAAGTTTCTGTTCACACTCCCTCGATTTAGTCCTGTATCATTATGTTAAATTTAGATCATGAAATTGTCCCCCTCAAAAGTAAGGCAATCTGAGGCTTATCTGATCGCATCTCGCCTCAATATAGTTCCGGTCAAATGTATTATCAAAAGTCGGCCGGCGTACAGGAGTGAATTAACCCAGTGGACGCGATATGACCCAATCTGCATCTCCATCTCCGCCTCCCCGCTGGACTCTTTCCAAACCCCCGGCTTTCGGCGCCGTGTCCCAAAACATTCCTCTATTTTGGTCCAAAGGCCAGACATATACACAGTTTCTGGTTGTAGCAGACGGGACGGCAGATGGCCCGTTGACAGATATGGGGGCAAACAATGATAATGTCGAGTAAACTTTTGGGGCAAATAGATGCAGGCAGCGGCGACCTTTGGGAAGGGATACAAATTGGGCCTCAACATTTGTGGGTCTGTCTGACTAATGCGAGCAAAGGCAAGTGTAGAGGGTGTGTTAAAGTCCAGAAAATTACACTGAAAGTTCAAAAGACTTTTAGATTATAGCTGTCTGTTAAAGCAGCCTCATCATGTTTAGTCCTGACTCTGAGAACCTCAGGGAGTGGTCTAACATGTATCATATCTAGAGGTGGGTAGTACTCAGTAGTTTTTCCATACAGTACTTTTTACTTCTAGCTTCTTGCAAGTATCTGCACCTTTGCATGAGTAAAATAATAGTAACTCGTACTACTGAGTAATTCTTTAAAGGTGCATAATGCAACTTTTTATGTGAAAGAAAAAAGTTGATATGACCCTGTAGTGACCCAGTGGCTGTATGAGTGGTCAGCATGGCGCCTTTACTTTCGACCACAGTGGTCAATTGTTTGGAAGGCTTTCTGTGCTGACCGGAAAACCTACAAAACAATTGATCCTGGAGTGTTGTAGAGACCACTGTGATTTTAAGTAAAGGTGCCATGCTGACCACTCATACGATCTCGATCTCTCATCTCGATCATTACGTGGTAAAATAAGGTCTTCATATCAGCCTCTCCCTGCTCTGAACCCTTTAACCTTTCGCGGTGAGTCAGCCACAGTGCACCTATACAACCATGACAAACCTATTCTTTTAATAACAACTCTACTATGGAGTGTATTACATGGGCTTGTTATGTAACAGTTTTAAGTAGATGGCCGTCGGTGCCACCCTCGCTCTTCCCCTCCCTCCTCTCTGTGCCAGTCCCGCACCACACTCTCCCTATAGTCCAATAACATCCACCTGCCCACCTACAAAACCAGGCTTAGTATCGATACTCCATCTACAGCTAAAACGGACCAATCCCTGTCATCGCTCTGTGATGTCATCTTTCACGCCGGAGCGGATTGGCCGTGGTGGTTGTGCAGGGGATTAACTGAGCGGAGCGGGGATGGGGGCCCTGCTGGGACGGGACAGCTGGTGGTGTGTGGAAAAGGCTACTGTTACTCATTGACTATTGAGCTGTAATGTTCACACGCCTCCGACAAGTCCGACCGAGGGATCTTTTCTAATCTACGGCCGGCCGCGGCAGAAAGCAGGGATTGGCAACGCCGGGCCCGGGGGCTAAATCCGGACCCCCAGATGAATGTGAGATTGAGGATTGTGCACTACAGAGATCTAAACTCCACCTTCAGTTCTGCAAGAATACTGTTGCTATGGTCAAATCCTTAAAAAACTATTTAGGGGAAGACTCCTTGTACTCTTGTTGGGTTTATGACATGAGTAAAGTAGTATTTGGTCAAAGCGGTGCAGGAGTTTTGGCTGCCATGGCAAAACTCCACCCCCTTTATTTCTACTGAGGAAAAATCAGTTTTCAAATAGGCTTGTACATTATGGATGGTTATATTCCTAAGTTACTGAAAAAAGTAACATATTTTTGTTAATCAATGTCAATACTTTTGTAACAAGTTTATCACAGTCAAAATGAAGCCAAAAAATCATATTCCTTTCTAATTGTCAGTAACATATATTTCTGCAAATTATTTCATTTCATTACAAATAAAATATGAGATAAGGTGTACTTTATTGTACATATTGTTCGAGAGATTTAACATAGATCAGTTTATTTATATTGTGAAGATGTGCAGTTACCACGTGGCTATAATGTGTTGTTCATATCCTGAGCTCTTATGTCAGTGCCCTCTGCTGGACACGTGTGGAACTATTTCCTTTTTTTTTTTTTTTTAATGCCCCCTAGTGGCTAGAATGAGCATTGTGGTTGATTCATAACTCCGCACAGGAATGGGCTAGAGACTTACTTTTTATTTCCTACTCTGGAATTTATGCTCTACAGGGCAGGGGCCGGATTAAATCATCTCCATATGTTTGACGCCTCTGGTTTAGATACGTACAGATTTACTCACTGTGGAGATATTTTATTTTCAAAATGATACAAGTAGAAGTAAAAAGTACTGTGTGATAAGTGTGAAAACTAATTATAATGTCTGGCTTATGATGATGATCTTGTGTTGCCCATATATGGACGTTTAGTGGGTGTGTCTTTGTTTTTACATAGTCATTCTGATGGAAAAGATTATGAGTGGTTCTTCGAGTTGCGCTGGTGAATTTGGGGCATCTTCCTTTAAGAGGAGATTCTGGCTTCTTAAGAATGCTTCGTGAAAACTTCTCAAAGTGAAGTATTCATGATGGATGCCCATTATTCTCTGGCCCTTCAATCCCACTCCATCCTGACACAAAAACCACAGAAGTAAGGCGTGCTTATGTAGTTATATTCGAATGTACGACGTGTGCTGGGGAAGTACAGTCTGCAACCATATTCTAAAGGAACCTCGAGTGTTCTTTGAATAAAGGACGCCTATAGCTGAGCTGCTTTACCTCTGCTTGTGTGGATATCCTCTGTACCCGCCGTCTGCCCCAGAAGATGATACTGATTGAGCCTCGAACCGTCTTCTGCCACGACGACCGACTTGGCATGTCCCTCCGTCCAAGTGTAGACCACCTCGGACACCGGATAGGCATCTGAAAGCACAAAAAACATAAATCGGGGCCTTTTTGATTAAGTAAATGGCTTCTGGTCAGTGCAGACAGTATTTATTTTTGGCAATTTTGTGTATAAACCACTTCCAGTTCAAAGGTGAGGGTATTTTTTTTTTGGGAGAGGCCAGACGGACCCAGATTAAGCACCGTGCATTGCGTAATAACAACAACTGCCTTAGTGCAATTTATCAAGAAGCAGCAGAGGGGGATGTAGCTTGTGTCCAACTGTTGTAGTATAGTAGTAGTAGTAGTAGTGGCCGTAAAACTGCAGTAAATTTGCTTTGCAGCGTATTATGTGTCGCTTATTTCCATTTTCCGAAAAGGTGCAGTGTTTATAGCGTTGTCTTAATTGGCACGAGCGCCGCGAGCCGTCACACATGGAGCGGCAGCAGTTGTTCGTGAAAGCTCTCGACTCAAAAGGGAAATAATGAGTTGGACCTGTCAAAAAACGGGCTTAGAATAAATTTAATTCAATATTTACTTTTCAGATGTTAAAACGTATCAGTCTCCGCTTTATTTAGGCTTTTGCTCAGTGCATTTGGAGGCCTGTGATTTGCTGCGTTGCACCTTTCAAGTCTTGGCAGGTGTATAGAAAATGTCCTGTTTAAAAAGCTCCATTCTGCAAATACAGGAGTGATTTGTATCAAAGTCAAATCCTTGATGGAAAGTTAGACATGCGGTTTGAATCACAAGATAAAACATTTGAATAATGTGTGAACCTGCTAGAATTATGTGCATATGAATTCATCCACTTGAAAACTTTGGGATGTGGAAAAGAAGCGAGTTGTGACCATGAGTTTTAAAACCAGTCTCTCTGTTGCTTTGGGAGAGTCGGCAAATTTAGTAGAAGTTCCACCTGGTTGAACTTGGAGCATTCAGAGGTAGTCATTATTTGGGTCACTACTTTACAGTATGGTACCAATCTACAGTATGGTATGCTTTTATTTGACAGGTTATAGTGCAATAGTTGATGTATAGAAAGGAAACATTTAATGAAATAAAATCTGAGCTCGCTCTCTCTCTAATTCATGCAGTCCTTATATTTGAAGAGTTTGGTGGTGCTAGGCTAGTGCTAGGCTAGTGCATGTCTATGGTAACTAGTAGCCTGCATTAAAAACCTCTTCAAAATCATGGGGTAATCCGCAAAACGTTGCCATATCTGATTTGTAGAAAGCTCCTTTGTGAATTCCACATGTAGTAATGCCGGCCGCAGGTAAACAAACTACTGTAGATCCGGAAACCGAGCAGATCACTCCGCTGCTGAGTAGCTACAACCAGGAAGCTGATGCTGCTCAAATGCAAGTATGTATGTATTTTAACAAAATAGTTATATTTCAAACATTATTCAGTCAATATAGACATTTATATGGGTAGTCTGGTGTTATAAGTGATTTACCTCAGGTGCACTGTGCTTGGGTCAGACTGTTTTTAATGCAGGCTAATAGTTACCATAGACATGCACTAGCCTAGCACTAGCCTAGAACCACAAATCTCTTCGAATACATATAACGACTGCATGAATTAAAAAAAAAAATCTCAAAAAATCAACACCACTCTGGATAACTAGGAAATGAGGCCCTATGTCAAAAATCCTGCAATATCCCTTTAAAGCTGCTTATTGGCTGAGGGAGCGCCACGAATAACGGACACCGTCACGAATTTCGGGCCATGTCACCTGGTAACCCTACTCTTTACAGGTGCACTATTCAATTTTATGACAAAAAAAAAGTTGATATTATGTATTTGACCTTTCAGTGATACAGCAGGTGCTTGCGTGGATAGCATAGCGTCTGTACTTACAACCCTAATGGCCTGTAGATTTTCAGGTTTTCACTGACTGAACCGTATCCATGGTTACATATACATCAATCATCAAAAGACGGATCCTGAAGCATCATTGGAGCCAAAGGGATGAAAAGCTAATTCGCTAAGCTAACCACCCATACAGCCGCTGCATCAGGTCAGATAGGCACTCATATCAACTTTTTTCCATTTACATAAAAAGTTGCATAGTGCACCTTTAAGTATAGGTATTTCAAAGTAATGTTGCTATCATACTGGCTACTCTTCCCACCTCAGCGGCTCTTTGAAACATAAAAGTATAACAAAGCATAAGTTTTGCCATTGCATCAGCACACACCCTCATGCTCCCATTGTACAGGCGAGAACAGACATGTGTTCGTGAAGTTGTGAAACCCTCAGACGTTTTAATCTCAGTCTCCGCAGCCGTGTATATCAAGTGACGGATTCTCACACTGAAGGTGGCAGCTGTGCAGCCGTTAAGTGTGAACACAGCTAAGAGAAACTTGGCTCGCGCTACTCAGTCTTTAACTCTTTCTGCCTACCGAAGCACGGGCATAATCCTATATTCCCATCGAGCTACAATCCCAATTAAACCATTTACCCTTTGACCTAATTAAGGCCAAAATTAGCCACGGTATACATCGGGGTCTGCCAAGGGAGCGACCTGGATCGCGAGCTAAGATGCTAACGCTAATCGTAAATAGACGATGATTAACCTATAGGTGACAAGCAGAAATGTTGGATGCTCGGCTTTTGAATCGTTTAGCTTTGCCCATGTGGATCTAAATAAAACTTTGCAGGCCATTAGGAAAAAAGTCCTGCATATTAAGTACAATCCACTATTTTTGGACTCAAAGGCACTTGTTACACCTTTGTTCTCGTCAAACCGTTGTTCTTTTTTCCCCTTGTGAAGCCGGCGGTAACGGTAATCCAGCCGTGATGCGAGCTTCCCGATTTAGTTTTGACACTTTGAGCCGGTTGCCATGGTTTTCAAGCTTAAGTATGATCATTTGTTTAAAGAGTCATTTTCTTTCACAAGCAAAGTCTGACACTCGGGTGATGACTGCGGAGAATGCTGCTAACAATAGGACTTTCTGATTGGACCTTTATTTAATCTGGACGATTTTTAGGGGAGCCCTGGCCGTGAATGTGGTTAATACAGGATGACGGGGAAGGAGCAGGCAAAGCAAGGCAAGGCAAGTTTATTTGTAGAGCACAATTCATACACAAGGCAATTCAAAGTGCTTCACAGTTGCATAAATACAAGAAAGCAAATGGAATCAATAAAAACATAAAATGCTGTAGTAGTAGTAGTAGTTTAGATACTTGGTTTTCGATACCTATACTAAAATATTTGTTGTCTCGAACCAGAAAACAGAAAAATGATGTGTGGAAGATGAATTTACAATATTGGGGTCATCGCCAATGGCAAAAAATGTGAAAAATGAGGAATAATTTGGGGAAAAATTGGGGCATAAATAAGGAAAAAATAGGGGGGAAATGGAGGATGAACTGCGGGGAAAAAATGGGAAAATTAAAAAAAAAATTAAAAAAAAATGGAGGAAATAGGGAAAATATTAGATGTAAAAAGATGGGAAAACAAGAAAAAATTGTGGCAAAAAAAAAAAAAAAAAATTGGGGAAAACATTGTTGGGGAAAAATAATAATTTCAACCTGAATAGACAAAAGCAGAGACAAAAGCAGCAATATGTATAGACTAAATATTTTGCAGATCAGACATGGATAGTAGAATCATATGGATTATAGTTAGCATGGATGGGTAGGGTAGAGTTGGGGATGTCTGCTCCCGGAGCCTGGTATGGGCGATCAGTGACGGATGTAGCAGGGTGAAGCCACGGACAGAAGGGGTGGAGGTGGGTCGCAGCACAGCTGGGAAGCCGACGTGCAGGAGGTTAAAATGCAGGGCAGAGGGCGATGATTGGCTGATACGAAGGTGTGGCTCTGCGCTGATAGGCAGACACGATCATTAGCTGGAGGCAGGCGATGCTGAAATTAGTCTTCCAGGTTGAATTTGCGCCGAGGCTTCATTGATTTGAGCTGAAACAACTGAGTCACTTTACCTTTAATGCTGTTCCTGGACCAGAAGCATCAAAACTTAGATCTAGAGAAAGATTTTTTTTATATACCTTTCCTGATAAAATTTTCCCAATGCAATGCCATACTGCTATACTTTCCCGTATCTTCCAACAGTGCTTGATTTAGCTTTGTGCACACTGCAGTATTCTGCCTTTAACTAAACAAAATTAAAAGTAGCTGGTATAACTTTCGGGAGGATATCCCTGGCCACTTTCCAGTGGTTAAAATTAGCATAGCAGCGGGCCAGAGTATGGGATTAGGTTGGCACTCGCCGGACCAAACTTTACAGCAAGATTTAATAGCGCAATAAATCATAAGTCTGTCAGATGGAGACGAGAGGACAGTGTGGACAATGTGAAGAAACAGGAAGTCTTTAAATCAACTTTCACTCACTCGTTCTTTTATTATGCCACACATTTAATGGGGGTTTCTCAACTTCTGTCGGTAAATGCAGACAGCTCATAGCTCAGTGTAATGCCTCATTTGAAAGCTGAGGCCTACAAAACTGATCCTAACTTTTTTGTTGCATTGACATTTTTGAAGCGTTTTTGTCATGTCTTCTGGCACATTTGTGTGTCTCTTGTTGGTTTGGTTGGTCACATTTTTGTTGCACTTCCATCCTTGCTTTCGTCTCTATTTTAACACTTTTTTCAAGAAGTGGACAAAAGAAGCTCGGTTCAGGTGGGGATTAAGAGGTTAAATAATGTAAAGGAATCCACGCTGAAGAAACCTGCACAATAGAGCATACTATAATTGTGTATTATGTATAAATATTCCTTTTCAAATACTCTATATTGTTTGGAAGGTTTTGAGAGTACTGCAATGTTAGCTCTCCGCATGTACTATATGTGGTGAATTGATAAAGCTAACTCTTCCTTACTGGATACTGGACAATAAATCAACTTGAATCGAAAATCTCAGCATCTCAACTTTGCTCTTTTTTTGGAGTTTGCACGAGGGGGGGGGGGTATTATGCAAAATTGACTTTTTCAAGCTTTACATCATGTTATTATGTCACTCCCTCATTAAAAACATGCCTGAAGTGTTGCCTTGGCACATTCACGTATTTTTGAGTAATCTGTAAAAATTCTGATGGCGGCCATTTTAGGGATAGCTTTGCCTGAGTCCTCCTAGGAACGCCCCCACCTCCTGGAGACGCCTCCGAGCTTTCGTCACCAGCAGAGTAACCAACCACTGCTCCTCAGCAGAACCCCCTCCCCACTGATGCCACAGACAGCGTGTGGAGGGGGCGTGTCGGAAAGGGTCAGAGGTTCTTAAAGAGACAGAGGCCTATTTCAAGACATTCACTACAGCCATTTTGAGAGAGCAATTTTATACAAGGCAGTTATTCTAATTTACTGCAGTTACAGACCAACAGAAGGTTTCGTCATCATTGTAGTGTGATATAGACTGGTGCCATGTGATTGAAAAAAGCATAATACCCCCTCTTTAATATGAGACTGCAGTTACACGTAAGACCTTAGGGGGCAGTAGCGAGTACAAAATGACCAACTTGCTTCTAGCCTCTTTAAATGATAATGGAGTCAAGATTCATCAATAAAAAAATAAAAAAAAATCATCCCTTTACCGGACACAAGTCAGCCATTTAAGAAGTTAGATATAGTCGAATGCTATATAAACTAAGATTAAAATATGCATGTAAAGAAATCCCTAACGGTCGAGCTGTGCTGCCTTTTCAGTTGACTCTACTCGATTCCAAAGCTTGAGTCAGCGTTAGAAACCAGATTATGACCTGTTTAATCGGGACACTGATCTGACAGCGCCCCTCTCCCCCGACCCCTCCCCACCTGTCCCGCCTGCTAGTGTCCTACCGCGCCCGTCTGTGTAGTAACAGCACATGACCCCCCCCCCCCCGCGGGGATATTAAAAGCCACAGATTGGACTCGTGTCACACCTTCAAGAGACTAATCCCCAGCTCTTCTTCTGAGACACGGTCCACCCACACTCTCCATGTAACGCAGGCACTTTTTCCCCTCAATCCAATTACACAGAGGGAGAGCGCGGTGCCGGGACGTCCCACGAGGTGATTTCCGCCGCTAGTCTAACAG